>NW_025421375.1:17731480-18398101 GCF_011764305.1 Mustela putorius furo | reverse complement strand
AGCTGCCTAGCAGCAGCTTCCGAGCAGATCTCCCTGCCTGTAGTTGTGCGGTAAGGCAGAAGGTCCTGCTTGACATGTAAAAGCCTAATCTTCATTTAAAATCTTCAAGGGCTCCCATGGCCTAAATTAAAGACAAAGCCCGAGTACTTTAGCAGAGTTCCCAGCCCTCCCCTCCCCGGCGGGATTTGGTCCACATTCACCCTCATGTCTTATTCTGGCTTCCCCATTCTGTATTTCTTTTCGCTTCTTGAATAGTTCTTTTTTTTCCTCACAGCCTTTACAAATGCTGCTTTCTCTTCTAGGAACACTCTTCCCATGCCTTTCCAGTCCCCTAGGATTTGATCAGTGTCTTCATCTCCATATCACCCCATTACAATTGCCTGTTTAAGTCGGAACTACTCAGAACTGGGACTGTGTCTTTTCCTTTTCTTAGCCCTATAGCTAAGCCTGAAGCAGACACCCAATAAATGACAAGAGTGAATATATGAGATAAAGGGAGAAGTATGATCCTTGGTCCTCCTCTGTCTTTGGAGCTGGGTTTTTTCTTTTTTCTTAACTTTTTTTCCCTTTCTGCTAATCCCCTTATTGAAATATAATTATATACCATGAGATTCGCCTATTTAAAGTACATAATCCAGTGGTTTTTGGTATATTTGGGAGCTGTGCGCCCATCTCCATTATCAATTTTAGAATATTTTCATTGCACCAAAAATAAACCTGGCATTTCTTAGCTTCTACATCCCTTCATTTCACCCGGCCCTAGGCAACCACTAATCCACTTTCTGTCTCTACAGATTTGCCCATTCTGGGCATTTCATGTAAATGAAATCATGCTTTATGTAGTCCTTCGTGACTGGCTTCTTTAGCTTAACATGATGTGTTCAAGGTTTGGCCATGTGATAGCCTGTATCAGCATTCATTCTTTTTTATTGCTGAATAACATTGCATTATAGGGATATACCGCATTTATTTACATAAATACATTTATGTATTAGTTGGCAGACATTTGGGTTGTTTCTACTTGTTATCTACTTTGAATAATGCTGTTATGAATGTTGTGGGCAAGTTTTTGTGTGGACATACGTTTTCATTTCTCTTAGGTAAATACCTAGGAGTGGAGTCACCGGATCATGTGGTAACTCTTTGTTTATCCACCTGAGGAGCTGTCAGACTTTTTTCTAAGATGGCTGCACGATTTCCCATTCCCACCAGCAGTGCATTGAGGATTCCGTTTTCAAAGGGCATACCAGTTGCTCTCTCCTTAGTATAAATGAGGGCTCTAGAGAGAGGTTTTAACAGTCTTAGAGCAGGTTGCTTCTGATGCTTCTTAGGACATTTGTCCCTGCCATCCAGATCTGCCAGAAGGGCCCTGGGTTCATTTCATGAGGTGTCTGAAGGCAGTCTCTTCCTCCTCTCCTCTCCCTGAGGTGCTTGCCCTCTCCTGACTAGCATTGTTAGCTTTGCTTGACTGACTGTTAGTACCCATCTTTAGGGACAGGCTTGGTCCTAAAAGTATTACAGGTTTTTCTGTGAGCTTCAGTCAGTGAGACAGCTTCTCTTTCCAGCTGTGGGAATGTCATACCATTTTTGTCCTTTCTTCTTTCTTCCTATCCTCTCCTTCTGTTATGAGGAGCCAGTTGCTCTTGAAAGAAGGAATATGTATAACTCCTATCTACCAAAGTAAGATGAAACCTGCACTAAAAAGCTTGGCTTTTCAGAGGGACCCCTGCTCTCAGGGCTCCAGTTCCTCTTCATGTGTGACTGGGTCCCAAGCATATCATACCTCTAAAGGTCGTGGACTTTCTCCTGCTATAGAAATTCTCATTTTGTGAGCCACAGGCTAACTTACTTGAGCCCTAATCCTTTTTAGAACCCCTACCTCTCCCCTTCCCCACCTGCCCCACCCAATCAGAGAAGCAGGATTTGGAAATGTTCTTGAAGCTGATTGGGAAAGGCACACACAAATGATGGAGAAGTCTCTGTGTTGGATTTCTGGAGGACAATTTGAAAGATCCGTTCAAGATGGATGGGAAGACTTACTCCTGTAATAATGATAGTAGCTGACATTTGTTGCCAGACAGTGTGCAAAGGCCTTTTCATGCATTGTTTCATCTAATAAAACCCACCTGTTGTCATCCAAATAACCAGATGAGGAAATGGAGACCTAGAGTTGTGGTTTGCCCAAAGTCACATAGCTAAGAAGCCAAGAAGCTGGCATTCCTGGGATAAAAACACATGTGTCAGGGGAAAAAAAAAAAAAGCCTGTGTCAGTTTCCACAGCTATGTATTTGGCTTGACTGGACAGTAGTGGTGCTTGATCAATATTTACCTGAGGGTAGGAAGCGGAAGACACATTGGATGCATGTGCCCATTGAGAAGACGCAGGAATGAGGGCTGGGTGTCTTTCCACCGCCCCCACTGAGGAATGAACCCCTCCTATTAGTGGTGGGGGTTGGAAGGCTTGCCAGGGCCTGTCTTTCTTATCAAGAAGGTTACCCAAGGTGTTACACCATTTCATCCAGAGAAGCCAAGAGTTGACTTTCTATAATCCCAGAGGAGGAAGGGGAAGACACATACTTTGCTTAACAACCATTTTGCTGTTCTGATGTTCCTAAGGACTCTGGTAGGAAATTAAACCTGTAAGAATGTACCCCGCCTTTTCCCTCTCCCAGAATCACAGAGGTGAGGCTAGGTTGAGAAGAGTGATACACAGTTCAGGCTATTTTAGAAAACTGCCTGACTAATTTGAACTGTGGACCAGACACTGAAGTGCCTTACTGAATTGAAGAAGCTGTTATGCTGCAAGTGGCGAAAAGGATAGATCTACTCCTTGGGTTTCTCCTCTAGGCTGCCAGTGTCTGGGGCATGATGCCAGGGGTGCCCATTCATGGTTCCAAATTGGCAGTTCTTGAGAGAGGAAAAATGCTTAGTATAGTCTCAGTCAGACATCTCCTTAGTTCAGATAGTCATGGCTAGCAGGCCAGGCCCTGTGGCTTGGGCATGTCCATCAAGAGCTCCCTGCCCCTGTTTTAGAGAATATACCAAGAAAAGGGAGCATTGGGTGGCCATCCTCCACAGTCTATGACCTGGGTGTGAAAAGGCTTTGTTGGGATACCCTTTCACTTGTTGGAAAAGTGGTTAGTGGGGCTGAAAACATTCATAGAAAGCTAAGTCTTAGGGTCTTCATGGGGCTAGAGGAACAAGATGGAAAGTACCAAGTGCAGATCTCTCTCTGCATTGCCAGAAGGTTCAAGGGTCTGAGAAGAAGGTAGTAAGTCTGGGTTGGGATAAAGGTTGTTAGAAGATTGTTGAGATGTTTAAAATCATGTAAAACACTTATCCTGTACCTCATATGTCATATCTCCCAGTGAACTTTAGCAGTGTGTTGTAATAATAGTAATTACAACAATTTCATAGTTTTCGTATCTGGTTTCTAGACTTTGAACGTCTTTTTACCTCAAGACTTACAGAGAATTATCTGAAGGCAGGATTCTAAATGACTCTTAACTGGTGGGTACAACTAAAGAACACAGTGTGTGCCATTGGGCTCAACCTTCTCCTTTCACCATGCATGATTAGAAAGCTTTGTCGTTGGCTGAAGAAAGGAGCTCTTGTATAAAATATTTCCTTAATTCATTCATCATTCTCTTGGCTGCTCTTTCTGACTTCCTGATACTTGTGTTTCTTAAGTGGTTGGTTTCTCTGAGTCACCCACCTGAGGCTGCACAGCTGTAGCACCATCCATTTGCTCTGTCCTCACACAGGCAGCCTTCTAGAGCACCAGTTTCCAAATCTTTTCTTGGGGGCCTGGAGAGAAGACACTGGGGAGCCCACCTTGGAAGTTGTATAACCACTGTAGACCCTTGTGAGATATACTTTCCCCCAAAGTTGAAGGCCCTGATCTTGTTGATTCCAAGAAGGATTGGGAGAGCGCGCTAAATGAGGATTTCAGTGCCAGGTCCAGCTCCAGCTGGGTCACTTTTGTACGTTAGTTTCTTCATGGTATGGTTGGGAGGATTCTGGCCGGGATGAGACTCCACATGTGGAAGGGCTTGTGGACTGCTAACTGTAAGGGTGACAGTGTCGATGCTGTTACTGTCCCTGCTAACCTGGGGCTGTGGTTCAGAGTGGAGACCCTTGGTGGTGACCCTGAGGGAGCCCTTGGTTGAAGCTTCCCAGAATTGTCATCTGTCGTTGTTTGTTGAAACCCATCCCTTGGTCTATGCATCCATCGATCCATCCATCTGTCCTGTCCGTCCATCCATTCATCCATCCATCCAACAGTTGTTTGTTGAGCTCTTATTGTATGTCAGGCAGTGTTCTAGGCATTGGGTGAAGAAAAAGTTAAAAATTCCAGTTTTCACTGAGTTTATATTCTAGTGGGGGAACTGAAAATAAGTAAATGAAATATGAAATACCTTTGTACCAACAGACTTGGTGCTTCGAGACCCAGTGGTTGGCATCCTGAAGCAGGTGTCTTCTTCTCTCTCATACACCCTGTTTCTGCCATAGCGTGTATCACACAGCTTCCCACCCTACGCTGTGAACACAACGAGAGCAGAGATTGACTTGGGTCCATGGTATTTCTCTGGTACCTAATTTTATGACAGACATATGTGAAGGCACACAATATGGTGACCAAACCATAATCAGCCATACCAAGAGGGAAGAAATAAAAAGTTTATAGGCACCAGTTTCCTGGCCATCTTTATGGGAATTAGTCTATATGAAGTGTGTTAAACACATGACACATATGTTTAAATGCTTTTTCACCTAACCGTACTATCTTGAAAATCATTTCCTTTTCTAGCTTCCTTATTTTTTTAACAACTCTATTCCATTTTAAGGATGTTACATAATTTATTTAACCAGTTCCTTAGCAATGCTTACAACATTGTTTGCAATCTGTTGCTGTGATGAAAATCCCATGGTGAGCAAGTTATTCATTTTTGTGTATTTGCAAGTCCTTCGTGATAATTCAGTTCCTAGAAGAGGGATTGCTGATGCAGGGCATGCCCTTCGGTATTGATTTGTAAAGTGAGAGTAGAAAAAATGAGTGGACTAAGGATCACATGTAGTTGACAGGTCACCAGTCCGAGTGAGTATTCTATTCATTCGCCTTGCGGTATCTGATAGTACTCGTTCTGTTTCTGCCCCAGGCTGGAGAAACCATGTTCAACCGTGCTAAGCTCCTCAACATTGGCTTTCAAGAGGCCCTGAAGGATTATGACTACAACTGCTTTGTGTTTAGTGATGTGGACCTCATTCCAATGAACGACCGCAATGCCTACAGGTGTTTCCCACAGCCACGGCACATTTCTGTAGCCATGGATAAGTTTGGATTTAGGTAAGAGATATCCACCAGAAGCTACAGAAAACCTGACCACTAGGAAATGCAGCCCCTCCAGCCCAGGAGTATCCCTTTAGGTTCTGGAAGAGAATCCTTCCCCTGAGAACAGGGTGCTTTTTAAGCCCAAAGTCAGTTATGATTTAAGGAGGAAAGTAAAATCCAGAAACATTCATAACATTACACATCCAGGGTTTGTGTCTGGGATGGCTCTAGCCTGTAGGCTCCAAACAGATGCTATATTTCCTTGTTTTCTTCTATTCCCTTCCCCCACCCAGTTCGGGAAGCAAATTGGAATCGTCCCCCCCCCCCCCCCTCAATTCTTGAGTTTGGGTACCTTAGCAGGTATACCTTGGTACTTAAGAAAGAACATGACTCTGTTTCCCTGCAAAGTACAGACTTCTGTTTAGACATTGGGACCCAGACTTTTCCATCAAAATACCCCTAGTGAGGAGGCCAACTGATGCCTGTCCCCAAGGGTACTGGTATAATCCAAAGAGTATTGTCATAGGTGGAAATAGCCTTGTAGCCTTTTTATTTTTTAATCTTAAAAAAAATAAAGGCACTTTGTTCCATAATTACCCATGTTTATATTAACATAAAGTTGTTTTAAATCACCCACTAGTTGAGCAGACTGACCTTCCCCGCCCTGCTCTAAGTCAGCTCAAATGTCCAAGAAGCCGTGTGCTGGGCAGCCCTGGCTTCGGCTGACTGCCCCAGTGTGGCAGGCCTGTGCGGACCTGCAGTCCCTTGGGTCAGATACAGATGCTATCTTTCAGACTCATTTTATTCCCCATGATTTTGTTCTGTCCTCCCTTGCTGGGGGAACAAGGGCTGGGAGATGCAAACAGGGACACTAAGGGGCACCTGGCTGGCTCGTTTGGTAGAGCATGTGGCTATCAGTGGCGGAGCCATGAGTTCAAGCCCTGCTTTGGCCATGGAGCCCGCTTAATTAAAAAGGAAAGAAAAGAAAATAGGGATGCTGTAAGTCATTCCCCCAAATCAGCCCCTAAACTTGCTAACTTAAAGAGAGGAGAATTTGGCCTTAAACGTCACCCTGCACCCTCCTAACTTCCCTCCCTACCTTCCTGTTCATGTATTTTATTCTCTTTGAGATACATGAGCTCAAACCTCGCCCTCTCTTCATTCCCCCCTTGAAGCACGGTGGTGATGACCTCATTCTTTGCCACAGCACCATGCCTGTCTTACCCAGAACTAGTCAAGGCTTGGGGGACAGGCGGTTGGTCAGAGAAAACAGCATGGGTGGCGAAACCGAATCTTATCATCTCAGCATGTCCTTTCCTGGGAGTTCACCTAGAGTCCTTTCTGTATAAACACTGATTGTGAGAAATCTTATTGGCCTGGCCACCCGGTTCAAACCCTTCCTTGTAATCAGGCACAAACTGTAGTGTAAGGTATGCCCAAAGGTGGGTGACTGGGCACTTAAGGGACAAAACCTAGTTACAGATGGATTACCTTTGACTCATTAAAGCAGGCCCCAGGGATCTTCATGGATACTCCTAGTCAGATGTCCTGAATGTATTTGAAAATAATAAGGGTACCTTTTTTTTTCTTATGTTCTGGATGGTTTGGCTGACTTCCCTCTTGAACTCTGAGTTAGAGTTTTCCTTAATTTGCGTGATGGATTTTAGTCTCTCTGGATTCCAGTAAAAGCCCTAGTGTGGGTTAGTGCTGCACACAAAGTCATCACGAAACCACAGCCTTTAAAGGACCCATGGGAAAACCTTTGTATGGCTTTTGGACATGACCTGAGTCTTAACATTTCATCACCATTGAAAGAGTAAAATACAAAAAGGTGTGGAAGGATGAGGGTTCAGATGCCCTACTGCTTAAAAATGTGTCAAAATAGGGCGCCTGGGTGGCTCAGTGGTTTAAGTCGCTGCCTTCGGCTCAGGTCATGATCTCAGGGTCCTGGGATCGGGTCCCGCATCGGGCTCTCTGCTCGGCAGAGAGCCTGCTTCCCTCTCTCTCTCTCTGCCTGTCTCTCCATCTACTTGTGATTTCTCTCTGTCAAATAAATAAATAAAATCTTTAAAAAAAAAATGTGTCAAAATAGATTCACCCTTACATATTTTGCTAAGTCAGGATGTGGTAGGAATTTCCTAGAAAATGTTATTTTAGCGGATTTTCAGGAATACTGTTTCAACTGTTGGGGTCAGTTTTGAGACCAGTGTGCCTGTGAAGAATGAAAGTTACACTGATAGATGGGCTGAGGGTGGGAAGGGAGGGCGTGACTGGGTGGGCACAGGGAGGCTTTACTGCAATCTCAGTTTCCAGGACCTCCTGGATAAAGATTTCCCATGCCTGAGCAAGATGCATAGAAAAGCAGATTCCCGAATGGGACACAAAAGTAGGCTTATGCTCTTGTCACTAACTAATTTTCCAGGTAATCACAGAAGCAACACAGTATTCTTAGAGCAAGATTCTCCTTTTTGATATCTGTGTCTTCTCTGAGATCATCTCAGTTTGATTAAAAATAAACCAGAACAAAGACAACCCTCATAAACCTCAATTAAAAAGTCCCAGAGAATAAAAATAATGTTATAAGTGTTTATGCTTTGAGCATGCTTTATTTTGAAAAGTCAAGACTTACCTAACCACTGGTCTTTGTGTGTGTGTTTCTCCCCCAGCCTACCTTATGTTCAGTATTTTGGAGGTGTCTCTGCTCTAAGTAAACAACAGTTTCTCACCATCAATGGATTTCCTAATAACTATTGGGGCTGGGGAGGTGAAGATGATGACATTTTTAACAGGTAATGTTTACAACTTAGACCTCTTTCTTCTTTGTCTCCCATCACCCCCAGGTTTTCAGTTAGCACCTGGTCATTCTGCAAGGATTGCTCCTTGGGTGGGATACAGTCCCCACTTGGCCCATATTCTTTATTTTTAAGATTTTATTTATTTATCAGAGAGGGAGCTTAAGCAGGGGGAGTGGCAGGCAGAGGGAGAAGCAGACTGCACCGAGCAGGGAGCCAGATGTGGGACTCGATCCCAGAACCCTGGGATCATGACCTGAGCCAAAGGCAGACACTTAACCGACGGAGCCACCAGGCACCCCTTGGCCCACATTCTTAAGTGTGCCCTTCAGTAGGTGCCACAGGTGCTGAAGAATGTCTTTAGGAAAATTCGCTTCTGTGATTTTTGCATTAGCCTTGGAACATGCAAAATGAGAACCAAGTGAAGGGTTGAGTTTACTTTGATTCATACCACATGCTGTTTTGTCCTGAAGAAGTAAGCATGTATCTTTTGCAAAAATTCTACATTTCATTGTGGTCCTGTTTGATTATGAAACAAGTTTCTTTGGGCTGGTTCCTAAGTTCCTTTACAGAATCTCTGTGTTATTTGTTTATTCTGGTGCATTTTTACATACACAAATGAGGACTGAGTAGTATAATGAACTTTTGTGGGCCCAGCCAGCCCCAATAACCATTTCTCCATGGTCAGCCCTGCCCCATCCATAACCCCAGGGGCTCCTGGTAAGCCTTTATCATGGGGGTTGTCATTGCAGATGGTAAAAAATAAAAAATAAAAAATTCCAGTGGCATTTGAAATCACATTCTGCCGAATTCTCTCTGGCCATGGAGACTTTTTAACCCTGCCAGCTGTGGATAAGAAGTACCTTCTCCCCCTGGGAGCTAGTTGGAGCTTGTCATTGAGCTTGATAACAGAATATAGCCTAGCACCTTCACGAATTGGAGTACATTAATTTGAGCAGTTCACAGAAGGTGTCTGTCGGAGCAGCACCCAAGTCAGTCACATGGGGCTTAGTATGAGAACCTGTCATGGACCCAAGCCTTTGCTATCAGCCTGGGAGAAAACTGGGGAGCATGTGCCCCTTCAGTGTACCGAGCGCTGAGTCCCGCAGGCCTAGTGGGAGGGCCGCAGAAGCCCCAGATAGGGGGTCCAGACAGATACAAACTTGCTACCACGGCACCCAATGGGCAAATGGGGCCTGTGGGATGGTGTTCAGGGCTGAGGTGGCGCCACAGACCTGAGCCATGGCGGTTAGTGGGGAGGGAGCCCTGAGGGTGGAGGGACGAGAAGCCTGTGTGATTTGTGGAGCAGCTTTCTTGAAAGATAAGGGGTGTATCTGTTATGTACCTACTCGCCAAGTGCCAGGCACAAAACCAGCACTGGGGGAGATGAGGCCAGAAGAAACCTTTAAATCCTCCAGGGACAGCCAGTCCTGCCTCTTAACTAACTTGCCCTGTTGCTGTCAAGGCTTGGGTTTGGGTCATCATTCCTTTCCCCCAGACTTACACAGACTCTTCCATCCTGTTCTGGCTGGCTCTTGTCTTGTTCTCTGCTCTCTGTTGTTATGGTACTTACCAGAGAGATTTCCCTTTGGCCAAAAGCCTTTGTATATTATATAATATTTGTGTATTATATTAACTGTATATTATATCCCTTTCAGACACTGGCACTGGTCACTGGGATGCTATAAAGCTCTGAGAAGCTCCTCCATGATGTAGCCTTTGCCCTTCTTCCAGTCTCATCTCTGGCCACTTCCTACTCCAGACCCTACCAGTCCCCGGAAGGTTCTGTTGCTCCCTGAGGGCCCTTTGTTTGCTCTGTCTCTCTGCCTTTGCCTCAGCTGCCCTGGCTGCCCAAAATGCTCTAGCAGACACCCCTTTGGTTTCACAACTGGCTCTGCCTCGTCTTGCTTAGGGAAAGTGAGTGGCTTCCCTTCCTGTGCTCAGCCTTCCTTCCCCCCTCGCTTCCATCCTGACACTGATGGTCCCGTGTTCTAAGTTTGCACTGTAGGTTCTCTGAGGGCAGGCACCCTCAGTGCCTGGCATGGAGCAGTCACCGACACAAACTACAGAACTTGTGGTAAAAGGACAAGGGATACCACAGTTGGCAGTGGTGTGGGCTGAGTGAGAAAAATAAACAAGATGGTAGATGAGGCACAAGTCTTACAGCCGGGGCTTTTGGACTCAAGCCTTATGGCAGCTCTACAATGATGACTTGTCCTTTTACTCCTTGCAGATTAGTTTTTCGAGGTATGTCTGTATCTCGCCCCAATGCTGTGGTTGGCAAATGTCGGATGATCCGCCACTCAAGAGACAAGAAAAATGAACCCAATCCTCAGAGGTATGATCTGTGTTCATTTACATGCCTTCTTTCTCTGTTCAGTTGGGGGAGGCTACAGGAATGAGGCTCTGGAGACGGCTCCATGCCTTGAGGGTTCTGTCCTTGGGACTGGCAGAGTAGGTGGGCATGTGTGAAGGACAAATGTTTAATGCTTTTTTCTTAAGATTTCTGTTTTGACACCAACCCATTGCCTATCTTCTCCTTGTAGGTTTGACCGAATTGCACATACAAAGGAGACTATGCTTTCAGATGGTTTGAACACACTCACTTACAAGGTGTTGGACATAGAGAGAAATCCGTTGTATACCAAAATCACAGTGGACATCGGGACACCAAGCTAGCATTTCGGTACACTAATAAGAGACCTGAAAATGGCCAGGGACCTTTGCTGTGCGTCTCTGCCAATCTGCTGGGCTGGTCCCTTTCATTCTTAACAATCAGAATGATAGGCCCTCTTCATTCATCATTCAGATGCCTTTCCAGATGACCAGGACGAGTGGGATATTTTGCCCCCAACTTGGCTCAGCATGTGACTTCTTAGCTCTACAAGGTGTTTGTAAATGTAGAAAACATCAGCCTTTGGGGGATTCTTGGTATGTTCACAGTGTCACCCCAAAGAATCAGTACGCAGCCCGAAATTTGGTGACTGTGGGACTCATTCCCAGTGATATAAACTGCTAATTTGTTGTGAAGTAGGTAAGAATTTCGCTTTAAATTGTGGTATTCTTATTACTTTTTGAAAAATCGGAGAGTGCTGCTGAAATCGGATTGGTGTGATGTTTTTTGTTTGCATATTTTAACAGAAAAACACAATCTCAACCATTCTCCTTTTACCCTGTCCCCCACCTTCTTTTAGTGGTATGCAACTACTACAATCACTTGTGTGTGTCTGGGTCTATGTGTGTGTGTGTCTGTCTGTCTGTCTTTTCTTAGCAAGGAGATTTTTAAAACTTGAGCCTCGGACCTTTTGCCCTGCTAATGTGTGAATTCCAAGGCAACATTAGTCACCAGAGCAAAAGCCTTGGGTGTTCTCACATTCTCACATTCAGTGGCCTTTCTCCAGATTTTCTGATTTCTGAATGTAAAGACTTTTTAAAAAAAAAAAAAAAAAAAAGCAGTTTGTAGTATTTTAAAGAACAAATCGGGTTCTAATTATGATCTAGCTTGATTTTGTGTTGATCCAGATTTGCATAGCTATTTAGTGTTAAATAAGGCAATTTATTTTTCTGAGCATGCTATATAAACTTGAATTTCCTATGTATTTTTATTGTGGTGTTTTAAATGTAGGGAAGGGATTGAGCATTTTTAGGGGGGGAAAAATAGTGTATGCTGTACTGGCCATGAATGGACCTCTGATTTAGTCGGCAGGCCAGGTTTTGTGAAGAGCAGAATCACCCTTGGGCCCATTGAGTGTAAAGCCTCCCTGGTCAAGTTATCTTGCTAGACCTCTGAGGGAGGCAAAAAGCCTAGGCCTGCTAGGCAGAGCTCCCCACCTCCCTCCCCTCCCCAGGTGGGAGGGAACCTCCACCCCTCTTCCAGCCTGCCCTGGGACCTTCCCATAGGGCCCTATGCTGTGGAGGTGTAAATGACAGCAATCAGCAATCCGGTTGTTGTTTACTGACCTTTACTGACCCGGAATCTGGGGAGGAGGAGGAAATCACTGTTCTGGCCCCTGTGGAGTGTGGGGGCCGCTTCCTTCTCCGTGCTGGCCACACTGCCTGGCCTACCTTTCCGGGACCTGTTCTCCTTCCTCCGCCTTCCTCCTCTCTGTTGCCTCTCTCCTTCCTTCCTCCCCGTTTTTGTTCCTTTGCCTCTTGCCTGTTCCCTAAAACTTGCCTGTGGCACTCAGGGTCAAACAGACTATTCATTCTCCAGCATGAATGTGCCTTCTAATTAGAGATCTAGAAAGAAGTTGAGCTGCACCCTCCCACACTCCCCCACAACTACTCTGGTGCCTAAAGCCTCCCATCCCCCTCAGGTTTTTAGCAGGTGCTCCCACTCCAGGGAGGCTGATCCCCAGGGGTGTTGTCTCCAAACCCATCTCTGCTGGGAGAGGTTTAGGCTCCCTGGGACGAGCTGCACAAGGCAGTTGCAGTGGGCGCCCCTGCTGGGTCCAGCCTGGCTGGGCTGAGCACCGAAGATTCAGCTGTTTAATCCCAGGGTTGACCCCTCAGCTGGTGGTAGCCTGGAGCCCCACCCCTGTCTTCTTGGGAACCAGCCCTTAGTGTGGAGGCTGAGCTGGTGCCCAGCCCCAGACTTACCTGTGCCTTTATTGCTTTGAGCATCTTGGATGCTAACATGGTTCTTTTCCCAGAAGCCTTCTTTATTGGTTAAAAATTATTTTCCACTGCAAAGCAGCAGGGCCATGTAGAGAGTATTCTTTCTTTCAGTTCTCCGTTCCTTAACAGCGATGTCAGTGGACCAAGAATGACCGCACTGAGAGAAAGTTTCGGGAAATGCGAAAAATGAAGGCCTCTCTTTCTGTCCCTAGATCCTGACTTTTCCAAAGTGCCTTAAAAGAAAAGAGACAGATACCCTGGGTGGTAATTTCTTTTCACTTACTTTACTCTTAAAGAAAATTCTGACGTTGTTTGTTTGTTTTCCTGTTACATTTTCCTTTATGTTCCATTGGAATAGTCAAGTATGTGGTTCGTTCTCAGAACCAAGGGAAATCCTGCTTCACTTGTTCCCCATTTGCTGACCTTCTGGTGCTCTCACGGGGCCCACTTGGGCCCAAGGTTAGGTCCGGATGCTTGCCTGGTTCCTAAGATGCTGCAGGTCCTGTTTCCTCCCTGAGAAGTTCAGGGCCAAGGGTTCAGGGAGTATTTCCTTCCCCGGAAGCTGTCGCCGTGAAGTTGTGTGCTGCATCTTTCTCTGTTTCTCTCCATCCCATTGCTGGTGACCCTGTCAAGTGGCCTTTGGGAAAGATGAGAGGGCAGGGTGGTATAAGAGGGTAAAGGAAATGCTGGTACTGGCTCTGGGTCTGGGCAGGGGCTCTGCTGACCTCACAGCTGGGCATGGGCTGCCCGACTCGGCCAGGTTGGCAGCTTTCCTATGGGTGAGACCTGTTGTGTATTTCAATTTCCCATGTATGCAAATGTATGGATTTACCATTGTAAGTGGGCTGGGGTGGGGGGAAGGTGTGTTTCTGACCTTGGTTTTCAAAACAACTGTATTTTTGTCTTTAAAATCCAGTAATATAACGTGAATAAATGACCTTATCTTTGTAACCTCAGGTGGTTTCTTTTCTGATTTCAGAGGTCTGGGCTCTCCCAGGGCTGGAGGGAAGTGATTGGGACTGCCTGCTGGGAAAATCAGAGGAAAGCAAAGGTCTGCCACCTGTGCCCCCCTCATTGCGGTGGGCGGGGTGGTGGTGGTGGTGGTGCGGGGAAGCACCTGACTGTGCTCCATATACCCCCACTGGAATCAACTGTTTTTTTTTTTTTTTTTTTTTTTTACTTGAGAGAAAGAAAGAGAACGAGTCGGGAGAGGAGCAGAGAGAGAAGCAGACTCCCCACTGAGCAGGGAGCCTGATGGAGGGTTCCATCCCAGGACCCTGAGATCATGACCTAAGCCAAAGGCAGACACTTAACCACCTGAGCCGCCCAGGTGCCCCTGTTTTCAAGGCTTAAAAGGAATGACATGTCGGACATAATGACTGGCCCCTCACAGGCACTTACTGCACAGTAACTGGTGCCTCATCAAAATGACATTTCCCCTGGCGGGTCTCTGGTCACATTCTGCTAGAAGCAGCAGATGCCAGGATTGTTCTGGGATCATCCTCAGAGCCATTGCCACAAGGTGTTAACAGTAACTTGAGTGGGTATCCTACAAAACAAGATTTCTTATCAGCCCCAGGAAATGTAAATATTCCCCAGGATCTTGGTTGTGACTCAAGGGTCATGAGGCATTATGAACTCCGGGTGCCTTCTCCTCCTCCTCATTGCCCCCAGGACAGACATCAGCAGCCTCTTCCTTGCTGGCTAGATTGACTTGGCATCTGGAAGAAATGTGTCTGAGGAAACCAGTGTGCAGAAGAGGTTACCCTTGCTGTCCAGGCTGATGGAGCTGTGAATGTGGGACCGACTGGGAAACAGGAGAAGGAAGGGTGGCATTTTATAGTCCCTACAGTGCCATCTGGCTGTCCCCACCCATTCTTGTGACTGCTAGAAGGATCCCTAGGGGCTTCAGACCTGAACAGAGGTGGCCCTGGGCTCAGATCTGGCCTTCAAACAGGAGATGACAAGACTATGGTTCTTTGGACAAAGTGCTGCCTTAGACGGCTTTGTAAGCTATAAGGTCTGGGTTAAGTGGGGCACCCTTCTATCCCCAAAGATGCACATATCCACTCAGATACATACATACTAATATGCATAACATACCTGACATGTGCTTATGAGAGACGAGAGTGCCTGGGTTCAAACCCTACTGTTGCCTCTTCCTAGTAATGTGACGTGACCACTCCTCTTCTGGAGATACCAGAACCTCACCAGTCATGTTTTCCCACCCCTTCCTTGCCTCACACGAACAAAGATGTTTGGAAGGTCAGCACTGGGACAGAAGGGAACTTGAACCCCTGGTGGGCTCCAAAGGTGCCAGGGAGGGAAGAAGGCAGAAGAAAGGGGGCACAGACAGGCTCCTAGGGTTGGCCACTTTCTTGAGATGTGCTCTGTCTCTAGTCTCCCACTTCACATGGACCCAGACCAAGCCTGAGCCAGGCAGAGTCTGGTAGTCATGAGTGTGGATTCGGTGGGCGCCAGACCCTCCCAACACAGTACTTCTTTCCATGGGAGGATGTGACCTGGATGCCGACTCATTGACTGACAACCGTCCATTGGAGACAACCGTCCAGTGGTGCCAAGGTCGGCACATGCTTGTGGAGGTACACTAGTGGGACCTCCCGAGGCAGGATGGCAGGATGGTTTGCTGCTGGTGACAGAAGGAAGCTGTGTGTGGGGAGAGTGGAGGGAGAGGCCAAGGAAATGAGAAGATGTCCAAGTTCTAAGTGTTGCCAAGTCTCCACCACACTTCCAGGCTCCCCTCCTCCTGTTTGTTCCAGGAGGTGAGAATGTGGACATTCTCAGAGGCCGATTTCTTAGAACTGGAACTTCTTAACCCTGTTAGAAAGGAAATGAGGTTTGTCTGGCTGAGCGGGTCATGCCAGACAAGCCTCATTTCCTTCTCTGGCAGAGTCCCCAGGCAGGGAGCGTGGCTGTTGCCTTCATCTGGGCTCAGGAAACTGTATGCGAGCTGTGAGGCAGAGGAACCTTCAGGGCATGGTTGTTATGGGGAGTGTTAGGGTCAGTAGACCAGAAACCAAAGGGCTATGACACTCCAAGGACATCTGCCCTTGAGCAAGATGTGTGCCAGGTCACCAGGAAGATGGCCAGGAAAAGGCTATACAAACAGCAATCATTACTTCTGGCTCTTTCTGCTTCCCACTCACTGTGTAATCCTCAGCAAGTTGATTTGCCTCCCTGAGCCCTCAGTTTGCTCTTCCTCTGTTTTAGAACTTGCTCTCAGAATCCACGTCTGGTCTCCCCATGGTTCTGCCCTTCCCCCAGTAGGAAATGTCCTGATTTTGGGTTTCCCCCTGTTCTTGAGGTGAACTCTTCTTATCACCTTGAAGGAAGTCACTTTATCTCTTGAGTCTTCATTTATAAAAATAGCAGGACCAGGGCACTTGGGTGGCTCAGTGGGTTAAGCCTCTGCCTTCAGCTCAGGTCATGATCTCAGGGTCCTGGGATCGAGCCCCGCATCGGGCTGTTCAGCAGGGAGCATCACCCCCACCCCCTCTCTCTGCCTGCAAATCAAAACTTTAAAAAAAAAAATAATAGCAGGATCACCCCCACCCACCCTGTGCAAATCAAAACCATGCTGAGATACCACCTTGCACCAATTAGGATGGCTGTTACAAAAAAAACAACAACAGGATAAGTATTGCTGAGGATGTAGAAAAATTGGAACTCCTGAGCCCTGCTGAGGTAGGAATGTAATATGGTGCAGAACCTGTGGAAAATCACATGGTGATTCCTCAAAAACTTAAACATAGAATTGCCATATGGGGGGTGCCTGGGTGGCTCCGTGGGTTAAAGCCTCTGCCTTCTGCTCAGGTCATGACCCCAGGGTCCTGGGATCGATCCCTGCATTGGGCTCTCTGCTCAGTGCAGAGCCTGCTTCTCTCTCTCTCTCTCTCTCTGCCTACTTGTGTTCTCTGTCTGTCAAATAAATAAATAAAATATTTTTAAAAAATAATTGCCATATGGTCCAGTAATTCCACTTAAGGGTATATATGCAAAAGAAATGAAAACAAGGACTTGAACAGCTATTTGTATACCCGCGTTCACAATGGCCTTATTCACAACAGCCAAAAGGTGGAGATGACCCAGTTGTCTGTCAACAGAGGAATGGATAAACAAAATGTGGTGTATACAGACAGTGGAATATCATTCAGCCTTAAGAAGTAAGGAAATTCTGTGTAGCTCGCTTGGTTGGGCATCTGACTCTCGGGTTCAACGCCTATATGATCTTGGGATCATGAGATTAAGTCCTGCGTTGGGCTCTCTGCGTGGCCAGGAGTCTGCTTGGGACTCTTTCTCTCTCTCTCTCTCTCTGAAATAGATAAAGGAATAAAATCTTAAAAAAAAAAAAAAATTCTGGGGTGCCTGGGTGGCTCAGTGGGTTAAAGCCTCTGCCTGCAGCTCAGGTACATGATCCTAGGGTCCTGGGATCAAGCCTCACCTCGGGCTTTCTGCTCAGCAGGGAGCCTGCTCCCCCCCCACCACTCTCTCTCTGCCTGCCTTTCTGCCTACGTGTGATCTCTGTCTGTCAAACAAATAAATAAAAAATCTTTTTAAAAAAAATTCTGACACACACTACAACATGGATAAACCTTGAAGACATGCTGAGTGAGATAAACAAGTTACAAAAGGACAGATATTACAGGAGTCCACTCACTATATGAGGTATCTAAGTCCTCACATTCACAGAGACAGAAAGTCAGGTGATGGTTGCCCTGGGGCCACAGGGGAGAGTGAGCAGAGGGAAGAATGGGGAGTTAGTGTTCACTGAGGCCAGAGTTTTAGTTGTATAAGATGAAAAAGGTCTGAAGATGGATGATGGTGATAGTTGCATATGAAGGTACTAACACCAGAGAACTATGTACTTAAAAGTGGTTAAAATGATAAATTCCATGTTACATATATTTGCTATGGACTGAATGAGTCCCAAATTTATGTTGAAACTTTATTCCCAATATGATGGTATTTGGAGCTGGAGCCTCTGGGAGGTGGTTACGTCATGAAGACAGAGCCCTCATGCATAGGATTAGTGTCCTCATGAAAGAGACCCAGAGAACTCCCTCATCCCTTCCTCCACCTGAGGTTATTGCAAGAAAGCGAGCAGTCTGAACCGGGAAGCAGCCCCTCACCAGACATCAAATCTGCCAGCACCTTAATCTTAGACTTCCCAGCCTCCAGAACTGTGAGAAATAACATTCCCGTTGTTGATAAACCATCCAGTCTGTTATTTTTGCGATAGCAGCCTGATAAGACTAGGATAGTATATTTTACCACAATTTTTTTTTAAAAGGAGGCAGCTCTCTGTGGCCCAACTTGAACTCCTCCCGCTCTGGGGGTGGCTGAGTGTGGCGGTGTGAGTCCAGCAGCCCCCTGGAGCTCTCCTGAGTGTCAGAAGTGCTGGCCAATTGGGGCATGCCATCTGGGGATGTGCAAACCGTGGGTGCTCAGCTTGACTGTTGACTCCAGCTTGGTGCTCTGCCCGCCATGACCGGCTTTTCAGTCACCACCTTGGCCAAGACAAACACCCTTTCCTAAGGAAGCCAGATGCAGCAAAGCTATGACATAGGCACAACTAAGACATATCCCTTCGCCAAGGGGGTCTGAGTGGAGAAGGTGAAGCTTGGACTCTGGCAGTTAAGATATCAGGACTAAGGGGCAAGGAGGCGCTTATTCCCAGAGTGCCCCCTTGGTTCCCATTCACTGTTGGCAGAAAGTAGGGGTTGAAGTGGAGGCTTTTTAAAGGAAGAAATGACAAGCTGGGCCAGATTACACCTAGGCATGGAAACAGTCACCTAGACGGGTTCTGTCCCGATGAAGGGGAAGTCCCCCAAGGGTCAGCAGGGAGAGCACAGATGAGTTCTGGAGGACAGGAGGGACTCTTTGGAGAGATGGTCCTATGACGTGGTGTGGGTGAGGCCAGGGGAACCTCCACCCCCATGCTGCTAGACTGGTACAACCTTTCTATGAGTGGACTGTAGAGCAGTTACTCCTTTTTTTTTCTTTCTAAGATTTATTTAGAAAGGGAGGGGGGCGCCTGGGTGGTTCAGTCATTAAGCATCTGCCTTTAGCCCAAGTCATGATCCCAGGGTCCTGAGATACTCAGAGCCCTATCTCAAGATCCCCACTCAATGGGAAGTCTGCTTCTCCCTTTCCCACTCCCCCTGCTTCTGTTCCCTCTCTCGTCGTGTTTCTCTCTGTCAAACAAATAAATAAAATCTTTAGAAAGAGAGGTGGGGGGCGCCTAGGTGGCTCAGTAGGTTAAAGCCTCTGCCTCCAGCTCAAGTCATGACCCCGGGGTCCTGGGATTGAGCCCCACATCAGGCTCTCTGCTCAACAGGGAGCCTGCTTCCCTTCCTTTCTTTCTGCCTGCCTCTCTGCCTGCTTGTGATCTCTGTATGTCAAATAAATAATTAATAAAATCTTAGAGAGAGAGAGAGAGAGAGTGCACATGCGTGTACTTGAGCCAGGGGATGGACAGAGGGAGGAGAGAAAGAACCTCCAGCAGACCCCCCACCAACCCACTGAGCATGCAGCCCAATGCGGGGCTTAATCCCATGACCCTGAGATCATGACCTGTGCTGAAATCGAGAATCAAGATGCTTAACTGACTGAGCTCCCCAGGCGCCCCAGCAGAGAAGTAAATCTTAAAAGCGGACCTATCCCTCGACCTTGCACTTCAGCTTCTAGGAATTTATCTGAAGAAAACAAAACTGCACACCAAGATGTATGTTTTAATCAGCCAGTGCTTGTAAGCTGAACACTTCGAAGCTACCGTCAATGGGGGACTAGGGAAAATGAGGGGCATCCGAGCAATTATGTACAGTGTGACCATTGAGAATGATGAAGCGGATCTATATTTATCGACTGGGAAGAGGTATAAGGGAAAAAAAGCAAGCTACACAATGGTATTTCCATATACAGCAGGGAAGTGTATGAATAATTTAGGGCAGAAATTACTCTGTAATTGTTTTTGGGAGCAGATGCATGAGCAGTAGAATGAAGAGATGATCTTCCCTTCTCTGCACAGACTGGACAGCCAGGCTTCCATTCTCCCATTTGGGGGTAACAATCTTTAGGGTTTGGGGGGTTGCCTGAGGGCTGAGGCCATTGAAAGAATGAGCTGGATACTCCCCTGGGGTGGGGGTTGCATTCCCTGCTAGTGCCCTGACTTGGAAGGAAGCTGGGGCTTCCTCCCACAGGGAATGATGGAGGCCTGCGGCCTGTTCACCCATGGTAGGATGTGGCATTCTGTGGGAAGGCGGCATGCTGTGGGGATGTTCACGGAGGCCAGATGGCTGGGGCTGATGAGCTTCTAGCTATTCTCTCAGATTTAGAAAAATAAAGTTAGGACATTGCTTGCGACTCCTCCCTGAGCACAATGGGGTAATGGAAGTATTTGAGATCAAAAAGAAAGGGAGGGGACACTGTTCCCTGGCTCTCAAGGAGCAAGACTGGCCTGAGGCACCTAATCAGGACTCTGTGAAGAAGGTGAGTGTAGGAAGAAGTGAGAGGGACGCCCACTGCCCATGGATCTTTGACCCCAGAATCTAGGAGCTCTGTTGCTGAGGGAGGCCCTGACATCTGGATTCTGACACAGATTTGAGCATGGAGCTATTGCAGACTCATGTCCGGTCCAGATGTGAGTGCTAGACAACAGGCCTGTGCTCCTGGACCTGGTCCCTTCCTGGGGAGTATGGGCCAGAGGAGGGGGTGGGATAGCAGGCCTTGGTATGTCTCGAACTTTGAATCCCTATCTGGTAGAGTGCCAAGAGTGGTGTGCCCAGCCTTGCCCCACCCTGCTCAGCCAGCTCCATGGGGCCCCACCAGGTGGAGTTCTCTGTATTAAGAAATCTGGACATGGTGAGCTAGGGGAGGTCATCCAGCCATGGCCTTGGGCCTTGGTGTGAACGAGTCCTGTTGTTCTCTCAGTAACTGGCCTGCTCTGATAACAACAGCCCAGGAGACTGCCCAGTTCCAAGGTCCCAGCTCTGTAGTTGGCAACTTCACCAAAGGCATGTGAGGGAGCGAGCAAGGGAGGCTGCAGGCAAACGGGGTGAATGTGAACGGGTGGATGGCTGTGCGTGGGCCCTTAGGAGTGCACCTGGCACTTTCCTACCTGCTCTGCGCTGCTCAGACGTATTCCCCATCACAGGGAACAGAGGCTCAGGGGGGGTCATGTGACTTGTACAAGGTCACATAGAGTGCGTGTCTGACCCAGATGTCCTGAGTTCCACTAGCCGCTGGACCATGAGCCAACCACTCATGCAGGCTCAGCAGCCCTTCCTCCCCAAAACAGGCAGCAGCTAGAGGCTTCAGGCTGAGTGGTGCCTCACCCCGGCAGGAAGATGTGGCCCTCTCCGCAAGCCTGGCATACGCAGCAGTGCCCAGGGAAGTGCAATGCAGGTCAGGGACTGGGCCCAAGAGCATGGTTTTTCATTTGTGTGTTTTCTGGTTTGTTTGGTTTTCCCTTTACAGTTTAGAGGACTTGGGAATGAGGCATACTTCCTGGCAGCAGCTCCCGGAGCAGGGATGTCTGCATTACCACAGTCTGGGAGACACATGGGGCGGTGAACACTGAAATTCTCCACAAGGATGCAGGAGACCTGGGTCATGGGGTATGAGGAGGAAGGGAGACCCCTGAGGGCTGAGGCCCCACATGGCCCTGAAGAAGCAGGGCTGCTCTCCACCTCTGGAAGCATTGCTCTGGGAAACAACAACCTGGTTCACTGCCGGCGCAGCTCCTTCACGCAGCTGCACACCACCGTCCCTGCCTGGGGCTGACACCTGGCCTCCAGGAGGATTCACCACAGTTTTGCCCTGAGGCTGTGGAGACCAGTGGCACGGGGTAGAGAGAGACTGGACTTGGGTTCAGCACTCCTTTGGGCCCTTCTGGGCCCCTATCCCCCCTTACCATCCAGCCTCTGCCCAAAGGAGGGCAGCTGCCACACCATTCCCAAGCCCCCCGAACATTCCTAAGGGGCCAAAGGCACCTTCCTAAATGGGGAGTGTTTTGATTGGGCTGATGGTTCCTGATTTTTAGACAGGCTGAGCCAAGAGCATTCAAAAGCTGGTCTTTGAGTTTGACTTTATCAGACTTCAGACCTCAGTGATTCACGTTTCATGTGGTTTCCCCGGGGATGAGAGCTGAGATAGCCGCAGTGAGACTGTGGAATGAGGAGGGAAGACCAGCTGCTGAGGATAGGAGAGACCTCCCCCATGACTGCTTTGTCAGTTCAGAAGCCAGCCTGGGCTCTGCCTCTGACTCAGGTGCTAGGTCTCAACTTTGTCTCTCACAGGCTGGGGGCTTGGTGATTGGTGGGTTGGGCTGATGAGCTTGGCCCTGTTGGCTGCCCAGGGCCTGTGGGCACTCTCCTCATCTTGGGCCTGCCCTATCTTGTTGCAGGTTCACTGCCCACACCTTCCAGAAGGTGTGTTCCAGGGCTTTTCTTCATGAGAAACAAGGCCTGCCTGCCAGACCTTTCGCTGGCCCACCACCAACTCTGAGGTGAGGACATGGCTGGGAGTGCTTTGCTTTGGGGAGATGCAGGCAGTAGAGGAAGCTAAGGAAGCCCTGGATGGGGAGCCCGGTGTTGATCCAGTGGGTAACCAAGGCCAGAAACTGGGTGGGGGGTTTGGGGGAGGTGGCTCTGAGGGCCCTTTAGGGCGGCCAACCATGGTTCTAGGAAAACTCTCCAGGCTGTTTTATTTCTCCATCTCCTTCTGCCTGTTTGAGGTTGCTGCTGGGGTGCTTCAGATGGGACTCAAGGCCAGAAACAAAGGTCCCCTTTGTCAATCCAGGAAGTCAGGGAGGGGGAGGGCGGAAGGAAAGACAATTCCTGGCAGTTCTGAGGCATTCCCAGGGGCATGGTGCACAGTCCAAAGGGAACTAGGCCTTTGCTGCAAGCCTTCCAGGAAGGCCCTGTTGCTCTTCCTTCTTTAGTCTGCATTACCACCTGGACTGAGGTTGCAAAACCATGCAGTTCAGCTTACAAGGTGAAACACAGACTTGTCCCAAGGGTCTCTGGGGGCCTAGTTTCTGTTTTCTCCCAAATGCTGCTAGAGACAGACCCCGGGGTGGGGAGGGGGGTACATCAGAGCATCAGCCTCACACCATTCCCTGGGAGGGCCCCAGCCCTGAGCATCTGTGCTGGAATGTCAGCCTCCTGCTCAATTCCCCCTGCAGATAGAGAGGGCCACTCTCTTACAGGGGACTTGGTGTTTGGGCCCAGCTGCAATCTACAGGAGAGGAGAGGGGCCCACCAGAGGCTTTAGCGCTATGGAACAAGGCCACTGCACTCTTCTGGAAGGCAGTAGTCATCTCAATGGACATGGCCTTTCCCACAGGTGCTCCCAGCACTTGCCAGTTCACAGAGCACTTCCATAACTTCTGGTCTTGCTGCTCATGATAGCTTTGGGAGGTAGGTGACTGGGCCATTGGCAGAATGCAAAGGGTATGGACTTATATTAGGGCCAGATATATTTGGGTTCAAACACTTGACTGCAGGGTGCCTGACTCGCTCAGTTGGAAGAGGATGTGACTCTTGATCTTGGGGTTATGAGTTCGAGCCCCACAGTGGGTATAAATAAATAAGTAAGCAAAAGAAAAAAAAAGACATGATTTCACTGCATAGCCACTTTAGGGCATTGGGCAAATTATTTTTTTTCCATACAGATATCCAATTATCACAGCACCGTTTTTTGGAAAGGCTGTCCTTTCCCCACTGCTCTGCAGTGCCACCTTTGTCATGAAGTTGAAGTCCCACCATAACTGTGACAGTCTATTTCTGGATTCTATTCTGGTGTGTGGCTCTATTTGTCTATCCTGCACCAGACCATACTATTTTTTTTTAAAGGTTTATTTATTTATTTGAGAGAGAGAGAGAGAGCATGCACGCATATATGCACAAGTCAGGGGAGAGGCAAAGAGAGCGAATCTTCAAGCAGACTCCCTGCTGAGTGTGGATGGAGCCTGACATGGGGCTCCATCCCACCACCTTGAGATCATGACCTGAGCTGAAATCAAGAGCTGGACGCTTAACTGATTGAGCCACCTTGTGCCCCAGATTGATTTTTATTTTATTTTTTGTTTTTAAAGATTTATTTATTTATTTGACAGAGAGAGAGATCACAAGTAAGCAGAGAGGCAGGCAGAGAGAGAGGTAGGGAAGCAGGCTCCCTGCTGAGCAGAGAGCCCGATGCGGGACTCGATCCCAGGACCCTGAGATCCTGAGATCCTGACCTGAGCTGAAGGCAGCGGCTTACCCCAATGAGCCACCCAGGTGCCCCCAGATTGATTTTTAAATATTAAACCAAACTTGCATTCCTACAACAGAATCAATTTAGTCATAATCTATTACCCGTTTTACATAGTGCCAGATTTGATTAATTAATCTGTTAAGGATTTTTGCATTTATATTTATAAACGAGATTGGCAGGTAATTTTCCTTCTCATAATATCCTCATCAGGTTTTCATAATTTCTGAAGAAATTATTTTTCCTTTTTATTTCAATATTACGTTTCTGTTCAAAGAAAAACATTATAGTTTGGATTCTATTGTATTTTATTTCCATTTCATTAATTTCTGATCTATTTCTTAAGATTTTCTTCTACTCTATTTGGATATAATTTGCTTTTCTTCTCATACTTTGAGATTAGGGCTTAGCTCTTGATATATATTTAAATATATTCATTTAAAATTTCCCTATAAGCACATATTTAACTGTATTCTATGTGTCATGTTCCTTTTTTAAAAAAAATAAATTTTCCTTCTGTAAATTTTAAAAATATTTTATTTATTTATTTGACAGAGAGACACACATCAAGAGAAGGAACACAAGTGGGGTGAGTGGGAGAGGGAGAAGCAGGCTTCCCGCTGAGCAGGGAGCCCGATGTGGAGCACAATCCAAGGACCCTGGACCATGACTTTAGCTAAAGGCAGACCCTTAACAACTGAGTCACCCAGGTGCCCCTATGTGTCACGTTTCTTACTATCTAATTTCTACTTTGAAATTTTTTCTAATTCCAATAGATTTCTTTTTCTTATGATAACATACAAATATGCTTTTTAAATGTCTTTTCATGTGTAGAGATATGTTCATGGAGCGAATGTGACTGCCAGTTGACCCAGGAGCTGGACCTTGGGCAATCAGGGGCTCCTTACCACTTCCCTGGGCCTTAGAATGTACACTAAGCTTAACTATTCCACAGTAGGAACTATTGCAAGGACATAGCCTTGAGAGACGAAAGTGTTATTGAGACAATCTGGTCAGTATATGTTACTGAAACCTGTTAAGGCCTCTATATAAACTCTTAATATTGGGTGGGTGGGTGTAGAAATCTACTCCTTTTGCAGTAGCCTAAGGCAAGTCTCATAAATAAGTCTCCTTGCTTATTAAAACTGCCACTTACCAATCAGGAGTGGTCTGCTTCTGCCTTTCCTTGCCCTCTGCACACAGTAGCCAATTTAAGATTACACCCAGAAAGCTCCTAAATTTTTGAATCAATATTTGGGTTTTCAAATTATTGCTTCTGTTTCTTATGGCTTTCTAGCTCAATTTCATTGTAAGCCGGAAGCATCCTCAATATATCAATTCTTTGAAATTTGTTGAGACTTGCTTTGTGGTCCAGCACATGGTCAACTTTTGCAAATGTTCTTGTGTGCATAAAATGCACAATGTAGGGCTGTCTGGGTGGCTCAGTGGGTTAAGCCTCTGCCTTCAGCTCAGGTCATGATCTCAGGGTCCTGGGATCGACCCCCACATCAGGCTTTCTGCTCAGCAGGGAGCCTGCTTCCTCCTCTCTCTCTGCCTGCCTCTCTGTCTCCTTGTGATCTCTCTCTTTCTCTCTGTGTCAAATAAATAAATAAAATCTTTAAAAAAAATGGACAATGTAGTCAGAATTTTGAAGGACAGCATTCTGCATATGCCATTAGGTTAAATTTGCTAACTGCATAGTTCAAATCTTTCATAGCCTTAATGAATTTTTAACTCAGATCTTCTAGACCCTTTGTTTAAAAACTTCCACTATTATTGTACATTTTTCTGATTATTCTTGTAGTTCTATCGATTTCTACCTTTCATGTTTTGAGGGTATATTGTTAGAGGCCTACAACCTTAGAATGATTATATCTTCTTGATTTACAGCCTTTGCCTTGAACTCAACTTTATCTAGGCATCAGAGAGTGGTGATGGTTGCATAATCTTGTGACTATAATAAAAATAAATTGTTAAGTTGTACACTTGAAAAGGTATGAGAAAATCTATCTCTTCTGATACTAATATAGCTATATCAGCTTTCTTTTGGTTAGAGTCTTTGCATTATATATTTTTTCATCCTTTAAATTTTTCTGTATCCTTATGTTTTACCTGTGTCTCTTATAAACAGCATTAGTTGTTTTTAAAATCCAGTCCAACAATGTCTGTATTTTTTTTTTTTAAAGATTCTTTCTTTCTTTATCTGACAGAGATCACAAGCAGGCAGAGAGGCAGGCAGAGAGAGAGGAGGAAGCAGGCTCCCTGCAGAGCAGAGAGCCTGATGCGGGGCTCGATCCCAGGACCCTGGGATCATGACCCGAGCCAAAGGCAGAGGCTCAACCCACTGAGCCACCCAGGTGCCCCAACAATGTCTGTATTTTAATTGAGAATTTTTTCCACTTATAGTCGAAGTAATTACTGATATATTTCAGTCTAAATCTATCACTTCATTAAGTGTTTCTGTTTGTCTCACATGCACTATATTCCTTTTTCTTTCCTTCCTTGACCTATTTTTGAATTGACTATGTATTTTTAACTTTTCTGTTTCCCTTCTATTGGCTTAGAAATTTTACATTTTTTTTTTTTTTGGAAATTCTTTTTTTTTTTTTTTAAAGATTTTATTTATTTATTTGACAGGCAGAGATCACAAGTAGGCAGAGAGGCAGACAGAGAGAGAGGAGGAAGCAGGCTCCCCACCAAGCAGCCCGATGTGGGGCTCAATCCCAGGACCCTGGGATCATGACCTGAGCTGAAGGCAGAGGCTTTAACCCACTGAACCACCCAGGCGCCCCGAAATTTTACATTCTTTTACTATTTTTTTAGTAGTTATTTTCCAGGGATTACCAGATCAATTGTTGATTTGATCAATTCTACTAGGAATTTGCCTTCTTCCAGAACAATGCAAGAACTTTGGAACACTTTTGCTCCTTTTATGCCTTCTTGACTTCTATGTTATTGTTGTCATGCATTTTAATTTCACTATATTTGAAACCTCACAAGAGATTATTATTGTTATTGTTTTATAGTCAATATCAATTTGAGATTATCCACATATTTACTGTTTTCGTTGCTTTTCATTATTTTCTGCATTTTTAATGATTCCCTCTGAAGTAATTTTCCTTTTGCCTGAACAATATTTTCAGTGTGGCTCAACTGGAAGAAAATTTGTTAATTTTCTCTCTCTCGCTCTTTTTTGTCTGAAAATGTCTATTTCACCTTCATTATTTCTGGATCACATTTTTAGAATGCAAAATTTCAAACAAGTACAAAAACAGAGATGCTGGTATCATGAACCTCTGTGCTCATAATTAAACTTCAACAATGATCTGTACCTATTCAATTTGTTTCATTCCACCCATCCCTTCCCAGGCTCAGATTATTTCAAACCAAATATCCGACATTGTAATGTTTCATCTGTAAATATTTACTGTCTCTCACAAAAAAGAGAAATACTCTTTTTAAAAACCCAAATAATTAAAAATAGTAATTCTTTAATATCAAATATTCAGTGTTCAAATTCCTCCAATTGTTTCATATGTTTTAATTTATAATTTTTTTTGAATCAGAATCCCACCTTTCTTCTTGAAGGATATTTTCACTGTATATAGAATTGAATTGGTCAGTTATTTTCTTTTTTTTTTTAAGATTTTATTTATTTATTTGACAGACAGAGATCACAAGTAGGCAGAGAGGCAGGCAGAGAGAGAGAGAAGGAAGCAGGCTCCCTGCTGAGCAGAGAGCAGGATTCAGGGCTCAATCCCAGGACCCTGGGATCATGACCTGAGCCAAAGGCAGAGGCTTTAACCCACTGAGCCACCCAGGCACCCCTGTCAGTTATTTTCTTTCAGTGTCTTTAAGATACAATCAATCCCAATGTCTACTGGTTTCATTGATCCTTATGGGAAGATACATATTAGTTTACTTTTTGCCTTTTTTTCTTTTTTTAAGGTTATAAGCACCCCCCCCCGCCCCTGCCCAGATGTTTTTAAGATTTTCTTTTTGTCACTGGTTTGATCAGCTTTTCTATGATGTGGCTAGGCATGGGTTTCTTTTTATTTAATCTATTTGGGTTTCCAGGACTTCTTGAATCTCTGGCCTGATACTTTCTTCCTTTTTGGAAAGTTTTCAGCCATTAGCCCTTCAAGTTTCGCTGTCAGTCTTTTGTCTTTCTTGAATTTGAATTACCCATTGTTAGATCCTTTCAGCACACTCTATGAATTATTTTCCTCTTGTATTTTCAAAACTTTTGTTTTTTTGCATTTATTTCTGGTTATTATTTTATGACTATTTTCTAATTCATGAATTCTCTCTTTGGCTTGTCAAATGAATTGATAAACCTATCCATTATTTCTTCTTATTACTGTATCTTTATCTCTGAGATTTCCTTTTTTATTTTTATTTTTTTTTAATTTTCCCAGTCTTCTGTTAAAAATCTCAATCTTGCCTTTGGTATATTTACCACATGGTAAACACAGTTAAAGTCTGTATCTTATAATTCCAATATTTGGAGACCCAGTGAGTGGTTTCTATTGTCTGTTGCTTTGCTGATTTTCATTTATGCCCTATTGTCTGTGCATGGACCATTGTATTTAAGATTTTATTTATTTATTTGACAGAGAGAGACACAGAGAGAGAGGGAACACAAGCAGGGGGAGTGGGAGAGGGAGAAGCAGGCTTCCTATTGAACAGGGAGCCCGATATGGTGCTCAATCCCAGGACCCTGGGATCATGACCTGAGGCAGATGCTTAACAGTTGAGCCACCCAGGTAACCCGAGGGTCATTGTATTTGTATTTGTAAAACACAATGCAAAAAATTGTCTATGGTAATTAATTGAGGCCTAACTGGTCTTCCTCCAGAGAGGATTACCTTGCTTCTTCCAGGCTCTGGGGAATTAGTGGCATTCGAGAATCACTTTATTCCAATTTTAAGGATTGAGATTATCTGAAACTGATCCCCATGAGGAGGGCCTATCTACTTTGAATTCAGCCTTATTTTTAAAGTTCAGCCTTTCAGTACAATAACCCAAGGGTAGTTCATCAGGGCTCCTCACTTTGACCACTCCTAAACTCCAATCCCTGTCCTCTGTTCCAAAAAGCCATCTGTCTCTTGATCATTCATTCTGTCATTGACAAATAGCCCTCAGGGATAAAAATAATAGACCCAAACACTAATTTATTATCTCTTCTATGCCTTCTGGCAGATTTGCCTTATACTTTCCAGTTGTCTTCAGTAGGGGGATGGGTCAAAGTACAAGAAGTGAAACTCTCCTTAACTTTCTGAACCTTAATTTTCTTTCTTTCTTTTTTTTTTTTTTTTTAAGATTTTATCTTTTTTTTTTTTTTTAAGATTTTATTTATTTACCTGAGAGAGAGACAGTGAGAGAGAGCATGAACGAGGAGAAGGTCAGAGAGAGAAGCAGACTCCCCATGGAGCTGGGAGTCTGATGCGGGACTCGATCCCGGGACTCCAGGATCATGACCTGAGCCGAAGGCAGTCGTCCAACCAACTGAGCCACCCAGGCGTCCCTGAATCTTAATTTTCTGAAGACAAAGACCTAGATGTGTTTGTTGGGTTTGGCAACATGAAGTCACCAGTGACCTTGACATCAGCATTTTTTGTGGAATGGTAGAGGGGAAAGTCATATTGGAATATTAGGAGTGAGTGGGGTGAGGAGGTAGAAACATTTGGGGGCAATTCTTTATAGAAATTTGGCTATGAAGGAAAGAAGAAAAATGAGGTAGGAGATGATGAGGAATGATGTTGGTCAAAGGATAATTTTAAGACACAGAGTACTAGAGCATGCTTGTATGCTGTTGGAAATGCTTAAGATGGTATATATATTTGTCATCCTCATGATAGGTATATTTCATACCCATATGACAGTTAAATTAACAAGCTGGTTTTCCATATCTACCACATAGTGGTGTTTTAATTAGCATGAGTCAAAACCCATGGGCCCTGCCAGCCCCATGGTCCAGCTCCAGCTAGCTTTTCTTATCATATCCCTAGTCACTTTCATTTCTTCTTTTACTCACTCCAATACCATGCTTGATCCTCTATTAAGCCCCTATTCCCTTTTACTTGATCTGATTCTCCTAAGGTTCCTACCATTAGGGTCATAGTTCCCAGCCCCTCCCACAAGAAGTCACCAGAGCGATTCATATATATTATGTGCCAGGTACTATTCTAGGTGTTGGGAGCTCTAAAATGCAAATGTAAACATGTCAGTCTCCCACTTAGTAATACCTCTTTACTCTCCATTTCCTCTGGCTGAAGCCTTAAGTTCTACCTGTCTCTCTAGCCTCGCCCCTCTTCACCCTTGTTTCCTTTCTTCAGCAGGCCACTATGTGGTGTAAAGCAGGCCTGGCTGGGAAGGAGGTACTTGGGCTGGGAAAGGCAGAGGCTCTGTGTGTGCCAGCTTTTCTGCCCAGCCTGAGCTAACTGTCCCAGGGCTGGGAGTCTCTGGGGCAGCATTTGAGCCTGAACTCCAGTTCTGGGGAGACAAAAGTAAGAGCAGACACCCTGGACTGGTGAGTCATGCCTGAGTTGTGTCAGGGCCTTTGTTTCTAACTTAGGAGAGGCTTCGGGTTTCTGTGCTTTTTCTAAGAATGGGGGATATGCCACGTGGGTACCACAGCGGCCAAAATCAACAGGAAAAATGATACCCGGGGGAAAAACCTATCCCTTAAGTCAGAGCGCTGTGGTGTGTGTATGTGTCAAACTTTCCGTGTCTGTCATAGGACTTTATGTGTCTCTGTATATATATTTCATATCACTGTATGGGGTGTGTGTGTGTGTGTGTGTGTGTGTGTGTGTCCCTATGTTCCTGGCTGTGTGCCTGTGTTGTATGCTGAGAGGGAGAAAAGGGAAGTCTGGATTGTGCCCTGCATCCATGAATTAGTGATGGCTGCCTGTTCTGTGTGCCTGTGTCTATCTGCATGTATGTCTGTTATCATATTTCTGGGTGTATCTGATATATGTTTGTATGTGTTCTAAGCCTCTATGTTTATGTGTATTCAGCCCCCAAATTCCATGACTTCTTCCCTTCAAACATTTCTCCTTGACTCACTTCAGTCACTCCCTCTTGTGGTCACGTCCTGAATCTGGTCTTCACTGAGAAGAGAAGGGCTCTATCTCAGAAGTTTCAAGATCCAATGTTTCAGATTCTGACACGCCCTCTCTTCAGTTCTCTCCTGCTCTGACCCTCACCCCACAGGTCTTTTACACAATTGGGGCCTCCAGGCTTTCATGGCTCCCCTCCCCCTTCAGCCTTGGCCTCCAGGTGTATCACATCTTCAGTTCTCTCCTCAGATCCTCAAGGTCCTAACCTCCCACTTTTATCTCACCCAGCTAATCCCCAGCGATGTAGTTGAGCCTTACTGGAGAAATATCATACACAGTTGGGTGGGATGAGTCTACCTAAATAAAGTTTATCACCTATAAACACATCTGGGGAATTCCTCTACCTGATACAAATGGTCTTTCTTCTCCTACTTAAAGCTATTCCTTTCTCGAGTTCAACCTTGACCCCACTGCAAGTGCTTCAGGTGATCTGAACACAAAGGCTTTGCCTCCTACCACCTCACAAGAAAAAAACAAAATAAACCCCGAGGTTAATGGGTGTAAACTTCCGCCACTTCCTGGCCCCCCCCATCTCCAAACTTGTCTGCAGCTGTACCCATTCTCATCTCCTTTTTCTGTATCTTGGTGTCTTTTCTCACATAAGGCTAGATCTACCCAAGAATCTATCTCAGTTCTCTTTTGTCAGTACCCTTTTATTTACTTATTTCTTTTTTTTTTTTTAATTATGTTCAGTTAGCCACTGTATAGCACAATCATTAGTTGTTTTTTTCTTTTAAAGATTTTATTTATTTATTTGACAGACAGAGAAATCACAAGTAGGTAGAGAGGCAGGCAGAGGAGAGGGGGAAGCAGGCTCCCTGCTGAGCAGAGAGCCCGATGCTGGGCTCCATCCAGGGACGCTGAGATCATGACCTGAGCTGAAGGCAGCGGCATAATTCACTGAGCCACCCAGGCACCCACACATCATTAGTTTTTGATGTGGTGTTCAGTGCTTCATTAGTTGTGTATAACACCCAGTGCTCATCACATCATGTGCACCCTCCTTAGTACCTACCCATCACCCTGTTAACCCATCCCCTCCCCCAATTTACTTCTTTCTTATGTAGATTCCACACCCAGCATGGAGCCAAACATAGGGTTTGAACTCACAACTCTGAGATTGAGGCCTGAGCTGAGATCAAGAATTGGATGCTTAACCAACTGAGCCACCCAGGTGCCCCATCAGTACTCTTCCAATCAAAAATGACAGAATCCCGGGGCGCCTGGGTGGCTCAGTTGTTAAGCGTCTCCCTTTGGTTCAGGTCCTTGGATCAAGCTCCACGTCTGGCTCCCCACTTAGCAGGAAGCCTGCTTCTCCCTTTCCTACCCATCTTACTTGTGTTCCCTCTCTTGCTGTGTTCCTGTCAAATAAAGTCTTTTTCAAAAAAAAAATGACAGATCCCAACCAACCAGCTTTAAGGAGACAAAGAGGGATCCTCTACCAGCTCACATGACTAGGATGGCTCAAGATGTATTCTTTTCATTTTTTTTAAGATTATTTATTTATTTGACAGAGATCACAAGTAAGTAGAGAGGCAGACAGAGAGAAAGGAGGAAGTAGGCTCCCTACTGAGCAGAGAGCCCAATGCAGGGCTTGACCGCAGGACCCTGGGACCATGACCCGAGCTGAAGGCAGAAGCTTTAACCCACTGAGCCACCCAGGCGCCCCAAGATGTATTCTTTTTAGGAACAGCTATGTCCAGGAACTCACATCTTACCACCTGAAAATGTCATGATTCTGTGCCTTTGCTTCCTCATCTCTAAAATAGGATCTTAATAGTTCTTACCACATAGAGCTTTGTGAGGAAGAAAGACATCAGAAACCCAGAGAGCACTACTGGTATCTATCATGTCTTTCTCTATGCAGTGGTTTCATTTTTTTCTTCTGCAGCCTGACTTTCTTTGCTCGGCAATCATGCAGAAGAAAGTGACCACCCACAACTCCTCAGCATATCACACCAGTTGGAACTAGAATAGATCTCAAATCTTAATACCTGGGAGAGAAAATCCTATCAGCTTAGTTTGCGTTAAGTGTCCACCACTGGGCCATTCCAATATGGTGAGGAGAGCAATGCCTTGTAAAATGTAACTGCTGCAGGCCCACCCCTAAGGGGGTGGCTGGAACACCTCAGAAAGAAAGGAGAATTATGGGTTGGCCATCCCAAAAGGTGTCCACTGCATTTGAAGAATGGGGCACCTTGGTCTGCTTGATGAGTAAGAATCATATGGGGAATGAAGCTAAAAGCTTCCCATCAATGTAAAGAAAGGCCAAGCATTCCAGGTGTATAAGTGTAGTCCTTATTCTATTCCCTGGAGTCCCTGGAGGTTGAAGGAAAGTAGTCTAGGTAAGGAGATCAGAAATGCTAGTTACAAAAAAGGACAACAGTGGGAAATCCCTGTGGGGGAAGTACATGAAGCTGCTGGGGCTCGTCCTGGCCTGGCCCTGTTGGTTCTATTTGTAAAGATAATACATCAAAGAGTGCTAAGAGAAACCGCTGGAAACCACAAGTGCTAACAAGTCAAGGTGTAGGGAACTGGGCTCTCCAACCCTGGCCTCCCATCCAAGCCCCCAGGCTTGTGGGAAGAACCCTTTCTGTGTAAATAAAGGAGATGCTGGCCACACCCCCCATTATGGGATTGGGTCACAGATGCTGACTTGGCCAGTAGTGACGCACACAGGGATTCCAAGGGTCTAGATAAAACGGAGGATTATGGGGAAGCACCCATCCACCAGCTGGTGGCACATGAAAAGGTACAAACCCATCTGTGAGAGCAGCATTGCATCAAAGAGGGGAGGAGTCCCTTCCTCTAAAACTAACCAATTTGACTTTATTTTGACTTTTGGCAATTAATTTTCATTCTTCCTTCCCTCCCTCCCTCTCTCCCTCCCTTCCTCCTTCCTTCCTTCCTTCCTTCCTTTCTTCCTAGAGAGAGCACAAGCATGAGTAGGGGGAGGGACAGAGGGAGGAGGAGAGAATCTCACGCAGACTCCATGCTAAGCATGGAGTCTGATGCAGGACTTGATCTCATGACCTGAGCTGAAATCAAAAGCTGGATGCTTAAGCAAGTGAGCCACCCAGGTGCCCTCAGTATTAATTTTCTTCTTGCTTTAAGAAACATAACTAAGAGGGCGCCTGGGTGGCTCAGTGGGTTAAGCCGCTGCCTTCGGCTCAGGTCATGATCTCAGGGTCCTGGGATTGAGTTCCACATCGGGCTCTCTGCTCAGCAGGGAGCCCACTTCCCTCTCTCTCTCTCTGCCTGCCTCTCCATCTACTTGTGATTTCTCTCTGTCAAATAAATAAATAAAATCTTTAAAAAAAAAAAGAAACATAACTAAGAGAAGGGCTTTTACTTCATAATGTATCATCATAATAATAGCAAACCCTTATTCAGTGTTCACTATATGCCAGACAATGCTGTTTAATATATATTAACTCATTTAATTTTCATAGCCTTCGAGGTAGGTTCTCTCATTATCCCTATTTTACAGATGAAGAGACATGGCAGAGAGAAGCAACTTGCCTAAAGTCACACAGCTGGTAAGGAGCAGAGCTGGGATTCCAACCTGGGCGAGCTGGGCTGTTAACCACGCTCAGAACTGCTGCTCTCACTCTAATGGTGTGTGTTGCCTAGGTTCTTTGGAAGCAAGGAGCTCAGATTCTTTGGAAGTGAGATGCTTCCCACAAGCTAGTTCAAGGAAAGGAGGAGTTATTCAAGGATAGAAATTGGCTAAAAGAAAGAGATGAAAGAGCTTGGAAGTCTAAATATAGACACTATGGTACAGGCCTTTAGGAGTCTGGAAATGGAGGGTTCTCTAGGGCTCAGAAGTCACTCCAGCATTCTCAGCAGCAAGGTGGAGCTCAGGGCTCACCACTCCAGAGTCCCTTCATTAACACCATGCAACATACTCAGGTTCATGCTCCATGTTCACCTTATATACTCACTGGCCTTCCTTCCCTCAGCTAAATATCTTCCGGCTCTCTCAGCTAAAGCTGCCTCACACTTTTCTTTTACTCATCTCATGGCTCCCCCTCCCTTAAAACCTTTCAGCTGATCTCTCTACATTTTCAAGGTCATAATTCTGAGACCGAGACTCATTTTTTTGAGTCAGTTCAAATCACAGGAAGCCAGTCAGTCTACAGTTTGTCTGCTCTTGTATATGGTATCTCCCTCTAGTATAATTTCTTCAGACTGAGATGGAGACTGGTGTCACATGCTATAAAATGTGGTTGCCTACGGTTGGCCTTTTAGGTGGTACTATGGGTGAGGCTGTTTCCTTCAAAGGTGCCTCTATGATAGGCATGTGGAACTCAAGTCTGTCTGAGCATCATGTCATCAGGCTAGAACTATTCTCTGTACCCCAAGTCAGTCCCATTTCCTTGCCCTCATAGGAAGGCACCTTCCCCCCTTTGCTTCTCTCTAGTCCTGTAAGCCTGGACTTGGCTGGTCCACTGATAGCATCTGCAGCCATTAATTTGGGCATTGGTTAAAGAAGGGAAGGAAGGGACAGAAATCAGCATAAATGAGTTCTTACAAGCTTGGGACTCACTCACTGGGAAATCTGGGCAGAGCCCTTCATTCCTCTTCTCCACTCTCTTGTCCATATAATGGGACACTTCAACGCCTCCTACCAGCCTCAGAGACCAGACCATGCAGACAGGGTTGGTTGGCTGTCCACTCAACGAGCTCAATCTCTTCCTCCTTGCTGGATGATCTGTGATTGTATTCTGATGCCCAGGAAAGCAATCTCTTCATAGCCCCAAGTGGCAAATGTGCATGTCAGGTCAACCTGGTAATTCCAAGCCCCTTGCCACTGATGGCTTCAGCTTCACCATGGACACATACTGCCATCTTGGTCAATGTAGCAGCTGAAGGGGGAGGGGTTTCTGAAAAAGATTTTTGTTCCTGATAAAAATCAATCCATGTGGAGAAACTGCCCGTTTGACTATAGGGCCAGAGTCACACTGTAATCTCTGAAGGGAACAGACTTGCTCTTTGGGAGTTACAGAAAAGCCCATTTTGTTCCAAGTTGAACAGGTGGCTTTCAATCAAGTAGGTATATTAAAAAAAAAATGAAGGTCCTTCATCAGAGATGATGCAGAGATTCCTGCTCTGGAGAAGGAGGTGGAAATTAAAAAGGAGAAGGTTGAGTTAGAAGACCTGTAAGTCATGTCCTGCCTCGAATAGCTAGAACTGTGTGATAATTTTTCCTCTAGACTTTGCTTTATTATTATGTTAGATAAAATTGATCTCATTTAATAGGAAGGGTCAATCCTTCGCCCCATTTTGGCACTCCAATATCGACCTGCCTTATACTTCATTTGCTCATTAGAGGATCTCTCTCCCCTATACCTCTCCTACCGAGTTAGACATCAGGAGATCCACTTTACAGTGCAAGCTTTTCTGTGGTCAGCCTGCCCTCTGCTGGATTAAGGAGATAGACTGCAGAGATGCAGACTTCTGCGAAGAGCCCGCTTTAGGGAAAGGGGACATGATCAGTAAATTAGTTTTCTCTTGGGGTCACTCTAGGCAATTTGTTCACCAGAAATCAGATCTAGGAGGCTGTAACCTAGTTCCTGAGTGCAAGGTGGGAAGCTTCCTGATGAATATAACTTCCTGGTTTAGAGGTTAGAAGTTGTGTTGTGGAATTTCTTTACAGATAAAAAAGAGATGTGAGAGGCCTCATTTGTCTAGTATTAAAAACAAAATTTCCTAGACAAATTGGTCTCCTAGTAACTGCTATAGTTTATTATCTTGCTAATAAGGGATCAGCAAGATGACAAAAGTCTATGCTTTGGGTATGAAGAGGACATGGAAATTGATGGGTTATATGGTTGGGATACAGAAGACTTAGTAAGCAGCTAGTTTAGGGGTAAAAAAAAACTCTTCCCAACTAAACTGGGTAAAGACTGCAGCTTTAGAACACAGTAACAAAAACGTCATATTTAAATCTGCTATTACAGAGGAAACATGGAAGAGGACAGTGTGTGATGTCAGAGCTATTGGCTGTTAATCAGAGATTAAAAATCCAACCCATCTAAGAAATAAAGGATGAGGCTGCCAACTGTAATAAAATTTCATTTCTCAGGAATGGTGTCTGTTTGTCAAGGATGCATGAACTACAGACACAGCCACAAATAAGTTCTGACTTGAAACAGGCTGCCTGACAACAGGGATTATTTTTAAGCAGTAAGCAGTGCAGATAGAACACAGATTATGTGCACCCTCCCACCCCTCACACTTTTTTTCTTTTGTTGTTAGTGCAGAAGCAATTTTTATTTTTCTGAAGTTAGAATTATCAGAGTGAATTTTTCCATATAAGTTAAATTTTGAGATAACTGATAACTGCACCTTTAAGTACTATAACTGTTCTTCCTAAAATTCAGAAAAATATTTTACATGCTTATGAAAAATAATTTTAATGATGCAGAAAAATGAGAAGGATAAAATATTAGTCCAAATCTTATCAACCAGATGATGTTAGGTGAATATCATTTCGAAGAATATATGTGTATATATATATATATATACACACACACACACACATACAATAGAAGATTAGATAGATAGATGAAGATTAGATTAGATAGATGAAGATGAAGCTCACAATACTTTCTGAAAATGGTGAGGCTACACATTTTGGATTTTAGAATTTTTTATATTTTGGAAAGATAGTATGTTTTATATGCTATATGTTTATAATATCTCTGAGCAGTCTCTAGGGAGTATTCCATAATTAAATATGCTAACATTTCTGCACATGAATATTCACTCTAAAAGATCTTTAAAAAACTGCAAACAGCCTAACTTAAATTCAGGACAGATTGTGCTGCCAAATAACTTATAAAATATCTTTAATTTTCACAGCTTTTTAGATTTCAGAATTTGAGGTAAGGAGTTGTGGACCTGTGTTTTCATAAAATAGGGTAATATAGCACATGCTATTTTTTTTTTAAAGATTTTATTTATTTACTTGACAGAGAGAGATCACAAGTAGGCAGAGAGGCAGGCAGAGAGAGGAGGAAGCAGGCTCCCTGCCGAGCAGAGAGCCCAATGCGGGACTCGATCCCAGGACCCTGAGATCATGACCCAAGCCGAAGGCAGTGGCTCAACCCACTGAGCCACCCAGGCGCCCCATAGCACATGCTATTTTTTAGAGAAAAAGCAACCTATTTAATTTTACCTGTAACTGACTGAATAAAAAGAAACTAAAGTGAAACCAAAGGAGTTGTCTCACTTTACATAAATGTTTCATTTCCAAAATAAGTATTTTCTAAATTATTTTTCCAAGGTTAAAAAAAGAGGGGTCACCTGGGTGGTTCAGTGGGTTAAGCCTCTGCCTTCGGCTCAGGTCATGATCCCAGGGTCCTGGGATTGAGCCCCACATCGGGCTGCTTGGTGGGGAGCCTGCTTCCTCCTCTCTCTCTGTCTGCCTCTCTGCCTACTTGTGACCTCTGTCTGTCAAATAAATAAATAAAATCTTAAAAAAAAAAAAAGAGAGAGAGTAAGAAGAATAAGAGGGCATCTGGGAGGCTCAGTTAGTTAAGCAGCTGCCTTCAGCTCAGGTCATGATCCCAGAGTCCTGGGACTGAGTCCTGCATAGGGCTCCTTGCTCAGCGAGGAGCCTGCTTCTCCCTCTGCCTGCTGCTCTCCCTGCTTGTGCTCTCTCTCTCTCTCTCTCTATCAAATAAACAAACAAACAAATAAATATCTTTAAAAAAAGGAAAAAGAATAAGACATTGGAGTCATTATGTTGGAATTATTTGTGATGGAGATCTTCCCTACATGTTCTCAAGTACTATTGGGGTCAAGGTCCTCCAAATATTTGGTAACATTCCCTTTGGTATCTTGAAATTCTTGGGTAATATAATCTACTCATACACATAATGAAAGAATAAATATAATGTCTAGTACATATGAAAAAATTGGTATAAAATATAGTAATGTGTGTTTCAATATTTAAATCTTTGGGCCCAAAGATTTAATAGGAGTTACAAGAAGAGAAGCCATTCCATTTAAAATGAAAGCAGAGGTGTAGCAGACACTAGAATAAAACGTGTGGTTGAGTAATTATAGAGAAGACTTATTCGTATAAGTGCAATAGGGAAGCAGCCTTGATTGAAGTAAAAACAACAAGACAAGTACTAGGTGAAGATAATGAATATCCTATTGTTGAAAATGAGTTGGCTCTTCTCAAGGAGGATGTGTAATAATCTTCCATGTTGTGTCATGGGATGGGATAGTGGAAGAATCTCAGAAATCACACAACTATCTAGCTATCTCACCACATGCTGGAGCAAATATTTGGATTTTCTTTGTGATATCGAAGACCAGGTCCTTGAAGAGTTGATGGGAAATTGAGAAAGATTTGAAAACAAACAAACAAAAAAACAAAACACAAACCAGTATTTAAGAGGTTAGAGAGAAGCTGTGTGCACATCTTTGGAGATACACACAGTATCAAATAAGACTGAAAGCCAACAGGAAATCTCCAAATAAATCATTTCAGTTTGTAATTTTCACAACATAGATTTCTTACCATTTTGCTGCAAATATTTTTTTAAACTTATACAGAATGGCAATACAATATTTTAAAAACTAGACTTTATGAAATTCATTAACATCTCTACATTTCATTTGTCTCAATTAATTTAATAATGTATGGTTTGAAGTCTATAACAAGGAGTCTCAAGTCTCCCTTTGAACATCTGCATTTAGTTTCATTGTTTTTCTAGTAACCTACCACTGCAGTGAAACTCTTTTAAACTACTTAGTTGGAAATGCTATAAATCATTCTGCTCTTTCCAAGAAGTGGGTATGCAAATCCCAACTATGTCCCCAACTTTTCTTTTTTTTTTTTTTAAGATTTTATTTATTTATTTGACAGAGAGAGATCACAAGTAGATGGAGAGGCAGGCAGAGAGAGAGAGAGAGAGAGGGAAGCAGGCTCCCTGCCGAGCAGAGAGCCCGATGTGTCCCCAACTTTTCATAATTAGACTGACTAAACTGTTTTGGCTTTAAAGTCTTATGCTTTTTTTTTTTTTAAGACTTTATTTATGTGACAGAGAGAGATCACAAGCAGGCAGAGAGAGAGGGGGAAGCAGGCTCCCTGAGCAAGGAGCCCGATGCGGGGCTCGATCCCAGGACCCCGAGATCATGACCTGAGCTGAAGGCAGGGGCCCAACCCACTGAGCCACCCAGGCGCCCCTAAAGTCTTGTGCTTTTAAAACTTTCTGTTTATTTCTTAACACTTAACTCTTCCTACAAATGTTGGCTAGCGTTCCACTGGTTTCGAATGCATTAATCTCCTAGTCCGGTATTGTGAATTCAGTCCTATCTTTAAGCCTACTCAACTAATTGCATCAAAGGAAAACAAAATTTCCGAACCAATGCTTCCAAGCAGCTCCCCCTCAGGGAGATGGGAGAATTCTTTACCGAAGTAGGCGGAGCAGGCGCGCAGACTCAGACCTCTAACAGCCGCTCGAAGCCCCGCCCCCGACGCACACCCCGCCCCTCCGTCGTGTACGTCTTCTCCGGAGAGGGCGTCGGACGTCGAGCGGAAGTGGTGTAAGGCGGCCGCCGGAGGTGTATTTGGTGTGTTGCGCGACTGGGCCTGGGGGTGGACTGGTGTGTGTCCCTGTGAAGATAGCACTATGTCGATCGAAATCGAGTCCTCGGAGTGAGTCGTGCGGTGGCGGAAGTTCGCGAGGTGGTGGGGGCGGGGAGGTAAAGGGTGCGGAGTGGAAGATGCTCAGGGGGAGGCGTCTGAGAGTGGAGGGCTTTTCCTTGCCCACAAAGAAGCTTCTTGGATCTGGCTATCTCGGAGGCGGGCCCACTAGCAAGCAGCGAATGAGAAGCCCAAAGCCCCATGGGAGAGTGCTGGGGGCTGGGAGGAAGCATAGGCCTTGAAGATCTGAGTTCTGGCCATCGCGGACTCCTGGCGCGCTCTGTGACTGGTCAAATTGCCCATACATTCTGAACTCCAGTCTGATTACCTGCACAAGGGAGCTTGGATTCTAAGCTTTCTTCTCTTCTCGTTCCCCCTTAAACGGTGTGATTTGTTTTCCTCTGTGCTTACATGGCCCCTTGGCGATTCTCTGCCCCGCGCTTACCCAGCGTTGTAGTTGTTTCTCTCCCCACCCTACAGGCCTGTGTAGGCGCCGAGGAGTCCTTCTAGTCCAAGTTCTTAGCACATCCTAGATGCTCAATTACTGCCTTCGGAACGAATGAATAATTAGCTGTTTTATCAAGCGGTATCTGGCGCTGAATTTTGATTGGTCAGAGAGTTCTCTGTAGCTATAAAGGAGAGACAGAATGTGAAGACGAGGTCAGAAGAATGAACGATCGACTTGTGAGGGAGGCAGACTAATGACTGAAGGTCTTCAGTGAACTTTTTTAGGACTCCACCCTCTACCTTGCCCTTGCCTATACTTAATAATTACACCAGCAGACATAACATTTGTGTCCTGAGTGTAAGGGAGAAGACTTGTCCTGAAGACCTGCCACAGGAGAAAGGGAGACTTATTCATTCAACAAATACTGAAGTTTATTCTGTGGTGTTCTAGACCCTGGGGATACAGTAGCGAACAAAACACAAAAATTCTTGCCTTTATAGAATGTACATGATGACAAACAATAAACAAGAGACTTAACAGGTGGTAGTAAGTGTTGTGGAGAAAAATAAAGCAAAGAAGAGTGATGGTGCTGGCAACTAAGACAACTAAGGGCAGTAGTTGCAAAGCATTCCATGCTTTGGGGTCTCAGTAATAGCGGACGCCACTCCGCCTCCCATCCTTGGGCTGCTGCATCCTTGTTTGCTTTTAAGATTTTATTTTTAAGTAATCTCTGCACCCATTGTGGGCCTTGAACCCACAGCCCTGAGATCAAGAGCCTCACAGTCTACTGACTGAACCAGTCAGACGTCGCTGCATGTTTTTATTTTCAGTAATAGCTACTCTTTAGTATTTTCTATGCTAGTCATGCTATGAACAGTATAGTCAGCCCTGCAGGATAGGGGTTGACAGGATACAGATGAGGAAACAGGCACAGAGATGTTAACTGACTTGCCCAGGGTCACAGTAAGTGACCAAACTCTGATTCAAATCCCAACCTATCTCCAAAGCTTTTAGGTCTTTATGTATTACAACTGACTCCTAAATAACAGGTTTGAACTGTGGGGTCCACTTAATCTGAGGATATTTTTATAGTACAGTACTATAAATGTATGTTCTCTTCCTTAACGATTTTCTTTTTTCTGGCTTGCTTTATTGTTAGAATACACTATATAATACATAGGACATACAGCATATATGTTAATTGACTGTTTATGTTCTCAGCATGGCTTCTGGTCAACAGCAGGCTACTCACATTAACATTTTTGGGGAATCAAAAGTTAAACACAGATTTTTGACTGTGCAGGGGATCTGTGCCCCTAACCTACGTTGTTCAAGAGTCAGCTGTACATTGTGTTTGAAGAAAGTAAATTTGATTTGAGGTGTGTCAAATACAAGATTTTTATAGGGAGGGTACCTTTTTTGGGAGTGCAAATGGAAGTATGTTAAGAAAGATAGTAGATACTAGAACAGCAGGAATCTAAACCTGAGTAACTCTTAAAGGGGCCATGAGAGAAAAGACAACTTAACAGAAGTAGCAGTAATCACTTTCCTTCTGCAGAAATTTTTAAGAGGGTGTTTGCTTTCCTGTCCAGGGATGTATACTCAAGAGCCACATTGTCAGTTTGAACCTTCATTTTTCCATTTATCTCTGTTACTTGGTCAAATCCTTATCTGAAAAGTGGACATAATAGTAATACCTACCTCATAGGATTGTTTTGAAGAATAAATGAATCAATATGTCCAAGATACTTAAAAGGGTATCTGGTATATAGTAAATACATAATAAACAAGAAACTTTGTTCATTGTTTTATGTTTGTTATTTCTCCCTGATAGAAGAAATTAAATTCCTATCTGAAATTCCTTCTAGCCAGAACAGTCTAACCCTCTATACTCCTGCTGCCTATAGAAATACAGTGTGAGGGGTGCCTGGGTGGCTCAGTGGGTTAAGTGTTCAACTTGATTGATTTTGATTTTGGCTCAGATCATGATCTTGGGGTTGTGAGATCAGGCTCTATGCTGCATTCTGGCTGTGGAGCATACTTAAGGTTTTCTTCAGTTGCCTTTCCTTCTGTGATTTTTGGAAAGTTTTACTTATATGATAGGATAATATATGATAAGATATATGCTATAATAAAGAACTACAAAGCAAACAGTGAAAGGAGGATGGCCTAATAGAAGAAATAAGCTGGGGGGAGAGGGTTTTATTTGTGGACTCATTGGTGTGTGAGGATTACTGAGCTAAGTGACTTGCTTTTTTCCACCCCCCCCCCCCAGTGTGATCCGTCTTATCATGCAGTACCTGAAGGAGAACAGTTTACATCGGGCACTAGCAACCTTACAGGAAGAGACTACTGTGTCTCTGAATACCGTGGACAGCATTGAGAGTTTTGTAGCTGACATTAATAGTGGCCATTGGGATACTGTTTTACAGGCTATACAGTCTCTGAAATTGCCAGACAAAACCCTCATTGACCTCTATGAACAGGTAAGGGTGGAGGTGATGCTGATCCCCTTGAATTGGTTTATTGTGGGCCCCCTCACCGGGAAGCATCGGTGAGCATTTCTTGAAGCACTGTGGGAGTGTAACAGCCCTTAAAACTTACAATGTCAAGGCTTGAGTACTACTTTGTATGTTTTTTTCCTTTTTTTTTTTTTTTTTTTTGAAAAGCCAAGATTTTCCTTAACTAAGATTATTTTTTAAGTAATCATTAAATAAACTGTTCTGATACCAAGTAGTATATTACAGTTTGTTGCTGGCACTAACCACGCAGTTAGTGCAGACCCTGCAAGCTAAAGGCTCAGTCCTCCCCAAGATGCCCCTTCAGACACAGGCTGCACTTTTTTTGGGTCTCAGGCCCCCCACACTTCTTTGGGGCCTGAGACCCAAAAAAAAGTGGCTGCATATCTGGGGTCCCCATGACCCCTTCAGAATTGATGATTCACTAGAATGAATCACAAAACTAGTAAAGTGCCATATTTATGATTACAATTTTATTATCAAGAATACAGATCAGGACCAGCCAAATGAAGAGACACATAAAGGAGAGGTCTCAGAGGGTCCTGAGTGTAGAGCTTCTAATGCTCTCTCCCTATGGAATCAGAGCATCTCACTTGGCGTATTAATGTGTTTACCAACCAAAAGCTCCATTGGGATTTTTATTGGGGTTTCATTCAGTCTTCAGCTCCCCAGCACTCCTTGGAGATTGGGCTCACTCAAAACCTCAGCCTTCTAATGTGTTTGGTTTTTCTGGCAACCAGCCCTTTCCATGAACTGTTTTCATAGCGCAAACTCAGATGTAATGCACAGGGCTCATTAATAATGAAGATATTCCTCTTATTAGGAAATTTCCAAGGTTTTTAGAAGCTCTGTGACAGGAAACGAGGACAAAGATCGTACAAATTAGTTATTATACACTTGTATAATAACAGAATGGGCTTTCTGGAAATAACTGTAGTTGTTGTTTAAAATAAAAATAGGATAGTTTGTTTATTTACAGTCCATATGAGTTTAGTAATTACCCAAAGAAAATTTTGTTAACTGGAGAATGGTTTCTCTGGAGCTCATATTCTCATCTTTAGTTTTCTTCAGTTTCTGTATTCTGAGCAGGAAGCCTGAGAGGAGAGGAGATCAGTAGATAAAAATGAAGGACAGAAGTTGAAAGACGGGGGTAGCTCAGTCAGTTAAGCATCCGACTTCATCATGCTCTGAGGATCCTGAGATCTGAGTCCTATAACCGGCTCTGCCTCTCAGTGGGCAGTCTGCTTCCTCTTCTCCCTCTGCCCCTCCCCACCTTGTGCTCTCTCTCTCATAAATAAATAAGAGCTTAAGAAAAGATTGGAAAAAAAAAAAAGGATTGAAGTTATCATTTATAATTGCTTCATTCACCCACCTGAAAATACGAGGGAAAAGAGGAAGGAATATTTCCTAATTTTGGAAATCATGTTGGGAGGCCATTTTTGAAGCAGAAATTGTACTGAAAGAGTACTGAAAGAATGCATTGAAACAGACATTTTCTTTCCATTTTCTAGGTTGTTCTGGAATTGATAGAGCTGCGTGAATTGGGAGCTGCCAGGTCACTCTTGAGACAGACAGACCCCATGATCATGTTAAAACAAACCCAGCCAGAGCGTTATATTCATTTGGAGAACCTCTTGGCCAGGTCTTATTTTGATCCTCGTGAGGTATGACTCTTAGAAGCTCTTGTTAACTTAAAAAAATATATAATATAATAATGTACTCTGTTTTTTAACCCATTTTATTGGATACTGATTTTGATTTAATTTTTGAGAATGAGGAATAACTGTTTATGTATGTTGATTGAAATTTACATATGCTAAAAAGAATAATCTTGTTCAGTTTTCTGAGTATTTGAAGGTCTTCCCTATACACCCCATTTTAGAGGGTTGTATGTTGATTAGTCAAAAAATTTACTCTGATACATTTTCTACATTAGCCCAAGTACTTACTTGACACTGAAGTGCTGCCTGACTGCTAGTAAATTACTGTGCATTTGTGTCCCTTGGCCCAACAAGTGCAGTTTTCTTTTTTAGTTCTTGGAAAGCTTGTGCTTTTGTCTCAGCCGGTTATGCTTACTGGTAGAGTGTGGTGACTGATACTCTTTTCTTCTTCCCAAACCTCATTTTGCTCACCCAGCCTTTTACTAGTCTAAATAGGAGGAAGAAGAGTTTAATAGGTCCTAGAGAGTACAAAGTTAGGGTAAACTCACAGAAACCATGAGGAAAGAAATTTAGATTACCATGACAGGATTCAGGTTAGAAGTGGTCAAGAACTTCTGGGTTGGGAGTCATTGGACTGAAATAAATTACAAAAAAATTATTAAAAGAATCCTCAACTCTGCAGATTTTTCAAAAAACTGGAAAAACAACTCTGGCTTTGACAAAAGTTACTTGGACCCTTTCAGAAATAACAATGTGGACTGGCTGACTTCAACTCTCTCCCAGCTTATACTTTTGAAATGCAAGTGGGGGGAGTTGGGAAGTTGTCTTAACTAATTAATATAATCAATCCCTTCTTTAACCAGGTAGTTTCTTTTTGTGTGTGTGTGTGTGGGTTTTTTTTTTTTTTTTTTTTTTTTTTTTTAATGTTTCTGCTTAGTGCGCCTGGATGGCTCGGTTAGTTAAGCCTCTGCTTTTGGCTCAGGTCATGATCCTAGGGTCCTGGGATGGAGTCCTATGTCAGGCTCCTTGCTCAGCAGGGAGTCTGCTTCTGCCTGCTGCTCCCCCTGCTTGTGTGTGCTCGCTCGCTCGCTCTCTCTCTCTGTCAAAAAAATAAAATCTTTTTTTTTTTTTTTAAAGATTTTATTTATTTAACACACAGAAAGAGACAGCAAGAATACGAATATATACAGAGGGAATTGGAGAGGGAGAAGCAGGTTTCCCACTGAGCAGGGAGCCCAGGTTGGAGGACCCTAATCCCAGGATCCTGGGATCATGACCTGAGTCGAAGGCAGAAACTTAACGACAGAGCCTTCCAGGTACCCCAAATAAATAAAACCTTAAAAAAAAAAGTTTCTGGGCACCTGGGTGGCTCAGTGGGTTAAGCCGCTGCCTTCCGCTCAGGTCATGATCTCAGGGTCCTGGGATCGAGTCCCGCATTGGGCTCTCTGCTCAGCAGGGAGCCTGCTTCCTCCTCTCCTCTCTCTGCCTGCCTCTCTGCCTACTTGTGATCTCTCTCTGTCAAATAAATAAATAAAAAATCTTTAAAAAAAAAAAAGTTTCTGCTTGATGATTATTATTGGTTTTTTTGTTTGGTTTGGTTTGGTTTGGTTTTAAATAAGCACACTCATATCCTGTAACCACTTCTTAGAATGATGCTACCCCATCTCCTTTTTCAGGCATACCCAGATGGAAGTAGCAAAGAGAAGAGAAGAGCAGCAATTGCCCAGGCCTTAGCTGGTGAAGTCAGTGTGGTCCCTCCATCTCGTCTCATGGCATTGCTGGGGCAGGTAATTAAAGTCTGTGGAACAACAACCAAAAAAAAGGCTGTGGAGTTGAACTCCTGGTACTGTTTCCTATATATAAACTCTATAGGCGGGAGAAATCAGATATCCTTAGAATTGGGGACAGCCTATAGTGCTCCTTATACCAGCACGTGTGTTATGCCACCTTCATCTTTCCTGGGAAAAGCAGTATAGATTAATGGTTAATAGTACAGGCTCTAGAGTTAGTTAGAATTAGGATGATTGTAGAATTTATCATTCCATCTGGGATAGCTGGTACTATCAACAGATAGTACTGTTGATCATTGTGCCAGGACACTGTCAAAGGCAAATTGGAATAAATGTTTAGTTAGAATCCAAGATCTCTCACTTACCAACTAATGTGATCTTTAACACATTACCTAACTTTTGTGGACTTTTTTTTTTTTAAACTAATTTCTACACCCATTGTGGGCCTCGAACTCCTGAGCCTGATCATATTAAAACCTCACAAATGGATAGGAAAAATAGTAAAAGTACAGTAAACAAGTGGGCAACGAACATAAATAAACAGAAGAGGAAATAAATTGGGAACCATTAAAAGAGTTGGCAAAAGATCTACCCTAGGATCATCAGTCTCCAAAATGCATGATTTTTCCACTCCTATAATGCAGTCTTAAACATTACTGAGGTTACAGCTTTTTGGGAAACTGGTTTGGCAGTGTGTATCAAGAGCTTAACCATTCATATTCTTTTTTGGGTTCAGTAATTCTTCTAGGGATCTATTCTGAGTGAGTGTTACCCCTCAAATAGAAAATGCCTTATGTTCAGAAGTGTTTGTTGTGGCATAATTTAGTCTTGTAAAAAATTGGTAGCAGTGTGACTGTCCATTAATATATTAATTAAACTATTAAGCCCTTCACCATGTAGGGTATCTTTTTATAGCCATTGAAATGATAGTTATGTCATTGCATGACCTGATGATAGGTGGTGAAAACAGTATAAAATTTTATATAGAATATCAATACAGGTATATTACTTAATAAACACATGGGGTGGGGGGAAAAACTAGAAGGTATACACAAAATGCTAACTAACTGTTGGATGTTGGGACTTTGGGAGATTTTTGTTTTTCAAATTTTGTTTCTGATAAAGGTTAAACCTCTAAGAAAAACAATATGGAAATACGGACCTGTTGGCTCTCAGAGTTCCCTGCATTCAGGCATCAGCGTGTGTTCCTAAAACACACACAGCTGCATTGGTTATATTGTCTTCAGATGGCCAAAGACTCGTGTTAACCTGATCCTTTCGGGCTGGCTTTGAGCAGTCAGGACTGGTTCTTAGAGGCACCCAAGCAGATGAGTGTATGTTTCTTTGCTCACAGGCCCTGAAGTGGCAGCAGCACCAGGGGTTGCTTCCTCCTGGCATGACCATAGATTTGTTCCGAGGCAAAGCAGCTGTCAAAGATGTGGAAGAAGAAAAGTTTCCTACACAGCTGAGCAGGCATATTAAGGTAGGATCCTTAGATACTCAGCCACTTGCTAATCATTTGTCAAGGACTTCATGCCTGCCCAGCCAGGGCATGTGCCGGGGCTTGGGTGGGGGAGCAGAGCTCATTCTCCAGCTCTGACAACATTCAGGGTTGCCGCTGGTGATCACTGACATCTTTCTGGGCTCTGGCAGTGGCACACCTCAGGTGTATATCCATAAATTTGGCAGCTGGCCCATCCTCTGCCCTTGCACTTCTTCCCAGAAGGGCTTCATTTGAAAGAATGGTTAGCTCTTTGGGTGAGCCTGGAACTCACTGTGAACTTTCTGTGTATTCATCCAGTTCAGTGTTGCAGTTTTTGCCTGCTCCATGTCTGGCAAATTACCAGGCATAGATTGTAAAGCAGGCTTGTGTGGTGTTGGAGTAAAATAATTTTATCATCTCATGGCTATTTCTTGTTTTTTGTTGTTGTAGTTCTTTTTTTTTTTTTTTTTTTTTTTTTTTTTAAGATTTTATTTATTTATTTAACAGAGAGATCACAGTAGGAGAGGGGAAGGGAAGAGATCACAGAGAGAGAGGAAGGGAAGCAGGCCCCCTGCTGAGCAGAGAGCCCGATGTGGGACTCGATCCCAGGACCCTGAGATCATGACCTGAGCCAAAGGCAGCGGCTTAACCCACTGAGCCACCCAGGCGCCCCTGTAGTTCTTTTTTTAATCTGAGACTTTTCTAGGATAAAGCATACTCACATAATTGCTGCAGCTCCCAAAATTAAAAGTGTATTTGCTACTTCAGCATCTCCTTTATATTAGTTTCTCCCTGGGTTTGTGGTATTTATGGCTTTTGAAATATTTCATATTCCTCAGATCTTGGGCTTTGGCTTAGAGCTTTAACTTTTACCTTTTCTGGATTGTATGTTCTGATTCCCATGTAAAGATATTTCTAAGTAGCACTGTTAACCTGGGTGAAGCCTTGAGACAGATAGAAATCCATTATAATTACGCTGCTGGGCTAAGATTTTCTTTTATGAACACTTCCTTTTCTGGTATATAAAATGAAATTCATAATAGAGCTTTTCTCTGTTTTCCTTCGTCTAATGTTCTGTAGTTTTCATCTGTTACTGGGAACATCATTGCTAGTAATATTCAGGATACATCTCCTAGGCAAATAGTCTGTCAGCTCTAATTAGTTCTTGAGTCGGTCAGCCACATGTTATTGTCACTTGATTAAATGAAGGTCATGAGAAGGAACAGGATGGAAAATTTGTTTACAAAACAATATAGGAAAACGGGCATTTATTTTGGGGGAAAAAAATTGTTGTCCCCTAGATGCACAACATACTGTCTCACATTGAATATGAAAGTCATACTATGGCTGTGTCAGGTAAAAATTTACTGAGTATTTTAATAGGATTATTTGTTCCAAGTCCTGTGCTAAAATAGTTCCTTCATAACTGCTTTGGAAATACCAATTTCATATTAAAAAAGCTAGTTTAAACTGAGAGCCCAGACCTAAAACTGGTCAGAGAAAATACATCCATTGCCTCTGTCCAGATACAGAAATAACTCTCCAATACTCTATAATAGAGGCTAGCTATCACTTTGTTCTAGGGCAGGATTTCTCAAAAGGTTAAAATGGAAATTGTCTTAAGGTCAGTAGATAAAAATGCATCTGTTTCATTGTTTCATTTGAAACAGTTTGGTCAGAAATCACATGTGGAGTGTGCTCGATTTTCTCCAGATGGTCAGTATTTGGTCACTGGGTCTGTTGATGGATTCATTGAAGTCTGGAACTTTACAACTGGAAAAATCAGAAAGGTAAAGTATTTAAAATATGTTAACTTTTCTAGTGGCAGAATTATCTATTTTTTGTTTTTAAATTATCTTATTTTTATAATATAAATTTATTTTTTATTTTTATTTTATTTTATTTTTTTTAAGATTTTACTTATTTATTTGACAGAGAGAGAGAGAGATCACAAGTAGGCGGAGAGGCAGGCAGAGAGAGAGGAGGCAGCAAGCTCCCTGCTGAGCAGAGAGCCCGACGCGGGCCTCGATCCCAGGACCCTGAGACCATGACCTGAGCTGAAGGCAGAGGCTTAACCCACTGAGCCACCCAGGCGCCCTAAATTTATTTTTTAAATCAATAATATGTACATCTGATACAACATTTTTTTAAAATAGTCTTTGTTTGAGAGAGAGGGAGAGCATACCTGAGTGCTAGCCCAAGCATGAGTTGGGGAAGGGGCAGAGGGAGAGGGAAAGGGAGAAGCAGACTCCCCACTGAGTGCAGAGCCAGCTACGGGCTCCATCTGAGGACACTGAGATCTTGACCTGACCTGACCTCACTTAACCAACTGATCCACCCAGGCCCCTATTTGATAAGACATTTTATAAATAGAAATGTTGCTCAGTAAGAGAGTCTTGCTCCGGGGCACCTGGGTGGCTCAGTGGGTTAAGCCTCTGCCTTCAGGTGGTAATGATCTCAAGGTCCTGGGATCAAGCCCCGAATTGGGCTCTCTGCTCAGCCTGCTCCCCCTCCCCCTCTGCCTGCCTCTCTGCCTACTTGTGATCTCTCTGTCAAATAAATAAATACAATTTAAAAAAAGAGAGAGAGAGTCTTGCTCCTATTGTCCCTCAGATGGTCAGTTCTCTTCCTTGGTCCACCCAGGGTTATTCTTATGTAACCTTCCTGCACTTTCTAAGTATGTGGAAGAAATTACTTAATTTTTCTAATTTAATTGTAGTACTTACTAATTGTTTCTCTTATTATGAATGAAGTTGATTATCTTTTTATATGTGAAAACTACCAGTGTTTCCTGTTCTGTGAAGTCTTCGTATCCTTTGCCTATTTTTCTTTTGGATTCTTACTGATTTTTAGGAACAGTTTTTGTATTATGTATTGCAAATATTTTTCAGTTTTGGGTGTTGTCTTTTGACTTTGCTCATCATTTTGTTTTACAGACTTAGTTTTTTTGTATCATATTTATCCATCTTTTTTCCCTACAACTTCTAGTGCTTTCATGTTTCATTTTAAGTTTAATTTTTGATCCATTGGAATTTGTTCAGGTAGATGAAGTTGGTGTAGATCCAAATTAATTTTTTCCCTAAAAGGTATTTACTGACTATCCACTGATTTAAAATAGAACCTTTATCATAGAATACTAACTTATGCTCCATGGGTAGTGAATTCATAAGTGATTTTCATTTTCTGCTTCATATATTTCCTTATAGTTTGTTTTAAAAAAAAAAAAAAACCATGATGCAGTCTTACTTTGTAATTAGGAAAAGATGGATACTTTGTTCAGAACAGTAATGGATGGTAAAAGAAACATCATGATTCAGTATATTAGTCAGTATATGGTTTTAGAAAAAGTAGCTGACAATTTGAAAAAGACATTATCTTTTCACATCATACCTCTGAAATTCAGATACATTAAAAATGTACAGTTGTGGACTTGTAGGGTAATTTTGCATAGAAGAAGGATTAGTAAGCAAAAGGTGTAGGGTGTTATATTGGAATTTTTTAGAGTATTAATTTGAAGTGTGTAAAATTACTTATTCCCACCACTATCAGTTGTTCATTAGGAGCACATGTGCATGGCACTAGTATTTGCTTGGGAAATTTAGAGTAGGCATAGTCTCTTACTCTGCTTTCAGTGAGTTTATAGAAATCTAGCGTAACTGGGGACTTTGTCTTGTTTTGGTAACTGCTTATCTTTGTTTCCTTTAGGATCTTAAATACCAGGCCCAGGATAACTTTATGATGATGGATGATGCTGTCCTCTGCATGTGCTTCAGCAGAGATACAGAAATGTTAGCAACTGGGGCCCAAGATGGAAAAATTAAGGTATTTATTAGGGGCACACTTTTATATGTAGACATTTTGAGACTTGCAATGAGGAAGTGTTCCACATGTGATAGCTTAATAACACCTACTGTTTTTGAGCATCAACTTTATGCTAATTTACTTTTTCTTGCTTAATCCTAATAACTGCCAATAATCAGTTTAAGGTCACACCGTTGATAAGCGATAAATAGGGACTTCAACTCAGATCTACTCCTCATGCCCTTTCTGCTGTACCACCCTGGCTCACCTTATAAAGATGTGTCGTACTTTGGATTTTTTTTAGAGAATGGGATTGGTCTGCAGTTGATTAGCTGTGGTTTGTATTTAATTGCTGGTAAAACACCATGGGCTAGATTAAATACAGAAATGGTCTCTGCTAAGTGAACTTTCAGTCTGAACTTTTGTTTTAATAATTTATGAGTAAAGAGATTTAAGTTTCAGAGGATTCGGTTATTGCACTATGTGAAGCAGCCATCTTCAGCTATTAGCATGCATTTTTAATGCTGTTTTAGTACACTGTTGAGTATTGCATCTTGCTCAGCTCTGCAGGCAAGAGTGGGACTCTGTTTACAAGTTTCTACTATTTTTTTTTATAAAGGTATGGAAGATTCAGAGTGGGCAGTGTTTAAGGAGATTTGAAAGGGCCCACAGTAAAGGTGTCACCTGTCTAAGCTTTTCTAAGGATAGCAGTCAGATCCTTAGTGCCTCTTTTGACCAGACAATTAGGTAAGTAAGAGTCTCCAAACTCCCTCACTTGGGTTTGCTATGGTGAAGCACTGGAGGGAGGTCTTGTGATTCCTTATGCTTTCATCTAGATGGTGTTATATGAAGAATGTGTGTATGTAAGACCTCATTATTATTTTGTTCATTTTAGTCTACCCAGAAGAGAGATTAGAAAGGGATTATACCAGTGTTTCATGTTTCTCGAAATGTGATTTTTTGACCCATGTGCATCAGAAGTACCATAGAGGGCATATTTTCTTCCAGTCTGTGCCAAGCTTTTGTTTTTGATTTGACAAAATGAAAATTATACTGCATAGTCCTCTTTCTTCACCTGATTTTAGAACTTGAGCTTCTCTAATTCATTGAAAGAATGAATATTCAACATCCGGTCCCAACTGCAGTCTGTAGAACACTTTTTTTTTTTTTTAAGATTTTATTTATTTGTCCGAGAGAATGAGAGAGGCAGACAGAGGGAGAAGTAGGCTCCCTGCTGAGCAAGGAGCCTGATACGGGATTTGATCCCAGGACCCTGGGGTCATGTCCTGAGCTGAAGGCAGATGTTGACGGACTGATCCACCCAGGCATCCCTAGAATATTTGTTTTAATAAATACTTTTTTTTTTTAAGGTTTTATTTATTTGTGAGAGTGAGAGAGAGAACACACAAGTGGACAGGAAGGGGAGAGGGAGAGGGAGAAGCAGACTCCCTGCTGAGTGGGGTTCCATCCCAGGATCTTGGGATCGTGACCTGAGCCAAAGACAGTTAACCAACTGGGCCACCCAGGCACCCTGCAGTCTGTAAAATTTTAATTGTTCATTTCTTTTTGTTTGTGATAGAATTCATGGTTTAAAATCTGGGAAAACTTTGAAGGAATTTCGTGGCCATTCCTCCTTTGTTAATGAGGCAACTTTTACACAAGATGGACATTATATTATTAGTGCATCCTCTGATGGCACTGTAAAGGTTAAGTATTTGCTACTAGTCTATTTTGGGGTATCTGTTTTTGTCCTTTGAAGAGTTTTCAGTGGTGATAATGGTGATGATTGTGGTGGAGTAAACTTTACTAGCTCTTTTAGCTGTAAATGAGGTGAGTCTGAGACATAGTAACATTTTTGGGTGAATCCCTATTTAAGTACCTCGGTTCAAATTTACATATTCAAAACAGACTTTATCATGTGTAGGAAGAGAGGAAGGTGTGGAGGCCTACATTAAGTCACACCACATTTATAGCAGTTAAAGTCTGTCTAGATAGAGGTATGGTTCACCCACTATAGTCATGTTTACAAAGGGCTTAGTGGCCAGATAAATAGATCTCTTTTTTTCTTGCACAGTCTCACTCTACCCCTGACCCCCCAACATTTAGGGGCTTTCTTAACAACATTTATAGAGAGGCAGGGGAGGTGTAGAGTAGAACTAAGCCCCTCTCAAATACTCATTTACTGTCTCAGCTCTCAGCTGAAAGCTGAGATTCAGCAACGTCAGAGGCTTATTTATTTATTTATTAAAGATTGATTATTTATTTGATAGAGAGAGATCACAAGTAGGGAGAGAGGCAGGTAGAGAGCAGAGAGCCCGATACAGGACTTGATCCCAGGACCCTGAGATCATGACCTGTGCTGAAGGCAGAGGCCCAACCCACTGAGCCACCCAGGCGTCCCAAGGCTTAGTTATTTTAATGCAGGCTTCATTTCCTAGCAGAGATAAGTCCAAATAGAAAATTGCTGGAGATATTTGAGACAATCCATGTAAATTCTGAACCTCCTTTTGCTTACTTTTTCATTTATTCATGAGAGACAGAGAGAGGGAGGCAGAGGGAGAAGCTGGCTCCACTCAGAGCAGGGAGCTGGGTGTAGGACTTGATTCTAGGACCCCAGGATCATGACCCCAGTTGAAAGCAGCCACCTAACAGACTGATCTGCCCAGGTATCCTGGACCTACTTTTTAAATCGCCTTAGGTATCTGTGTAGTTTGTAGCAGAAGACTGAAACATTTTAACACAAATGCCTAAAAGACCACCCTCAGAAATTGCTTGTTCTGGCTTGGGAATTGAACCAGGAACCTGAGGGTAGGAAAGTCGTCTTCAGGGTGGTTGGGGCCATATACAAAGTCTTAGTACTTTAGTCATGGGATTTGCCCTCATTGTCCTTTGTATATGGGCCTTAAACAATCTGTGAAATGCTTGTGGTCTTTTCCTCTAGTTCCTTAATGAGTCAGATAAAGCATCTCACTGATTTGTTGGACAGAAAACACTGGGATCCTTGTAACTCTTCACTGAAAAGTTCATTTCCCTCCTGAAGACAGTTGGACTTTCGGGAGATTGGGCCAGATGATAACGTATAAATTAGGAAAATAAACATGGGGGCAATTAGTGGGGCAGTTATTTCCTCCTCTTTATAGGTCGTCAACATTCGTTTAGTGCTAAGCTCTGTTGAAAGCACAAAGGAAACAACACAGTCTGTGCCTTTGAGGCTTTTGTGTGTACACACACACACACACACACACACACACACATTTCGTTAAGTGAATAGTGTCCAGACAATGCTATGGAAGATTCGGTCCATTCCTTCTCAGCTCATCTCAGATTTCAGGAACTGTGATGTCCGATTTAGCCCCATCAGTTTGTAACAGCCCAGAATGGCCAGGTGAGCATTAGGGTGGGGCCTATTAGCAGAAGAGATGTTGAGCTAGGAGAGGTAATACACGTGGCCAAGAGGGACTTCTACTTCGTGGATCCTCATGTGTGCGTCAGCACTATGGCTTCTGTTCATTGGTTCGAGCTGTACGCTGGAATCATTTCTGGAGCTTTTTTAAAAATGGACATGCCTATGCCCCAGCCTAGAGCTCAGGATAGAGTCCTGAGCATATAATTCTAAAAAGTTATTTTGATGTCCAGATAAAAGTAGCTTTCTGGTTATTTGACAGTAGCAGTGTTGATACATAGTAAATTTTAAAGATATATAGCTCATTAGGAAAATTTTCTAAGGGAAGATCAGATTTTATTTATTTATTTTTTTTTTTTTAAAGATTTTATTTATTTATTTGACAGACAGAGATCACAGTAGGCAGAGAGGCAGGTAGAGAGAGAGGAGGAAGCAGGCTCCCTGCTGAGAAGAGAGCCCGACGTGGGGCTCGATCCCAGGACCCTGGGATCATGACCTGAGCCGAAGGCAGAGGCTTTAACCTCTGAGCCACCTAGGTGCCCCAGGGAAGATCAGATTTTAAAAGGTTTTATTATATAGCTTTGTGGCTTGTTGATACCACTTAATTAGCAAATATGATAAGTGCTTACCATGTATATGGCAAAGCTAGGTATCTGATAGGACTAAAAATCAAGAAGCTTTTTTTCTGAATCAGTTTTATTCGTTTTTTTTTTTTTAAATCACATTTCACTTTTTTTTAATCCCCAAACTTTTAGAAACTCTTATACCCCAGAAATGTTAATGCCTTAAACTTTTGTGTCATAGATCTGGAATATGAAGACCACAGAATGTTCAAATACCTTTAAATCCCTGGGCAGCACTGCGGGGACAGATATCACTGTCAACAGTGTGATCCTGCTTCCTAAAAATCCAGAGCACTTTGTGGTGTGTAACAGATCAAATACCGTGGTTATCATGAACATGCAGGGGCAGGTGAGTGCTCGGAACTTTGCATGGAACTTGTGGGCCATTTCTAAGTCATCCCTTGGTTCTGGCCCTTCTAGTAACAAAATATGGGTTCATCACTCCAAAAACCATATATAGTTGACTCCTGAACAACATAGGGGTTAGGGGCACCAACCCCCTGGATAGCAATCTGCATATTATTTTAGACTCCTCCCAAAGCTTAACTATTAATAACCTACTGTTAACTGGATGGAAGCCTCACCGATAACATAAATAATTGATTAACACATATTTTGTATGTTATATGTATTATATACTGTATTCTTATCATAAAGTAAGAGGGTAGGAAAGAAATCTTTTAGAGAAAAGATGTTATTAAGAAAATCATAAGGAAGAAAAAATACATTTACAGTACCATACTGTATATATATTTTTTAAAAATGCATGGGCTGGTCAGAAGAGCATGTGACTCTTGATTTCAGGGTCATGACTTTGAGCCCCATGCTGGGTGTAGAGATTAGTAAAATAAATAAATAAACAATAAATAGAAAAACCTGTATATGAGTGGACATGCGCAGTTCAAACCTGTGTGTTAACAGTCTCTGAGTAAGGGAGCTACAGTATGTAGATTACTAACTCAGTACATCTCCCAGTTACCACACTATCTAAGGTAGAACTCTCATAGGAGAAGGGCAACAGTGCTTCATGATATGTATTTGTAATCAGGGCACCTGTATGGTCCCAAGGAACCTCACTTTTATAGCACCAGGGACATTTGGAGTGTCAGGATTAAAGTCTCAAGCCCTGGGAATGTGTTGTGGTGCTACTAGACTGTTGGCTTGGGCCCTTGGGGGTCCTGCTGAGCATGGAGAAGGGCCAGGGGCTGGTGTCTGGAACCATCTCTCCCTTCCATTAGTCCTTGTAACTGATAAATTTGTAGTTTAGAATCCATGGTTGAGGGGCATCTGGCTGGCTCGGCTGGAAGAGTTTGCAACTCTTGATCTTGGGGCTATGAATTCAAACTCCACATTGAGTGTACAGATTAAGTAGGCAGACAGACTGACTCACTGACTGAACTAACTAAAAAAAGAGCCCCTGGTTGAGTTAGCTGGTTTGCATTATATACTGGTCCCCTGTATAACACCTATTGTTGCCCACTTCCTAGTTTTCTGCTGGTACAGGACGAAGAGTGTCTGTGTATTCACCCTCTCCCTGGTGATAGCATCATATATAACCATAGTACAATGATCAAAACCGAGAAATTGACACTGATAGAATACTATTAAATCAGACCTTATTTGGATTTCACTAGTCTTTATATGTGTTCATGTTGAGGCAACAAGTTCTATGAAGTTTTATCAGATGTATAGATTTTTGTAACTACCACAACAGTCAGGATACAGAACTGTTCCATCATCCCCAGAGGAACTCCCTCATGCTACACCTTTATAGTCCAACTTTCCTCCATCCCTAGCCCCTGGCAACTACTGATCTGCTTTCCGTTATTATTTTGTCATTTTGAGAATGGTGTAAAAAGAATCATGTTATCTAACCTTTTAACCTTTTGAGATTGGTTTTTGCTCAGCTTGATTTATGATGATATGGTATATAAAATATAGCAAGCAAGGTCTTGGAGACAGAGGTCCTCTTGCTTAAGGAAAGCATCCCATTCTGTTAGAAAGAGGAAACAATGGAGTGTAAGTCCACAGAGCATTGACAACTTGTAGTATACTGATTTAGAAATTGTTTAGGTGGTAATGAATTTACTTCAGGGTAAAATGACTCAGTAGACTAAAGAGCAGGGTTGGTAACTTGGGATGTATGATTAAGTTTAGATACCTTATCCATGGAATATTTCACAGGCAAGAGGATTTAGTACACGGTGAGTGTAACTGGTGATCTAATTATAAGTGTCAGTAAACCAAAATGCAAAATTAACCATCTGAAGGTGTTAAAACTGCTGCTTTTGAACTGCTGCTGCTAATCCAGATGTTTTGTTTTTGCCTTGCGGTATGGTATGATTTAGATTGTCAGGAGCTTCAGCTCTGGTAAGAGAGAAGGTGGGGATTTTGTTTGCTGTGCCCTGTCCCCTCGTGGTGAATGGATCTACTGTGTCGGGGAGGACTTTGTGCTCTACTGTTTTAGTACAGTCACTGGCAAACTGGAGAGAACTTTGACAGTGAGTATTACTAACTTAAGGCCATCTCAAGAAATTGCATTAATACTTGTGTCTTTCTGAACTCTGAAGTAAGCCTCTTCCACACTGCTCTGTGAACCTTGGTATAAAAAATAAAATTTTATGACTAAATAAAATAAAAGGGCCCATTAGTAATGATAAAGAATTACCTCCTCTCTCAGGAAAGGTCTCCTTCAGTGAACCTTCAGCTTCAAGTGAATAGGATGGGTGTACATAAAGCAGAAAGAAAGGGAACATGCCTAACTAGCCAGCTAGATTAGGCATATCATCCCCGGTGGGACCAGAGAGTGACAGATATAGCTTATTTCTTGTTATATCACAATGTGATAGGAATTAGTCTTCCTCCATCTTTTGTGTCATTTGGAATAGTGTCCTCTAAGATCTCAGGAGGAGAAAAACTAGCTTAGGGCTATACTGGATGTTTTTAAGACTCATATCTGGAAGTGGCTTATGATACTTTGTTCCTCATTCTTTTTTGGTTCGAATTCAGTCACATGGCTGACTAAATGCAAGGGGGACAGGGAAAATGTAATTTTCTGTGGTCCAGAAGAAGTGATATGTTGAACATATAAAAAATTACATACAAATCCTTATGAGGAAATCATCTCTTGGTTTCATATGACTCTTGAGTGAGCTTTTGATGCACCTGCTCTGTCAGGCCTCCATGCAGGTCTCAGGGATGCCTAGCTGAGGGGTCTGGAAAATACAAGGTCACTGAGTTGATCATCATTTGGTCTTAGACACTGTCTTGGCCTAGAATTTACAAAATAGCGATGGGGAGTAGGATCAGCTGTAATGCAAAATGGATTTGAGACAAAATATTATTCACACATTATGAAAAACAGTACAGAAATATCAACTAGCATTGTGATAGCCTCATTTGTTTTCGTTTTGTTTAGCCCTTGAGGCTGCCTTAGGTTGAATCTCTTTGGTGGGAAATGGAAGCTTCACTCTTCCTCCCTCCCACTCAACTCCGGATGCCTCTTGAGGGTGATTTTTATAGACTTATATCCTCTAACCCAATGCTTTACTTTTCCCAGGTTCATGAGAAGGATGTGATTGGTATCGCACATCACCCTCATCAGAACCTGATTGCTACCTACAGTGAAGATGGACTCCTAAAGCTCTGGAAACCCTAATTTCCACTTTTCTTTTAAAAGTTGCTTGAGAGCATGTACTTAAGTGAAGACATATTCATGTATTGCTTTTTTTTTTCTTTTTTTTTTTTTTAAGGCAACCTTTTCTAAGCAATTGTCTGAATTAGGAATAAGAGTAATTTTGTGAAAATTCATGTTCAAGTAGCAGTTACTCTTTTATATATATTTTTAAGGTATTCATTTATCTATTTCTAATTGGGGCAGTCATGTAATGTTTTCAGTAGTCTTCTACCTGAAGAATGAAATACTGCTCTTTCTAGAAGAAAACTACTTTGATTTTTGAAATGGTGATTAAAACATACCTCCTGCAGTAAAATTTGTGAATAAGTAACCATCCCATACTCAGTAGCTCTTTGCTGGTCTGGTTTTTTTAGATGTTAATAAACTTTACCCTTTTGGAGGCTTTGTTTTTAAATGTAATTAAGTGCTTATCTAGTTAACATATTTACTTGGAATCAGGTGAGGAGAGTGGGACATAACATCATTAATCCCAGTATAGCAGAAGTCCATTCCTAGTTAGAAAGATAGACTGACTATAAAAGGGTCAGGTGTTGCATAGGCTATCTCATTGCCTTCACTGTCCACTCACTCTTACTAGCTGTGCCTTCTCATATGTTCTGGCCAACTCTAGAGACTATCATCTCCATCTTCTCAGTAGAACCAGTTGCAGGATCCACTAGAATTCAGTTTTGGTTTCTGAAGTTTTGGCATTTAAAATGTGCTATTGTTCTGAAGGAAACTGGAAAAGGACCCGAGATTTATAAGTCTTTTTTGCTATGTGTGTCCTTACCAGTTGAGGAAAAAAAAAAAAAGCCAACAAAACTCTTGAAAATACTTTGCACATTGGTGTCTTTATGTTTCAACCAAAGATATATTCAGTGCACGGATGTTGATGTTGAAGGTGCTGTGCATGAATCATTTCAAGAAATTGAGACTTTCATGTAGGCCAGCTCTTATGCCTTTTAATTTTAGCCTTTATTAGGTACAAATTAATGGGGGAAGTTTTAAAAAAGCTTTAGAGTGTTATAATTTACCTTTGATTGAAATATAGCCTGATCCTTTGCCTGGTGCAATAATGTTCAGTATTGGCTGAATTATTCCTTGGCAGCACTAAGAAATGACTCTTCCCCGATCATATTTCTGAAAGTTTTTTTTTCCTTTGGCTGTTAAATCTGCAGCTTTTTGGGAAGCCTGGGTGGTTCAGTCATTTGAGTGTCCGACTCTCGATTTTGGCTTAGGCCATGATCTCAGGGTCCTTGTGTTTGAACCCCATGTCTGGCTCTGCTCCATGCTGAATGTGGTGTGCTTGGGATTCCCTTTCCCTCGCTCATGTACACACTCCTGCTCTCCACTCACTCCCAAAGTTTTAAAGATGCTTTTTGACAGAAATGTCATTTGCTGCCATTTTGAGAGTTGAACATAGTCACGAATCCGTCAACTTCGCATGAATTCTGGTGTCCCATCCCAGTGAAAATAAGTTTTCACATAAATAAAAGGTTTACAGGTTATGTTAAAATTCCTTAGAAAAGTCTTAAAGAGATTGGGATTTTCTATTTAGCCCATGACCTCATGAATAAGCAAGCAGTTGAGCAGTACTGTTAAAAAATAAAGCAGGCCAAGGGCTTCTGGGTGGCTCAGTTGGTTAAGCTTCTGCCTTTAGCTCAGTTCATGATCTGGAGTCCCAGGATAGATTCCCATATAGGGCTTCTTGCTCAGTGAGGAGTGTGCTTTCTCCATTTCCCTTTGCCCCTCCCCCTGTTCATGCTCTCACAAAAACAAAAGAAACAAAAAAAAACAGGCCTAAAATGGAGTCACTTTCGCTAAGCCACACACCAGCAAATGCAGACTTAATACCTACCCAAATTGCGGTTTCAGCCTGTCCTAGGACTAATTTTTAACCAGTCTGGAATAAGCTGATTCAGCATTTATATGGTAATCTGACCATAGGCCCCTTCTACAGGAAGGTGATCTTGCATGAAACAATCCATTCTGTTGGGAGATTTATTTTCCCCACCCACTTCAAGTTTGTAAACGCCTTTCATTTTGTGCAGCTCTTTAGACCTCCTTTTTATTAGGATGTTGCTGGATTCACTGATCATTGAATAAAGTCAGTTTTGCAGTTGAATTTTTTTTAACAGTATTTCCTTTATGCTTATGAAGAACAATCTAGTCCGCACATGTTTACTCCTAGAAATTTTTATTAAACGTCTCTTCCTGTACCTAGTACTGAGGATGGCTTAAGACCAGTTCCTGTCATAGAATAGGCAGGAAATGGGGGCGCCTGGGTGGCTCCAGTAGGTTGTCTGCCTTAGGCTCATATCATGATCCCTGGGTCAGTGGGGAGCTTCTCCCTCTGCCTGCTGCTCCCCCTACTTGCACTTGCTCTATGGGAAGAAATGCAAGTTAAAGGAGTACTTAAAATGGGGTATGAGGAAATCTTGCTGTTTTTTGGATAATGGGCACCTTATCAACCCTTCTGAGTTAGAAAAGGCTTCATGGAAGAGTTGACCATAAAAAGACCAGCTGGAGCCCATGGGTAAAAGGATTTGGCCAGTCCAAGTTAGCAGGAGCCTTTCCACGCACCAGTGTGCTCTAGCTCCAAGGCATATATACTGGACAAATGGTATCATCTTGGGAGACCAAGTGGAGAAAGAAGCCTGGATTTGGAGCCTCTTTTTTAAGATTTTACTTATTTGACAGAGATCACAAGTAGGCAGAGAGGCAGGGAGACAGAGGGGGAAGCAGGCTCTGAGTAGAGCCCGATGTGGGCCTCCATCCCAGGACCCTGGGATCATGACCTGGGTCAAAGGCAGAGGCTTAACCCACTGAACCACCCAGGTGCCCTATTTGGAGCCGCTTAAGTAGGTATTTTTTCTTAATAATGAGTTGGTCTAACAAGTAAAAAGTTGAAAACCGTGATCTTCTGCCTTTCCCAGGTAATTGCTGTGTCTCCAATTTCCTTTTGTACAAACCTTAAAAAGTGTGCATTTACTCTACACCTAACTATTCTTATGTAAGGGGGAATCCCAGGGACTGAGGCCAAGGGGAGAGAAGGGCCACCCAGGCTTCTTGACTGCACCAGCCTGTACCAGTGTCCAGCTGCTTGAGGGCCTCAGACCCTCCAGGCACACAGTGGTGTCTCTGTCCTTGTTCCAGGTCTGGAAGAAGCTGAGCAGTGCTGGAGCTGGCCTGCATCCTGGGCTAGGGTGCTCCTAAAAAGCTGTGGGCGGGCGCTGTGCACCTCCTGGAGCCAACATTCAGCGGCTGGAGGTCTCTGATGGCACCAACTAGGCTTTTCACCTTATGAAGAGATCATATTTTTATTGGCCTCTTACCAGTATGAGCAGGAGAGCGAGGGAGTTTGATACCCCCAAGCAGTGGCATACAGTAGTCCCTCCTTATCTGTGGTTTCAGTTACAGGTAGTCAACGGTGGCCTGGAAGCAGATGATCTTCCCTTGACATAGCATCTAAGTCCACAGTAGCCTAACATCATGTTACAGTGCTTTTCATCATTCACCTTCCTGCATCTCCTTTCATGGGCATTTTATCTCCCACCATTAGAAGGGTGAGTACAGTGCAGTCCACATTCACAGAACTTTCATTATAGCATGTTGTTCTAAATGCTTTATTATTGCTGTCTATCTCTTACTGTGCCAAATTTATGAACTAAATAGGAACACAGGTAGGTAGGTATGTATAGGTATAAACATACATAGGGCTCAGAACTATCTTTGCTTTCAGGCATCCACAGGAGGCTGGGGGTGACTTGGAATGTATTCCCTGCAAATAGTCGGGGAGGAGAGATGGACAACTGAGCTCTTCTGAAAGAGCCAAGTTGTGTCAGGTCCCTAGGGAGGACGGACCTCTGCTGCCACTACAGGATCTGCTCCTGCCTTCCGGCACTTAAAAACTTAAGTACATGGCAGTAAATTGACCTCTGTAAGGGAAGGACATTTGTCCTATCCCCCATTCAACTGCTGAATAAGTGACTGGAAACACTGAAGATCTGAGGATATTTCAAGGAAACCTTTTTTTCTTTTTAAAGCTCAGGTCCTGGGGCGCCTGGGTGGCTCAGTGGGTTAAGCCACTGCCTTCGGCTCAGGTCATGATCTCAGGGTCCTGGGATCGAGTCCCGCGTCGGGCTCTCTGCTCAGCAGGGAGCCTGCTTCCTTCTCTCTCTCTCTCTGCCTGCCTCTCAGTGTACTTGTAATTTCTCTCTGTCAAATAAATAAATAAAATCTTTAAAAAAAAAATAAAGCTCAGGTCCTATTCAGTTTCTTCACCAGTTATTTTTCAGCTTGACTAAAACTAAGAGCATTTATTGAGCCCTTCCTTCCAATGTAAGCAGCCTCATTTAATTCTCATAACTACTCTATGAGATACAGCCTATTACGGTTCCCATAATACAAGGAAACACACTTGCACACTGAAGTTATTCCAGAGATTCCCATACCTTGCACATGGAGGACCCACTGAAAACTAGGTATAATTCCAAAGCTCAATTTCTTTATCTTTTGAATCCAACTGCTATCAGCTTCTCTTCAGGTTTGGGAAAAAGAAAAGAATGCTTGGATTATTAGGCCACATTCCACTAGAACTTATTTACCTTAACTGACCACAAGCAGTGAGAGGAATAAAAGAGCATGAATTACAGTAACTGGGATTCTAGTTTTTGCTGTTCCGTTTCACTTCTGCCAGAGCAGAGGTTCTAAGTGCCATGAAAAACTAATTCTCGGGTTCTGTCCCTGACCTATGGAATCAGATGTGGTAGCAGGGCTTAGCAACTGCTCAAACCTGAGAACCAGAAGACTAGTGGGGAGTTTCTCCACGTACAAAGTAGATTATTTCGGATTCTCGCTGACCTAATTAAATGATAAATGTCCAGGACTTCAAAATCCCTTAAAAGAACATCTTTATAGTGCTGCAGCTTGCCAGCAGTTTTATCCACTGGATATTTAGATTCTATACATCTCATTTCCCCAACTTACTTCAAAAAGGAAATTGTGATAAGAGTCCATCTAAGCTGGGGAGCTCTCTTGGTCGGAGTCTCAAATTTTTAATAGCAGTAATAAGGGCTGCCATTATTTGCCCTTCCCTAGCAATTCTCTTGAGCAGTGCGATTACTACCCTAGGTAGTTAACATCACTATGCACCCCTTGTTGGCAGTGTTGAACCCTGGCTGTTCAAGACCACCCTGATGCTTACACTATACCCAGCTCCATTACATCAAAATCCCTGGAGGTGGGATGGGGGGAGGACACAGACATTTTAGAGCTTCCCAGGCAACTCTAAGTGGAGCCAAGGTTGAGAAACAGTACCATATGTAGGAAAGATAGGATGCTAACCTCACACACAGGAAGATCTTCCACCATGTTCCAAAAGCATCCTCATGGGACATTCTTATTCCCTCTAAGTATGAATGGATGGGGGAAGTATCAGAAAGCATTAGTGCTGGGGGCGGGAAATGCACTCGTGTTGAAGCACAGGTGTTCCTGTGGCAGACGTGGTCAGAGTTCTAAGAGATAACCTTGGTCAAAGTTCTCAGAGGCAGTTTTTACATTACAAACTTATCTTTTCTGCCTCTCCAGATTGTTAACTATTTCCTTCTAGCAATTTTTCTTCCAGATTTTTATTTTGAAATGTACTTTTTTTTTTTAAAGATTTTATTTATTTGACAGGCAGATAACCCAAGTAGGCAGAGAGGCAGGCAGAGAGGGGGAAGCAGGCTCCCTGCTGAGCAAAGCACCTCATGTGGGGCTTGATCCCAGGACCCTGAGACCATGACCTGAGCCTAAGGCAGAGGCCCAACCCCCTGAGCCACCCAGGCGCCCCTTAAAATGTAATTTTTAATCATTTTTAACTATATAACCCAGTAGCATTAAGTAATATTCATAACCTTGTATAACTATCACTGTGTATCTGAAACCTTCCCATCACCACAAACAAGCCCTAACTCTCCATTCCTCATCTCCCTAGCCCCTATAATTGGTCTCTATGAATGTGCCTAATTTAAGTATACATACATTTGTACGCACATGATAATTTGTCCTTCTGTGTCTGTCACCTATACATGCACCATCGCATTTGGTTTGTCCCTTGCGATGGCTCTAAGTATGGCTATGCCTCTGGCTATGGCTTTGTTTCGTTTCCCCTTTGGCTACTGTGAATGCTGCAATGAACACTGGCAGGAAGAATCTTCCTTAGCCAAGGAGGGAACCACACCAGTCCTATAGTCCTTGTTTGGCTTTTTGATTAAGTGCCCCAACTTTCCCATTAACAGACACACCATTTTACACTCTCCCCAGTACAGTAGAGTTCCAATTTCTCCCTATTTTTACCTGTTTTCATTTTGGATTAGTAGGTGTGAAATAGTATCTCACTGTGGGTTTGATTTACTCTCCTCATGACTGAGATGGGAAACATGAGCTTGTGCTATTTTTAAAAAATATTAAATGTATTGTCAACATACATTCTCTTTAGAAATTCAAGATTTGTCACAGCCATTATTTCGAATACTTTTTTTAAGGAACTACTCTTATACGCTAAGTTTTAGTTTCCTACAAGGAAACTTAAGACCTGGGCCACTTCTTGGTTAGAAATGTTTAAGCTTCCTGATTATGGGAGATGCAGCAGAACCAGAACAAACAGGCAAACACTCTGGACATTCTCACTCTAGTGTTTGCTTAAGTTTTTAAAATCCCTTTTGGCTCATTACTCACCCCTCACCCACATACACTCTTGTTTAACATTTAACTATGGTTTAAGTAACATTTTGTATTACCCATTTAACTAATTAAATAATCTCCTATCTTACTTAATGAAAAGACAATGCTTTCAATCTAGGGGAAAAAAAAGCCTGTAGTGACACACTGGAAATGCTTTGTAATCAGTATATTAAGGAGACATTCATACATTCCAATTGCTTAATTCTGATAACCAGATTTAAGCTTGTGAACATGACTTTTTAAACATACAATTAAAGCTATTCATCATAATTTGCTATACTACCAACATTAAATTACAGTTACTTCGGAGCGTTATTTAAAGTAAGCCTGTAACATACCTTAAATAAAAAAAAAAACCTTCCTATCGCATACATGCAAACTTCTCCACGTAAATGTCTCTTCACTGTAAGTTACCCTGCTCCCGAAGCCACTACTCTGAAGCTTATCATGGTCCAAAAAGAAGGCAAAAAAGTATAACCAGGACTGATATATATATATGTATATATATATTTTTAAAAAAGGGGAAGAAAAAGATGGCACAGAAGGGAATGCAATTCTACAAGTGCAAGCCCTCAAGCAGCAGCATATGACAAACCCCTTCTTTAAAGAGGTATCCTTTCTATCACTGATACCACAGGCCAAATTACATAGCATGCCATCTTCAAGTAACAGTTGAGGCAATAAATGCAGAGGCATCACAATGAATCCCACTTAACATAACTATAGACCAACACTTCTCTACAAATTCTCTACAAATTCTCTGTCTGATTGCCAATTAAATACACTTCATAGCTTAACAATTAAGGGTCATACACTGAAGTCAATACATACACCCAGCATTTCAGTCTGAGCTGTTTCATATACATAGAACTGAAATTAATTACAAGGTATGGCCTAACAAATGCTAGGGGAGATTTTTTTTGAAAGCAGTTTTTACAAATATTAAACTTATCTTCCACACTGAAGTCATCATACATACGGGGCAAAGTCAGAGCTTTTATATTTGAGTTTATTCTTCATTTAACTTTTAAAACACTACTATAGTTGAATATTAAAACAAAAACAATAGCAAGTAGTGAGCTATGATTATAGTCCTTCACTCATTCACTACTGCACATAAGATGCCAGCAGTGTTATTCACTGGCCCCATTAAGAGGTCTGACACTGAACACCACCCCTGGGATGATGTTCATCATCCTCATATGCTTCCCCATTGTAATGGCGCCGTCTTTCCTGATTTGGATCAAAGTCCACCAGTTCTACCTGGTCCATTTCATCAGTCTCTTCGACTTCCTTCCTCTCAGGTAGGAGTTTTTCCAGCAAAGAGAGTTTATCAGGAGACAGAAAGCCATTCTCAGGAAAATTTACCTATAAGAAGAAATCTCTATTTTAAGTTCAGTTTACTATATTTCATTTGTTCCTTATATGTATTACCACTGACCCATTTTTTTTTTCCCCAGAAAAATGTGATGACACACATGATGATCTTTCGGCCAATCTGCCAGTCCCAAGTTAGAACATGTGTTCTAAAAGGCACTGCATCTATCTAGCTAGTATGCTGAACTAGAACTTAAGGTAATAAAAAAGAAATATATTATCCTAGTAAAATTGCATTGTGATGATCACTGTTCTACTCAGCACATAGAAGAACCCATCCTGAAATAAATACTAATTCCTTTTAACAGGTTTTTAAAAGCTATTTTTTCTCAAGAAGGCAGTTCTTTCTTTGCCCAAAAGTTTTTTTTTTTTTCCCTCCAATTCTCCATTTCTATAAAATGTGATTTAAACAACAGTATTTTTAACTCTATGGTCACCAGAATTTCAATTATCGAAACTGCCCGCTTGGCATCGCTGGAAAATGTTTTTAATAAAAGTTGTATTTATGGATCAAGGGCCAGACAATTTAAGACTGAAAAAAAATGAGGGTTGTTTTATAAACCATCCTGTTAGCAAACCCAGCCTTGTAGTATTTTGCCAAAAATCCACAGTAGTTATTTTGAGTGCTTCTGCTGAACTTTAAAATCCCAGTTATTGCCTTAATTTATTTCTTCCTGGACAAGAAAGAGTATCAATTTGATGTACCTTACTATTTGGAAATATAACTTATTTTTTAAATAAGCTAATCATTCTTCGGTATTCCTACAATACTTACCTTAAATTCGATGATGAGGCGACCCTTTTCATATGGCCTACGATAAATTGGCATGCCTTCATTTAGCACACACTTGATATCTCCATGCTTGACAATTTGACCTAAAAACACAGTAGCCAAGTTTTTCCTTAAATAGTCACATTTTTATGAATGGGGGAAAAAAGAACAGAGGAATGTGCTAGCTCACTGATAGGAATAAATTTACATGAAGCCATCAATCCCATTACCTTTTTAGGAGCTTGCAAAAAGACCCAATACCCTATATAATTTCAGCTCAGCTTATAAATTATATAACTGATCAAGTAAAACACCAGTTTTCTCAGTGCCCATACCAGCTAGGAGCAGATCATGACAATACTAGAAGAAAGACAAGCTCATCTAAAGAATTATACCTGGATGAGAGGTGATGACAATGGTTCGGTTGTCAAGAGTAGATATTGGCTTTTGAAAACCGCACAGTGCTTCAACCAGCTGTATGTCCATACACATGAAAAGGTCTTCTCCTCGCCTGTATCAATGTCAATGACATATACTTAATCAATCTTTCAAATCACCAAATATTAGACATACCATAGCAGGCAGTTATTTTCTCTTAACAGGAAGGGTGTACGGGTATCTTTTACAAAGATGTTCTTTCTTTCCCCATTCTCAACAGCTGAGATCTAGGAACAGCAAATATATATGGATCCTGCCAGCTGTTTCCTGGACAAGACTTTAGAATCTTTTATTCTAAGGAGGCTCTACTACTTACCATCCCTGAACTGTTTGTTACACATCCCACTCCCTCCTTGTGCTTAGACTTTTTTTTCCATTCTGTATTAGTAAATTATCTTACTCAGAGTACTCTACCAAAAAACTCATATAGAGTCACCTCAAATGACAGCATTTTCCATTGAGACATTTGTTGTAATGCTCTTTTTTCATCAAATTAAAACCAGTTCCTTTGGGTGTCATTCCCAACACATTTATTGGAACCCTACTCTAATCCAATGCTTTATATTAGCAACAGATGGATAGTTAACACGTTGCTAATCATTCTTGTGCTTCACTCCAAGTTCATCATAAACAGTATTATTTCACAGTATTTCCAAGAAATGTCTTTAACGTAATGAAAAGCCCATTTAAAAAAATATGCAAGATGTCAATTTGAGTAGTTCATAAAAGTTCTTACCGAGTAAAAACAGCATGATCCTTCTGATCTAAAACAATGATAATATCTCCTGGTTCCAGTCCTGGTTCTTGGTCTCCCTCACCATGGAATGTTATCTTCTGGCCATCTTTCATGCCTAAAAACAAAAGATTTCATTATACTCTTGTTTAACATCCAACTAATGCCAGAATCTCAATCTGTTAAAAAAAAACAGTGATGCACGTTTGTGAATCTGGGAGGGGGGAGGAGGTCGTGGTAGACGTAGGTTTACTGAAATGACTGAGAATGCCCACATGATTAAATCAGTTCCATTTTGTTACAAAGTGAATGCAGTAGAAAACACAAACTCTACAGGCAGGTAAGTTTCCAAATTTTAGAGCTACTACTTACTACTAGCTGGATTACCCTGGGGGAAGCAAGTTGCATAACCTTCCAAAATAAATACTAACTTTCTCAGAGACCCACCTCACACTAAGGCCTTAAATAAAAGGCCCATATTGCCACCAAATCAGCAGACTAGCAAACATTATTAACTATAAATGTTAATTATAATGATCACCAAGGTGACCCACACAAGAACTGTTTCACTCATTATAGAAAACATTAAACATACATGTAGCCAATACTAAAATGAATCCCTATACAATCACCAAACGAGATCCAGCAGCTATCAACGCATGACTACCATTTTCACGTATTTATAACTCCACCCACAGTCCCCCCAACATATTTTCAAGCAAAATCCCGACATAATACTTCAGAATATACCTCTAAAAAACTAAGAACTTAAACCACAATACCAGTATTCAACATTGACAAAACTAAACAGTCTTTAATCATTCATGAAGCCAAATAACTGTCTTTTTATGGTGATGAAGCAATTAAACAACCAGCTTTTGCTAGCTGTTCCATTACTTTGAAGACGTGGGTAAATACAGCAAAAATGGCTTCACTCACCATTAATGCCCTCAAAATACATACTGCTTATAGCAAAAGGGGAGGTCTTACCAGAGCAAGAGAAAAAAAAAAAATCCTACTAAACATGGACCAATTAAAGAGGAAAAAATGATGGGAGAGTTGGTATCCTGATACATATGGAAGAATACTACTGCAGGAGCTTAAGTTAATGTTAAATGTATGTAATAATGTATAATGTTCATATTATCAATAGTTCTACCAATATGCAATATGTAATACTAGTTTCATTTTAAATTAATCAAGTCTGAAGGGCATTACTACATATTCATAATCTAAATTCTTACATATCAACTAATGAAACATGCTCATTAGTTTAGAAAAATTAAGGAAATCTTTATGAGACCTCCAGAATTCTTCACCTAACCCCACCCTCCATCCTTCAAAGCAAGGATATTCCAGGATGCCTTACTGGCTCAGTCAGTGGAGCACATGACTCCCATTTCAGCGTTCTAACTGCAAGCCTAATGTTGGGGGGGGGGGGAGGAGACTGACTGATTACTGATTGACTGACTGACTTACAGATTTTATTTGACAGAGACACACAGCGAGAGAGGGAATACAAGAAGTGGGAAAGGGAGAAGCAGGCTTCCTGATGAGCAGGGGCTCCATCCCAGGACCCTCGATCATGACCTGATCTGAAGGCAGACACTTAACTGACTGAGCCACCCTGGTGCCCCCTGGGTGGAGATTATTTAAAAAATCTTAAGAAAAGGTAGGCATAGCCCTTAAATTTAGCAGTTCCCAAGAAAATTACCACTGTGTGAAGTTAATTGCAAGAAAAAAGTGGAAGAACTAATGATTTAATAGAAGAGAGTTAAGTATGGAACACTATTCGATCATTTGCTGATGTCAGTGTTACATTATTCACTACAATTATACAAAAGTTCGGCATAAAAAAGCATTTATTATGTAGCTAAGACTTATCCCTGGGTGATACCATACATAAGACCTATTCAAGATAGTTTTTAACAATTACAAAATGTAGTATTAATAAACTTGCTACAGCACTCAAGAACTCACAATAAGTGGCTCAGAACTCACCTTTGTCAATATGAACTTCTAGAATCTTCTTCTCTCGAACTATCTTCCTTCCATTGCAGCTTTTACATCTATCTTTAGGACTGATCCGTTCCCCATGGCCCTGGCACTCCATGCACACAGACTGAATTTGCTGAACCATTCCAGGTCCTATCTGATGAATTCTTATTTGCATTCCAGTACCTCGGCAATTGGGACAACACTCAACTGCTCCTTTCTTACCACCTCGGCCTAAATAGTTTAAAAAGAAATGTTTGAATTAGTATTAGATACAAGTTTTTAAATGAGTTTTTACATGTATCTGATAGAATTCTGCCCTGAAAGTCTACAATTCAGGTTTTCACATTCGATAAAATACAGCCACCATCAGGTTCAATTATCTACTGACATTTTGACTGCTGTCTTAAAGTGCCAACTCAGAATCTTGTTTTAAGCATGTGCTCTCAAAGCACCATTCTTAGAGGACTACTTTATCTGTGAGATGGGACCATTTTAAAACATTCACTCTTTAGGAAAAAACATTTCCAACAAATAACTTAAAAAAAGATCCAAGGTTCTTAGCAAAGAATTTGTCTGAACAGCTTAGTGTCCCCAAAAGAGGACACTATCAAAATCCTATTACAGACGCTGAAACCATATGAATTTGAGTCTAAGTTTTAGAGAGAACAGCAACTGTTCAGCTCTAAACAATGCTGAGGAAAACACACCAAATTTGATTGATCCCAACTATCTGCGCGCACGCGCGCACACACACACGGTGGTATTTTGCCAGTATTTCTCAGGGTGGTAGGTTCATGTTTTCTTCATACTTGCACCCTGCAAGATTTAGGTAGTGTATTGTCAGTTTTATATATCCAGAAGAGTTTCAGTTTCATTTTCAGTTATATTTAGAGGTGTTAAAAGACCATACCTTCACATTTATCGCAAATCACATTCTTTTGCAGAGCTAGTTTTCTTGTTGCACCGTTATATAAATCTTCTAAGGTTACTGAGAGCTGATGCACAACATTTTTACCTAAAACAAAAACAGTACTCATTGAAAGTCCAAGATGCTACTCCTCTTTGTGTTCACTGCACTTCAAAGAAAGATCTGAAAGATGACGTTCACAAGATACATCTGTTGAGCACCTACTACATACATAAAAGGTCACATTATCACTTGTGATCTCAAAATGAGATATAGTTTCAGATGAGGAAAATTAAGTGAAAGTATTGCCTACAGACATATTCGCTGCCATCTTACAAACTACAGCAATCAAAAATGTCAACTACAAAATCACTTGGGAAACCAGTTATTAAATAGCAGGTTTCCCAATAAATTAATTCAAACTGCATCTCTGTCATAATATATTCTTTGAATCTCACTCAGTATAGCAATGATATGACCAATTATTTCATTCAAAAATTTAACACAGTAAGTCCAACTAAGCAAGATTGGTCAGGGAAGCAGATATACTTATCCAGTCTCTGCAGAAGACCATTAGTTCTCACTTCTTTCTGACACAGGAGTAGCACACTTATTTTGGGACAACAGTACTTAAAAACTGTATTTCTCATACAGTGCTAATACACCTTCCTGCAGTCACAAATATTTTGTATCCCCGATACCTAATACAGAAGCTGCTAATCACATGTGGCCATTTAGCACCTTAGTAAGACCAAAGATAAGGGAATTTTTGTTTCAAATTAATCGAAATGTAAATGCAGCCAGGGGATATAAAGGAGTGACCTATCTCATCTTAAAATGCAAAGTGGAAGGTGGAGATTGCATAAGGACACAAAGGCTACACAAACGAAATCACCTGCCAACCATTAGTAAATTCCTAGTTCGTGATTCTTCCAGTGACTTATACCCACCACAGAACAGTACTGCCTTAAGCCTATTTTCTCCTATCTGCATGTCTAATGAATACTTTTAGTTCCCCAAAGAGTGTGAAGCACCATTAACTATATCTCCTTTTGTTCCTAGTTCCACCTTTGGTTCTTTATCACATATAGTCCATGCAGTTGGTTCTGGCATGCTAAAAACTGCCCCTCTTACTTTAGCTTTATACATCTGAGAACACAAGGAAGGAAAACAAAAACTCCTTTAGTGTGGTTACATATCCTTCAGTATCACACCAAAAAACAACTTTCATTAATCTAAGTCAAAGACTGCCAGCCAATTCCTTAAAATTCTTTTTTTTCTAAGTAAAAACCACTCTTTTTTTCTGTGGGACAAATCATCCTCAACAATTAACTACGACTGCAAATTTTTCTGAAGTAAATTCTGCACCCACATTTGTTAAAGGTTAAGCGCCCATATTTTAGTAAGAAGCTAAAACAAGATTAAACAGGCCATAACCTATTTGGAGTTAAGAAACCTGTGTTCGATTCCTGACTCTACCTTCCAATATATGACCTTGAAAAAATGTTAATTTCTAACTTTAACTCACTTTAACTGAACAAGGCCATGTACCTCCAACTGGATGGGGGAGGGTCAAAAAAGCTTTCTAGAAAGTGTTTTGTCCTTTATTCTTTTAATTAATGCTTGATAAAGGTATCAGAGGGCTTTGCAAGCATTTTAAGTAATCTCTATACCCAACAGGGGCTGGAACTCACGACCCCAAGATCAAGAGCTGTATGCTCTGCTGTTCGAGCCACTCAGGTGGCCTAAAAGCATTTACTTGTTAGAACTTGATTGGCCTATTTTTGGCTACATCAATCCCAGTTTAAAAAGCACCATAAATCAAAGTGGCAGTATATGTCAGTTTGCAACATTATACCAACATGTAAACAAGCATTTCAAATAGATACTTTCTGAAGAATCTGCTTTCACTAATGGCTACTTTAATTTGCTCCATGTAGACTATTATTATTTTTTTTTTTAGGATTTTATTTATTCAAAGATCACATGTAGGCAGAGCAGCAGGCAGAGAGGGAGGGGGAAAGCAGGCTCCCTGCTGAGCAGAGAGCCTGATATGGGATTCAAAGCCAGGACCCCAAGATCATGACCTGAGCTGAAGGCAGAGGCTTAACCCACTGAGCTACCCAGGCACCCTAGACTAGGTTATTCTTACCTCTCCTTTCTCTCTGCATTCTTCCTCCTCCTCCAAAAAACATATCAAAGATGTCCATGGGGGAGCCAAAACCACCACCAGCTCCACCTTCTTTAATTGCCTGTTCACCTCCTTTGTCATATAATTCCCTTTTCTTTGCATCAGAGAGTACTTCATAAGCTTGAGAAATCTGTTTAAACTGTTTGAGGAAAAAAAAATTTTTCACTTAAAAGTGTTGCAAAGCAGTTACTGTATTACACGTACTCATTGTCGGGTTGTAATAAGTACTATACACCTGGCAAAGAATCACACAGCTACATTTAAGAGTCTGAGTACATCACTTGCCTTCTCTCCTTCATTTGGATTCTTATCAGGGTGGTACTTCAAAGCCAGTTTCCTGTAGGCCTTTTTCAGTTCTTCTTGGGTGGCATTGGGTTTGACCCCCAAAACATCATAATAAGTGGTTTCTTTCACCATTTTCTACAGCCTGAAATAAAACGCAGTTTTAACTGACTTTCAACTGGAAATCTTAATTAGTAAAAATCAGAGTTAAGGCAGAGAAATCTGCTTATTCCCCAAATTTGATTTAAAAAGGCTGCCTTCCCTAAACTTCAGAGAAGGTAACCATTCTTTGGTAATTCAGCCATAAATTCTAACCAACTAAATATTAGCTAATAATTATCGGGATAATTCAAAGGCCTTCTACGGCAACGGGTTCCCCCTCTCCCACAGGAAAGCTCCATACTAACGCCACTATTATCTGGATTCTTCCTGTTTCTCTTTCCAGTACTGACAGCAGTAATCAAAAAGGGCACCAATATGTTAGTTTATTGGTTATTACATTATCATTGTCTTTGGTAAATCTGATAAGCACACACTCCCTAGATTAAAAAAAAAAAATGTGGGCACAGGGGAGGAGTAAAGGGAGTGGTTTACGAAACTGATTAAAAGCACAAGAAAGCAACCTCCCCTCCCCCCTCCTAAGGATGTTTCTCAATCACAGAATTTAGAGCATCTCCACTTTGACCACCGAACCCCCCTCGCCCCCACAAACCAGCGTAGTTTATATGCCGTTAGGTTTCCCCTGCACTAAAGGCAGATCTTAAAGGTTTTCTTCTTTCCACCTTGACCGAAGGGGTGGGAGAACCCCAGCCAGCCTTCAACAAAGAGAAGGAGGAGAGACCAGAGGAGCGGCCGCAGCCTCCGCCCCGCTCCCCCCCGCAGCCCCTCGCCCCTCTCGCGCGTGCGCGCATGGTCGCCCACCCCCCAGCAAGCTGGGGCGGAGGGGACGCGGGGGCGCGCACTTGGGGGGGGGGCGGCGGGTGGAAAACCGAAGGCGGCAAGTCCTTGGGGACCTCAGGCTAAACAGAGTGGAGAATGCTTCAGTAACGTCTCGGGCCCACTCACCGCGTGCCGGAGATGGGTTGCCGCGGCACCACACCAGCCCTCCCAAAATGAAAATCGTGAATACAGGAACCGACAACCCTCCCGCCCACGCGGAGCCAACCGCCTCCGACCGCGGTCCCATCCGGCTTCCCGTGCCAACAATGGCGCCGGCCTTCGGACGAGGGGAAGCGCGAGGGCTGAAACTCACCGGTGAGAGGGCCGAGGCCGATGTGGGGGAGCGGGAAGGAGCGCGTTGCTGGGCGCAGCTCGGGTAGCCGCCGCTCCTCCGCGTCTCACCGAGCGTTCTGGAAAGTTCCGCCCGGCGCGCCGCAGCCGTCGTCTTTTGTAGCCGAGTCCCGACGCGTCACTCGACGGAAGTCCCGCCCCTTTCGCCGCTGCCACCGCCCCGCGGTTACCTAGGCAACAGCGCGGGGGCAATCGGCCTGGGAGGAGCTGTGCCGAAGGGCCTTATGGGGCTGGGTGCAAGCTTGGGTTCCTGTAGCTCGTGGAACTTTCTGGAGTTCCTTTCTCCACCCGGTGGGCCACAGAGTGCGGAAGTCTCGGGCGGGAGCGGGGGTAGTTATAAGCGGGGCAATACCAGCCCCAACTCCGGATTCCAGAGCCCGCGGGGCCGCCACGGCCTGCGACCCGAGAAGGGCTTGGGAACAGAGCCGCATGCAGGAGCTGAGTTCGGGACCGGAACCTCTCAGAACAAACCCTGCCCTACCTCCTGCCTGCCGGCTCCTTTTTTTTTTCCCGCTTTGGGCATCTGTAATTGGCCTAGCTCCCCAGTCCTGAGATTCTGGGAAGCCGCGGAGGAAGAATTGCCTTGTTCTGGACAATCTCCCAGGTCTCTGAACTTGCTCCTTTTGACGCGTAGTCCGTGGCCTTGTAATCCACCAAATTGCAAGTGGGAAGAACTCTTTGTGCGAGTCCAGGGCCATGCACGTATGTTATTTACCTTGGTCCTGACCGTGTGTGACACGTTGGGCACAGGAAAATGTTTGGAGTACCTTGGTCCCAACTGAGGGCCTTGGGCTACTGGCCTGGCATTCACTTTGTTGACCAGTGAGAGGCACCAAGAGTGGTTAACAAATCGTTTAAATTACCTAAGTTTTAACCCCCACCAGTTTGTAAACTTGGATTTACAGTCTGCACAGTGAGTCCTTGCACTTTTAAGTGCCCCGATGGGGGCCGTAATGGAAAATGGAGTGTTATATTCAATATTACTAAACATAGGAGTATTTACCACCAAGGAAGCTGGAGATGCAAAGTAGAAGAAGCCCGGTTCATATGGCTTAGATTTTAGTAGGGAACCAGACATGCCAACTAACTCAAGAGAACCACAAAATAGAGGTCAGCAAGGAATAGACTGCTATATCAAATCTGATGGAATAGAAAAAGAATCCTTGGGAAAGTAGTTGAGCTGACCATTTTTTCTAAAGTTTTTTTTTTTAAATTTAAATTCAGTCGATATATAGTGTATTATTAGTTTCAGAGCAGTGATTGATCAGAACACCCAGTTGCTTATTATATCATGTGCCCTCCTTGATGTCCATCACCCAGTTACCCCATCCCTCACCCCCTTCCTCTCCTGCAACCCTGAGATTGTTTCCTATGGTTAAGTCTCATGGTTTGTCTCCCTCCCTGATTATACCTTGTTTTATTTTTTACCCCCTTCTATGCTTCTCTGTTTTGTTTCTTAAATTCCACTTGAGTGAAATCATGTAATTGTCTTTCCCTTTTTTTTTTAAAAGGTTTTATTTATTTATTTGATAGAGATCACAAGTAGGCAGAAAGGCAGGCAGAGAGAGAGGAGGAAGCAGGCTCCCTACTGAGCAGAGAGCTGGATGTGGGGCTCCATCCCAGGCCCCTGGGATCATGACCAGAGCCGAAGGCAGAGGCTTTAACCCACTGAACCACCCAGGCGCCCCTGACTTTTTTTTTTTTTTTCTTTAAAGATTTTATTTATTTGACACAGAGAGATCACAAATAGGCAGAGAGGCAGAGAGGGAAAGAGGAGGAAGCAGGCTCCTTGCTGAGCAGAGAGCCTGATGCAGGGCTCTATTTGAGGACCCTGGGATCATGATCTGAGCTGAAGGCAGGGGCTTTAACCCACTTAGCCACCCAGGTGCCCCTCTGATTGACTTATTTTGCTTACCATAATATTCTCTAGTTCCATCCACGTTGTTACAAATGGCAAGATTTCATTTTCTTTTGATGGTTGGGTAGTCGTGTGTATGTGTGCGTGCATGCATATATATGCATATGTATGCACGTGCACACGTGTGTGTGTGTGTGTGTGTGTATACACACAAACACACCACATCATCTTTATCCATTCATTTGATGATGAATGTCTGGGCTTTTTCCACAGTTTGGCTATTGTGGACATTGCTGCTATGAACACTGTGCATACCTTTCAGATCACTACATTTGTATCTTTGGGGTATGTACCTAGTAGTGCAATTCCTGGGTCTTTTTACCTTTTTGAGGAACCTCCACTGAGCTGATTTTTTAAAAGGAGAAAAACATTCCCAACATAGAAGCACAAGAGAAGGGTAAGGGGTGAAATAATGTGATACTTCTAGGGAATTGCAAGTAATTGGATGTTGTCACAGCTAAAGGCAGTGGGCTAGGCATTCCAATTTTACCATGTTATAAGCCACGTGTTTGTTAAGCTAACAGCGGTTAAGCATATGAAATAATAAGTAGAATATATGTATCAAATCACTTCAAGAGTTTCCGCAATGAATGTTACTATATCTACTATTTCTTAAATATTACTCTATTTAGTGTTTCTTTTTGCCTCAGGAATCCAATTGAAATTCCTACAACTTTGAGAAAGATGGAAGTCAACATAAAGCTATGAAATAGCTTTTTTTGTTATCGAAAATCCTTCAAGCTAAGTGAGCTTAATTCTTTATTAAGACTAAAACAAGGGGCATAAAAGTTGGTTTTAAAAAAATGAAAACCTTTGCTTATTTGCTTGTATGTTTATAGAATATCTCTCAAGGATACCAAAAAAGTTGTAATATGGTTGCCTTTGGGAGATATATGTGCTTGTAGAGGAAAATGGGAAGGAAACATTTCAGAATATAGCATTCTGTAACTTTAGAAGATCTAGCCTATTTCAATGTACCACTTATTTAAAAAATTAAACTTAAAAAAGTATAGAATCCTCTCCTCCCAATTCAGGCTTTGAACTAGTAATTTGTCACCCCAACAACAAAGTTAGGTAATTCTTGGTGGCCTTAAAAACCATCAGTACATGTTTTCTAATGTTTTTCCTTCATAGAAACTTAATGATGCTAAAAATATGTCTTTTTTAAAAAAATATTTTATTTATTTATTTGACAGAGAGAGATCACAAGTAAGCAGAGAGGCAGGCAGAGAGAGTGAGAGGGAAGCAGACTCCCTGCTGAGCAGAGAGCCTGATATGGGGCTCGATCCAAGGACCCTGAGATCATGACCTGAGCTGAAGGCAGCGGCTTAACCCACTGAGCCACCCAGGCACCCCTAAAAATATATCTTGATGAATATTCTAGCTTTTCAGTAGAACTTAGTGCTTTTAAGGATTCTTATTTATATAAAATACAAAAAGATGGGCAATAATTTAGTATGTGATTTTTTTTTGTTAAGAAATGGTATCTCATCATACATGCTGTTTGTAATTTGCCCCTTTCACTTAATTTATTGTCATCTTACCATGTTAGAATAAATAAATCTACTTTTTTTTCTTAAGATTTTATTTATTTGACAAAGAGAGACACAGTGAGAGAGGGAACACAATGGGGGAGTGGCAGATGGAGAAGCTGGCTTCCCGCTGAGTGGGGAGACTGATGCAGGGCTGGATCCCAGACCCCTGGGATCATGACCTGAGCCAAAGGCAGATACATTAATGACTGAGCCACCCAGGCATCCCTCTACTTTGTTATTTTTAACTACTTCATAGTATATAGTATGTAGGTATTTTAATTTATTTAACCATTCTCTATTGGTGAACATTTGACAATTTCCAGTGTTTTACATACAGTGCTGCAGAGAATTCTCAAATACAGCTGTAGACACTCATGCCAGTATTTCTGTAAGATGGACATCTAGAATTGAAACTCCTTGGTCAACGTAAGTGCAGGTTTAAAATTTAATAACTAACTAGGCTTTTCCTTTTTTGGCTTTTGTGTTTCTTTTTCTTCTTCCTTCTTTTCCTCTCTCCCCTTTTGTTCATTTGTTATGCTTAGGAAGCTTTCACCAATCCAACATTATAAACATATTCTCCCAGGTTTTCTTCTGGTATTTTCATGGTTCTAATTTTTACATTTAAGTCTTTATTCCACCTATAATTGATTTTAGTTTAAATACTGAGGATTGGGACGCCTGGGTGGCTCAGTTGGTTAAGCAGCTGCCTTCGGCTCAGGTCATGATCCCAGGGTCCTGGGATCGAGTCCCGAATCAGGCTCCTTGCTCGGCAGGGAGCCTGCTTCTCCCTCTGCCTCTGCCTGCCTTTCTGTCTGCCTGTGCTCACTCGCTCTCTCTCCCCCTGTCTCTGACAAATAAATAAATAAAATAAAATCTTTAAAACAAAACAAAACAAACAAAAAAAAACAAAAAAAAAAAAATATTTTTTAAAAATACTGAGGATTATTTATAAGAAACTGAGTTTTATTTTTCTACAAATGGAAGGCTAGGTTTTCTGTTTTAATACCCTATTTTTCCTGCCTAATGTGAAACTGCCATTTTTCTCATATAGTAAATTTACATTAAAATGCATTTTTTATTTTTTGAATATTTTATTTATCTGAGAAAGATTGTGTGAGCATGAGCAGGGGAGGATCAGAGGGAGAGGGAGGAACAGACTTCCAGTTGAGCAGAGAGCGCAGTGTGGGACTCGATCCAAGGACCCTAGGACTATGACCTGAGGCAGCCGTTTAACTGACTGAGCCACACAGATGCCCCTTAAAATGCATTTTAATGTCTGGGAGGGCTAGTTTCCCTCACTGGTCCTCCTTTTTACAGTTTTTCCTGGCACTTTCTAGTATGTTTATCCTTCCAGATGAATTTAAGAATATTTCTGGCCAGTTCCCCCTAAATCCAATGTGACTTTGTTTGTGATTATAGCCACAGTGCTTTTATACATCAGTCATGTTTATAAGGTTGACTCTTCCTACCTGTGAACAATGTATATTATGCATACAGCTGTGTATGCCCTTTACTGTGTTTTATAGTTAGTGCTTTTTAAAAACTAGGTCCTGATCATTTCTTCTTGAAATTGTTACTAAAGATTGTCTTTTTATTGTTATCATGAATGGTCTCTTGTCTTAACATTGATTTTATTATAACTTTCCCTAAGCATGTGGCCAGATTACAGGTATTCAAGGAAGTAGCTAGAGATAGAGAGACACATGGTAGAAGCCAAGTCATTAGGGCTTGAGCACTATGCTAGTAGTTTGAATTTTATCTTGAAAAAATACTGGAGGATTCTGAGGACGATAGTGATATAACTCTACTCTTTTTTCTTCCCGAGTGCCTGTCAGGCACTGTGCTAAACTTTCTGCAATTGTTGTCATATATTAATGCTCACAGCTACCCTTTTTTTAGCAGGTAATTTGATCATATTTGCATTTTAGAACAATCATTTGGTACTGATGTGAAAGTTGGAGTCATAGAGAAGCTTTTATTGTGAGAGCGAAGATTACAAGTGGTGAGGCTTAATAATAGAAATAGAAATAGAAACATAGAAGTGGAATCTGCAGCTCATGGTGACCAGCTGCAGAGGTGAGGGAGAAGGCATCATGCCTGACTTCCGGCATTCTGGCCTTAGCAACACAATGATTGGGGATGCCCTTCCTGAGATAAGGGAGCCCAGAGGATGCAAGGTCTCTGGTGGGGCAGAATTAGGGAGGGCAAAGATGAGTCCGGTTTTGGATATGTAGGATTACTGTATACATTTTTCTTTAGATTAAAAAGAGAACATTTTTATCGGAAAGAACAAAATGGAAAGCAAATTACAGCTAAAATGCTGTTTCTTATGCTTGCATAAATTAAATTCCTTGAAACATTTAGTTTTTATTTGACTGTGGGGCCTAGTGGGGCTGGAAATATTTCTTTTTGCATATCAACAATTTGTTCTTGTTCTCCTCTTTATAATTATACATGGTTTATCTTCTTTATGATCTCCTCTCCCTTGCAACCTCTCACCATTCCAGTTGTTATTTATTTATTTATTTATTTAAAAAGAGATTCCTTATTTATTAGAGAGAGAGAGTACAGAGAGAGGGGGAGAAGAAGACTCCCTGCTGAATGGAGAGCCTGATGTAGGGCTTGATTCCAGGACCCTGAGCTGAAGGCAGACGCTCGATCGACTGAGCCACCCAGATGCCCTATTTTTCTATTTTTAAAAAAAATTTTTAATTTTTTCATTTCAGAAAAAGAGAGTGTGTGTGAGTGAGAGCACAAGCAGGAGGGAGGGACAGGGAGGTCCCAGCTGAGCAGGGAGCCCTACGTAGGGCTTGATCCTAGAACCCTAAAATTGTGACCTAAGCCAAAGGCAGATGCTTAACTGAGCCATCCAGGTGCCTCCAGTGTTTATTTTTTAAATATACTTTTAATTTTAGAATGGTTTAAGATTAGAAAAGTTAAAAGGATAGTACAGTGAATTTCTTTGTAGCTGGCATCCAGTTTTCCTTATTGTTGTCATGTTAAAATGATAACAGTAGTTACAACTAATGAACCAATACTGATACATTATTAGTAACAAAGGCCCATTATTTATTTGCATTTCCTTAGTTTGTGCTTAATGTCCCTTTTCTGTTCCAGGACCCCATCCAGGATACCATATTACTTTTAGTGATCATGTCTCCTTGGACTCTCTTAACTGTTACAGTTTCTCAGATTTTTAAAATTTGTTTTTCATATTTTTTTATAACCTTGACAGTTTTAAGGAGCACTGACCAGGTATTTTATAGACTATCTTTCAGTTTGGGTTTGTCTTGTGTTTTTCTCCTGGTGAGACTGGATTTATAGTGTCAGAATCTAAACTGCACACTGAATAAGATGAAGCAGAAAGATGAGTTTATTGTAAGTTTTCTACCTGCCAGCTGGGGAATTCAGGGCAACTGGAAGAAATTTTTCATGGGGTAAATGTGGAAGTGCTAGGTTTTTTCAGGTGATTGGTTGCCTAGTCGTCTTCTTTCTTGTCTCAATTAGGGTAGCTGAGTCGGGAATAAGAAAGTCTAGAGATGGCATGAACAGACTGGCAGTTGGGGATGGGCTGATGTACTTGCTGATTTCTGAGAAAAGCTATAAATTCCTGTAAAATTAAGTTAAGTTTCTCTTGTATGTCTGAACTGACCATCTTCATTTTGTCCCTGATATAAGTGACTCCATTTTAGTTTGGTCTTACAGTGGGTTTGGGGGAGTAAGACCATAGGGTTAAAGTGTTTAGCTTCATCATATTGTATCCAAAGTACATAGTATGAACATGACTTATCCCTATTGATGTTTACCTGATCACACCTAGTGAGGTAGCATTTGTTCGGTTTTCCATAAAGTTATTCCTCACCTCAGTTCACTCCTCTTCTCCATAATGTATCCTTGAGAAGGAGTCTTATTCATCTTGATATCATTGGCATAAAGGCATGGTCGGCACAGGGTAGACATTCAGTAAGTGTTTGTTGAACTGAACTGGGTCTCTATTACTTTGTGAGTCTCACAAAGGTCCTGCCAGATATTTTTCTCTGTTTTATCAATAGGAAAATAAAAATTTGAGAATTTGAGTAACTTGCCCAAAGTCCATCACCAAACTGGTCAAGTTTGGAATTTGAACTCAGTCTCTTTGAATGCAAAGGCTGTTGTCTTTCCCCACACCACTCTGGCTTCACAGAGGGTTGTGTTTACTTTGGCTATTTCCTCTAAGTACTTGTAATGCAAAGAGTATCCACAAATAATGGGGTTAGTTCTTTGTTTATATTGAAATTTAATTCATCTTTTCAATTTAAAGCCCTACTTCAGAAGTCTCAGCCTCAAATTTGGCAGACCTCTGTGCCATGTATTGCTCAACCTAATTCCAATAGAATTTCTTCTTTTTAATTTCCTACAGAGTGGTGGAGGGTGGGTTGCAGCAGGGCAGGGCCTTCCTGGGACAATGGGTACCATTAAGATGCTAATCCAATAGTATGAGACTGGCTACATAACTTGTGAGGCTCAGTACAAAATGAAAACATAGAGCCACTTATTAAAAAAATTATTAATAGTTTTAAGATAGCGACAGCAGAGCATTAAACCAAGCATGGAGCCTTTCTAAGTGTGAGACCCTGAGTGACTGCACACGTCCCACACCCATGAACCTGGCTGGGCTGTAGTAGAAGTAGTAGATAAGGAGAGCCAATATTAAAGCAGTGGAAGTGAGACTGGAGAAGAGAGGGTGGTAACACCAGACCTTATAGAGGTGAACTTATAAGAATAGATTGATGATCAGATATGATAGGTGAGTGGGCAGATAAAATATGGAAGGTAAAGTTTCTGATTAGTGATGCCATCTACTGACACAGGAAATCCGGGGACCTGGTTAGCTCTGAGGGGAAAATGGGAAGTTCAGTTTTAAACATATTAACCCTCAATGTAGTCAGGAGGCACTTGGATATACAAGTATCCACAGAAAGAGAGTTGGAGGATACGCCCTAATCTGATAGTACTGCTTACTTATTTCTGAGGTTAGGGACTTTAACTTTTTATGGAGAGTATTGATGTATTTCTTACATAATTGAGAAATAATATTTTTATGATGAAAAGCAAATTATGAAGTATTATTGTGTTTATAAGAGAAAATCAATCTGAAAGTAAAAGTTTACAAAAGTTTGTAGTAAAAAGAAAAGCACTTGTAGTCATATATTTTCTGTTGCCAATACCACAGTACGTGATTCAAAATAGGATCTTAGTTTACTGTCTTAATTTTTTTGTGTACCCACAATTTATTGGTTGTTCTACAGAGTGTATAATTTTACAAACTTCTATTTTAAAAAATTTAAAAAAAAGCTTACATTAGATTTTATTTTTATATCCTATGTTTTTTGATAACTGGCATGTGATCATTTTTTTAAAGATTTTATTTACTTACTTGAGAGAGACAGGATCACAAGTAGGCAGAGAGGCAGGCCGAGAGAAAGAGGGGGAACCAGGTTCCTCATGGAGCAGAGAGCCTGATGCGGGGCTCAATCCCAGAACCCTGGGATCATGACCCTAGCTGAAGGCAGAGGCAGTAACCCACTGAGCCACCCAGGTGCCCTGGCATGTTATCATTTTTATATTTTAGTATATATTTTATACTTTCTTTCTATTCCCTGTGTACTTTTTCTTGGGGAAGGTGACAGGGCTGTAGGGACAGCCTAAAGTTGGAAGTCAGGTTTAGGTTCTGGCTCTGGATCTTACTGACCATGTGATGTCAGGAGAATTACTAAACTTCTCTGAGCATAGTTTCCATGTTGGTAAAATGGAGATAAAATTAACTTTACTGGAGATATGATAATTAAATAAGATAATTAAATTTAAAAATTCATTGTAAGTTCTAAATTTTGTGAATCCATATCCTTTAGCTTTAAACCCAGGGCTCTTCTTGGTGAGCCTCCCACCTCCTTCCCAGCTTCATATCCAATAGTGTACTTTCTCAAAGTTGTTTTCTCATCATACCCTGAACATGCCTTATGCTTTTCTGCTTTCTTAATTTTGCTCTAATTCCTTTATTCCTTTATTTGTTAAAGATATTATTTATTTATTTGTCAGAGAAAGAGAGTGAGCACAAGCAGGGGAGTGGCAGGCAGAGGGAGAGGAAGAAGCAGGCTCCCCGCTGAGCAAGGAGCCTGATCTGGGACTACATTCCAGGATACTGGGATCAGGACCGGAACTGAAGGCACATGCTTAAAAGCTTAGCCTACTGAGCCACCCAGGCATCCCTCTAATTCCTTTATTTAATCAACAGATGTTTATTGAGCATTTTACTTCCCTCAAGGCTTCATTTTAATGTCATCTACTCAGTGAGACCTACAGTGTCTATCCTATTCAAAAAATTGCAATCTGCCCTTCCTTCTCCGCACTCCCAACCCCCCTTTACTGGCTCTACTTTTTCTTGTTTCCATTGCACTCCTGGTAAAACACAGTATTTACCTATTGTCTCTTCTCTCTGTACCCCTTTCCCAGTTGAACTAAAATTTCACTTGGGCAGGAATCTTTGTTTTATGATATATCCCGGGCATCTGGAACACTGCCTGGCACAGAGTACTTACTCAATAAATATTTACTGAATCAATGAATAAATATGCATTGTGTCAGACGTTAAGCCAGGTGCTGAATATCTAACATTGTGAAAAAGCAGAGGTGTGCCTTCCCTTGTGGAGCGTCTAACTTAGCGCTATGGTGGCATTTCTGTGTCTGCCCTCCTCCAGGAAGTGTCAGCGTGACTAATTGCTGAGTTCAGAGTAGCCTATGGTCTTAGCAGTGAGAAATTTTCTGGTAATTTTATTTTTGAGGTTTTTAAAAAACTGTAATAGAAAAGAAGATGGGCAAAAAGAGTAATTCATTCTCTTTAGTCCCTCTAAGTTAAAAGTCAGTGATTTTCCCCAATGCAAAGACAGAATAGTATCCCCTTTAAAGAGCCAGTCCTTGTAGGTAATTGAAAGAGATCATGAGTCTGTCTGGTTTACCTTTTCTTTTCTTTTCTTTTTTTTTTTTTTTTAAGATTTTGTTTATTTATTTGACAGAGAGAGATCACAGTAGACAGAGAGGCAGGTGGGGCGAGAGAAAGAGAGAGAGGGAAGCAGGCTTCCTGCTGAGCAGAGAGCCCGATGCGGGACTCGATCCCAGGACCCTGAGATCATGACCCGAGCTGAAGGCAGTGGCTTAACCCTCTGAGCCACCCAGGCCCCCTGGTTTACCTTTTATTTTTGGTCTCTTTTTCTAAAATGAAGGAAGAAGGTTGTAATTTTTCACACTGCTGAAGAATGAAAGGATATAAGCATGTTTATAGCTTTTTTTAAAATTGTGGAATACTTCATCCATATGATCCTGACTTATTTCTTTTTTGAGGTCTTCTGTATGCAGTGGTCAATATGAGTTTTTATATTGACAGACCTCTTATTTTTTTTTAAGAAAAGAAAAAAGAGAGCTCAAACTGAGTATATTTAACAATAATCTGCTGATCCAGCACACTTAAAACAACGTGTCAGCAACTATTCTTTTTCTCACCCTATTCTCACACAGGCAGCCGCACAATCCAGGGAAAGTACAAAGCCAGGGGTCTACATGCAAGATGGAATGAAGAATTAAGGAAGAATACTGCTGCACAGGTATACAACTGAACTAAATGATTCTTAATATCCCTTCCAAACTGAGACTCTTGATCTTGATCATTTTAACTCCTAAATCTTGTTTGTCCTCCTTTATTTGCCAGTTGATGACATTGTGTGTGTGTGTATGGTAAACATTTGAATCTATCACCTGCCTTTGTAATAAAATAATTTTCAATCTTATTTTGATATTCCATCTGAATTTCCTTTTCTGCACATAAATTCTGATGTAGATGTGAATTGTTTGTCCCCTTAATCTTTTTGTCAGGAAAAAAGAAAACTAATAAAACTTGTGGAAGTAGCCTCAGTTTGTTGTGAACAGTTTCTATGGTATCCCATAAAACCATGAAATGACATAAAAATCTACTCTGTGAGATACTTTAAGTCTTGTACTTGGTAGCAATTTAATTTTGTTTAATGGTTGTCACATTGTCAATAAACTGTAACATCCTTGACAAAACAAAGAACAAAGAAAAGACTCAACTCAAACAAGCATGATCCTTTTGTCTTCTCTCATGTTCTTTTTTTTAAAAGTTTTTTTAAAAGATTTTATTTATTTTATTTGACAGAGATCACAAGTAGGCAGAGAGGCAGGCAGAGAGAGAGGAGGAAGCAGGCTCCCTGCAGAGCAGAGAGCCTGATGCGGGGCTTGATCCCAGGACCCTGGGATCATGACCTGAGCCCAAGGCAGAGGCTTTAACCCACTGAGCCACCCAGGCACCCCTTCTCTCATGTTCTTAAGAGAATTATAAGCCCTCTCATGTTCCCACATCATGCTGTGGACCCATCTCTAACATAGCATATATGTATATGTGCATAGTGTATTATAAACATGGATGGTGATGTCTTCTTCTGGAAGGGTTCATAGCCATTTTTAAGGATACAAGAAGAACCCCAAAACAACAAAAATCACACTCACACACACACACACACACACACACACACACACACAAGATGCCATAAATTAAAAGTGCAGAGAATGAAGAAATAAATACATGGATAAAGACAAAACAGAACGAGGGACAAAGCCAAAATGCATGTAGGAATGACTTTCACATTTGCTACAGCTGGGCCATGAATTTATCTCTAAACTGACAGTCTCATTGGTCCCACAATTCATGGTGTCCTTTGTGAAAAAACAAACCCATTACTCTGCAAAAGTAAAACTGTTCCCTGAACAGAGATCAGATTGGACTGTTTCCAGGGGCTGCTCTTAAGAGAACAGTATGTTACATCAGGAGCAGTGTCCTTGACAGCATCATTGTCAGGGTGGCCAGTTCACAAGGAAGCCTCTTACAGCTGGATGGCAGCACCCCAAAACAGATGCAGTGTTACGGAGCTGGGGTGGGTGCTGTCTCAGTGATCATGGCTTCACAATGTTTTCTTTCATGCACCTAGCACAGTTACTGGCATATAGCAGGGGGCCAAAAGTATTTGTTGAGTGAATGTCAAATGGAGAAGACCGTCTGCAGACTCTCTAGAAAGGTCCCTCTAATTTCCAAGACTTAAAATCAAGCTCCCCAGCTCTGTACCCCTTTTGTATCTATCTAGCAATAGAGTTATGAAGTAATTCTTCTACTCTTGGGTTAAACTGCCATTTTAGTATTTTTTTTAAGATTATTTATTTATTTATTTGACAAAGAGGGAGAGAGATCATAAGTAGGCAGAGAGGCACGGCGGGGGGTGGGGGGGGATGCAGGCTCCCCGCCGAGCAGAAAGCCTGATGCGGGGCTTGATCCCAGGACCCTGAGACCATGACCCGAGCTGAAGGCAGAGGCTTAACCTGCTGAGCCACCCAGGCGCCCCCCATTTTAGTATTTTTTAAGAAGATTTTATTTATTTATTTTAGAGAGAGACAGCACAAGCCGGAAAGGCAAAAGGGAGAGAGAGAATCTCAAGCACACTCCACGCTGCATGCAGAGCCTGACCCGGAGCTCCATCCCAGAACTCTGAGGTCATGATCTGCACTAAAACCAACAGTCAGACACTTAACAGATTATACCACCCAGATGCCCTGCCATTTCAGTATTTTAACATTACATTTCCTATGTATTCTCCAAGTATGGGAGTGAAGCCAGAGGCATTTTATGTGTGTGTATACACACTTGCTGGTGGCGGTAGTGGTAGTGTTGGGTTAGGAAAGTACTATACTCCTCAAACTGGGAGGTCAGTTTGCAGGTGACCTTGAGAGTGCTACTGGCTTAAATCTAGACTCCAACATCCAGACTTTCCTTTAAGGATAGGTAGGGCTTGTGATGATGCCAGGGTGCGCCTTGCCATTGGTTTCTGTGTTGAGCATCAGGAAGACCCAGTTATAGGTTCAGAAGCATGGGCGTTAAAAGAGACGCAGTGCTGACCTAGCAGGCAGTGTCTCAGGGCTCTTTATAGCCCCTAGGGCGAATGGGGTTGAGCTGAACTCACAGGTTGGTGTTTAGTCATTTTAGCTAGCAGAGTTGGAGGTTTGGGGGTAGAGCCTAGCATAAGGGTCTTCCTGGAGGATGTCACCACCTCTCATTCCTGATGTCACTGACCTTGTAAATGTGCTTCAGAGCAAGAACTTAGTCTCTGTGTGCAACTTTCTATCTACAGGGTCACAGCAATGTCTTTATCACAATTTTTCTCTCCATTTTCTGATATGTCACCTTACCTTATTCTTGTTTCAACAGCAATGGCGCTGCCAGACTTAGGACAGGAATCTGGGAGAGAGAATGTAGTAGCTAAATCACTTAAATATATGTAGTAGTAGTAGTAGAATGTAGTAGCTATGTCACTTAAATATATGTTGGTGGTGGCAGAGCTCCAAAAAAAGGGTCACTACTCTGATTAAAATCCTTCAATGAGTTCCCATTTCACCTAGATAGCCACGTGACTTCTTCTTTTAGGTCTGTGCTCAAAAAAGGCCTTTCATAATACATAAAATACCCTCATCACTTTCTATACTGCTTTCTCTTTATGGCCTTTATCCTCACATGACCTGTATACTTCTTTATGATCTTCCCCTCCCCTTACTAGATTGTAAGCTCTTTACAAGCAGGAGCTTTTTGTTCGCTGTGGTAGCCATAGTACCTAAAACAATATCAGACAAGTTGAAGGTGCTCAGAAATACTTGTTGACTGAATGAATAAATGTATCAGCCAATGGAGAGCTAGAACTTCTCTGCTTTCATCTGGCTGGAGGCCAAGACACTGGAAAATGTGGGATGCATGTGTCTGTGTGGGTTCCTACAGCCACTGTCCCTCTTACTAGTGGGAAGAGCTGATTTTGACAATGCGAAGAGCTCAGGTCCTTCTGTTCTGGGAGTTACAGTTAACCATCTGTCATTATGAGGTGGAGGGCCTGGATAGTACAGGATTCATATGGTTTGGGAATGGTAGCAAGGGCAGCCCCAACATCTTTAAGTTATCTGGAGTAGTTTTTACTCTACTAGTTTTCAAGAACCTTGACTGAAGGGGTTCAAGAAATTGAAAGAGAGCTCCTATATTTGGGTATGTTGATAGGCAAGGGGAGAGTGGTAGATGAGATTAGGTCTTCTGTAAAAATAAGACAGAACAGTGAGTTTGGTCTTAATTGGATGAGCAGTGGAGGCCCTTGAAAGGATTTAATCAGGGGAGTGACATGGTCAGATTTGTGTTTTGAAATATATTCTATAGATGCATTGTGAATGTATTGGAAGGGCAAGAGTGAATTTGGGAGTAAAGAACATTCCAGAAAATAGCATGAATGTCAGGAATGCATTTGAGTACTGCCGTTGGGCCAGGGCTTAGCTCATCCCATATAACCACTACTAGATTCTAGAACTGGTGTTTTACTCTGCTTGCTCTATTTCATTTTTCTTCATCTCTCTATTCATCTATTTTTTAGATGCAATTCAATAAAGTGCAGATATCAGTACATTTTGCGTTTCACCACTTCAGCTTGCATCTAATTAACTGCAGTTCAATATTTGTTTAAAGTTTTTAAGGTAAAGTTTAGATAGAAAAAAATGAATGCACAAGTTTTAACTGTACCATTTTGATGTGTTTTGACAAACACATATATCATATATCACTCAAACCCTTATCAAGATACATAATATCACCATCACCAAGAAAGTTCTTTCAAGTGCATTTTTCAGTCAATCCCTGGTCCTGCTTTTAGAGAGGTAAGTACTGTTATGATTTTTTTTTTCCACTGTAGATTTTAGTTTTTCTTGTTCTAGAAAGTAACATAAATGGTATCAGAATGAATGCTTTTTTTTTTTTAAAGAATTTATTTATTTATTTGACAGATAGAGATCACAAGTAGGCAGAGAGGCAGGCAGAGAGAGAGGAGGAAGCAGGCTCCCTGCTGAGCAGAGAGCCCAATGCCCATGCCGGGCTCCATCCCAGGACCCTGGGATCATGACCTGAGCCAAAGGCAGAGGCTTTAACCCACTGAGCCACCCAGGTACCCCAGAATGAATGCTTTTGAGTAGGATTCTTTTAATCAGCATGGTGTAAGTGGTATTTTTTTTAATAACACTTAAATCACCATGTAACGTACCTTTGTGTGTTATTGTCAGCTTTCCTTCCACTAGACTGAAAAGGGGTATTTATTTTGTTCATTTCTGTATTCCTCATAACTGAAACTGTACCTACCATATAGCAGGTACTCAAAAATATTAAGTAAGTGGAGAAAAGGAGAGACAGTCATCTATCTCAATACTGGGGAAGAGGGATTTAAGGGTAAGCAGTTCAGTATTGCTAGTCCAAGGCTGGGAATGAAGAGATGGTGGGCGGCAAGGCAGAGCAAGTGAAAACTTCCTGTGACTTTCTTAATCTGTTTATAAGAAATTTTTTTTAATCTTTTTTTTTTTTAAAGATTTTATTTATTTATTTGACACAGAGAGAGAGATCACAAGCAAGCAAAGAGGCAGGCAGAGAGAAGGAGGAAGCAGGCTCCCTGCTGAGCAGAGAGCGTGATGCGGGGCTCGATTCCAGGACCCCGAGATCATGACCTGAGCCGAAGGCAGAGGCTCAACCCACTGAGCCACTCAGGCACCCCTGTTTATAAGAAATTTAAGGAGAGACCAGCACATCTATGATTTACGCAAATTAGAATTGCTGAATTGAAATAAAATTTTAACATAAACCATCAATGGGATGAATGTCACTATTTGGGATTTTGGTGACTATTTCCTGAACTCTTGGAAATTTCAGAAACTTGAGGGAGTTAAGCCCTGAAATTAGCCCATAGTAGGAAGTTAACCAGTCCCAAAAGCAGGGGTTGGAAACAATAAGGTTTAAATTATAGGTGGAACAACTTAAAGTAAATTATAGGGTATAGTTTATGGATGCATTAGCATGTTTACACTGTGATGTATATGACAGAACTTCTCTACTGGTCTGCCAGTTATAGGTGTGACGACCAAGAACTTGAAAAGATTATGCTTAAGAAATTTTAATCAGAAAATATGTATTTTATTTCATTATGAAATCCAATGTCAAAAAGGTAATATTTACAGGGCTGCCTGAGTGGTTCAGTTGGTTAAGTGTGTGACTCTTGATTTTGGCTCAGGTCATGACTTCAGAGTCGTGGGATTGAGCCCCGCATCCATCTCTGTGCTCAGTGTGGAGTCTGTGTGAGATTCTCTCTCTCCCTCTGCCCTTCCCCCTACTTGCACACACATACTCTCTCTCAAATAAATAAATCTTTAAAAAAAACAGTAAAAATTATTATTCATAGAGACATGCTCAAGTTTCTAATGAAAAATTTTAAAATATTTTATTTGAATATTTAGCCAAAATCAGTACTATTTTTCCAAATATGGTTTTTAATTTTTCTTACCATAGTTAATTATAAAGAAAATGGAATAAATTTTTAAAATCTAGTTCCTCGTAAGTTTACCCCAGTGTTCTGTGAATATGATTTCATCTCTGTGCTTTGACATTAAAAAGTTGGGAAGCAGGAGGAATTATTAATTTATCTAAAAAGAGAAATAAATTAGTACCTTTAGAAAATAGTTAGGAGGAGTTTATTGGGTTGCATTCCCCCAGAAACAGACACTAAGGCAAGGATTTCAGTATGTCATTTAGGAGATGATCCAAAGAAGCTCCTGTAGGGTGTGGAGAAGCAAGGCTGGGGTAGGAAGGAAACCAACGTGTGGGCTACCACTCAGGGCAACTGAAGCTTAGCATTACCAGAGAACCTCTGGGAGACCGTGTGATACAGACTTCAAACTTGTTTCACCCCGAGGTGAGGAAACAAATTTACCCATCCACTTCTTTACATCATTTCTCAAATGCTCCCAGGCTTGCAGATTCCCCTCATTTGTGGTGTGTTTGCACTGGGGAAAGGCTTTTGGGTCTAGAGGAAAACTGCAGGTAGAGTTGTGGGTGTCTACAGTGAGAAGATTTGTTTTTTTTTTTCTTTTTAAAGATTATTTGTTTATTTGTCAGGGAGAGAGAAAGAGAGCACGAAAGCATAAGCAGGGGGAACAGCAGGCAGAGGGAGAAGCAGGACCCTGGGATCATGAACTGAGCTAAAGGCAACTGCTGAACCAACTGAGCCACCTGAGAAGATTTTGGAACATATGAAACATGCAACTAAATTTATAGCTCACTAGGTTTTGTTCCTTTCTCCATTAAGGGATTTTTATTATTTGGCATTCCACCTCGGTCTCCCTACAGAGAAGAATATGTCTTGTCCAGTTGATGCTGCCTCCAAAATATCTACCTTTTGTCTCTTGTCCAGGCTGCCAACATCCTTTGCACTGTATCAGTAGACACCTAACTGCTCTCACCCTTTCTGTTCTTGCCCTTCCCCACCCATCCATTCTTCCTCACAGCAGCCACAGCCTCCAATGAAACAAAAATCAAATAGTATTATTCCCCGGGTTAAATCCTCAGGGCTTTTTCATTGGCTATAAGATGAACCCACATACGGTTCCTAAATGGTTTACTATCTGACCCTTGCTCAGATCTCACCATTTCCTTTCACTGTCGACTTTTCAGCTCCACAGGACTTCTATCATACCTGAAAGAATGTGCTTGAGGTCCACTGTAGGGCTTTTGTGTATTGCTCCTTTTTCAGTGTAGATCATAGATTTGGAATATTATTCTCCCAAGCCTTCACCTATCTGTTTCCTTTTGAACTTTCTGGGCTTTGTATATTTTCCTTTCTTACAAAGGTCTTTTCTCACAGTCCTCCCAACCTTCCTGTCACCCTATTCACCCTCTGCACTCCCAAAAAACCCCTAAAAACAAAATGAAGTTTCCTAGCTCTACCCTCTCCTAGGATTCTGTATTTTTCCTTCTGAGATAATCTCTGGACCTAATTACTGAAGTCTCCCCAGGTTGGTCCTCTGGCTCCAACTACTGTTCCCTTAGACTGGGATTCTCAAAGTCTCAAAGAAAGAAGAGCCCTCAGGGACCAGACAGGTTATATAAATTAGTGGGTGGACACAGTAGCCTGGAGAGCACAGGAAAGTCACTGACAATGGCTATTTGTTGCCAAAATTTGCTGGATTTATTGATTTTTTAAAAAAAGATCAAGAATCCTGATTTTCATATAAGATCTTCTAATTTCCATTGGAATTAAAAAACAATTAAAACCTCCTGAGCAGAATAGCCAAAACATTCTTGTAGAAGGGCAAAGTTTGAAGTCTCATAACTCCTGATTTCAGAAATTATTATGAAGCCACAGTAATCAAAACAGGTGGTAATGGTATAAGGGCAGATATACAGAGTGATGGAATTGAATAGAGAAGCCAGAAATAAACCCTTGCATATATGGTCAAATGATTTTCAACAAAGATTTCAAGACCATGCAATAGGGAAAATACAATGTTTTCAACAGATGGTGTTAGGAAAACTGGATATCCACATGCAAAATGATGACGCTGGACTCTTACCTTACACCATATAAAAAAATGATCACATGGATTAAAGATCCAAATATAAGACCTAAAACTATAAAACTGGGGAAAAGCTTCTAATGATTTCTTGGAAATGATAGCAAAAGCACAGGCAGCTAAAGTAAAAATAGATCATTGGACAACACCAAAATTAAAAATCTCTGTGCATCAAAGGGCACAATTAATGGAATAAAAGGCAATCTATGAAATGGGAAGAAATACTTGCAAATTATATATCTGACAATGGATTAATATCTAGAATATAAAAACTTCTACAATGCAACAACAAAATAACTTGATTTAAAAATGGGGGTCCAAAAAGACAAAAAAAAAATGGGTAAATGATTTGAACAGACACTTCTCCAAAGAAAATATACAAAATGCCAACAAACATATGAAAAAGTGCTCAACATTACTAATCATTAAAGAAATGCAAATCAAGACCTCAATGAGATACCACCTCACACCCATTAGGATGACTGCTGTTAAAAACAACAACAAGCCCCAAACCAGAAAATAACAAGTATTATCAAGGATGTAGAGAAATTGGAACCCTTGTGTCCAATGTAAAATGATGCAGCTGCTATGGAAAACAGTAGGTGGTTCCTCAAATATAAAAATAGAATTATCATATGATCCACCAGTCCCACTTTTGGGTATATATCCAAAAGAATTAAAGACAGGATCTTGAAGGGGTATTTGCATAATAAGGTTCATAGCAGCATTATTCATAATAGCAGTAAGATGGGAGCAATCCAAAGATCCATTGACAGACAAATCAATTTTAAACAAAGTGTGGTATTTACATGCAATAGAGTGTTATTTAACCTTAAAATGAAAGTTTTTGACACATTACAGGTAATGAAATTGGAGGACATTATGCTAAATGAAATAAGCCAGTCACAGAAAGACAACTATTACATGATTTCACTTATGTGCAGTATCTAGAGTGGTCAAACTCATGGAAACTGAAAGTAAATTGGTGGTTGTCAGGGGCTGGAGGAAGAGGAAATAGAAAATTAACACATAGTTTCAGTTTTGCAAGACTAAACGTTCTGGAGATAGAGACAGTACAATGTGGATTTACTTAACACTATGGAGCTGTATACTTAAAAATGGTTTATAAGTTTTATGTGTATTTTGTCACAAATAAACATAATTTGTTTTGAATTTGAAAAAGTAAAAAACCCCAAAAGCCCTGAGCAGGCCAACAAAACACATTTATCATGATGTACAGTTTGAACTCTTTTCCTTCCTAACTTGAATCTCTAACTTGATCATGCATCACAATAACCTGGTGGGCTTATTAAAACAGATTGCTGAGGCACCTGGGTGGCTCAGTTGGTTAAACAAATGCCTTCAGCTCAGGTCATGATCCTGGAGTCTCAGGATGGAGTCCCACATCAGCTCCCTGCTGGGGGGGGGGGGCAGTCTGCTTCTCCCTCTGATCTCTTCCCTTTCACGGTCTCTCTTTCTCGCTCAAATAAATAAATAAAATCTTAAAAAAGAAAAAAAAAAAAAACCAGATTGCTGGGCCACACCCAGCAAAGTTAGAAATTGCATTCCTAATGAGTTCCTAGGTGTTGTGAGGCTACTGCTACTGATCCAAGAATTATATTTTGAGGGCCACATTAGATAATGGCACAAACAACTCTATTAATTTCTATGCATCTGTTTGTGATACATTTTGGTTCTGGGGTCTGTGAAAACTCTTAAGTGTTTTTCATGCCTTCATGCTATATAACCCTGTTTCTCTGGCCAGTAATATGCTATAGACAAAGGGCTAGACCTAGTAGGCTGGGCATGGAAATTCTGTCCAATTTTGCACAATATATAGTAAATAAGCCAAAGAGAATAATCCAATCCAATTTTGAATGCGAGACACACTAAGGCAGGTCAGGTCTTAGCAAACGCTAAGAGAAGCTTAATTCTGAGGGAACTGGTCAGGTGACCAGAGCCATCTCATTTTACCTTCAGTAGTGTGAATCACATTCCACCGCCATGAGGGCTGTGGGGTCGCTAACATGCTTCCTGTGCCCCCCTACTTCCTGGTGTGACCCTATTATAAACCTGCACCTGTCTCTTTTCTGTGTTTCCTGAAAGATTCTCTCACCCTGTTTTGATAGCTCTGGTATCTCTATCATACCCTTAACTGCTTTTCTATAAAAGGAAATAATATTCCGTCTTGATCAAGAAATGTTGACTCCTTAAGGTTCGGTCTTTATTTAGAGAAAAATGATAAACTATGCCTTCACTCAGAGATAGGAATTCTTCTATCTGCCAAAATGCCTTCGAATAACTGCAATACATGACTCTTACGGAACATCCCGGAATGGCTATAAAAATCGGTAAACCCATCTCATCCCAGCAGCCTGCTGCTTCTCTCCTCCCTGCTTGCCAGCCAGTTCGTTTAGTAAAGACAGCATTAAAACAACCTTATCAGGTTTCCAGACATTTCTCCCTAGAGAAAAGAGAAAGTCGTTTACAGTTTTGAAAGAGGGCAGGAAAACAGTGCCACAGCAGGTTATTTTCTACAGCGGAAAGGATGGCTTTAAAGGTAGGGAGCGTCTACCAACAAAGGGAGTGCTAAGGCACTGCACAGTTGCCTAGAAACGGCCACAGAGAGGATAGTTGCCTGAAGCCTCTCCGGATTCAGACACAGAGGTGGTAGGGAAGAGGCTCTCGTATGCACAGAAGTCGTGCTCGTCCCCAATGGGATCGTTGCGGGAAACCGCAGTAGGACCTCGGCGCCGGAGGGACCAATCAGGGCCGACGCTTCCCGATCCGGGCATTGGGAGAGACCCTTTCAGCCAATCTTTGGTCGATCGCTGGCTTGCTCGTGGCGTCATCACGCAGCGCCGGAAGTGGTGAAGCTTCCAAGAGTGTCCTGGGTTTGTCTGTGTCCGCGGTCTCGAGGTAAGGCAGCTCTCGGCCTACCTCCTCTGCTTGCCGGGTGGAAAACCGTAGTTGTGGGCTCTGGTGCGGGGCCGTTACTGCCCTTGAATGATGTTCCTTGAATGACGCTTTTTTGGCTTTTTTTCCGGCCTGGCTTTACAGTGCTTGGGCTCCAGGCGTCTCACTTTGCTCAAGCTCCCGTGGGCCGTTTTTCGGAGGCCCTCTCGTTGGTCGCCGTCCCACCTCACGTTGGTTCACGTGCCCCCCACTCCTCCTGCCCCCACCCTCAGCCCCAGCCTTGGTCACAACGCAGGCAGAAAAAAGATCAGAGAGAGACCTGACTTTTCTGTGTGGATGGGTAGTGATGCCAGCTGTTTACAAGGAGATTATAATTTCATTTGGAGAGTAGAATTACATCCACATTGAGTTCTCAGGGAACTGTGAAGATAAATGGACCACACCCTATGGCAAGATATAGAGAAGACAAGATAGTTCAGTGAAGGCCTCCCTGGAGGCCTTGGAAATTGAGAAGGATTTGGGATTCTAGGAAGGGGGAAAGGGTATAATCCAATGCCCTCATATTAAGAATGACTTGGGAGACATGACTCAGTACCTCATAGCTTGAGGGATGTATTTGCGCATAAAAATAAATTTATGTGAGTCTGGAGGAAGGGGAGGGTGGGTTCTAGGAAAGGAAGTAGGCGGTGACATAAGTAACCTTTGTGGGGTTAGAGTATGTGGGTCTTCACCTCAAGCCTGAGGAATTTGGGATTTACCAGGCTGGGCAAATTTCTGGGGCTGGGTTGGATATCATGGAAGCCATCAGCCACACGTAGCTATTTAAATGTAAGTTTAAAAAAAAATCCAAGAGCTTTAGTTCCTCTATTGACCTGGCTACATTTTGGGTGCTTGATAGTCACTTGTTAGCTACGTTATTAGACAATGCAGGTTTACAACACTTCCATTATTGCAAAAAGTTCTACTGGACAGCACAATTCCATGTTACCAAATTGCTGGGCTTGTGTGGCTTATCAGATCACTTTGGTTCCTTAAGATATAACCAGAATTTTTTCCTGACCAATCCCTGGAACTCTGGAATGAAAAGTAGGGAGTTGGAAAACAGAGAGTTAGAATTTATCCTCATAGATGTGAGGATAGGATTGCCCAAAGAGAGGAGCAAAGGACCACATGGAAGAGGAGCCAAAGCAGGGGAAAGAGAAGGAAGGGACAAGAACCTGAATAGGATTATCATTTGGTGACCTACTTGCAAATATATATTATTCTTGCATGCCAAATACTAAGTTCTGGAGATACATTGGTAAGCAAAAAAAATGGGCTTGACTTCTATCATAGTACTTGCAGTTTTGGGAGTTTTATTGGATGGACTATTTTAAAGGTTCAGGAGCACCTATCATTATGTACTCCCCCTATTCTAAAATGCTTCATTCCCAGAAATTGGAACTGGAGGCTAATAAAATGGGCCAAAATGTTGCTTAAGGTTAGTTGTGTAAGCATTGTGCAGTCACTGCTTTAGCTTCTCAAGAAGTAGTAAATGGGAACATCATCATAACTTGAGAACTTTGGTGGGAATGAGTGTGTGTATAGGGCAGGAAGGGTAGTTCCTATTATCCTGCAACAGCCAGCCATGCTCTCAGCTACCCATCAGATTGATTCCTGTCCCTGCTCTCAAACTGTGCTCTCTCCACATTTCTTTTGTTATTACTGTGAGTAGTCAGTCACCATGATTTATTTCCCAAAGCCTGATGAAGACATACTTCACTTCTTAGCCCATTAATTGCTGATTCATCAGTTTCCAGCAAGTGCAGACAGATGCTCCTCTGAACACATAGCATTTAAAAGTGGGACTTGCCTGTAGTATCATCATCATTTGAGGCTCCAGGTTTAAGATTTTAGGTTTACACCTGACTTTTCTTGCTTCTTGTATCCACTCCTTCACAAAGACCTGCTGAACTTTTGGACCTCACTGTGGTCATTATGTTGACAGCCTTGTGACGCTGACTCTAGACTTCTCCACTCCAATCTGCCTACGTACAGCTGTTGTTTCACTTCAGTAGGCAGCTCAATAATTTGGCTGTTGTCTCCTTGTTGATAAGATTAAGTTGAAACTTTTCAGCCTGGTGTTTCAATACCTCTGCCATTTTTTGGTGATTCTCTGGGGCAGCTCCTCTGGGTCAACCAACAAGGTCTGCTTTCTACCCCTCATCCATGGCTTATTGCTGAAATCTGTGTTTTCACTTGTGCCTTTTCTTTTCTTTTCTTTTTTTTTTTTTTAAGTTTTATTCGTTTAAGTAATCTCCACACCCAACTTGGGGCATGAACTCATGACCCAGAGATCAGGAGTCACATGCTCTTCCAACTGAGCCAGCCGGGTGTCCCTGGCGCTCAGCCGGGTGTCCCTGGCGCTCCTGCTTTTAAAAATGGAATGTCCCCTCCCACTTATTTTCTTATCAGTCCTCTCCGCCTTTTCAGTTGGGTGGTTTCCAAACCCTTTGCTGACTGGTGGAATTTTCTGTAACTTTGCACCTCCTCGGCACTCATTTGCTCACTCCCCTTTACATTATCCTTTCTTTGCAGATGGTAATGAATTTCTGATTTTTAAAAATCTTGTTCCGTTTTTCTTCCCTTTGGACACAGAGCTTGTCCAGAGGCCTGATAAGTGCTGCCTTGCCTACAGAGCACATTTCTCAAAGCGAGGGTATTAGAGGCTTGAGCAATATGTTTCTGGAGGCATCCCCAAGATCCTAGTCCTGTCCCTGCCCATAATTCCCTGCTCTCCCTCTCTGGGTGATCTCATGCTCTCTCTTTGCCTCACCTTCTCTGACGTGTTGATGCCTCTCAAGTATATATATGCAGCCTATTCCTCTCCCTGAGCCTTCTGCCCATATTTCCTACCTTGACCTGTGTATCTTAACCTAGTTGTGTTTCAATCAGAAATCATCCCTTCTTCATTGGCCATTTAACTTCATATTATGTTTTCTTTGTATTTCTCATTGTGGTTAATGGCTATTTCCGAATTAGAAGTCTTATTTCTGCCTTTACTCCTTTGTCATTCTCCAAATATAGTCGGAAAATTAAGTCTACCATCATGGTTTCTTCTTCTTCCTCTCCATTCCTTTTGTCCTGCCTTTGTTAGGTCTCATCTCTCTCCCAAATTTCTTGTCTCTTTCCCTTTTACTGATACCCTACGTGGCCATGAAGGTTGTTTTCTTCCTTTCTTTCAGGACTTATTTATTTATTTTAGATACAGAATGCTCACACGCACATGCAGAGGGGGTGGTGAGCAGGATGGGTGGAATCTTTAAGGGGTGGAATCTTTTTTTTTTTTTTTTTTTAAGATTTTATTTATTTATTTGACAGAGAGAGATCACAAGCAGACAGAGAGGGAGGCAGAGAGAGGGGGGAAGTGGGCTCCCTGCTGAACAGAGAGCCTGATGCGGGACTCCATCCCAGGATCCTGAGATCATGACCTGAGCCAAAGACAGAGGCTTAACCCACTGAGCCATCCAGGCCTTAAGGGGTGGAATCTTAAGTAGATGCCTCACTGAGCACAGAGCCAGACACAGTGCTCCATTTTGGGCCCTGAGATCGTGACTTGAGCTGAAATCCAGAGTCGATGCTTAACCAACTGAGCCACCCAGGTGTCCCTAAAGGTGGTTTTCAAAAGAAAACCAGTTCCTTCACTATCGTACAGGTTTGTATTGCACAGGGGGGGCCACATTCACACTTTAGACATTGTAGGTTTATATATTTTTTATGACAGTCTTCTGGTAGATGGCAGTAAAATTATTATTCTAATACTGGTGTGTTACAATGATTAAGGATGAAAACCTGATACACATAAAGATGCCCATGGACTGAAGAACATCCTCTATTCCTATGACTTTAATTTTCTGCCAGGCGAACTCTTTCTCACGCTCTAAAACTCAGCATAAATATCCTTTCTTATTAAGCTGTTTTTGATATTCCTTACAAAAGTCAGTTATTCCTTTCCCTGAGCTAGTGCCATATTTAATTAATCCCTTATTATGGTGCTTATCACATTATGTTATAATAATTGATATATGAGTCTATCTGTCCCACTAAACTCCAGGTCCCTCAGATTGGAACATTGTTTAATTATTCTTTTATCCTCAGGGTGTAGGCTAATGGTCAGCACATAGAGTGTGTCAATAAACATAAATACTTGATTACTGGGACGCCTGGGTGGCTCAGTTGGTTGGGTGTCTGCCTTCGGCTCAAGTCATGATCCCAGGGTCCTGGGATTGAGTTCCACATCAGGCTCCTTGCTCAGTGGGGAGCCTGCTTCTCCCTCTGCCTGTGTGCTTTCTCTCTCTCACTGACAAATAAAATCTTAAAAAATTTTTTTGATTGCTTAGCCTGATTTAGGCACAGAGATAAATATATACATTATCTTATTTAATTCTCATAAGAGCTTCATGAGTCCTGTCATTGTCATGTTCTACAGGTGAGAAAATTGAGACCTAGGTGAAGTCACTGGTTGATGGCGTGTGTGGTAGTGCTGGAGTATGGCTCTGGAGGACTTGTGTGCTAATTTTACCAGTGATTCTGTTGTGTGTGTGTGCTTTTTTTCTCTCAGAGTAATGATGCGGGTGTGCTGGTTGGTGAGACAGGATAACCGGCACCAGCGAATCAAACTTCCACATTTGGAAGCAGTCATGGTTGGGCGTGGTCCAGAGACCAAGATCGTTGACAAGAAATGTTCTCGACAACAAGGTAATTGGTCATAGCAATGCGCAGATTACTGTGTTTTGTTCCTTAGGATAATGATAACCAAAGATGCACATTTCTTGGATGCTATTGGTAGGAGCTTTTTATCTGCCATAAACAAAACTCAGAAACCGTGCTCTATTAGCTAACACCAGGGACCCATTCACCCCTGATTCTCCCCCCTGGAAGTGGTTAATATTCAGTGTTGGGAATAGGCAGGTTCCTTCCTGTTACTATGCGGTTGTGGACCTGAATCCTGTACCCTGCTTTGCCCAGGAAGATTCCTCTCACTGGGCAGTGAGGCAGTTGAATTCTGGGACCTCCAGCCTGAAACCATGTCTGAGAAGTGATGAGGTAGTTCCCTCCTTTACATGATGGCTCACACAGAGGGGGTTATCTTTTTAAGACTTTGGCATCTAGCTCTTGAATTTGCCTTTTCTGGGATTTGATGAAATGAAGGTCCTTAGGAAAAAGCCTTACCACATACCTCATTTTTTTTTAAATTAATTTTTTATTTTTTATAAACATATATTTTTATCCCCAGGGGTACAGGTCTGTGAATCACCAGGTTTACACACTTCACAGCACTCACCAAAGCACATACCCTCCCCAATGTCCATAATCCCACCCCCACATACCTCATTTTTCACATGTAAACTCTGGACATGCTCACTGCTACCAGGCCCCCACATGTGTGTTCCCCATAACAGGGTTTCTTAGTGCTTAGAGTCTGTAGTGTTGGCTTTTCCTACATGAGTTAATCTAAATGGGGGAAAAAAGCCATATTGAGCTGTCTAGGTCCAAGATACAGAAGCAGACACTGCTTTTCACTTTCTGTCCCCTTTTCACAACAGCAACTGTAAGGACTTGTGTGTCAGCCTGTCTTCTGCCTGTCCTTCCCGGATAGCAGCTGTGGTATCTCTGCACCCTGTCTCCCCCTAGGAATTTTGTTCACTTCTCTGAACACAAGTGTTTAATGTTATTTTTTCCCCATATATGCTCAGACTGTTCTGTTCCTGCAGTCCTCTTTCTAGAATAATCACTGTGCCTACTAACTTCTCTTTTCCAGGAATGTATCCTTTGGCTTTCTCTACTGAAGGCATTTTATAATTGTATTAAATAGTGGAAGCCTGATGTAATCATGAACCAAGAGTCTGTGAGAGAACTGGGTCCCTTTCCTGACTGTAGAGTTTGTTATCCTGAGTGGGTTAAGGGTGCTGGAATAGCAAGACTTGTGAGGATTCTGTGAAGCTGCTTCATAGGGATATTAGCAAGAGTTAAGGGAGTATGTGTGCTGGTGACATTTTGTGGAAGGATTTGGAGCCCAGCCACCTGTATAACAGGCAATTTTGCTCATAGGCCTTTGAGGAAACCCCAGTCAAGTTGCCTCCTGGAGTGAGGCTTCATTATCCTGCAGGGAGAATAGGAGCAAGTGCTTGGTTCTTTGTGGCATTTAGGTTTAACTTTTTTTATATCTCTTTCAGTACAGTTGAAAGCAGAGTGTAACAAAGGATATGTCAAGGTAAAGCAGGTATGTGTATTTGTAATTTGGGTTTCCATTTTATACTTGATGATTTCTTATGCTGTTGATTTTAGAGTGTTTGTGCCAGCCAATTAAAGCTTCTCTGTCATGAGTGGAAGTGAGCATTAAGCATGGTGCCTGGTGTGCTGTAAGTGGTTAACATAGCAGTGGCTATGCTGCTAGTGGTATTATTGCTATCATTGTGATTATTTTCTGATTATTCTATAGGTAGGGGTCAATCCCACCAGCATTGACTCAGTCATAATTGGGAAGGACCAAGAGGTGAAGCTGCAGCCTGGCCAGGTTCTCCACATGGTGAATGAACTTTATCCATATATCGTAGAATTTGAGGAAGAAGCAGAGAGCCCTGGTCTGGAAACACACAGGAAAAGAAAGAGGTCAGGCAGCAGTGATTCTATAGAAAGAGATGCTGCCCAGGAAGCTGAGTCCTGTATAGGACTGGAACCTGGGAGTGATCCTAGCCAATCTGCTCTGCCCTCAAAAAAGGGGAAAGATGTATCTACCAAAAAGGTGAGGGCTGTGTGCTTGATGGATGATGTGGAGATTAAATGAGATGTGATGACTGCCTGATTGTTTTGTACACTGTAAAGCCCAGGTATGCATAAGAGGTTATTAACTATGACAAGGCTTATTAACCATGATGAAAGAGTCACTTGTTTGTGTCACCATTCGCTTGAGTGAAGGTCCCTTTGTGTACTTTACTGTTGAATTCCTGAGGTAAGCCACTTGAAGGTAGGGAGATAATGGCTGTGTACTTACCACTGAACTGCTGAAATGGGTCAGTCATATGTTTATCTCTAGAAGGTTAGCCTTGGAGCACTGTTCATAGATCATGTGATTCGCATCCTGATGTCAAAGTGGAAGTGTAGTTAGCTGTAGGTGGAGTGGGAGAGGGCGAAGAAGATGCAGTTGACACTTGCATCTCCAGCCTTTGTCTAGACACACAACTGTGAATCCTGTGTAGGAAGAAAATGGAGCTGGTTTCGATTATAAAGGCAAATGATTGAGTAAAGGGGATATAGCTTAATTTTTTTTTTTTAAAGATTTTATTTATTTATTTGACAGAGACCACAAGTAGGCAGAGAGGCAGAGAGAGAGGGGGAAGCAAGTTCCCTGCTGAGCAGAGAGCCTGATGTGAGGCTCGAACTCAGGACCCCCAGAGATCATGACCTGAGCCGAAGGCAGAGGCTTAACCCACTGAGCCACCCAGGCGCCCCTAGCTTAATTCTTAAAAACTAATCTCATTACTAAGTTCAGTTGGGCTTTGCTGATGTGCAGTATTAACTAATGCTGAATATAACTATTGACATTTGCAATTTATATTGCCCCTTTTTGTTTCAGGAATCATTGGGCCACTGGAGTCAAGGCTTGAAAATTTCTATGCAGGATCCCAAAATGCAGGTCAGAATAACATTTTGGCATTGAAATACACTTCATGTTTTAAGTGGCTAATCCACAGATGTCATAACTACAAATGAAAGCAAAGGAGATCAGTCCTTCTGAATGAGGTTCATTTTATTGGGCTAATTTCTGAGAACAAGTGGTTTTTCCCATTATTAGTAAGTTAGCAACTGGATTCTTTGACGAGAAGCTAAGTTCTTCAAATGAATATCCCCTCTTCTTTGTTCCTTCTAAACTTCTGGGTGTTATTAAGGGAAGTTGTGTTAACCTTAGTAGGGTTTCTTTCAAGGGAGTGTCAGGTAATATATTGTGACTGTAGTTGCTGGGCTGCCCTGGAATTAATAGTCAGGCATCATCCTGGGAGGGGTCTTTGAGTTCTTAAATTACATCCTGGGTGACAAGGAGCCAGATCTGATAGGGCTTCTTGGAACACATGCTGTGATAAATGGTTTACTGGGTTAGAGTGGAGAAGGGTGCATTTGAATTAATGTTGAAAGGATGTTCCATCAGATCCTTAGGAACTATTTTGTACTGTGCGTTTTCTGTGTATTCTTTGTAGTGTGGTGATTGAAAACACACACTCTGGAGTCAACTAGACCTGGTTTACAATCGTAGACGTCCCACTTTGTTAGCTATGTAACTTTGCAAGACACTCACCCAAGTGTCAGCTCTCATCTGACAAAACTGCATATGGAAACCTTTCACTTAAGACTGTGTTGGGAATTAAGTGAGTTAGTGAATATGACAGCACTTGGCGTGCAGAAGATGTGTGGTAGATGTCTGTTTCCTTCTCTTATGCCCCTCTTCTAGATTTACAAAGATGAGCAGGTGGTGGTGATTAAGGATAAATATCCCAAGGCTCGTCACCATTGGCTGGTCTTACCATGGGCTTCCATTTCCAGTCTGAAGGTTGTGACCAGGGAACACCTTGAGCTCCTCAAACACATGCACACTGTGGGGGAAAAGATGATCACAGATTTTGCTGGGTCCAGCAAACTCCGCTTCCGATTGGGTTACCATGCCATTCCCAGCATGAGGTAAGTGTTGTGGGTAGTGCTAGCGCATTCTTGTTCTGTCTGGGCAGACAGATGGATTCAGCCTGATAGTCCTGTGCTGGTATATCAGCCTGTGCTGATAGTCCTGAGGCCCAGGGAACTCGGGTGGGATGTTTCCAAGGAAGGTGGGCTGACTTGCCTGACTTGCCTGTAATTTTTTGTGCCTGTGACTTTTATTAGATTTTTCAGAAACATCTATAAACCCCTAAACGATTAAGGACCATTGCTTTGAAGGAGACAAACATCACTGACTTTTGTCTTGACAGCTCAGTAGACCTAGGGTTTAAAATAAAATGAGAGAAAAATATAGAGCCTGTTTGCCTTTGGCTCATACCCAGAAGGACTCAGAAAGGAATAACTGAGTCTTTTTAAAGAATGCAAGCAAGGCAGATCTCCATAGCTCTTTAGAGCTAAGCAACAAGATAAGCAGACTAATTGGATTTTGGAGTTTTTATCTTGTATTTGTTCATTTGTTTTTTTGGTGATAAAATAAACCTAACAAAATTTACCATTTTAACTGTTTTTAAGTATACAGTTCTTTGGCATTAAGTCCATTTACATTGTTGTGCAACCATCACCATCATTTGCTTCTCGAACCTTTTTCATCTTCCCAAACTGCATCCCATTCCCCTACAGTCTCTGGCACTTACCATTCTACTTTCTGTTTCTATAAATTTGACTACTTTATGTGCTTCATGTAAGTGGAATCATACAGTGTTTGTCTTTTCATGACTAGTTTATTTTATTTACGATAATGTCTTCAAGGTTCATCTCTGTTGTAGCATGTGTCAAATTTTCTTTTGGTTATTTTTTTTTAAAGTGCCCAACATTCTTCACATTTTATTCAGGTAATTATGACTTATGTGATGGACCACTTTAACCAAATGAATTTTTTGTGCCACATTTTTTTCCCCATCAGTACTCTTTTTTTAAAAATGAGGCATAACTTATATGCAACAAATTCACAGATTTATGGTTTGGTCAGTTTTGACAAACATATATACCATGTAACATCACTCTGATAAAAATACAGAACATTTCTGTCATATCCCAAGTTCCCTTGCACTTCTTTTCAGTTAATCCACCCCTCAACCCTAAAGCGTTGTTCTGATTTCTTTCTGCATAGGTTAGTTTTGCCTATTCTAGAACTTTACATAAGTGGAATCATACAATGTATACTTTTCTTCTATCGGACCTTTTTGAGCATTATTATTTTGAGATTCATGTATGTTGTTGTGTATGTCATGCACATCCTTCATTTTTTCGGTCTTCAGTAAATTCCTAGAAATGAAGTTGCTAGGTCACAGGGTTGATGTATGTTGGGCCTCATTTTAAAAAAGGCAGTTGATCCTTGAGCAATATAGCATTGAATTGTGCCAGTCCACCTATATGCACATGTTTTTTGATACAGTAAAATACTGTAAATGTATTTTCTTTTCATTGTGACTTTAACGTTTTCTTTTTTTTAATCTTTATTTATTTATTTATTTATTTATTTTTTTAAAAGATTTTATTTATTTATTTGACAGAGAGAGATCACAAGTAGGCAGAGAGGCAGGCAGAGAGAGAGAGGAGGAAGCAGGCTCCCCGCTGAGCAGAGAGCCCGATGCGGGACTCGATCCCAGGACCCTGTGATCATGACCCGAGCCGAAGGCAGCGGCTTAACCCACTGAGCCACCCAGGCGCCCCTAACGTTTTCTTTTCATTGCCTTACTTTTCGTAAGATTTCAGTATATAATATACGTAGCATGCAAAATATGTGTTAATGGACTGTTGCTGTTATTGGTGGGGCTTCTGGTCAACAGTAGGATATTAGTAGTTTTGGGGGAGTCAAAAATTATATTTTTGGATTTTTGATCGTGTGGGGGGTCAGTTAAGGATCAGCTGTATGTAATTTTTTATTGTTAAAGCCTTATTCAGAAATTTAGGGCAGAAGTCACCCATAATCGTAATCCTATTTCTCCAGTGCTGCACAGCCCATGGCTAAAAGAATCTTTGATTGTAGAGTGCTTTTCACATGGTAATCTCAGTGTCCATACTTTTTTTATGTAATAAATAGTTATTCCAAGAATTTTAAAAAGAGCTGTGGCAACTGTGGGTGGGAAGCAAAATGAGCAGTAAGTTGCCATTTTACATATTCTTTTACGATCACTATTTATAATTTTGAATAAACACCATAGAAAGGAAAAGGTAACATGTTTTTTTCTTGTAAAAGTAATGTATTTTCCATTTAGAAAATGTAAAAAAAGTGTGAAGCAGAACAAAGATCTTCCATAATATCACCACTAATTAAACTCTAGATCTCATTTGAATTTCACCTTTTTTATTTTTTAATATTTATGTTTTTCTGCTCCAGGATCTAATCCAGGATACTGCATTGGATTTATTTGTTGTCTCTCCTTAGTTTCCCCTAACTTATGACACTTCTTCATCCATTCCTAGTTTTTATGATCTTGACACTTTCGATGATTACTGGTTTGTTTTATAGGATATCTCTCATTTTGGGTTTATCTGATATTTTTTCTGATTAGATTGAGGTTACGCCTTTTTTTTTTTTTAATTCCCCAAATACCACAGAGATGATGTTGCTTCCTTCTCAGTACTTCATATCAAGGAGTAGGTGATGTTAAGATGGCTTATTATTATTATTATTTTTTAAAGATTTTATTTATTTCTCAGAGAGAGAGAGAGCACAAGCAGGCAGAGTGGCAGGCAGAGGCAGAGAGAGAAGCAGGCTCCCTGTGAGCAAGGAGCCCAATGTAGGACTTGAACCCAGGGCCCTGGGATCGTGACCTGAGCCAAAGGCAGCTGCTTAACCAACTAAGCCACACAGGTGTCCCTGGCTTATTATTGATATTAACCTTGATCACTTTGTTATGGTGATGTCTGCCACATTTCTCTCCTCAAAATTACTATTTTTCCCTTTGTTATTTTTTTTTTATTATTTTTTTTTTTTAAAGATTTTATTTATTTATTTGACAGAGAGAAATCACAAGTAGATGGAGAGACAGGCAGAGAGAGAGAGAGGGAAGCGGGCTCTCTGCTCAGCAGGGACTCGATCCCAGGACCCTGAGATCATGACCTGAGCCGAAGGCAGCGGCTTAACCCACTGAGCCACCCAGGCGCCCTTTCCCTTTGTTATTGATGAATGTCTTGGATAGTTAGGGACTATGCTAGGATCTTGTTTCTCCCCCAAACTTTTGCCCAGTGATTTCAGCATTTATTGGAAAGTCTTGCCTGCGAGAGCTATTACTGTGGTGTTTACCTACTGGTGATTTTATGTTTCCATCATTTTCTTTAATTTATTAATTAGAATTCTTCTGTATGAAAGAGTTGTCCCTTTCCCCCAGTATGTATTTATTCAGCTATTTGTCAGTGTGGACTTACGGATATTTATTTTATTCTATAGGTTTTTTTTTTTTAAGATTTTATTTATTTATTTGACAGACAGAGATCACAAGTAGGCAGAGAGGCAGGCAGAGAGAAGGGGGGAAGCAGGCTCTCTGCTCAGCAGAGAGCCCAGTGTGGGGCTCGATCCCAGGACCTTGAGATCATGACCTGAGCTGAAGGCAGCGGCTTAACCCACTGAGCCACCCAGGCGCCCATATTCTATAGGTTTTAATTTAGCCTATCATTATTCATTTTGTTGCTCAAATTGTTCTAGCTTTAGTCCTTGGAAGCTCCTTTAAGTTGGGTCCTGAATCATTTGACAGGGCCCCAACATTTTTTGAACACTTCTTTATTTTCTGGAACAAGACGTTCCAGGCTCATTGTGTATTTTTCCTGTTCTAGCCCTGGAATGAAACTTTTATTTTATTTAGTTCCTTTTATTGGAGATATTTATAAACCAAGACTTGGATACTAGATTTCTATATTGAGAGAAGTTGGTTGATCCCAGAGTATTTTTGCTCCTAGGTCCTTTCACAGATAGGGCCAGGAAGTACATGAATGAATCTTAATCCACACAGATACACACACCTCCCTGTTTCTTTATCTACTTGTGTATGTATATGGAAAACGACATATTTATACTGATATCTCTGACTCCAGTTTAATTCTGCAAGTTTTATTCTTGTCTCCCCCTTTCCTTTATTTTAGTTTCTTTCTCCAAGGGTGAAAAATCTGGCTCTCATTAGCTCTAATAAATTCACTTTCCTGTTTGGTCTTAGTATATACATAAAGTAGTTACAGAATTGCTGTTAACCCCTGTGAGAAAGACATTCACTCACAGTATTTCTATATAGTTCTTTCCATCTTTATGGTATCCTAGTTTTCCAAAGTTCATTTCCCTAGTTATTTTCTTCCTGACCCCCTTCAGTGTGGTTCCCTTTTCGTTTGTAATACTGTTAGGTTTATTGTTTGTTACTGCCTTTATTCCATTTTGGATTCCTGGATATATTGGTTGGTTTTGATTATTTATTGGGAGAATAGAACAGAATGATTCTAAGAGTCAAATTTATGCAAAAAGGCATCCTACGGGTTTAACAAGTCCAAAAGAGAACTCTTGGTTTTCTGCCCCAAACCTGCTTTCCTTTCAGCTGCTGCATCTCTGTAAGTGGCACCTCCCCCAAACCACATCCAGTCCATTAGTAAGTCCTGTTGGTTCCACTGCAAACTATATTCCAGACACTACAGCTCTAATCTAAGGCGTGATTATTTCTGTAGTAGTTTCCTAACTTGTCTCTGTATCCATTCTTACCCTCTTTAGAGTTCTTTCCCTGCAGGGCAGCCCAGAGTGATCTTTTAAAAGTGAAAATTAGGGACAATATAAGCGGAATACACTGTAGACTTCCTGTCAGCCTGTAAGATTCTTTTTTTTTTTTAAGGATTTATTTATTTATGTATTTATTTGACAGACAGAGATCACAAGTAGACAGAGAAACAGGCAGAGAGAGAGGGGGAAGCAGGCTTCTTGCCGAGCAGAGAGCCCGATGTGGGGCTCGATCCTAGGACCCTGAGATCATGACCTGAGCAAAAGGCAGAGGCTTAATCCACTGGGCTACTTAGGTTTCCCCAGCCTGTAAGATTCTTTATGTTCTGACTCCTACCTAGTCTCTGTTTCTCGGCTGGAACCATTCCGGCCTTACCTATCACCTTTCTGTTCCTTAGTTGCAGCAAGTTCTTTTTTATCTTAGGGTCTTTGCACTTGGATCCCCAAAATATTCTTTCTCCAGATCTTTGCTTGCCTGACTGCTTACTCAGCTTGAATCACTGCCTGGAGTGACCTTCCCCAAACACTATAGCTAAAGAGATAACTTCTAACCCCTGAGCACTCTGTGTCCCATTTCCCTGGTTTATGTTTTTCCTTAAAAATGTTGATGATTGGGATGCCTGGGTGGCTAAGTGGGTTAAAGCCTCTGCCTTCGGCTCGGGTCATGATCTCAGGGTCCTGGGATCGAGCCCCACATCGGGCTCTCTGCTCAGCGGGGAGCCTGCTTCCCCCGCCCCCCACCCACCCACCTCTCTGCCTACTTGTGATCTCTCTCTCTGTGTGTCAAATAAATAAATAAAATCTTAAAACCACCCCCCCACACACAAAGAAACCAAAAAAACCAATGTTAATGATTTGAATTTTCCCCATATATTTTTATTTTCAAAAATTGTCTTTTTTTATTAGACTATAATTATAAGGGCAGAGGCCTTTCTCATTTTGTTCACTGCTAAATTCCCAGTGCTAGAATAATGCTTGGCTCTAGTAGGTACTTAGTGAGCATTAAATGTTCTTAAGTGAATGATTGAATGAATTGGATTAAATGGAAACACTAGCAATATTTTGTATACCCATATTTTTATTGTTTGTCATTTTGACTAAGCCATAGCTTTTAATGGATTTAATGATCATCTTCCTTCTCTCTCAACTAGCCATGTACACCTTCATGTGATCAGCCAGGATTTTGATTCTCCTTGCCTTAAAAACAAAAAACATTGGAATTCTTTCAATACAGAATACTTCCTAGAATCACAAGGTAAACAGAGTTCTTTAGTTTTCACATTTGTTTCATTTTCTCAGCTCTTCTTATATTTGATTTAGTTGTTTCCCTAGATAATTACCTGACCGCAAAAGCCCACATACAACTTTGTGTCCCTATAGAGACCCATTAAAAGAAACTGGATTATTTGAATTGAGTAGTGTTGCCACTTTGCTTTGAGCAGCCTTCTTGAAGGGGCGGGGGTGGACCTAGAAAGCTGTTATGTCAGAGCCAGAAAGGTGTTTTATTGTAACAACAGGGGACTTAAAGGTTGTCCTGAGAATTATCAGAGTTCAGGGATGTGAAAGCTCTCAACAATTGTCTTTTCTGCCATCAGCTGGATAGGAGCTTGGGGGCTGCCTCATGTCATGAGTGATTAATTAACAGGGGAGGGCTGTGTATATGGAAGAGGGCATTTCCCAGTGTGTATACTGTGCACCTGCAGTATGCTGGGCATTAATGATGGCAGCTACCAAACGCTTACCAGCGGTAAAGCACTGTGGTAAGCGCTTGACATAATAACATGGGTTGCTTACAGTGTGTCCCAAAGGAATGTAATTATTTCAGAAACAGGTTGCTCAGATTTAGAATCTGATCAAACGCTGTGCTCGCTTCGGCAGCACATATACTAGAATCTGATCAAACGCATTTTCCCCACAGTGATTTTAATCTCAAGTTTACTAGCTTTAGGATACCTGGCATGTTTTTATTTGGAGTCACATTTGCTTTTCTGGGGGTTATCTTACATTGGCTTTTCAGAGTAGGTGGGCTTTGAACGTTTTTCTTTGTTTGCAGCTGTGATAGAGATGGTACAGGACACTGGCAGAGTGAGTGTCCGAGATGGGACGCCTGAGCTCTTGAAGCTGCCTCTCCGTTGTCATGAGTGTCAGCAGCTGCTGCCTTCCATTCCTCAGCTGAAAGAGCATCTCAGGAGGCACTGGCCAAAGTGATTCCATGGAGCCTGGACTTTTGCAGCAGGTGTGGCTGATTGTTTAGAACAAATTCCTTGCACCTTGCACCTGTTCTGGATTGCCTGTGAACTTTTATTTCTTAAATTAAAACATGCAGCCTTTTTTTAAAACAAAGCTTCTGTTCCTGAGTGGTTACAATATGGGGTGGCTTGAAGTAGTTTAGGAATTAGGAATTTGGGTTTATCATGGATGTGTTCTCTGGTGATGGTGGCTGGGCCAGGCCTGACCCCCAGTCTCCAGGATCCATGTCAAGTATGACTAATGAGGGGCAAAGCCATGTTCAGACTGACCTAATGGAAGATATGGGAGAGGGTGGGCTATATATTTCTGTCCGTGCGTTTAATCCTTTCTCCCCAGAGGCATGTGGTACCTTCATCAGAGCAGCTAAAGAGGTCTCATATTTATCCTGAAAGCTCAAGTTGGTCTTATTCTCTGATATTAATCTATTCTGTAATATTCTTTCCCTTTACTTTCTTCATGGAGAAACTTAGTTGCTTCTGTCTTTTCTATCTTCATCTGTCTTTTCTGCCCTTTCTATCCAAAACCACCAATGCTCCCTTCTCAGGAAGTGTGTCTCACCAGTTCTTACGCACTTTAAGCAAACAGGCTACATGAGGGGGTGGAGAGATGGGGTTTTCTAATATCAGGGGTTACTGGCTGGTGAGGAAATACTTGGCCAAATGTTCATCAGGTTCGGCTGTCAAGCCTTCTTGCTGATCTGCTTGGATCTTTCTTTTCTTTTTTTTTTTTTTTTAAAGATTTTATTTATTTGACAGACAGAGATCACAAGTAGGCAGAGAGGCAGGCAGAGAGAGAGGGTGGGGGAAGCAGGCTCCCTGCTGAGTGAGAGCCCGATGTGGGGCTCAATCCCAGGACCCTGGGATCATGAACTGAGCTGAAGGCAGAGGCTTTAACCCACTGAGCCACCCAGGTGCCCCTGCTTGGATCTTTCATCTGGAAGTTAAGTTTATTTGTTTGGGGCAGCTTTCTTAGGTAGTTGAAACTGTTGGGAGTTCAGGTAACAGTCCCAGATTTAGTTTGAAGCATGCAGAGGTCACTGTAGACTGAAAAGTTGCACAGAACCCCATAGCTTCATTTTTCACTCAGAGAAAATTTAGATGGCACTGTTGGAGCATTTTGATTTTTGGTTAATGTCAGAACTGAAGGTGAAGGGAATTCTAAAATGTTTCTAATTACATTGGTGATGTATTTGAGGATGTGATTCTTTTTGCTCTTGAGTTAAAAAAAAAAATACCCCGTGGGATGCCTGGGTGACTCAGTTGGTTGAGCAGCTGCCTTCGGCTCAGGTCATGATCCCGGCGTCCTGGGATCGAGTCCCGCAACGGGCTCCTTGCTTGGCGGGGAGCCTGCTTCTCCCTCTGCCTCTTTCTGCCTGTGCTCGCTCTCTCTCTCTGATAAATAAATAAAATCTTTAAAAAAAAATACCCTTAATAATAACATCTCTCTGGAGAAAAACCTCAATCTGTAGAGACCACATTTAACCTCAGTCTTTCACAAACAAACAAGGTGTTACAGTGGTTTCTTGGTGAGCATGGGTATAGTCATAATTAGTAGTAATTAATGATTACACTTGATTACTGTGTAACATTTGCTCAGCTTCTGTGTGTCTGGGCATTATGCTAAACACTTTGTTCAAATTATTTAATTTACATCTCCCTGTATGTAATTCTGTGGGGTAGGTACCTTCGTGATGACCCTTTAAAGGATAAAAATTTAATCATCTATAAAGGTTGCTGGGCTTCAAAGTTGGTCTTAGTTCTGGTGTGCCAAACTCATTTTCCCTATTAGTTGAAGAATATAAACGTAATACTAACCATTAGGAGCCATAGACCCCCAGGGGCCTTTGCTGACCAAAAGCTCTCCATGGCATTTTAATGATTTCTCTGAGGATTGTCAGTTCCTTTAAAGCCCCCTTTTCACATCTGATGCCTAAAAGCCCCTAGAAACCTTGAATACTTCCTAAAGGTATACTCCATAGATGCCTGAGATCAGAATTGCTAGTTTCATTTTATAACCTGAATCACAATCCCTTGGGCCTAGGAACCTGTATTATAAAACAGACATTCAGTGGGTACCTGAGTGGCTCAGTTGGTTAAGTGTCTGACTCCTGATTTTTCTCTTGGGTCATGATCTCAGGGTTATGATATTGAGCCCCACATTGGGCTCCGTGCTCAGCATGGAGCCTGCTTGGGAGTCTTGTTCTCCCTCTCCCTCTACTCCTCCTCCTCCTCAAGTTCTCTCTCTCTCTGTCAAAACAAACAAACAAAAAGAACAAAAACATTCAGGATGACTTTTATTCATACTAAAGTTTGAGAACCTCAGTATAAATGAATTTCTGGCTTCAAAGCACCTTGCACTTCTGAAACTCCTGGATTTGACTCTGCCCTGTGAAGATACACACATTATTTTCTGGTTGCCTTGCTGGGCTAGTTGTAGGCTTTCCTTCCCTTTGCAGGGTCAGTTTTATTTCAGGATCCAGGGAAACCCTGGGCATTAGATAAGGGAGAATGAGTTATTATTGGGACCAGTGCTTTGTTTCTTTAGGGATTGGGAAGAGGCCCTCGGGCCCCATGCTTTCAGGGCTGCGGCCTAGAGCTGATGACTCTTCCTCTTGAGTGACTCCCATTTCTTCCTCCTGCTCAGAGGGCAGTCTCAAAGGCGTGACCTGGGATCTGTGATGAACTCATCTAACCTTAGGCTCAGAGCATATATATTTTTCTTCTTCTGGGTATGTCTCTGAGACATCCAGGTACAAGTGCTCCTTTCAGGGACCAGACCATAGTTGAGATGGTCACTAAGTCCTTGCAGTTTCAGGGATGTTTTCTGGAGCCTGGAATGGTAGTCAGTCACATATGCTGGATATGGCTGGATATCAGAGATTCAGGGCTGATCTGTGTCAGAATTGGCCTAACTGCCTCTATCTCAGTAACTATAACTTTAAGATTTCCACAGTGCTCTGAAGATTATTCTGTAGATAAGAATAAAAAATATGATGAAGGCTATGAAGTTCACTCCCCAGAATAATGTAGGTATACATATCTTATGTACCCTTGAAGTTGCTTCCATAGATTCCCCAGGGGTCTGTGGACCCCAACTTAAGAACCTCTGCTCTGGAGAAAAAAGTCATCACTAAGCATCTGGGATTTTAAGAGGTGTCTGGAATCACTATGGAGGACTAGGGGAGAGACCTCATCTCTAGGATGTCCCTGGGATGCTCTCCTTTGATCTCAATGCTCCTCCATCAGCGTTTGGCACATGTACATCCTGAGGGCTTATGACTTCTGGCTCTAGTTCAGCCACCACATGGAGACAGGACTCTTGGGAAATAGAGAAATTCTCAGCGGTCTGAGGGGTTCAGGAACTGTGGCTGACAGACTTACCGTGAGCTATCTAAAAGGCAGTGAATCTACACTCCTAAAAGCAGTAATCTGCATTAATAGATCAGCTACATCGTGATTGTATCCCAGGATAGTGGGAGTTGCAATATCTCCTGGGTACAGTAGGTTAACAGTCCAAACTATGCTGGACTCTGTAAGTAATCCCTGACTACAGCAAAGAGTTCATTGAGGCCTCAGCCAGTGTACTTGTGAATTGTAGAACATTTAGCTAAACTTCAGAGAAGGTGCCCAGTGAACTTTTTAAACATAGGTATTGCAAGAACATTCAATTTAATTTTCTACCTTATCAACAATGCTATGTAGCTTAGCATATTGATATTAAAATAAAAATGAAAATATTTGATAAGAAACTGCAATCAAGTAGAAACTATATCACAGTGAGATATAATGAAGGGAAATTTTGGAAGAATGAGGTGACCACCTCTACATTTTTTGTTCAGCCAGGCTACTCTGACCTTGAGTCATTGAATTTTTGGGACAGGAGATGTGAAGAATGACTTTGAGGGGCCAGGAAAAGGGCATGAAATATTGAGGTATATAGATCCTTTACCACCCCCTCTCTCAAGTGGGCTTTTGTTATATTCTCACTAGAAAAAGTGATCTTTCTTTGCCTTTTATCCCAGATGTATTATTATGTTACAATTGAATGGAGTCTTCTCAAGGTACAGGGCATACTGGGATGAAAAAGCGGAGCAAATGCATATAACTCATACTTGGGACTCCCAAGTTGTATTTTCATCCATTAGGGGTTATCCTCTTCTACCTTAGCCCCATCATAGCCAGGCAAGGCAGCAGTTTTATTAAAATAAAATGGTCAAATATTATTCGGTTACTTTAACCCTAGCCAAGAAGCCAGTTTATAATTGAGTTCTTTTGTTACTTAAAGAGTAGGTAGTATGATGACTGAGATGAACTGCAACTCGAAACTGAGCAAGTGAATACTTTATATGAGACCATGAAGAGTAGACCTTAAATAGTTTATAACAGATCTTAAGTCAGAGCTGGAGGAAAGGGCCCTCAAATTGCATTAGACTCTCTGAACTAGAGTAATCTATTCTTTATATCTTTTCATTTATTATTATTATTATTATTAGCAAATAAACTCTACCATCAAGGAATGAGTTTTGGGTTTTAGAGTATACTAATTAGTGGTCTGATGCATTATTAGCATTGTTTAGGCCATTGTTGAATGACTCATCAAATGAGAGCCACACTCAAGGGCCAGAGTGTTCCCTTGTCAGCAGCTGCTATCTACCCAAACCTCAGGGAAGGGAATGTGAGCCTGTGGAGCAGTGGAAAGGAGATTAGGAGTTTAGACCTCTAAGATTCTGGGCCATTCACTACTCAACTCATTTCCCTTTTCCATTTAAAAAATTTATTTTGAGACCAGCTATTTCAACTTCTTCAATTTTTAGAAGGCAGCTGGGACTTGGAGATTTAAGGGGCTCATTTAGCAATTTAAACCAGATCTTGGCCTTTATTGCAGTACTCCTCTCGACTCTTCCCAGATCCTCTTAGACACTGGCGCTTTTATTTGTTTGTTTGTTTTTTTATTTATTAAGTAAATTCTGCCCCCAACGTGGGACTTGAGCTCACAATCCCAAGATAAAGAGTCCCATGCTTTACTGATTGAGCCAGCCAAGTGCCGTAGACAGTGACATCTTGAGAATAAGGGTTAGCTGCTCTCCTAAATCCCACTTGCTTCCGTCCTGCTTCATAATATTTTTTTCATGTAAATGTAGAGTATGAAAAAAAATCACCATAGGCTTATATTTGAGGCTCAGCTGTGTTCCATGTTAGCTATGTGGCACTAGGGAAGTCATTTAACCCCTGTGGCCTCAATTTCATCGTCTATCAAATGGAAATAAAATATGTACCTCCCAGGTTGACTGAGGATTAAACAAGCATAAACATGAAAGGGCCAGGCACTGGGGTGGTCCAGCTCTCAATCCTATCTCCTCTGCCACACTCGAACCCCATCTGATCTGTAAAGCCTTGGTGAATATTCTTTCAAGCAAGCCCTTTTCCCCTTCTAGCTTCGGTTTTATATATTTAAAACCAGAGCCTTGGATTAGATTATATTTAAGGTCCTCTGTGTAAGATTTGAGTCCTCAGCCTTCAGGTGATTAGTTCCCATTGCTCTGTCTTCAAGGTCTTTTCCCCCCACTAAGACTGAAATTGGCAGATGAGCTTTCTTTCTTTCTTCCTTTTTTTAAATTTTTTATAAACATATAATGTATTTTTATCCCCAGGAGTACAGGTCTGTGAATCGCCAGGTTTACACATTTCACAGCATTCACCATAGCACATACCCTCCCCAATGTCCATAACCCCACCCCCCTTTTCCCAAACCCCCGCCCCCCAGCAACCCTCAGTTTGTTATGTGAGATTAAGAGTCACCTTAGGTTTGTCTCCCTCCCAATCCCATCTTGTTTCATTCATTCTTCTCCTACCCCCTTAACCCCCCATGTTGCATCTCCACTTCCTCATATCAGGGAGATCATGTGATAGTTGTCTTTCTCCGATTGACTTATTTCGCTAAGCATGATGCCCTCTAGTTCCATCCACGTCGTTGCAAATGGCAAGATTTCATTTCTTTTGATGGCTGCATAATATTCCATTGTGTATATATACCACATCTTCTTTATCCATTCAGGCAGATGAGCTTTCTAAAGTGCAAGAAATTCTTTGCACTTATGCATTAACCTGTAAAGTAAGTTTTTAAAGAAGTCTTAATTTCCCCCACTTTATGTTGATTCTGAACCTATGGGAAAGGCAAAGGGCATAACTGAATCTAGGGGTTTAAATGATACCATTAAACTCCCTTTTCATCTCAGTTCTGCTTTCCTTTGTTGCCTCTGTCCAGGGAGCAGCACAAATAGCTTCTGGCTGCAGGCTGAGAGAGCTGGATCCTTCCCATCCATCCCCCCTCCACATTTCTGCCAAAGCACAGGAAGCATCCTGACTTCTTTGATTAAGTCACATAATCATCTCTAGAATAATCACTGTGTCTCTTTGGTGGATGGCATACTCTGGCCATCTCAAGAAATAGGACCATCTTGAGGTGAGGGGTGGAGGGCCACACTAGAATTTCATGGAAGGAGGAGGAGCAGTTTGCAAAACACTAGTTGTTTACCACTCGTGGGCTGCACGTGTAATTCCCATAGCTGGGAACTTCTTTGGCCCCACACTGTTGCCGTTGGATCTAAGACTAAAAAGGAGGCAAACGGTCTTGGACTTGTGGCAGCTACAAGTTGAAAAGTTGACACAATCCACTGCCCCCACTGCTGACCTGTATTTGCCTTGATTGGAAGAAAAACTGGATCATATTTTCAAATTTAATGATTAGTTACTGGCCAAGGACCTTTTTTTTTTTTTTTTAAATTTTCAGCATAACAGTATTCATTATTTTTGCACCACACCCAGTGCTCCATGCAATCCATGCCCTCTCTAATACCTACCACCTGGTTCCCCCAACCTCCCACCCCCCGCCCCTTCAAACCCCTCAGATTGTTTTTCAGAGTCCATAGTCTCTCAGGGTTCACCTCCCCTTCCAATTTCCCTCAACTCCCTCTCCTTTCTAACTCCCTTGTCCTCCATGCTATTTGTTATGCTCCACAAATAACTGAAACCATATGATACTTGACTCTCTCTGCTTGACTTCTTTCACTCAGCATAATCTCTTCCAGTCCTGTCCATGTTGCTACAAAAGTTGGGTATTCATCCTTTCTGATGGAGGCATAATACTCCATAGTGTGTATGGACCACATCTTCCTTATCCATTCGTCCATTGAAGGGCATCTTGGTTCTTTCCACAGTTTGGCGACCGTGGCCATTGCTGCTATACAGAAATTTCCCCAGAAACTATATAGGATGTTTTCTTAAAATGCTGGTTGGAGTTGCCGTCCTAGGGCACCTGCTTGGTGTGTCACCAGTAGACCACCACCTTTGCTGCCCTTTCCTTGGCTGGATTCTGGAGATAGGAGGCCAGGGCCAAGGCAGAGGAGAGGACTTTGAAGGCTGCCTGAAAAGCCAGTTGAGCAGCTGAATTCTTATCCACTATGGACAGGAATTTCACTATCACAAATATTCTCTGGGTTACTAAATACCTAGAGAATTGTCCAGTGACTAGGGAAAAGAAACATTTTTGCTTTCCAGAACCCAGAAAAGAGAAAATGTTCATGACAGAATGGGGATAGGAAATAGGTCAAATACTAAATTATGATCCCTCTGGATGGTCAGGCATTAGGGAAGAGACCCTCTTAGGCATACCTATCTGAATTATCTATTTGAGAAGCTGATAGACCACAGTCCTGATAACGTGAATGAGAAAAAGGCGCACCTTGCAGGCAGGTTTTTAGCCCACATAGATGACAAACCTTACAGGCTTCTGGGAACCCATTTTTTTTTTTTTTTCACCAGACCATGAAGTTCTTTAGAACAGATGCTGTTTTTTGGTTCTCCATCAAGTACTCAATGAAATTCATTGTACCTGGATCATAATAGGATCCCAGTAAAATTTGGAGTGGATGAGACCTCATGTTTCATTGAAAGCATGAAGAAAACAACCCTCTCTGTTGCAGCTGAATTTAATTGTCAACTGTGTCTGGTGAGACTGCATCTTTGGCTTTTAGAAACATTTAATAAACCTTGTTGCCATTGTTGATGGACACAGTATCTCATATGGATCAGAATTAGGGGAACATAAAAATGTTAATATTTTCTCATATAACGTCCTAGATAATATTTTCCTACATAACATTCCAGATTTTAATCTTTGCTAGCAAACCAGGTAATTAGGACTATTTGGGGTAATTCCCTAGATTTTCAAGGAGAGGCTTATTTTTTTGGTGACTGTCTTTGGCCACCAGATGGCAGCACTTGAACACTAAATTCTTAATCTGTTTTCTAATCCAAAATTTAGTTTCACTTAATTCTTTTGTTTCAGAATCAGTGCTTCAAAATAAAATAGGTAAGTTTTTTTTTTTTTTTTTTAAATAAGACTGATGTGTGTTTAACTGATGTCGTAATCAAGAGAGACGTTTGAGAGAAAACCAGGGTATAGGTAAGAATACAAAACATACATGATTATTAAGGGGAGGCTGTTTGGTCCCAAGGTTAGACTCTAAAAGTAGCTAGAGCCAGGGTTCAAAGCTGAGTCTGAAATTTATCAAATGAGGGTCTTGAGGAATTTCAAATGCATGGTAGGCCTTGAAAATATGATAGCTCATTTCCTCCCATTTCTTAATTTGACCCCAAGATTAGTAACTCTTGTTCACATCACATAACTGGGAGCAGCGCTGGGAGCAGACACTTCTGGACATATCCTTGAAAAGTGGTGTTATTTTTACATTGACATAGTTGTTAAGTCTGTGATGGTTTGATATTAGAGGAAACACTGTCAAAGCAAGACAACTGATACACAGATACGGTAAAGGGGTATATGTGCATTTTCCATGGGTCAGCTTCCCTCAAAACCTCCCTGTGATAGAAGAACCCAGCTTCACTTCTGTCCTCCAGCTCTTCTGAGACTTTTGTTTTCTAAGCAGGCAGAATAAATCCCCCAGCCTCAAATAGGGCCAGAATATTAGAGTTGGAAAGAATTTTATAAGCCAGGACTTCTGACATTTTGAAGGAGTCACAGATTCAGAGAATTTGGTGAAAGCAATGCACCCTCTCTCCAAACATTTTCAACATATCAATTATCCATGAATTTCCTAGGGCAGAGGTTCTCAACTGGCACGTGTGTGTGTATGTGTGTGTGTGTGTGTGTGTGCGCGCATTCCATTGGCCCTGATGATTCTGAACCATCTGGTAGGGCTTTTTTTTCCAAACCACACACAGAAAGTCACTTTACTACCATGGGGAGGCATCTAATGCCCTTGGTGCTTTGGGCAGATAAGTGTTTAATCTCTTGCCCTGAGAATCTGTTAATTATCTTTAATCGAGTAGCCTCTGGTGTCCCATTGAGGGGTTTGGGACACAGAAATGATTATTATAATACCATGACAAACTTACGTCCTTATTAAACATGAAGAGTGTTTATATCCCCAAATTCATGCTTGGAGAAAATACACTAAAATGTTAATTAATGGTTGGTTTTGGATGGTGAGAGGGTAGGTAATTTAAATTTTGTTATATTGTGCAGATTTCTAATTAGCTTCAGTGAATATATGTTTGGGAATGTGGAAAAAAAAAACCCAGATTTTATTTTTTAAGGTAATAGATCACAAGGGAATGCAATCAACATTAGTTACTTCTATTAATAGCTGATAAAAAGTGGCTAATAATTTTAATAAGTCAGATCAGTTCTCCAGCTCTTTAGAGGCAGAAGGACATCCTGCAAGGCCAAATTCCAAGCTGTAACAGGTTCACTTGGGCCTGAGGATGACACAAATGAAGGTAATTCAAGTTTTGGATCTGATTTCCCTGTTACTAGATCTAGAAAATTAGATTTTCTGTTTGCTCCCAACCTTAATCTCTGTCTCTTTCAGGGAGATGTCAGCTACATTTTGTTCAAAATTGTTCTAGAACTTCCTAACTGTATTTTCAAATGTGTTTTAGCAGCCACTGAGGTCCCATAATTTTTCTTGAGTGTTATGTTGATGTGGCATGTTCTATTAAGTTCCAATATTGAGCCATCCTTGAGTTCTTGGAATGAACCTCTTAGATCCTGAGGGCTACTTTTTTTTTTTTTTAAAGATTTTATCTATTTATTAGAAAGTGAGATGGAGAGCATAATCGGTGGGAGGAGGGAGAAGCAGGCTCCAGGGCCTGTCGTGAGACTCCATCCCGGGCCTCTGGGATCATGGCCTGAGCCACCCAGGCACCCCTGAGGGCTACTCTTTGAATGTTGCTTGGACTCCAGGAAACATTTTTGATGGATGGGGTTTGGGGTGAGTTATGTAGATTGATTCATGTGTGAAAGCTTTGTGGCCTGGAACCCAGACTTCTGATATGAAGTATCAGGAGAATGGTTAGGAGCTGGGTAGAACATCAAGTAGTGGGAAAGGATATCCTTTGTGGTAGAACATTCAAGTAGTGGGAAAGGTGATCTGGCTTCTCCATGTTAACCCTGCATGGTAAAGAGGGAGGGAGGAGAAATATGAAAAAAAGATACGCGAGGTAAACATTTGGGGAAGACTTTGAAGCATTTGGGAACTAGGAGCTTTAGAGTGGTCTGGAAAACTGCTGATGAGAGGAGGGGAGTTTGAAGAAGGGTTTTTCTCCCTGGATGGGAACTTGATCTCTTTAATGGTTTTTGATAAATGTGAGCAAAGGTTATATACTTCACTTTTTTTTTTTAAAGTTTTGATTTCTGTTCTTAATTCTGTTTCTCATGTTTTACTTTATGTATTTCTTTTACTGATTACATTTGCTAGATGTTTCCTTATATTTATTATTAAGGGTTATTTTTCAAAAAAGTAATTCTTGAATTTGTTACTTTTATGATTCTCTATAATTTGTTTTTGCCTTATTTATTTTCTCTTTATATTTTCTAAATTTTTTGAGTCAAATACTGAGTTAATATACATTATTATTAAAACATCTCTTTTCTTCTTATTAATTGAATTTTTTAAATAGCAAAGATATGAAAGATGTTGAATTGAATGCTGGGTTGGACCTGAGACTTACGGAGATGGCCTTGGCTGTTGATAACAAGGAAATATTTAATCTAGTTTCAACACCTGAACCATCAGGTTTCCTTGTGTCTCTAAGAGAAAGCATGTGTTCAAGAGGGTAAAGTGGAAATGGCATGGTATTCCTAGGATAAGGTTTTGTACCTTGTGTGTTTCACAAATATTTTTCCTTCCTGTTTTCTTACAAATGAGTAATTGTGTTAGGGTGTTCTCATCTCTTTTCTTCTTACCTGTACCACAGCTGTGAAACAATATGACCTGGGCAAGGATCTGCCATTAGTCTTTTATTTTATTTATTTATTTAAAAAAATTTTAAAAGCTTTTTTATCTTTAAGTACTCTGCACACCCAGCATAGGGCTCAGACTCATGATGCTAAGATCAAGAGTCACATCCTGTTATCAACTGATCCAGCCGGGTGCTCCCATTAGTCTTTTATATTTGGTATAATTTTATTTATTTATTTTTTAAAGTGGTCTCCATGCCTAGTATGGGACCCAGTGTGCTTGAACTCATGACCCTGAGATCAAGACCTGAGCTGAGACCAAGAGTCAGATGTTTAACCAACTGAGCCACCCAGGCTTCCCTATTTTATATGATTTTAAACTTCAACATTATCTTTTCAAGATAGGAATTCACATTTCAACTTTATTTGTACAATAAAAAAATTTGTCCCCAGTTAAAGGGTTTTTAGTTTTAATGAAGTACAACTTATTTTTTTCATGAATTATGCCTTTGGTGTTGTAAAGTCATCACCAAACCCAGGGTCACTAGATTTTATCTCATGTTGTCTTCTAGGAGTTTTATAGTTTTGTGTTTTCCATATAGGTCTGTGATCTGCTTTGAATTAATTTTTTTGTGATAGGTATAAAGTCTGTGTATAGATTCATTCATTCATCCATTCATTCATTTATTTTTAAAATATTTTATTTATTTATTTGGCAGAGAGAGACAGTGAGAGAGGGAACACAAGCAGGGGGAGTGGGAGAGGGAGAAGCAGGCCTCCCGCTGAGCAGGGAGCCTGGTGTGGGGGCTCAGGAGCTTGATCCCAAGACCCCAGGACTACAACTCGAGCCAAAGGCAGATGCTTAACGACTGAGCCACCAAGGTGCCCCTCATTTACTTATTTATTTTTTGAATATGATTATCTAGTTAAAGGATTTTTAAGCATTATCTGATGGGGTAATTTTTTTTTATATGACATTTTTCTTTCTTCCTTCCCTCCCAATGTCTCCTTCCCTGTAGTGAGAATCTGTGATTAAAGCAAAGAATTTAAAGGGAAAAGCATACAACTGCTAGCTGAAGGCCATGCAATTTAGACTACTTCCTGTCTAACTATTTGGTTTTTTTCCCCCCTGACACCTGTGGGGACTTTGAGGGGTGGGATGCATTCCCTGGGCTCTATGTGCCAACTTTCCAACTCCAGTGTAACCATCAGTAGAGTTCCCTTACCTCCTGTCTGTGCCTGCTTGTCAGTTCACAGGCACCATGGAATGGGAGGAATGGCCAGAAAACCATGCATTTGTCTTGGTATCATAATCCCAAACTCTCTTCAAGACTTGGGGGAAAATGAACAAGGGCAGCTACCACCGATGGTTAAGTGTGAAAAGTCAGTTCTTTGTAGAAGGTGTGATTGAATTGTCACAATTTGGAAAGAACTTGTCACTGGGCGATCTGCCCAGAGGCACTCTCCAAAACACCACAAAATCCTCCAGGAATCTTTTCATCTTTTGAAACTCCAGTTTGCATTTCCAGGAGCCTGGCTGACCTGCTGAGCACAGTGTTCTCTAATGGAAGAGTTTGTTTTTCAGTTACTGGTGGTGGCAGGAACACCGGAGTGGCATCTACTTTTTGAGAAAGAGATGGGAACTCATTCATAAGAAGGAGGTGGGCACAGAGAAGCCTCAGGCTGCCCAGGCATGTGGGTAAGCAGTGAGGACACGGAGGTCTTTGGGGACAAAAGGAGTTCCCATGCTAGGTTTGCCATGAGAAATAGAAACTGGTCCCTTCAAGAAGAGATCCCCCCCCCCCAACTTCTGCTGGATCCTAAGTAATATGGTCCACTGGACATAGAGGCACTAACTAAACGGTACCGAGGCTCCATTTTTGCCAGCCACCAGCCTTGGCAATAAGGCCATTGGGTAGGTGGCTTTAGTTTCACTTTGCTGAGGAATCTACAACTTAGCATGGTTCTGATACAGATTAAGTTGGGGTGAGGGATTGGATAATCTGAAGACAGAGCTCTTCCCTCATGTCCAGGTGCCCTTCCTGTATCCACATATAACATCTCCCTTAAACTGGTTCTTGAGCCTTGAATTTCAGTCAAGGTATGTTAGCAGGCAAGTTGAGAATGACCAAGCCTGGTTGAGGAGAAGGCGGTAACTCAGATGCCTATGGCATGTTATGTTATTCTTGCCTTAGTCCCCTTCATAAAAGAGCTGAGATACCGTCTACCTTGCAGGGTTACATGAAGTAATGCAGATAGAGCGCTTGGTAGATGGTCACTAAATAACTATGATGATTATGGCTAAGAGTTGTTTTTGAAGGAAACTTGGTGGAATTGGTTCAGTCTCTTTATAGAGATTCTTGTTTGCTTGCTGACAAAAGGAACTATGTACAACAGTGAACAGTCTTAAAATACTTATTTTAGTAGATGCCAAACATATATATATACCCTAGGACCAAATAAGGCATCCTTGACAAAACAAGTTATTTTTAATGCAGAAGAATTTCAAGAAAAATAACTTAGTCCCTCTTCTAAAGATAAGAGCTTACAGCAATAGTTTCCACATTAATTAATAAACTATTAAGGTTTTTTTTTTTTAAAGACTTTATTTATTGACAGAGAGAGACACAGCGAGAGAGGGAACACAAGCAGGGGGAGTGGGAGAGGGAGAAGCAGGCTTCTTGCTGAGCAGGGAGCCCAACACAGGGCTCGATCCCGGAACCCTAGGACAGCGACCTGAGCTGAAGGCAGCCACTCAATGACTGAGCCATCCAGGTACCTCTAAACTATTAAGTTTTTTTTCTTTTTTTAATTTCTTTTCAGCTTAACAGTATTCATTGCCTAAACTATTAAGTGTTTAAATGGGACAGTAATCTGAAGATTTTAGGTGAATTCACTTCACTGGCGTTTGGAGCTATAGTCAACTTCAAGATTAAACTTGCTGCCATTTGGCCTGGTGCAGATGAAATTTGTTGTGCCTGTATGAAAAGTGAACATTTTGTATGATTATACACACTTGTCATTCATTATAGTATCCACCCTCTGGATTCTTTCTTATGGGAAGGTTTTCTTTTTGTTTTATCCTCACAAAACCTGTGAGGTTTTAAACCAATGTGACTAATAGCATAGATGGTCAGCTGGGCTTCTCCTTCTTTGGCTCATTGCTTTCTAGATGGGACTACATAAAATAATTTTATTTTGCACATTATCTTCTCCTTATTTAAGATCTGAAGAGGAGTTGTCCAAAAGAAAAGTGAGGGACCTTTAAAGATGAACAATGTAGGCAGGCTCTTCTCTCACAATCGCGTTTGTTGGCTAGCCTAATAGGACTTTGTATTACAGTTAAAAGTGTTTCTGAACTGTTTTTTACTTTATCATCACTGTATTCATATGGCTTCTGTTTCTTGAGAGAAACCTAATTTTTGTCCTTTTAACAGAAATAGAATTAACCTAATTGCACAGTCATTTTCAACCATACAAAAGCCAGCATTAAAAATGAGCCAGTGGGAATAATTATGAGTCACAGAAGAGGTAAATGATCTGATACATAGTTCTTGTGCTTGAGGGATTTAATTTGACGTTAACAGAAAAAGGATTTTTCTGAAGAAAAAAAATCTTATCATTTAATCCACAATGTATTTAGCTACAGACATTCTACTAATATAGATAGATTCATTTGATGTTTTTCTGATTCATGTGGTGCTTAATAAAGGGGTTACTTTAGCTCTTGCATCTCAATTCATTGTTTTATGATTCTTTAATCTTAATTTTCATTGACTAGTGAGATAAAATAATTCTAGTAAGAGATTTTAGTATGTGCATATGAAAATTGGACATCTCCAGTAGTTAAAAAAATAAGGACATATAGGAATTGAACAATGTAACAAGTTAACTTTGTGCGTGTGTGTGCATACACCTGAGTGTGCATATACACTCTTGAATACAGGAGAAAGACCATACTTCCTTTGAATAGAGAAGAAACACTTTATTCCCCATATGTTCATGGGACATTTAAAATAGTTGATTCCATATTTTACCACAAAGAAAATTTGACATGTCTTTTTATTGTTTTACTTTTTGCAGTAATCATATATTATTTTCATATGCAAATAGCAAAATAAATAAAAAATTTAAAAATGTGTTTGCTTTATTTCTGATGTCTAGAGTAATGTTTGAGACATATTAGGAACTCAAAAGATGTTGGCTACATAAACGAACCAATGGATTTTAACATTTGTTGAGTACCTACTATGTGCCAGGCAGAGAACAGCAGGTAGTGCCTTCCAGCTGTGTGGTTTAAAGCCATTTGAGTTAAATGGAGTTTGTTATGTCACAGATCAAACCATGTGCCCTCACACATAAGTAACAGACAACAAGTCTGCAGTCATTCCTTTAGCCCATGACCCAGTTATACTTGGTCTCCAGCTGCACTGTAAGGGCTTCTGGTGAATTGATTTATTTAATTTTTTTTTTTTAAGATTTTTATTTATTTATTTAACAGACAGAGATCACAAGTAGGCAGAGAAGCAGGCAGAGAGAGAGGAGGAAGCAGGCTCCCAGCTGAGCAGAGAGCCTGATGCGGGCCTCGATCCCAGGACCCTGGGATCATGACCTGAGCCGAAGGCAGAGGCTTTAACCCACTGAGCCACCCAGGTGCCCTTATTTAATATTTTTAATGTATAGGTATACATTTCCCACACTTCATATGATAAAGAGTGGGGGAGGAGTGATAAGGACATATGGAGTAGGGAAAGCTTTCTGACGTTGAACATGCTGATTGCACTAGGTAAATCTGACATTCCTTTTCAGCTTTACCAGGAAAAATTCTGCTATCCCTAAGCACACTGGCTCTTTGGTTTGTTTTCCTTAACATTTTTTTTTTTGAAAGATTTTATTTGTTTATTTGAGAGAGAGATTGGTCACAGGTAGGCAGAGAGGCAGGCAGAGAGAGAGGGGGAAGCAGGCTCCCAACTAAGCAGAGAGCTTGATGCGGGCCTCGATCCCAGGACCCTGAGATCATGACCTGAGATGAAGGCAGAGGCTTAACCCACTGAGCCACCCAGGCGCCCCTTAACCATTATTTTTTACTTGTTATCTGGAAATAGGTTCTTTTTCATTTAAAATATATTTCATTTAAAAATATTTCTTTCCTCTTCAAAATGTTGGCTTAGTTGATGGGATTGAGTTTTTGCTGTAATAGCTGACTTGTTAATTGCTGGAATACTAATCACTATTGTGTGTACTCATTTTCTTAGACATTTATAATCAAGGGAAAGGAAGAGCTTATAACTGGATTAGGCTTTTCATTTCTTTCTTGTTAGGCATTTGCATAAAATTTGGAAATGTTTGTTGCCCATAGGCAATATCAGCATCGGTATTATAGGTATTACATTTTTCCACCCAAATGATGTGCATCTTTTTTTTTTTAAAGATTTTATTTATTTATTTATTTGACAGACAGAGATCACAAGTAGGCAGAGAAGCAGGCAGAGAGAGAGGGGGGAAGCAGGCTCTCCACCGAGCAGAGAGCCTGAGGCCGGACCTGATCCCAGGATCACGACCAGAGCCGAAGGCAGAGGCCTCAACCCACTGAGCCACTCAGGCGCCCTTGTGCATCTTTTTAAAGAAAAGGTTTTGTTTGTTTGCTCTAGAGAGAGAAAGTGTGCATATGAGTGTACAAGCAGGTGGCAGGGAGGGAGAACGAGGGGGAAAGAATGTCAAGCAGAATCCATGCTGAGTGCAGAGCACATGCTGGACTTGACCTAAGGACTCTGAGATCATGACCTGAGCTAAAACCAAGAGTTGGACGCTTAACTGACTGAGCCACCCAGGTGCCCCTGGGTTGTGCATCTTAATTAATGGTAGACAGAATAATAGGGGATGTATGTGTTTTTTTCTCCTTTTTTTTTTTTTTTTAAACTATCAGTTATTGAGAGCTTAGTATGTGCTGGGCACTGAACAGAGCTCTTTAATTCAAAGAAATTAAAATTTCCTTTAATTCTCACAACAATCTAATGAACAGGTGTGGTGAAGAAACCAAAGCTAAATGAAGGTAAATAATAAAACTAGTAACAGAAATTCTTCCTGGCTCAAAGTCCATGCTTTTTACCACTGCGTTATGTTTTTCCCATCTTTTGCATGGTCATATTCTGAAACTTGCCTTCTTATAGAACATCTCCATTATAGAATATTCAGGTAAAATTCAGGTATCCTGATCCCTGACTCCAGCCTGCTGCTTTTTCATAGCTTCATTTCCACTATATCAGTTTTTCACCATTGTCTAGATTTTCAGTTCCTTGGTCCTTTCACTTCCTCCCAATTTAGTATCCCCATCTTAGGTTTGCTTTCTTCTCCATGAACCTCATATTTGATTCTCTAAAATAATTTTCCCACAACCACCCCTTTTACTTCTATGCTAAACCCACTGTCCTATATCCTAACACTGAATTGATGCCTCAGTTTGCTTTCTTTGCTCCTATCTTAACATTAACTGATCGGGGGCACCTGGGAGGCTTTGTCGGTTAAACCTTCAACTCTTGATTTCTGCTCAGGTCGTGATCTTAAGAGTCGTGAGATCAAGCCCCGTGTTGGGCTCCACGCTTAGCAGGGAGTTTGCTTGTCCCTCTGCCTCTACTTCTCACATTGCTTGCACATGTGCATGCCTTCTCTCAAATAAAAAATAAAATCTTTAAAAAAAAAAGATTAGCTAATCAAGGTTAGGGGAAAAAAATCAGTAGACTTTATAATAAACCTCACAGATGGCTACCACTACACGTTTATGGCTTTAAACTCTTGCCAGGCTCTCCTTCCATTCTGTGGCATTGCTGTTTTCAGGTCCTTTCTTCATTGTCTTCAACAACAGTGCCGTGCCAATACCACTTTCCTTAAGTTCTCCTTCTCTTACTCTTAACTAGGTTTTCTCCTGCTTCTTCAAACAAATCGAGGCTGTGAAGCATTATCTTGTTCAACTTTCCATCCCCTTACTGCGACTTACCTACATACCTACCATTCTTGACTTTCTTCCACAGGATAAAGGGGATTCCTTCCTGTTCAAATCCAACTCCTCACCTTTACCTCAAGTCCAAGAAGGAAGCATTTGTGTTCTGGGCAGGAGGATGGAGGAAAAGAGGAAGAAGGGGATTAAGGACTCACAAATACGCTCTGAAGAAGTTTCCTGGAATCTCCTTCATGACTCTTCTTTTTGTATTACCATGGCCAGAATTCAGCCACAAGCCACAGGTGACCAAGCTTTAAGGGAGGTTGTGAAATATAACCTTTATTTTGGGCAAATCTATATCCAACTAAAAATTCTATTAGTACAGAAGCAGCACAGAATGAAAATCGGAGATAGCGAACAGTCTCTGCAGTCTCTGCCAGTGTTCTTTTGCACATGAAAAAAATTGAGTTGCCTTTCTCTTTCTTATTTTTTACTTATATTGCAAATGTTTTACAAATTTAGATCTTTTAATCTTTTAATTTAGTGTATGCTATCTCATGATACAGAGGTTTAAAATTGTTATGTCACTGAAACATGCATTCCTTTTTTTTAAAAAAAATTCATTGTTTCTGGAATTCATATTTTGCTTAAATAGTCCTTCCTTATCCATATGCTCTCATATTTTCTTTTACTTTTTAAAAAAACATTTTATTTATTTGAGAAAGAGAGAGAGAGCATGAGAGGGGAGAGGATGAGAGGGAGAAGCAGACTCCCTGCTGAGCTGGGAGCCCAATGTGGGACTCGAACCCAGGACTCTGGGATCATGACCTGAGTCAAAGACAGTTGCTTAACCAACTGAACCACCCAGACATCAGTTTACATATTTTCTTTTGGTACATTTATGCCTTTTTTTTTTTTTAAACTTTAGGTCTTCATTATATCTGGTATTTATAAATTTTGATCTAGTGTGACATAGGGATCTATCTATTTTTTAAATTTTTATTTAATGAACTCCCAACTCATTTTAAACTAGTCTTCATTCTCATTCATTTGAAGTACCATATGTACGGTGAACTAAATTTTGCTATGTACACAAGTCTGTTATGGGCTTCCTATTCCATTTCCATTGAGCTATTACTAAACTCACACCTCAGTTTTCATTACCATAGTTTTGCAGAGTTTCTTTATTCTTCACTCTTTTTCTTTTTCTCCCCGTTCCTCCTCCTTTCTCCTCTCTACTTCTGTTTCACCTAGCCAGGCTTGTTGGATGCTCCTATGAAGACGAGACAAATGGACATAGGCTTCCATCTCTGTTTCCTTCACTGTAGAATTTTCATCCTTTTCATACTCAGCAGCCTCCCATTTCTTTGCTGCCCGGTGTCACCCCTTCCAGGTCTTGCATTGTGTGGGAGGCTGGCATTGGAAGGATTGCTGCTTTTAGTTGACTTGTTCTTTGTGCTTCCTCCTTTCAATCCTTTGGATACCGTGTGTGTATAAAATCTGTTTCTCTTTATCACTATATTCTAAAATTTTCCCTAAGCTCTCTGAAGATGTAAAAACGATTGTTAATCTCAGTATATGCGGAGTCACCTCTTTATTTCCTTTTGTTTATTTTTTTTTGATTGCCTGACTGTTTTCTTCAGGAAGGATGAAGCTGTTCTCTGACTCAGTGAGCTGCCGAATCTCAAAACCAGGTAGCACATGAGTGTTCTGTGATGCTCACTGGTTTCATATGGCTGTGGAAACCATTTGCTGCCTCAAGTTTTGGCTGAACTTGTCCTGCATGCAGATAATGAGGAAATGCTGGGGTGTGGTTCTGCAGGTTGAGAAATGGGCACACCTCTCCCTATGGCTCTATCTCTCCAGGCTCTTTGGGCTACTTTGACTTTTTGTATTGTTATGGCCTCTCTGATCATTGTTCTTCAACATTTTATTGGCTTGTCTATAGTCACTTTTCTAGATGATCATTCTATTCAACTTGTCAGAGTCTAATAAAAAAAAACAGCTCAGGATTTTGACTTTGATCGTATTTAATTTATCAACTAATGGAGGGATATTAACCTTTTTGACCATGTTGGATAAGCAGAACAGATTCCAATGACAGGAGTTGGGACTGTATTGGTTTTTATGAGTATGTGTGTGTACGTGTGTGTGTGTGTGGGGTGGTGGTGGTGGGAGGTAAACATGGAGGGCTTTTCTTTACAGCGTCATCTCAGTAGAATTTTAGGGGTTAAGTAAATTTACTTGTTTAGTCAGATAACCATCTTTTCTTTTTTTCTTTTTTTTTTTTAACTTTATTTTATTTTTTCTGTGTTCAAAGATTCATTGTTCATGCATCACACCCAGTGCTCCATGCAATACGTGCCCTCCTTAATACCCACCACCAGGCTCACCCAACCCCCTGCCTCCCTCCCCTCCAAAACCCTCAGTTTATTTCTCAGAGACCAAAGTCTCTCATGGTTTGTCCCCCCACTCTGATTCCCCCCAGCTCCCTTCTCCTCTCCTTCTCCCAGTGTCCTCTGTGTTATTCCTTATGCTCCTCAAGTAAGTGAAACCATATGATAACTGACTCTCTCTGCTTGACTTCTTTCACTCAGCGTAATCTCCTCCAGTCCCATCCATTTGATACAAAAGTTGGGTATTCATCCTTACTGATGGACAGCCAGCCCTCTTGAATAGAAACTCTTGATACCTTTTATGAGACAAAGCAATCTATATTTAAAAAGGAATCAAGGCCAAATAAGCCAATACGGTTTGGTTTACATTAGAATGTTAATGAATGCACATAAAATCGCTGAATGCACACTGAAAGGTTGCCATGGTAACAGTCATTTTCATGAAATGATTTTAGATACTGGATTCTTGAATGATGGCATGCCTTGTTATTTGCTTTAAGGCATCTTTAGTGTTCTCTCTCTCTCTTTTTCATTTCCTTGGAGGACAGAAAATGGGAAAGGGACCTATACCTGCACAATTCTTTGACTGAAAGCAACAGAAATAAATTTTTACTCATTGAAGCAAAAAATATATTTATTGGTAGGATGAAAGCATGGTTCACAGAGTTGAAGGAAATGTGAACAGGAAGTTTTGGGGGTGGAGTCTGGAATATAGAGCAACTCTGAGAACCTGGGAAGCAGTAATCACAAGACAGCGTCTTCAGGAAGAATAAGTGAACTCTTATCATTTTCAGTTTTGTGTCCCTACGTTCAAGGTTTAAATTCTAGGAAGTTTCTGATCTGCCTGGTTTGAAAGAAAATTCTGTGTACGCACACAAACAGAATTTTTTATTTTCTTGTAGAAAGGATTGTTGCAGAGAGATTCTTACATTGCAAACTCTTTCAGATTATAAATCACAAGCCATAGATAATAGATTAGGGATGTCCATAAAAGGAATTCCAGGTTCAAAAGGAGAAAAAATTAGGCTTGAACACTTTCATTTCTCTGTGCAGTTTTTTTTTAAACTTGTCATTCTTTAGAATTTTTTTTTTACCCTCCATGTACCTGTCTTTCTACTGTCATATCTTATTTTTCTTCATTTTTAAATTTTTATCAGTGAATTTCATTCATGAGGGTGTTCTGCTTTATTATTTTCTCTACCAAGGACCTCCACTGTGGCACCTCCCCTACCTTTACCTCCCTTCTAGAATTGTGACACATTTTTAGATCCTACTTCCTCCCTTCCTTCTATTTCTTTAGTGTCCTGCATTTATGACTAGATAAGTATGAAAACAAATGTTACTGAGTAATTATTTCTTATTAGATTTTAAAGTAATCTCTGTACCCAGTGTGGGGCTTGAACCCACAACTCCAAGGTCAAGAGTCTCATGCTCTACTGGCTGAGCCAGCCAAGCGCCCTGAAATGTTACTGTATTATTGGTTAAGAGTGAATTCATGTTACATTTGGAAGATTGCATTGTTGTTCCCAATTCTTCAACCCTCCGTGGGTGTCAGCCCTTTTGTCAGATGGCTTTGTGGTGGTTCCTCTTGCTAGAGATGGAATATATTTTTCTGTCCTACTGGTGTTGGGATAGGCCATGTAATTTGCTTTGGCCAATGAGATGTTAGTGAACATGATGACAACAAAGGCTTCAAATATGCTGACATGTTTGGTTGCCCTCCTGTGCTTCTGCATTGCCATAAACATATCCTGGGTTCTTCTGTAGTCCCAGAAGAATGATGACATGTGGAGCAGAGCTGCCCCAATCAATTCACACATCCACAGTATAAGGCTGAGCTGTCCCAGCAGATATGCAGATTTATGAACATAAGAATAAATAATTCCTGTTGCATTCTTTTTGGTTTTGGGTAAATCAGCAGCAGCATTTTTTTTTTAATTTTTTATTTTTTCAGCTAACAGTATTCATTAATTTTGCACCACACCCAGTGCTCCATGCAATCTGTGCCCTCTCCAATACCCACCACCTGGATGGAGAACAGAAGGGAATTGAGGGAAATTGGAAGGAGAGGTGAACCATGAGAGACTATGGACTCTGAAAAGCAGCAGCATTTTTGTGGTAGAGTTAACTGATACATTACTTATCCAGTGAATGTGTTTTCATTTAAACAAGAGTCCTCTGGAGTTCATGCCTTCATCCATGTGCATGACTATAGAGATTCATGCATGGTAGGGAGAAAATGCTAGGCAGAAGGTATCTTGTGGGATCCCCTTAGAATATAAGAGGAGGCAAAACCCTATTAAATGTATATTGGTTTTGCACACTTAATGATCATTGTTTTTGTAAGAAAAGTGAAGTAGATTCTGAAAAGCCTTTATAACAGTATAGTTATCCAGAATTATTTCCCAACTAAGTACATTTTCATTGTAATTCTAGTATAGATTAGAGAGTGACTAGCTTATTATAAGCTTGCTAGGGCTTTTATGGGCTCTTGAAACTCTTTAATGTGGTATCTAAAAAATATGGTATCCAGCAGATTTCTAGGCAGAAGTTTACCAAGGGGAAAGTTATCAACACTTTCCTGGAAGTTGCTCTCTCTAACAGATTGACTCTGAGGTCAAAACTCTACTTCTGTTTTTTTGGATTTTTTTTTTTTTTGTCTATAAAAAAAAATCAGTGCTTGTTTGATTTACTCATATTAATATTAAATAGGAGTCCTCTTATTTGTATTGATGATAGCAGTGTCCCCACCAACCTGGTTCCTGTCCTTTCTCCTTATCCCAGGTTGATTAGACTTTTTAATAAACAAGAAAGTTATTTTCATTTCTTCCGCTATTGAAAAAATGTGGCTAATCTTTATAGTGGCAAGCACTGCTGTCAACTAATATAGAGTACCATAGTCCTAGTTCAGGAAGGCAGCCTATGGAAAAAGTTCACCTCCGCTGGTTGTGTGTATGTGTGTGTGAAGTCTCTTTATCACTAAAACATGGACAAATTGACCAGGTAATGCCTTTTGGGATAGTCCTTATTGTCCAGATAACTAGGGTCCTGAAAGAAGCCCAGTTCTCTAGGCTTGCATATCCCAAATTCACTGGTTTTGGCCTTAGGTGGGGTCTCAGTGGGCTTGGATGGAGTTCAGTTGTACAACTCTTGAACTTTCCTGGAAATTGATTGAAATCTTCCTTTGTGTCTTAAGCATAATTTTGTAATTTTCTCTCAATGTATATCTTCCACATTTCTTAAGTTTATTCAGAGTGATTATTCTTTATTTTATTTTTATTTTTAAAGATTTATTTATTATTTTACAAAGAGAGTGAGAGACAGAGGCAGAGCCTGAGCAGGGGGGATGAGGTGGAGGGAGAAAGAGAAGCAGACCCCTGCTGGCTGATCAGGGAGCCCAATGTGGGACTCAATCCCAGGACCCTGGGAGCATGACCTGCGCCGAAGGCAGACACTTAACTGACTGAGCCTCCTAGGTTTCCTGTGATGATTCTTTTTTTTTTTTTTAAGATTTTATTTATTTACTTGACAGAGAGAGACACAGCGAGAGAGGGAGGGGGAGTGGGAGAGAGAGAAGCAGGCCTCCTGCTGAGAAGGGAGCCTGATGCGGTGCTGGATCCCAGGACACTGGGATCATGACCAGAGCCAAAGGCAGACGCCTAATGACTGAGCCACCCAGGCACCCCATGATTCTTTATATGTAAAGACATCCTTTTGTTGTTGGAGTGGGATTTAAATTTTTCATCACATTTTTGACTTTTTGTTAATACATAGGAAAGTTAGTAATTTGTGTAATTTGTTTCATAACTAGCTCCTCAGTGAATATTCTGATGAGTTCTGATTTGTTGCTTTCCTGAAGTTTTTAGATAGATTCTCATGTGAAAATTCTTTCTCGTTTTTGATAGTTATACTTGTTTCTTTTTATTGCCTTCTCACTCTTCCCATTTGCCAGAATATTTAAGGAACTGTTAAGTAATAGCTGTAATATTGTCTGATCTTGATCTGTCTTGATCTTACAACTTTAATCTGTATTTATAAGGGGCTTGATTTTTTTAAAAGATTTTATTTATTTCTTTAACAGACAGAGATCACAAGTAGGCAGAGAGGCAGGCAGAGAGAGAGAGAGAGAGAGAGGAGGAAGCAGGCTCCCCACTGAGCAGAGAGCCCAATGTGGGGCTCGATCCCAGGACCCTGAGATCATGACCTGAGCCAAAGGCAGAGGCTTTAACCCACTGAGCCACCCAAGTGCCCCGGGGGCTTGATTTCTTATTTTCTGTTCAAGCGTGTGTGTATGTGTGTGTATGTATGTGTGAGCGCCCGCGCATGTGCATGTGTGCACATGTATTAAAGATTGGATTTATTTATTTGATAGAGAGAGAAGGTACAAGAAGGGGGGTGGCAGGCAGAGGGAGAGAGGGAAGCAGGCTCCCCACTGAGCAGGGAGCATGATGTGGGGCTTGATCCCAGGACTCTGGGATCATGACCTGAGCCAAAGGCAGATGCTTAAAGACTGAGCTACCCAAGTGCTCCTATTTTAAATATTTTATATTTAAGTAATCTCTACAACCAACATGGGGCTTGAACTCACAGCCCCAAGATCAAGACTCACATGCTCCACTGACTGAGCCAGCCAGGTACCCCAGGCATATGTATATTTAGTTAAATGAGGGAAATTGCTCCCTAAGTTTAATGCTTTGTAATGGATTACTAGAGGATGGAAATTGTACCATGAAAATGTGTTATTTTCAAATTATGTCAACTGGGGTATGTAAGAAAATCACATAAATCCTTCTTTAGAAAGAAAACAAATTAATAATAACAGAAATATAAATTTTTACTTTAAGAACAGAAGTCAGGGGCACCTGGGTGGCTCAGTCATTAGGTGTATGCCTTCAGCTCGGGTCGTGATCACGGGGTCCTGGGATTGGGCCCCACATCGGGCTCCTGGCTGGTGGGAAGCCTGCTTTTCCTTCTCCCACTCCCCCCTGCTTGTGTTCCTGCTCTCACTGTCTCTCTCTCTGTCAAATAAATAAATAAGTTGACTTCAGTAAAGTAATTGTTAGCTAGATTTTGAACATTCAGGAAAAGTCTCTAAGACAAATGCGTTTGCTTTGATGAACTAACTGTTCTGCAGCTTCAGACACCCAAGGAGAAGATAAGAATTTTTCTAGTAATAAAAAATTTCTTCCTTTCTTGTAGCACACAATAATCCCTTTATTTAATTTTCTGTCTCTAACACTTATGAAATATTATTTAAACAAATTTTATATTATTTTAATAATGGTTTTTGTTAAGAAGATTAATGAATGGCTCAAACATTGTTTGTTGTAAACTTCTAAGACCTTCCTTAAAGGCTGATCTTTTTTTTTTTTTTAAGATTTTATTTATTTATCAGAGAGAGAGCGAGAGCAAGCACAGGCAGACAGAGTGGCAGGCAGAGGCAGAGGGAGAAGCAGGCTCCCTGCCGAGCAAGGAGCCCGATGCGGGACTCGATCCCAGGACGCTGGGATCATGACCTGAGCCGAAGGCAGCTGCTTAACCAACTGAGCCACCCAGGCGTCCCTAAAGGCTGATCTTAATCAACATTTATATAAAAACATAAATCTGATTTCTTCTATGTTAGTAGATAAAAAAAGATAAAAACGTTCTTGACAGTTTTGCCCCCTGTCAACTTTAACACAATGTGGTAAGTAATGGGGCGAGATAATTACATGGTCCTGGATAACCCAAATTGTAATGGAAACCAAACTCACTCAAGCAATGTGCAAAATGGACTTAATAAAGTTATTTGGCACATATTATGTCAAGAATTAGGCAAGAACTATATGCAATGGCTGAATAACTGAACTCTACCTCTGAAACTAAATATATACTATACATTAATCAACTCAGTTTTTTAGAAGATTTTATTTATTTATTTGACGGACAGAGATGACAAGCAGGCAGAGAGGAATGCAGAGAGAGAGGGGGAAGCAGGCTCAGCGCTGAGCAGAGAGCCAGATGTGGGACTTGATCCCAGGACCCTGAGATCATGCCCTGAGCCAAAGGCAGGGGCTTAACCCACCGAGCCACCCAGGCTCCCCAATCAACTCAATTTAAATATAATAAAGTTAAAAAAAATGAGGCAAGAACTTCTTAGTTATGTGCATCTCGTACTTTCCTCAGCCATATGTTCTTCTCCCCCTCTTCTCTGCCACCCTCCCCCCCCCATTGAGAAACCCACTCAGGGAGGAAGCCATTCAGCCTAATCTCCCATTAACTAATTTCCTCAACTTCCTTCTTTTGCTTCACCTTCATTCGCTCTCCCCAGCTTTAAGCTTGAAGGCAGTTGAGGCTGCTCGCTTTTAGCTATAAGATTTTGAATTAGGGGAAGAAAAGAGAATGCAGGCTATTAGGTTTAAGAGTGTTTTTCAGGGGCGCCTGGGTGGCTCAGTGGGTTAGAGCCTCTGCTTTCGGCTCAGGTCATGATCCCAGGGTCCTGGGATCTAGCCCTGCATTGGGCTCTCTGCTCAGCGGGGAGCCTGCTCCCCCACCTCTCTGCCTGCCTCTCTGCCTACTTGTGATCTCTGTCAAATAAATAAATAAAATTCTTTAAAAAAAAGAGTGTTTTTCAGTGGACATAGGGCAAACTTAGAAATTCTCTCCTTCTCTCTCTCTTTTTTTCCTCCCTCTACTGGTGTCCTGTGAAGTTCTTTCCTACCTTCTGAGAATACTTTCCTTTTTTTAGCATGATGTATATAGCCAGAATAGCCCCACGGCTGGGAAGACTGGGAAGACTGGGAAGGGCTTGGTTTGCTCAAACAGCTTTTCTCCCATCATTGAAATTCTCCTCACATATCAGTCTGGTTATTTTCTTATACATTTGCACAAGGCATCTATGGCATGAGTCACAGTAAGAAACTCATCATAAGAATGTGCCAGATTGCAAAATAGATTTCCTTTCCCCCACTAATGGCAGATTCAAGATTTTAAAATTGCAGTGATTTAGTAGGCTTAAGAGTATGTTTTTTTTGAAGCCCCATACTTCTTTTTTGCTAATATAAACTACATTTTGGTCTATAACAATTAACTAAACTTGTCATTTAATCAAGTTATCCTCAAGTTTAAAACAGTTGCCCCTACAGAGCTGTACTCTTCAAATTGAAAATGAATTTCATCATAAATAAATATCACACCACAAATAAGTATCACAAGCACATGCAACTTTACGGTTGGTATGTGTTCTGTGTGTATATGTTGAGTGTGTGGTTTGTATGGCATGGGTAGCTTGTGGTATATGTGTACATATGTGATGAGCGTGTGGTTTGTGTGTTGCGCATATATGTGTTATATATGAGTGTGTGGTGTATGTGTGTTATTTATTGGTGTTTTTTTTGTGTTGAATAAGTGTGTGCCATGGTGTGTGAGTGGAGTGTGTGGTATGTGTGTGGTGTGTGGATTTTGTGTGTGTCTGTAGTGTGTACTATATGTGGTGTGTATATGTTTGCTTGTGGTGTGTTTGTATAGTTTGTGTATGTATTTGATGTTTATGTGATAAATGTGTGTGTGTGTTTGTGTGTGTATGTGTGTGTGTGTAGTGGTATTCTGCAGGGATTTGAGGCCCAGAGCTTAAAAATTTTAGTGTAAGTGTATTCCTGCATTGAGACCAATTGGCAGAGTCCTTACAATTATTTCATCTCTTCAGAAATCATTTATAGGTATTTTCTTAAGCTTAAAGTGTTTGTTTTTTAGGAGGAAACTTCAAATATAAACTAGATGAAAGTTAAAGTGATTGCTGCATTGTTATAATTTTAGCTGACAATATGGTTTAATTTAGCAAACAAAACCAATTGTATTCAGAGTTATTGTCCTCATAGCTTCAGGAGGACGCATCTCCTCTGCCTCTGACATGTAAATCTGTCCTGGTCAGTTGCAACCATCTTTGTCTTCAGAGGCCATTGCATGGGATGATGTGCTTCATTTTGACATTTCTGTCAATGGCCCTGTGGCATCCTGTGGGAGACTGCGTAGTCGAGACTGAGAATGGGAGCTCTTGAATCAGAACACTCGGGTCTAAATACTGGCTCTGTCAATGAGGTGAGGGCTTACTTGATGAGTTTCCTCATCTGTGAAATGGGATAATAGTTGTATTTACCTCTCAGGGCTGTTGAGAGGCATATATGAGATGATGCTGTAACATCATGCATAGAACATGGGTAAGTATGCATGAAGATGTGTGTTGACGATGGAGGTGATCTTGTATGGATATGGCTGTGCCATATGGAGAGGAGTGGAAGCTGATAGTGGGTGACTTCTTCCAAGATTATTGTGAATGTATTCCATTTGGTCTGCCTATACCTATTAGATTTATGAATGACCTCTCAGTTCTCGCATCAGTGTAGCTTGATTTCTTTGTGGCGTTAATAGTGCCTCTCTTAATGAGTAATAATCACAAGGGGTTTTAAAGATGTTATTGGTTCTAGGTCTGGTCCAATGTTAGGGCAAATGTCCTTTGAGCAAGAGTTCTCTCCCTTCTGTGTTGAAACTGCCCCTCCCATCTGTTCCCTGTTCTGAAATAGGTAAATGTCTCAGCAATGGAGAACTGTACTCCAAGAGCATAAAAAAACTGTCCAAAGACCCTGATGTATTATATAAGTCCCTCTGACTAACATGCAGTCATTTTAGCACAATTTTCAGAGGAAACTTTACATTTTGTCCTGGCTATTTCTGGGCTCCTACGAAGATGTTAATGTCTGAGCAAAGTGTCCATTAGAGGGCTCTAGGTGCTGAAACAGGCTGTGGATGCGGGGTGTCTACCGTTTTTGTTTGATTGTGCTTGTCTGTCTTATTTATTGAGGAGGATCTCAAGGCCCTCTCTTGGTATGAGGAATGCAAATTGTAGAATTGGGGCATATGGGGAGTGGTGGGGAAATACCTACAGAAATCCAAAACCTTGTTCTTGTCTAGTACTGTGGCCACTGCCAAAGAGTTTTGTGGAGAAGGGCCTAGCCAGCTGGAAAGATGCCAGCGGGGACAACTGCTCTATCTATCATGCCAACATCTACTCCTGCTGCTGGACTTTGTGGTTAGTGCTGGTCTTTAACATTTCTGCTGGACTTTGGGCTGAATGTCAAGAATTAACAGTGAGGGGCAGTCCTGCCAGGTTTCTGTCAGAACTTAGCTCTCCCTTTCTTTTGCCTTATCTTGTCTCTCTAACCTTAGTCTGGGGCCCACAAGTAGATGAAAGGGATGTCTTTAGTGTCTCCACCTGTAGTCTTCAATCAGTGTTAGTGACAGTCATCTACTGCACCCATCCCTTTAATCCTAATTTATCCCAACTCCCCTCAACCCCATCCACCCTGCCAAGGGTTCTTCATTATCTCTCCAGCAAGATTTGGATCAATACCTTCACCTTTCTTTAAGGCAGTCCTGAGACATCCTCAAATTTTTTTCTCCCCCATAATTCACTCTCTCCACTAGTTTTTTCCGGGGGAATTTTCTTGGAGAACTTTCAACCTTTCTAGATTGTCTCCTACTAAACTTTGTGTCAGGCTTAGCTGTGCCTGTGGACCCTCCCTATCTAGCTCACCAAGTCAAGTTCTCTTTTTTGTGCAGATAGCTCCTGCTCTCTCACTTCTAACAAATCTTTGTCCACTTTTTGAAAGGGAGATAACAATTTCCTGTGCAACTTAGTTTACTCACTTGTAACCAAAATGTGATTTTGGTCTTGGTCAATCAATAAAGAAATCAATATACATTAAGAATGTTATCAAGCAAATATAATAAACTCTGCCTTTTGATTGTGCTTGAGGACATAGGAAAGGCTATTATATATAGGCTTGTTTTTAAGAAGCTTGGTCATGTTGGAGAAACAATTTTTTTTTGAGAAACTATTAATATCTGTGTATCAATAAATGAGTATGTATGCATTAATTTTTATAGTCTGCCTATACCAAGGAATTAAACTGGTTTATAATAAAAGATAGCTAGCTCTATGGGATGTTGCAATAGTGGTAAGTGATCAAAAGCATGTAATAGGTAATTGAAAGTGAACCCAATTTAAGTTGTTGGGATTGAGTACAAAATTTAGAACTGGGATTCCTGGAAATTAAGGAAAAAGAGAAACACAATGAATTATATAATTTCTCATATATATGTCTAATCATATATATGATAAGATATAACTGATATGTATCATTTATGTGGGGGGACAGTCCTGCCAGGTTTCTATCAGAACTTAGCTCTCTCTTTTCCCTTATCTTGTCTCTTTAGAGACATATCAAAATGATAGGTATAATTTTGCAAACACCGAATTTTTTAAAGTATGACCTACTAAGAAGAATCTGTCCATTCATTTACTCATTGTACATATGCTGTATTCCAGACACCGTGGATATGAAGTATACAAGAAAAACAAATTCTGTCTTCATGAGGTTTTTAGTTAAGAGAGGGTCAACAAACAAGTCAGTAAATAAAGTAGGTAGGAAAAAACTTGATATCTTGGAGAAACAACCAGTAATACTGGAGGAAACTTGTACAAAGCTTTGTAGAGATTTGGATTTTTTTTCCCAACTGTGATTGGGGAACTTTTGGAAACTGAACTTTCAAAATTTTGTTACCTTTTTTAATGTCTAATTCTGATTTCCCCTGGCAACTTCCATATGGAGAAAAGCCTGCAGGCGGCAAGAGTAGAAGCAGGGAGAATATTTGGGTCTCCTATTGGAGTCCCTCTTAGTACCACCGCAAAAGTCTGAGTGAGGGAAGAGGGTGGCTTGGTTCAGGATAAAGCTGGTAGAGGTGCTATTAAATGTTCTGATTGAAGGAGAATCACCATGACTTGCTGATTAGCTGCAATGATGGAAATAAGAAAAAGAGAGAAATTTAGATTGTTCTAGGTTTTCAGCTTAAGCATATGGATGAATGATGATCCATTTTTTGAGACAGTGAAGACTGAGCATAAGCTGTTTTGGAGACCAAAATCAGGAGTTCTGTTGTGGACATGTTCAGTTTGAGTTACTTTTGAGATAGTCGACATTTGGATCCCAGAGTATGGAACTCAGGGATGTGATAAGCATTTGGGCATCAGCAGCAATCTCAAGTTATGTCTGTCACCGTTTCAGTGGAGGACTTAAATTAATGGACAAGGTTTTCTTTTCTTTTTTTTTTTTTAAGGTTTTATTTATTTATTTGACAGAGATCACAAATAGGCAGAGAGGCAGGCAGAGAGAGAGAGAGAAAGAGAGGAAGCAGGCTCCCTGCTGAGCAGAGAGCCCAGTGCTGGGCTCGACCCCAGGACCTTGTGATCATGACCTGAGCCAAAGGCAGAGGCTTTAACCCACTGAGCCACCCCAGGCGCCCCAATGGACAAGGTTTTCAACAGAGAGTAACATAGAAACGATTTTCAAATGGCCACCTTGTGACTGTTTTGGCCATGGTTCTCCAGAGAAACAGAACTAATAGGATGTGTATATAAATAAACAAACAAACAAATAAGGTTTATTATATAGAATTGGGTCATGTGGTCCCAAAATCTGTAGTTGGCAAACTGGAGACCCAGGAGAGCTGATACATATGTAGTTCCAGTCTGAGTCCAAAAGCCAGAGAACCAGGGAAGCTGATGGTGTAAATTCCAGTCTGAAATCAGGCAGGCTTGAGACCCAAAAGGAGCCAGTGTTTTGGTCTGAGTCCAAAGACCGGAAAAGACCAGTGTCCCAGCTCAAAGAAGCAGCAGTTCCCTCTTATTCAGCCTTCTTGTTCTACTTAGTTCTTTAGTTGATTGAATGTGACCTAGCCAGATGGAGGAGCGCCATCTGCTTTACTCAGTCATCGTCATTTTCTTCTTCTTCTTCTTTTTTCTTTAAGATTTTATTTATTTCAGAGAGAGAGAGAGATTGAGAGAGAGTGAGCAAGAATGCAAGAGCAGGGGAAGGGAGCCCGCTGAGCAAGGAGCCTGATGTGGGACTGGATCCCAGGGCCCTGGGGTCATGACCTGAGCTGAAGGTAGATGCTTGAAGGGCTGAGGTGCCTCTTTACTCGGTCTTCTACTTCAAATGTTAATCTCTTCGAGAAATACTCTCAAAGATACACCCAAAATAGTGTCTGTCCAAAGGTCTGGGCACCCCAGGCCCCAGTTAAATTGACACATAAAATTAGTCCTTACAGTGACAACAGAGCATTACATCACATTATAGTTCTGTGAGGAATGTGTGCAGCTGAAACAGGGAGTTCTTTTGCAATCTAACCTGTTTTAATGTTAGTACCTGTAAATTCCAGAGGCAGGCCTGGCTTGAATGACAATGGTTGTTTTTCCTGATTGTGAGAGAATTTTAGTTTCTTCCTATAAAACTTTAGATTTTAAGAAGAGCTGAATCCAGTGAGTCTGCCAAAATGAACACTAGATAAACAAATTAGTTGACCTAGTGAATCAAGTAATTCACCAATGCATTAGACATTTATGAAGTTTTTAAAATTTGCCAGATAATACCATTAGATCAAAGTCTTTTTGGGAGACCACCACATGAACAGGTAAATTGTATTTCAGGGCTAGTGCCTGGCCATGATGAAAGTATGAGGAAAGGGCTTCAGAAAAGCAAAGAAGGAAGAGACAATTCTGATGGAGAAAGGGGTGGTGGTCAGGAAAGGATTCACTGAAGAAGATAGACCAAGATTTTGCTAGGTGAAGAAGGAGGCAGAGGAACTGTGCATAGAGAAAGGCATGGAGGTATGGGAGGGCATAATCTAGACAGGAGTGAGAAGTTCAGTGTGACTGATGTGTCGGGTGCACAGTACTGAGTGGAGGGAACTGAGACCAGCCGGGCCCAGAGGGTGAAGGACCTTGTATTTCTGCCTAAGGAGTTTGGATTCTTTCTTGCAGGCTAGCGTGTCTCCACCTTGAGTGGGCATAAGAATCATCTGGGGAACTTATTAAAGGTGGGAATTCCTAGGCCTCCTCTCTAAGGAGATAGATACAGTAGGTCTGGGGCTCAAGAAGTGACAGCTTAATGAGTTCCCTAGCTAATTCCAGTGCAGTTGGTTCACAGACCCCACCAGCACTATGTGCTATGAAGGCTTCTCAGAAGAGGGAGTGACATGACCTGATTTATTTTTAGGAAGGATAATTCTGCCAACTGTGTGGAAAATGGGCTGACTTCACTAGCAGGGAAAATGTCTAAGCAGTTGCAGCAGCAGGCATTGCAGTGAGAGATTATAATGAATGGGACTAATGTGTTAGTGGGTATAAAGACATGGGCTCAATCTCAGAGACCTGAGTTAGGATACACAGTTGACCCAAGCAGAAGAAGGGCTGAGAAGAATGAAGGTTGGCTCTCAACTGTATAGTTTGGAAGAATGAGTGGTTAATGGTGCTTGGTAACTATTTGCTGAATGTGTGGGAGAATAAATATAGGACAAAAAGTAGGTGAGATGGAGTAAGAAAGGAAAATTCCATTTTTGAGGTTATATTTGAAGTAAATACAAGAAATATTGATCTAGTATTGGTGAGGAAAACTCAGGCAGGTTTGGAGATATGGATTTGGAAGTTAACGTAGAGATAGTTATAGCAATAGTAGAGCAATATAGCAATAGTAGAATCTGAGACTACTTATCAAGAAGATACAAACCTTAAAGAGAAGAAAGCCAACCCTGCAAACCTTTTGGTGTGTTTATTTTATTTTTAATTTAATTTGATTTGAGTTAATTTAATTTTACTGACAGAGAGAGAGAGAGAGAGAGAGAACACAAGTCGGGGTTGGGGCAGAGAGAGAAGCAGACTCCTCACTCAACAGGGAGCTGGACCTGTGGTGGAGGGGTTGATCCAGGAACCCTGAGATCATTACCTGAGCAGAACGTGACACTTAACTAACTGAGCCATACAGGTGCTCCCTTTTGGTGTGTTTAAAGGACAAAGGAAAACTAGTTGGCAGAGAAAGTAGCTGAAAAGAAGTTACAGGATTCACAGGAGGTATGTTTTGAAAAGTTCTGAAAATAAGGGAAATGTTGTAGGAATTATGTATGCATGTATGAATGTGTGTGTGTGAATGTGTGTGTGCAAATGTGAATGTGAGGGAGTGTGTGTGTATGTATGTGTGTGTGTGTGTTGGAGGGACATATTGGGACTGTGTTGTCAGTCTGAATGCTGAAATATGTTCTACTAAAAATCTGCTCTAAGATACAATTGACCCTTGAACAGTGCAGGGGCCGTGGCACTAAAAACCTGTGGAGTCGAAAATCTGCCTATAAATTTTGACTCCCGCCAAAACTTAACTACTAATTGCCTATTGTTGATTAGAAGCCTTATTGATAACATAGTCTACTAATACACATTTTGTATGTTATATGTATTCTGATGTCTTACAGTAAAATAAGCTAGAGAAAAGAACTTGTCATTAAGGAAGTCCTAAGGAAGGCAAAATATATTTATAGTCTGTATGGTATTTATTGAAAAAAAAAATCCCTTATAAGTGGACCTCAGTTTAAACCTGTGTTGTACAAGGATTAACTGTAGTTTGCCAGATTTAGCTCTCTCTTACAAGGTCATTCTTGAATTATGATAGAAAGGCTCAGACAGATCAACAGCATAAAGAAAATAGTAGTCTTTCTGTTTGTAGTACTGGGGACAGTACTTATTTCAAGTAAAAGCTATTTTAACTTATTTCAACATGAGGTGGGCTAAGACATATTAATCCCTATCCCTACATCATTTATTTCTTTATAGCATTTGGTTATAATTAGCCTTGTTTTAGAATTACCTCTCTCCTATCTGTTAAGTTTCTACAGATTTTGAAGCTATATTAGTATACCCTCAGTAGATATGACTGTACCCATCTTACTTTAAAAAAAAAAAAAAGATCGTTAAAAAAAAACTCTTTCAGTAAGTTTGGCAAAGACAGGTGACTCAATTTTAATTTTGATTTCTACCTCAGCCAAATTGAGATTTGGACATTTGTCATTTGTATTAATTATTGGACATCTGTATTAATATTTTTTTCCTGTAAATTCTCTTAAGGATTTTTGTCCATTTGTATTTTAGGTCTTAAAGGTCTTTTGGACTTATTATTGTATGTTCCTTATATATTAAGAGCATTTGCCAGAGAGAGAGAGAGCACGCGCAAAGAAGCAGGGGGAGGGGCAAAGGGAGAAGCAGACTCCTCAGTGAGCAAAGAGCATGATGTGGGACTTGATCCCAGACCCTGGGATCATGACTTGAGCCAAAGGCAGACACTTTGCTGGCTAAGCCACTCAGGCATCCTGGAGTCCAGCCTTTTAAGTATAGACTTTCTCTTATGACTTCTTTTAAAGTGTTAAATCCAGCATCGGATGATTAGGTTAAAAAAAAAAAAAGAATCTGTGTTCCACTGGGGGAGGGAGAGGTGAGAGTTACTATTGTGTCATTTTTCAAGTCTCATTTTCTAATAGTTTATATTTGGTGTTTTATTTTTGTTGTATATTAACCCTGTTTACTGGTAAATTTGATACATTCACTTATTTATAGATTATGTTTTCTGAGATAGGTTCTCTTAGTACTGGTGTTTGTTTTTCCTTAAATAGAAGAATTCATCAATGAAACTAACTATCTGGAGATTCTTCTGTGGAAAGATTTTTAAATGATAGAGTGTCTTTAATAGCTATAGCTTTATTTGGATTTTATTTTATTTGGTTTCTTCCTGTATCATTTGTGGTAAGCCTTATTTTGGGGGGGCTTTGCCCATTTTATTTTATTTTTTTAAGATTTTATTTATTTGAGAGAGTGAGCAAGAGAGAAAGAAAGAGCATGAGTTGGGGTTGGGAGAGAAGCAGAGGGAGAAGCAGACTTCCCACTGAGAGGGAGCCTGGCACTGCTCTGCTAGATCCCAGGACCCTGGGACCATGACCTGAGCCAAAAGCAGATGCTTAACCGACTGAATCACCAAGGTGCCCCTGCCTGTTTCATCTAAACTTTCCAATTTATTGTTGGAATTGTTCTCATATTCCTTTAGTATCTCTTTGATGTCTGCAGGCCTTATAGTGAGTCGGTCTTCATTTTAATTTTTGTTATTGGTAATCTGTGCCTTTTCTCACTTTTCTTGATTAGTCTTGGCTAAATAAAGGATCATCAATTTTATTACTCTTGAAGGGAAATCTCTCGAAGTCAGTCTGTCTTTCCTAGGCCTCCCCTCTTCAGGGTCTCAGCTATTTAAGGCCAGGCTGCTTCTGTAGGTCCCGACTTCTGTGTTTTCTCTCCCATCTCCATGAGATTATAGGCTTCTCTGCCTCTGGCATGTGTTCTCTGCCTGGCTTTTCAGCATTACCCCCATCCCCGACCCACCACAACCCTTGCCATGCTAAGAATCATCATTTCCTTGAGTGGAAAAGAAATAAAGAATACTGGACTCACATCAGTAAGTGTCCCTTTTCTTCAGAATCTTGGCCTTTCAGATCCTGGATATTTTGACAAGTCTGTCTCTGATATATTTAAACGAATGTCTTAAACTTCGTACCTATAACTTCATACTCTATAGCTATCGCCCTCCAATTCCATACCTCACCCTCCCAATCAGTAGGCAGTCATTACTTCTGTGTCTATAGATTTGTTTTTTCTTGACATTCCATATCTGTGGAATCATATAATATGTAGTCTTCTGTGACTGGCTTCTTATACTTAGTATAATATTTCAAGGTATACAAATGCTGTCGCATGTATCAGTATATTATGCCTTGGCAAATGGTCATAATCCTTTCTAAGTTTGAATCAGCTTTCAATATTCTATTCTTTGTGTTTCCAATGTTGTGAAATATCTTTGAGAGTTCCTTTAACTTGTTTTTTTGTTTGCTTGTTTTTTTGTTTTGTTTTGTTTTGTTTTTTTAGCCAGTATATCCTCATATCTTCTGGTATGTCCTCATGTTTTTGTCATAGCCACTTTCATATTGGAGAGCATCATAACTACCTGCCTTAACTAATCCTTGCAATCTGGATTCAAATTTCACAGCAGTATCCTTGTTTGTGCTAGCCACTTAATTAGACAGTTTAACATTAATCAGTTTATGCCAACATCTGAAACCATGGAACCAGTCTTTACTGGCAGTAAAAGGTTCTTTTTCAGTCTCCCTGTAATTACAATTTTCTTTCAATATGGCAGCTAATATTCACACTTTGGCTTGAATGCTAATTGAACTGATTTGAATTATCTTTTATTGCTGCCTTCAGTCCAAAGGAGATGTGCTCCATTTCAACCATCTGTTTCTACAACAATTTGAACTAAAATATATAATATATTAGCACAGCTTTACCTTTTTTTTTTTTTTTAACTTTTTAAATTTTTGTTAATTTTTTTTTAGTGAAGGGGCAGGGTTAGAGGGAAAAGGAGAGAGAGAATCTTAAGCAGGCGCTATGCCTAGCATGGAGGCTGACGTGGGGCTTGATCCTAACAACCCTGAAATCATGACCTGAGCTGAAATCAAGAGTTGGCTACTTAACCGACTGAGCCACCCAGATGCCCCTACCTTGTTTTTTATATTCATCACATTTTATCAGCATAGTTTATAGCATAGTTTCATGAAAGCCTAGATCTCATCCTGTCTTTGCTTTTCTGTTGCCATTTTTCAAATCTAATTGCATCCGGTTTTACTTCCAGCATTATCACTTTTTGTCTCTTTGTTGCACTTTAATCCTTGTTGTAAAATATTACATGTATTTATCACGGGGGACAAGGAGGCAACATAACTGTACTCTTTTCTGTCTGTGCAAGAGATCAATTAACAAATGCTCAGTGCTCAATCACCGACAGACTTTGGAAGAAGTAACGTCATTGGCCCTTGATCATGCTGTTCATCAGCTATACAGTGATTTGTGGTTGAAGGTTAGCAGCAAAGTTTGTACTTTATGTGATGACTCATAATTAATATATGGTGGTAACTGAAATTTGAATGGTGGTAACCATTTTGTTGAATGGAGTTAATTTAACTAAAACATGATAGCTGAAATTTGTATGTGTTGAAACAGTGCAAAGTGAAGGATCCTAATATATTTCAATTAATCGTATATCTTTCAGCCTCATCTGCTAGTAAAGTTGGGTCTTAAACTAACTCTGAATATTTTATTTGAGGCAGACTTAAGGCTACCATTCTAGCCTTTGAGTTTATGGTAGCTGCTCTGATCCCTGTGATTATCTTCTCAAAACGTGGTCTCCTCCTTGTCTCCTACCTCCACTAATGAGGCCTTGAGCAGCTTTGCTTCTGATACATATTATTTCCCTTTGTGGACAAAACAGCAAAGGCTTCTCTATGTCTGATGTCTCCTGTTCTCTCTTTCTCTATGATTTTGTGATTTAGAACTGCCCTCTAGAAACACATGGCAGCCCTTACTTGGCTTTATAGCTCTTACCTTCCAGCCAGGATGAAAGTTTTGCCTTGGCACCCATAGTGTCAGCCAGCTAGACCTGCCTCTCTAATGAATAACTCATAAACACTGGAAGCACTATTTTCTCTGAAGAATGCCTCATAGTGGCCATTACATCCTCTCTTTCAAACCTCAGACCAACCTTTTATTTTCCCCTTAAAGAATCTAAGTTTCAAAAACTCTTCTTTAGTATTTAACATGGACTTCAAAGGCTCACAAAGGGGGGGAAAAAAAAAGGGTTCCTGAAGAGGTTCTGTCTCTTTTTTCTTTGGAACCTTTGAGGCATTTTCAATGTGACAATACATTTTAAATGGATCCAGAGAGATTCCTTGTGGTTCTTTTGTGTCTCTGACTATTTAGAACATGGCTAGGCATAGAGGAAGCATTTAACAAACATTTGTCACTTTGTTAATTAAAATGACAAGCTACAGGCATACTTTGATTTGCACATAAATTAATTTCTTTCTCTCTCTCTTTCTTCCTTTCCTTTTTTTTTTTTTTAAATATTTTATTTATTTATTTGACAGAGAGACCCAGTGAGAGAGGGAACACAAGCAGGGGGAGTGGAAGAGAGAGAAGCAGGCTTCTTGCCAAGCAGGGAGCCTGATGAGGGGCTCAGTCCCAGGACCCTGGAACTGAGTGGAAGGCAGCCACTTAACTGACTGAGCCACCCTGGCACTCCACACATAAATTTATTTCTGAAAATTATTTTTTTTTTTGAGGATGGGGAGGGAGACATGATGCTGGATTGGCAGACAGAGAAGAAAACTTTGACATTATTAAGGTTGATCCTCTTAGCAGTGATCAATTCAGACATTTTTTTGATGATGCTGTTGGAAATGAGTGGTTTACAGGCAAAAATATCTTTTGTTTAAGGCCATATTTTATATATTTGCTTCATATGTGATAACTATCTATTAGTAAAAAGCTTTTGCAGTCAAAAACAAAGGATTAGCATATAAAAGGGTTAGGCTATGAGACTTGGGAGAAGGTATTGTAATTTGTCCTCTCAAGGGGAAAAGCATAAAAGCTCATGGGAATTTCTTTTGGAGATATGCTTGTGGCCAAGCTGTCAAGTCCTCCTACTTGAAAATTTGGGCTATTTTCCTTATCATTTTGTCTCATCTATGATAACTATGAATACAGTGTGTTATGTAGTGAGGGTAGCCTTTTTACTTCTGCTATTATTTCTGAGCAGCCTAAAGGCTGTTTGAAGGTAGGGACCAAATCCTTCGGGTAGTCTCATCATTATTTCCTCCAGCCCTTAGCAGAGAAGGGGCCTGTGCACACAATAGGTATCTAGAAGTGTTTATGGAATGATTAAATCATGCCTTCTTTATCAGTTTGTAAGATCCACTCTGGGAGAATCAAAGATCTGTAACAAGATCAGTTCAGGGCCCAGCAAGAAGGATCTGAGCTCATGGCACCATGTCATGAGGTCAGATTTAGAAACAGAAAAGCATGACTCTAGGAACTCCTTTGTGACATGGTTCATTAGATGATTCAGATAGCATAAGGTAAAATATGTGATACTGGTACTAATTCCACCCCAAACAGCACAGCTCAGTGCTTACTTAATTTGGTTTTTGTTCATTGATGCTAGTTTATGTTCAGGATGAAATGTTACAGGCTGAACTATGAACCCCAAAATTCATGTTGGAATCCTAACCCCCTAGAACCTCAGAATGCAAGTGTATTTGGATATAGGGTCTTTTAAAGATGTACTTAAGGAAAAATGAAGTCATATGGGTGGGCTCTAATCCAAATATGACTGGTATTCTTATAAGAAGAGATTAGGACATGCATGGAGGAAGATCATGTGAAAACACCAGAAAAAGATGGCCATCTGCAAGCCAAGGAGAGAGGCCTCAGAATAAAACTAACCCAGCTGACATGTTGATCTTGAACTTTTAGCTTCTAGAACTGTGAAGAAATAGATTTCTGTTGTTTAAGCCCCCCAGTCTGTGGTATTTGTTATAACAGCCCTAGAAAATGAATGCAAGAGCTGAGCTATTTATATTTCTATGAATAGTGTCAGGTCTCAAGACTATATGTAAAATATATGCCTTTGGAGGGGCAGGCAGAAATGCAACAGATGGACAGAACTTTTTTTTTTCCTCTTTAGCGGCAGGTATGACATTTAAAGGTCATGAATTGAATCAGGCATGGTCAGACAGGATCATAAATTTATTATTTTTTAATCTTACATATGAAGATATCTCAACTCCCTCAAAAGTGTCTTTGGTGGGAAGTAAGGGGCGGGGAGGAGGGACCTCTAGAACACTTTAATACCATGGAGGGTTTAGTAGAGATTATGTTGAGAAATGACTTTGGAGAGAGATTTGGAAATGATCAGTATCCACTATTGTCTAGTCTAAAAGCAGTGACTTTAAATAACAGTCTATAACTGTACCTCAGTCTTATTAAATGTCAGGGAAAAATAAGGTTATAATACTAGAGCACTCAGTATGTATCTGTTTTTGCCCCCACCCATTACTGTAAGACTTCTTACCCGCTGTTGGTCTCTTTACCCTGCCTCTTTGTTTCAAGTGATTCTTAGGGAGAGATTCTTCCATAAACAGAGGCCTCTCATGATCTCTATCACTGTCTGTCTAATTGTCTATTTTTGCTAACAGTTTAAAGACCTATTTAATATGCTTCATAAGTTTTAAGGTAATTTGGATGTTTAAGTTTATTTACATATATTTCATAGTAAAACTAATATAATCACAATAAAAGAAAATTTGGAAAAGAGATAAGAGAGGAAAAAAATCACCTATATCACTATTCTAAGGCAATTGCTAACATTTGATTGCTTTCCTTTCAGCCTTTTCACACATTGCGTAAGATATTTTCTCCAAAAGTTGTAATTCTAATGTATACACAAGCTTCTATACTCCTTAAAAAAACAAAACAAAACACACAACTTAATATTGTATCATGAGTCTTGTCAATGGTACAACAGAATTAACATAATTTTGGTGACATATAATATAGCATTGAGCTGACATAATAGTTTACTTATCAGTTTCTCAATTCTTGGACATTTAGGTTGTTTCAAATTCTTTAAAAATAAATAAGATGGATGTCTTTGACAATGGATGTGTTTGAACAAACTTTTTTTTTTCTTCCCTGTTTTGTGTGTCTGTCTTGGAATACATTCCCATTGTCTGAATTACTATGTGAAAGGGCAGACTTATTTTTGTGCAACAGCTTTGAGAATGTCCTATTGTTGTTAAGATCTGCCATAGAGAATTTGTATAGAGGCCATGCTTCTCATTTTAACTTATGTCAAGATCTCCAATGGCTTGGGAGTACTGCCACTGCCTTTTGGGGAATCGTCTATCTAGTTCGTAGTTAGTGTATTTTGCTTGATAAGTTTGCAGGGTGAAATTCAAGATAAAAATGGGTTCAGAGTGCACATCTAAGACTCACATGAAGAATTGATGGAAGTCTGCATTATATGTTGAGTGCACTTCATGTATCAGTGAGGGAGAGTGAGAGCTCAGGAAAGCAGACATAGAGAAGCAGCTCCGTTGCACTAACCATGGAGGAGACCGTTGAGTGTGTAGACTCAAGGACTTTGCCACTGGGCTGTGGGTCTTGCCTGGGGAACAAGATACCCAGTTTTTCTAGAGTTAGGGGGAATGCTTCTTCCTGCCCATTATATTTCCTTTGTTCTGGACAATCTTCTGACTGTTGTTTGACTTCTTCATTTTCTTAATACCAGGATGGTGGCAGTGCATCGTGCAACTCACTGTGGTTGCCTCTTTATTCCAGCAATGAGGAGGCTACTCAAGGAAGAATATATTGCTTTACTTTGTGGGCTGACATCATTCCCAATGCCATCTTGCTTTCCTACTTTTATTTGCTCTTTGCTTTATCTTTTTATTTTGGATTCATTTTCTCTTGTAACCTGTTTACATATTTCTAAGTGGCCTTAAATTTTTTTTTAGAATAAGTTGTGTTTTAAATGAAGATTGAGGGATTAGCTTTTGGGGTTTAGGAATTGGTCCAGTATCTGGGCCATGGATACTGATGACACAAACTCAGTGCTATCTTTTAGGTCCTGTCATTAAAAAATCCAGCCCCTTTGAATCCCTTTTCTCCATTTTGAACCTTTTCACAATGCCAAGCAGAGTTAGGTAATATTTATTCAGGGGTTAATAGCCCAGTTACATATGTATAGTTATCCCTTTTTGTCTTTTCTGCCTCTTTATACTTTTTACTTCTGTACTTGAAACATATAGAAACTTTAGTTTTGATCTAAGGAGAAGTAAGGATTTACCTATTAGCTATTAGCCTGGATTATTCAGCTAATTAAATGTTATAATTTAATAATTTAGAATTTTGGACCTGAGCCCTTTGAATACTTAGTAATTCTTTTTTTCTTTTCTTTTTTTTTTTCTAAAGATTTTTTTACTTCTTTATTTGTCAGAGAGCGAGAGAGAGAGAACAAGCAGGAACAGTGGCAGGCAGAGAGAGAAGCAGGTTCTCCCTGAGCAAGGAGCCCAGTGCGGGGCTGCAGAGCTGTGGAGCTTGATCCCCAGAATCTTGGGATCATGAGCTGAGCCAAAGGCAGCTGCTTAACTGACTGAGCCACCCAGGTGCCCCGAATACTTAGTGACTCTTAAATCATTGATTTTCGCAGCATTTTTTTTTTTAAAAATGAACTTACCTCATCTTCTCTGAGTAAGCTCTTGAAGTTAGGGATCTCTTCATCTTTGAAGCCCTCTGAGAACTGAGACTGAGTCTTTGTACAGAGCAGGAACCAATACTTGTCTGCTGAATTGAATACTCTCACCTCCAAATAGGCTTGAGAGGTAAAGATGTCTATGCACACTATCCTAAGGAACAGAAAGCAATACTGCTAATAAGTATATAAAAAAGGATTGATAACCTTTACCAAAGACTCCGCTCACTCAGTGATGGCAAGGAAAGACCAACTTACTAGAGATGTCATGCTAGGTTCTCATTTAAATGGCATTTGCAATTAGAGAAGCTTGTTAAATTTTAAGACTGAAAGGTATTTGTATAAAGAGTGCCGTGGTGATTGTGCTTACTTTTAATTTGGTAGATGTCATTTCTACTCAGTTGTTTGAAATTAAATTACAGATCTTTATATCAGTAAGAAGCACCCAAAATATTGCGCATATGATGAGAATAAGAGTGAAAGCTTGTAGTCATGGCAGGCTAAGAGGTTTTGATTTGAGGTAAAAATATGATTTCTTTGGAAATCCCTTCTAATCTGCTAGTATGTTTTCTTAATTTCCTCCAGTGACTCAAATATTTTGAGAGCATATGTAGGCCAAGCCATTTGAGCATGTAGAAATAATAACTGTACTTTCGGTACCAGCTCATTACTGTGATATTCCTTGAGAACAAAAGACACAGAAAAGGGATTTTTTTTTTAAAGGTACATTTCATTCAGGTGCATTAGTTCCTGACTAGGGAGCTCAAATAACCCACTTTCAGGGCTCTTCAGAATGATTACGTTCTGTTCTGCCCGTTTGCTGCAGAGAATCTCTGATCAGGAGAAAGGGTTTAAATAATCCCATCATTGATCATCCTTTTTCTCACTTGCTTTTTGCTGGGCCCTTTCTTGTCATTATAATTGATGCTTTCTTGTCTGTATCTATTGTTAATAAAACAGCTTCTTTCTTTTGGTGAAGGCGAAAGGTCGGATATGTGGCCTTTGCATTCCTGATGATGGACAAATATTCACACTGTCTACTGTTGGCAAAATAACCCAGCAAAACTGGACATCCAAGGTATGAGGTATTGGTGTTTGAACACGCTGCACAGGATGTGCAGCTGTCAGCCATAGTCACATGGGAAATGAGTTCTTTAATAAAATAGTGTTTTATACCTATGTGTAACCACTAACAGAGCAGTTTCTTTGATTAGAATAAAAAATAGTTCTGGGTGAGATGAGCTAATTAGCTCCACATGTGAAATTCATTCACCATTATTCATATTCAATTTCATGTAGGAAAGAGTTGAAGCCAGAGGGTACAAAGTGCCACAGGAGGTCATTTAAGTGGTTAACTTGATAAAAACAAGGGCTTTCATAGTGGAATCATCCCAAACTTTGTTAAAAAAAAAAGAGTATGGCCATGAAAATCTTTTATATCACAAGATGTTTTCTGGTCATCTTGTGACAAAAGAATGGTCCTTTTTAAAGATGTGTTATACATTTTTATTTTTCAATAACTATTGCAAATTCACTGACCTTTTCTGTGACAGTAATATCTACTTAAAAAAAAAAGGTTTATTCTGCTTCTTCAAGGCAAGGGTGATATTTTTATCAATGAGAGAAAATATCTGCTTTTCAAAAGAACTCTTGCTATGGAGAAACATCTTCAAAATGTTTATTTGGAAATGTTTCTATCATTATATGATTTTGTGGTTGAAAACAATGTATCTCAAGCACAAAACCTTGGTAGTTCTGTACTTTAAAAACCAGAATTTTCTAACTGGTATAAAAGTTTCCAGAAGAGAAGGTCACTGGGTTTGATTAGTTTGTAGGATCAAATCTCAAGATACTGGGAATTTTTGAGCCTAATTTCAACAAAGGCCTTTGCATAATTGGTAGTTGGGATTAAAAAAATCATAATGTTGAAAGTATCTTTTTTTCCATCTGGACCTGTTGTTCATTTGAGTTAGGTTTTCAGTTATGCAGCCATTGAAACCAATATAATAATATGTGATAATAACTATATAATAATATGTGAACATAGTATCTAACATGAATTTTTAGGTCATAGAATTGAAAAAGTCTCTTAAAACAATGATTAATAAGTGAATATCATTAAAAATTTAAATATTTTATTAATATTTTTTAATGAACAAAAAGTTTTAAAAATTAGTCATAAATTTAAACTAGTAAAATATTTAAATTCATATAAAAATTTTTTTGAAAGATTTAAAAGTTAAATTCCTGTAATTTACAAATAAATACAATTACCAATATAATTTATAAATAAGATATCTATGGAAAGTAAGTTAAAGTATAATAAGTTGGAAATATACAGTTAAATCTTTTTACTGTTAGGGATATACCTTAAAAAAGTTGAGTGATCACAGTTCTATACATATAACTGAGTCTCAATCCCAGTTTCCCAGGAAAGAGATGATTGGTTTAATTGGGTCACATGTCCATCTCTGATCCAATCCTCTATGGGCCAGGGAGGAAGGTGATGTAGTTATAGGCATCTAGAATGGGTGAGTGTTTAGGATTCCAGTCATAACAGTTACATGATTTCATGGTGAAGCAATAATTTATTATCACATGAAAATATTAAATATTGTCAAGTATCTATCCTGCTTAATACCAGCCTGACTTTTCTTATCCCACAACGTATTTTTCCAGTCATTTTTACAGATGAATATTGTAAACGTTGACAGTGAAAATGCAAACTCAATATAAATAGATGGTGAAGTGCAACTGCTACTCTTAAACATTTAAGGATTTCATGAGGATGAAGAAAATGATGTTGCTCAGATCACATACAAATGGGGTTGGGGATAGTCAGGTAGGTTAACAACTGAAGAGAAAACCAGTAAGGGTTATGACATTATATATCTTCAAAGCAAATGATATGAATAGCAAAGGTAGGTATTGGTAATGGTAAATTAATAAGTCCTTCAGTATTTTGAGAAGTTACTCTCTGTGTGATCATACAACACAAATTAACCATAAGTGAAGGATATTATATAATGCTATTATACTCTTTTTGTTAAAAAAGTTATGTTTTGGGGGTGTCTGGGTGGCTCAGTGGGTTAAGCTTCTGCCTTCAGCTCAGGTCATGATCTCAATGTCCTGGAATCGAGCCCTGCATTGGGTTCTCTGCTCGGCAGCGAGCCTGCTTCCCCTCTCTCTGCCTGCGTCTCTACCTATTTGTGATCTCTCTCTGTCAAATAAATAAATAAAATCTTTTTTTAAAAAAGTTATGTCTCCTAATGTAAATATTTTAGTTGTTCACTCAAATATTTGAGTTCTTCAAACTTAGTACATAGTTGTGCCAAATAGAATCTAAGTTAAAAAGTAAGGTAAACTTATTTTCTCACATAATAATAATTTCACATAATAATAATTTCATTTATTAAAGATAAAGCCCTAATCAAATGTTTTCCCTCAGTTATTTACTGTGGGATTTTGTTTCTTATTTGAGGATCTGATGCTCAGCTTATTGGCTATAAGGCTGACCCTCCTGAGAGCTGTGGGGAGGAAGTAGTGTTTTGTACCCAGCCCTTTGCACCTTCTTTAACTAATCCCCAATCATCTGCCTCTTCAAACCTGATCCAGCTAGAACCCTAATCCTTCAGGGTCATTCTGGGTTTCTTATTTGTTGATGTGAAAAATTAATTTAAGTCAAAATGTTTATAAAAGACAGTAGCTCAAAAAGTTACTCTTTCCTGAAAATACTTTTGTTACCTAAAAATCAAGGGGTGAAATAGAAGAGGTTTGGGATTTATAGGCAGCTATTTCCCTTTGCAGAAGGCCAGTTCTGCTGTCACTTTATCTCTGTACCACCAACTCCAATACGCATGTATGCCCCATGGGTGGGATCTTTGCAAACTCATGCCCACACTGACATTTGGCCCTAACATCCCACAGATTAAGAATGGCAAATAGATTTCATCTCACATGCCAGCTCTGATCCACTGGGAGTGATTGCCTGGAGAGCTTCAATGAGAAGGTTTCTGGGACCATGCCTAGTTCAGCAGGAAAGATTGTATCAATTAAATATGTCTGCCATGGTCGCTGGAGGTGGGGTGGTAGCACAAACAACGTTCTTGCTATCTTTGTCCTAGACTGTGACATGGCAGTGAATATTTCTGTACCATATCATGGAAGTTATTTGTCATCATGTAGATCTTAAGTGTTTACCAAAGCTCAGGGTTTACTATTAAATTCTCATGACCCCTAGCAAGTCTTAGTGAGCATCTTATGTATAGGCCTATGACTGTGCATATAAGATTAGTAGCACCGTCTTGGTGTACATGAAATGGTTCATTATTTCTACTTATGCTGAATCCAATTGATTTCATTAAATGGGACCTTGATTTCATTAGAGAGAACCAAGGTATGAAATTGTCAAGCATCATGCTCTAGATACAAAGACTATTTCAGATTTGGTCATTTATCCTTTAAAACATACCCAAAGTAGACATTTCTGTGCAACTCAAACTTAGGGAAGAAATTACCATTTTTTCTTCTGTCACTTCCAAAATGATGTGCTTTTATACCTTCTGTACTGTCAGAAAAATTTGAGCAGCTTTCAGAGTTAGAAGCTTCAGGGACAATTCTGTTAGAAAAAAACCCCAGGGGGAAACAGTAAGGGCTAAAGACCCTTATTTTAGCCAACACATACAAGAACATTAGGAAGTAAATGTTTGCTGTGGTTTTATTGGATTCTAGTTAGCTTCACCCCTGAGCCCTAAGGTCCCTGTGGGAATGGGGTATGCCTCATCAATGTGTAATCTTTTTAAAGCCTACACTCTCACGGGATGGTTTCAGAACACTGTTGTGGTTAAAATAATACCATCCAGATTTAAAAATAAATTCCAAAGGTCTCAGCCCTTCTTTTGACTTCCTTGAACTCAGCAAGGGGAAATAAGGGGACCATAATAATATATCTTTGACATCTCCTTTTCCCTTCCACCCATTTCCCTTATATTGAAACATCTCTCCCATCTCCCTCACCTCAGCCTCCCTCCAAAAACCCTACATCCACTGTACCAGTTCTCACCCCCGCCTCTTGTCATCCTTGCCAGCTCTTTTCCTCTGCATTACAAAGTCCAAGAGAGCTTATTTAGCCAAGCAGAACCATTCCTGTCTGGGAGGTAGGGTCAGGAGGGTCAAGACAGAATTCTCTTAAGCATGGAAGGAAGAAGGCTTGTGAAAGGCTGAGAACCAACATACATGAACCATTTCCCCTCTTACCTTGTACTTCATGTACATCCCTTAGAGATTTACTCTCAGGTCGTCAAATCCTGGATTGTGTTGCAGTCACTGGGAAAAGAAGTCTTGGATGACAGCTTTCACATGGAGTACTCTACAGTCTTTTCCACCCCTTACCTGGGTCTGCCTTTGGGATGCCATTGCTCCTGCTGTGTGTCTGGGGCTTGAGAGCTATTTCTTTCAGCCATATGTTTCAGTAACTGACTTGGGTTGCCCACCAATCTGTTCCCAAGATGCATCTGCCTTGGCCTTTTCCCCGTTGGCATTGGGGGATATCCACACTACAGGGCACCTTTTGGGATGGTGGCTTTCTCTTCTGCTTCTTTATATGTCCTCTTCCAAAGTGGGTCTTGAGTTGCACATTCAGTTGGTAAGTTAGCTCCAAGCTCTATATTTTATTATAGTGGGAAGTAATTTGGGGGTACATAGGTGGGTAAGAATTATAGCTATAGAACCTTACTTACTAGTCCATTGCTTTAACAGCCCCTGCTTCGTGTCACTTCTAGAGCTACCTTTAAACCCAACCCAACCTTATGTTAGGTGCAAACTTTTAGGTAGATTTTAATTTTTTCTATCTCCATTTCTAGCTTCTTGGTTAAGTTTTCCTTTTATTAGTCCTCCCAGGAGAATTTCCCTTTTCTTGCTTTTCCTTGATCTCAAACTTTTTCATTCCTTTTTAAAACAAAACATTTTCTCATTATGTTTGGAAGTCAAAGATGCATGCTTACTATAGAAATTAGGAAAATACAAAAAAGTACAAAGACAAACCATCCACAATCATAGAAATAACCATAGTTAAAGTTTGGTGAATTTCATTTGCTTTTATGTAATTGCGAATATGCCAAACATTCTATATGTATTCTGGTTTTTTTCCTTATCTTTTTCTCTGATTTAATCTGTACCAACCCCTACCAAAATCATGATGTTGTTACTAAATTGTTGTTATTGTGTGCATTTGCATGTGTCTATATGCCCATACATGTACAAATGCACACGTGTGCATGTGTGTGCACACAAACATACACACACTGTAACTGGTGCCTTTGGGTCAGGTGCTGAGCTCCCGGATACTCTACAGTCTGACTTACAACACTACATTTTGGCCTCCTTTTACTAGGCAGTTACTTTTTTCTTACCTGTTCTGCCTCCTCTTCTCGACTTTTATGGATATATATGGATTCTGCTTGATTAAAGGAATTATTATATTTTTTTCTGGAGCCTAATTTTTACATTGGTTAACAGATAATGCTATGTACACATAACAGGGAGGGCCAGTTTTCAATAATTGCCTATTGATCCACTTCCCGTGGTATTTGGAATCTCAATCTCTACTCTCTTCAGTCTTAGCTCACTTGCTTATTCCTAAGAGCCTGCAGCTCTGTCAATTGCTAGGAAACAAGGTCTGAGTACCCAAGGAGAGTTTCCTGTTATTCTTTTGTAAAATGATGGCAAGGAGATTTGATAAAAGCTGAATGAATTTTTAGTCTAGGATGTTCTGTTCTTAAGCTGTAATTGCTGTTTTCCCTTTAACTCTAGAAGTGATTTTGCCAAATAAAAGAAACTTCAGTCTTCACGTGTGTATTATTATTGTTTCATAAAAAATGTGTGATTAAAAAAGATCTCTGCATCATTAAAGGTGATTTTTGTCTTGGGACTGGTTTTATATAAATGTCAGGGGAAAGATGCACTTTATTTATTTAGTGGTAGAGGCTATTGGATTTATTTATTTTTTTACTGTAATAAGTTGTTGTTGTTGTTGTTGTTTTTGATGTAGTGTTCCATGATTCATTGTTTGCTTATAACATCCAGTGCTCCATGTAATACGTGCCCTCCTTAATACCCATCACTGGGCTCCCCTACCTCTGGTCCCCCCTCCCCTCTAAAACCCTCAGTTTGATTCCCAAAGTCTGTAGTCTCTTGTAGTTCTTCTCTCCCACTGATTCCCCTCCTTCATTTTCCCCTTCCTTCTCCTAATGTCCTCCATGCTATTCCTTATGTTCCACAAATAAGTGAGACCATGTGATAATTGTCTTTCTTTGTTTGTCTTATTTTACTTATCATAATCTCCTCTAGTTCCATCCATGTTGATACAAATGGTGGGTATTCATCCTTTCTGATGGCTGAGTAATATTCCATTGTGTATATGAATCATACCTTCTTTAACCATTGATCTGTTGATGGGTTTCTTTGCTTCTTCCACAGTTTAGCTATTGTGGACATTGCTGCTATGAATATTGGGGTTCATATGGACTTTCTTTTCACTACATCTGTATCTTTGGGGTAAATACCCAGTAGTGCAATTGCTGGATCATAGGATAGTTCTTTTTTTTAACTTTCTGAGGAATATCCACAGTCTTCCAAAGTGGATGTACCAACTTGCATTCCCACCAACAGTGTAGGAGGGTTCTCTTTTCTCTAGAACCTCGCCAACATTTGTTGTCTCTTGTCTTGTCAATTTTTGCCTTTCTAACTGGTGTAAGGTAGTATCTCAATGTGGTTTTGATTTGGAATTCCCTGATGGCTAATGATGCTGAACATTTTTTTTAATGTGTCTGTTAGCCATTTGTATGTCTTATTTGGAGAAGTGTCTGTTTATGTCTTCTGCCCATTTTTTGACTTATTTGTTTTTTGGGTGTTGAGTTTGAGAAGTTCTTTATAGATCTTTGATACCAGCCATTTATCTGTAATGTCATTTACAAATATCTTGTCCTATTCTGTGGATTGCCTCTTTGTTTTGTTGACTGTTCCTGATCAAAATACCAGTGGCGTTTTTCAAAGTGCTGGAATAAATAATCCTAACATTTATATGGAACCGGAAAAGACCCCAAATCGCCAAGGAAATGTTGACAAAGAAAAACAAAGCTGGAGGCTTCATGTTGTCTGATTTCAAGCTATATTACAAAGCTTTGATCTCCAAGACAACATGGTACTGGCCAAAAACAGACGCATAGACCAATGGAACAGAATAGAGAGCCCAGATATGAACCCTCAACTCTATGGTCAACTATTCTTTGACAAAGCAGGGAAAAATATCCAATGGAAAAAAGACAATCTCATAAGTAAGTGGTGCTGGGAAAATTGGACAGCGATTTACAGAAGAATGAAACTTGACCATTCTCTTATACCATACATAAAGATAAACTCTAAATGGATGAAAGGCCTCAGTGTGAGACAGGAATCCATCAAAATCCTAGAGGAGAGCATAAGCAGTCCCCCTTTCAACATTGGCCACAACAACTTTCAAAACATGTCTCCAAAGGAAGGGAAGCAAAAGCAAAAATGAACTTTCGGAATTTCATCAAGATAAAAAGCTGCTGCACAGGGAAGGAAAGATGTGCTTTAAAAGTGAGCCTTCTGGGACGTGCTATTCTACAAAGTGAGATACATTTAGTTGTAGTAAATACAAAAACCATGAAAATAACGTGTCAAAAATAATTTAAAAATGCTAAATCAAACTCTTGGTTATCAAGATGGATTACCTAGATGATGTCCATTTGATCTTCAAAATCTAATGTCACTGAAGGTAGCATAAGAGAGTAAGGATTAGGGGTACCTGGATGGCTCTGTCAGTTAAGTGTCTAACTTTGCATCTCAGCTCAGATCTTGATTTCAGGGTCATGAATTCAAGCTCTGCATTGGGCTCCACGCTGAGCATAGAATCTACTTAAAAAATAAAAATTTTAAAAAACAGAGAGTAAGGATTAAATGGTATTTGGAGGAATTTAAGACAGACATTAGAAGCTTTGCAAAATTCAGAGAAACCAGTATCGATGTTCATAGATGAGAGAAGCCTTATCTTGGGATCTGTTAATAAGTGAGTAGTTTGGGGGCACCTGGGTGGCTCAGCTGGGCAAGTGTCTGACTCTTGATTCTAACTCAGGTCATGATCTCAGGGTTGTGAAGTTGAGCCCTGTATCAGGTTCTGGGCTCAGCACAGTCTGCTTCTCCCTCTCCTTCTGCTCTTCCCCCCACTTACATGCTCTCTCTCTCTCAAATAAATAAAATATTAAAAAAAATAAGTGAGTAGTCTGTCTCCTTGTTTTACCCTTCAAGGAATCAACATTATAACTCAGGAATGCCTCTTTCTAATCAATTATATGCCCAGCAGATGACCATGAGTCTTGGTTTTGAGTGTTTTAATCTGGTAAGAGATATTATAAGATTAATGGAAAATAAATATGATTTCATGAGTTTCATTTTTTCTTGCTTTCATAAATACTCCAGTGAACTAAATTATTTCCACTTATTCCAGTGTAAAGATCAGGTTCAACATGTACTACACTGAATAGCCCTAAGGTATTTATTATCTATCATATTTTCTTCCTTTGCACAAGAAAAGCAACTGAAGTCATTGATGAATATATATGGGCAGAACCCATAGATCATGGATATCCCAGGGGAACAATACATGAACTAGAATGGGAATCAGGTAGAAGGGTTAGAATGAACCTTGGTTGTACTCATTACTTAATTACTATTCTAGAGATGTGGGTCCAGGAGTGTATAACCCTCTTTTTTTTTTTTTTTCCTATATCAGAATTTTGATGATTTAAGCTGCTCTGGAAGGTAAAACTGCTGCCAGAAGTGGGTAAGGAAGTAGAATATCAGCAGGTCAGAAGGCAGGACTGAGCTCTGTGAGGATAGACCCAGGTAGGCCTTGTTCTTTCCTGTACCCCAAGTACCTGGCATAGTTCCTGCATAGCACAGGCACTCAGTAAATACAGTTGACCCTTGAACAGTATAGTGATTAGGAGTACCAACCCTCCACACAGTTGAAAATCTGTGTCTAACTTTTCACTTGCCTAAAACTTAACTACAAAGAGTCTACTGTTGATTGAAAGCTTTATTGATAACACAGTTGATTAACACATATTTTGTATGTTATATATATATTATATACTATATTCCTGCCATAAACTAAACTAGAGAAAAAATGTTATTAAGAAAATTATGAGAAAATATATGTATAATACTGTAGTGTATGTAGAAAAAAATCTGCGTGTAAGTGGACCTGTGTGGTTCAAACCTGAATTGTTAAAGGGTCAACTTTACTACCAAATTACTAAAAGGGTTGATTCCTCCATGGCCAAACTTGTCACTTTCTCAAGAGCCTTGCTGAATCTCTGATAGAAGCTCTGGAGATCTCTGCATTAGAACATTCAATCTTTGCCTGGCCAACAGAGCTGTAGCTCTACAGTGAAGGCTGGGTTCTGGAGCCAGGACTGGCTTTGGGAATACAGACAAGGGGCATTTACAGATGGTTTCAGGGGAAGCCAGGGTCAAGTACCAAGCTAGCTGGAATCATTATCAGTCTGAAGGGTCTGCGTGGAGAGGCACAGAGATGAAGCAGTGGACATGGAAGACTGACTAGGAAACAGCTCTGGACTGACTCTTGAAGTGCCAGATGGACAGGGGGCTTTCATGAGGCAAATTCATCCTCACCTAGGATACCAAGCTTCTGAATACCTTTGAAAGAAGCTTTTTTTACTCATGACTTTTTGATGCAGGGCCCCAAGTCCCCCGCCCCACCCCTCTTAGGAATTTGCTTTATTTCCGGCCTCAGACAAGACCCAAGGAGTCCCCCAGAAATCCAGATAAGCTTCAGACTTTCTTTTCCCAAGCAGGGTAGCAAATTCTAGAATTGGCTATGCTATGGCTTTAGCAGGTACCATCAAAATGTTGCCTCAGTAATTTCAGCTCCCCAGGACTCCCAGAAAGCCTGGGATTGAAGCCAACAGTCCCAGGCTTGGCCCTCCAGGAAGCAAGTTTGTCATCATTACTAGCTCCTGGGATTCACAAATTGATCCCTACAGTTTTTCCCCTTGGTGGCTTCTGAGGGCATCGAAGGTAAAGAAAGACTTCATGCTAGATGGTCTTTCCTTAGGCTCCGTGAAGGCAGCACTCACAGAGCCTTTGAGCCTTTAAAGATTTGCCATTTTTGATGCCGAGTGTATCACTTGAATACAAGAAGTTTAACCAAGTTAACAGCAGTCTCTTTGTCTGGATGCAAGATGGTTTTTAACCTACAAAATTTTTAGGATCCTGTCAATGTACCCTCAGGATCCTTGAGGCAATTAAACTAGGCCTTTGGCAATATGCAGACTGCAGTGGCTCTTTTGCAAGAGTTTGAGTTTTTTAAGAGCACTTCTCATCATGTCTGGAAGAGATTGGGTTTGACTGGTGCGGAGAGAGAAAGCTTCCAATGGGGGTCCTTTTGAATTTTTAGTTATCTACTATCTCTGGCTATACACCATGTTGTACTTGTGTACTTGTGACAGGGCCCAAGTACTCCCCAGAAACTTTATTTTCATCTAAACCAGGAATGTTCAATTTAGTGGGCAAATCCAGAAACTAGAAGAAACTGTTAGGCCATAGGGAGCAATCTTACTAAAAGGTATCTTGTTGACCCACATGGAGAAATTTAGGCAATAGAAGATTCAGGACCTTTTTTTTTTTTTTTAAATTTATTTATTTGAGAGAGAGACAGTGAGAAAGAGCATGAGTGAGGAGAAAGTCAGAGGGAGAAGCAGACTCCCCATGGAGCTGGGTGCCTGATGTGGGACTCGATCCTGGGATTCCAGGATCATGACCTGAGCCAAAGGCAGTTGTCCAACCAACTGAGCCACCCAGGCGTCCTGATTCAGGACCTTTTTAAGTTTTCTGTAGGCTCTTCTAGAGGCTTCATCACTTATACCAAACATAGTAAAATGTACGCACATCTCAATTAAATGTAAAAATTTCCATAAAATGTTAAAAGGATTTTTATAATTTTGCTTTTGGAATTATTTGCCTATGAATAACTTATTAAATTTACAGTCGGCTATGTCTTATCAATCATTGTACCTACTCAGAAATCCTTATAAAACTAGACAATCTAATCTATAAATTATTCTCACAAGCAATGAATTTTTTATGAATAATAACTACTAATGAAGTTGACATGATATTACATATTGCAGGCTATGGATTAAATGTTTACTAATTTCGGTTTGCTTTTCTGCAGGTTGGAACCAATTTTTTTTTCCTTTTTTATAAGCCCCTGGAAATCCTGTTGGCCTCAGGCACTGGGACTTTTAATCCAACAGAAAAAACAGCCCTGCGAGAATTTGGCTGTAATATTTGGCTCAGTAATAAAGTTTCAGAGGTACAGGATTGTTTCAAAGGTTAGAAGGTCTGTCATATCAGAGAGGATTAAGACCAGTTCTATGGTACTCCATAGGCTGGGAGTGAATGAATGTTCACAACAACATATTGAAGAGGCTGTCCAAGGAGATTTGTGACCTGGAAGTGTTCAGTGGGAGGGAGAAGGATCTTTTGTAGAGGCTGGAGAGGGTCAAGAGTTCAGAGTCAGAGGATTAGGTAGGGTTCAAGTCCCTGTGCCAGTCATTATCTGCATAATTTGAGGAAGTCACTTTATCTTTTTGTATTTGTGTTTCCTCATCTGTAAAGAGGGATGCTATTTATTTCATCTGTTATTTTCCCTCATCTATAAAGAGGAATGTATTCCTGCTTCACTTATCACAAAGGTTTGCGGAAGATCAAAGTGAGATAATTTAAAACTTTCAGTCAAGATGATAAATTCTATATAAATGTTAAGCCCTGTTCAAATGTTAGTTAGAATTATAAATCTAATTCTAGGATACTAATGGAACACTTAGTAGGTTGGTAGGGAATCTACCACTAAAAATCATTATCGCTACTGGCAATGATCTTAACATAAAGCATAAGGAAACTTAAAACACATTGAAGAACCCAGTGCTACTTATATACAGTAAATCAAAGCTCTATAAAGGCAACTTAATATGAACTTTGAGCTTTAGGAATGAAAAGATTGGAATTACCAGGATTAGAACTCAAAGGAATATTGGACATTGAATCCCAAACACTTATTATTTTTTTTTAAGATTTTATTTATTTATCTGACAGAGACAGAGAGAGGGAACATAAGCAGGGGGAATGGGAGAGGGAGAAGCAGGCTTCCTGACGAGCAGGGAGCCTGATGCAGGGCTCAATCTCAGGACCCTATTCATGACCTGAGCCCAAGGCAGACACTTAATGACTGAGCCACCCAGGTGCCCCCAAACACTTATTTTATACATAGAAAGATGAGGTCCAAAGTAATTGAGTGACTTGCAAAATATTTCTAATTATTTAATAACCTGCCTTGTTTCATAAAGGATTTCAAGTGTATTATAAAAATAGGTACAATGAAATAGGCACATCTAAAATACAACCAATGCTGCAATCATGGAAAATAAGATAAAGTATAATGACCAAGTGAAAGGGAGAGTAGAGTTATGGTGGCAATATATAACTTCTATAGAGTTATTAGAAATTGACAGCAAATTGTCTATGAGTTTCTTGGCTAGCCAAAGTAAAATGAAAAACCAAGCTAGTGACAGAACCAATATAAGAACCTCACCTTAGACTGGTTTGTTTTTTGTTTCATTTAAAAATTATTTTTTTATCGAATTTACTTCTTTTGGTCTTAAATTTTTTTTTGTTTAGCATTGTCTTTCTTTCCATTGGTTCAGTCTGTAGGAATGATGGCCTTTGTGAGGCGAGTGAGAGCTGCTCCATGTGCCCAGCTGACTGTGGGAAATGTCCAGCTTCCTGTAGATGCCTGGGTGATGATTAACCTTCCAATCTGCTTGGTTTCTACTGCCTCTTCTGTGGCCCTTCTGTAAGAATCAACTAACATCTCATGCCAAATTTTCCCTGGTTATTTGTTCCTTATGTCTATTATTCCCTGTGGGGATCTGACATCTTCTTAGAGTTTGGTATTGTCAAGAGACTTTGAAATTATGTAATCCATCTCCATAACTTTACAAAAGAGGAAACTGAGATACAGATATGTTAAGTGACTTGTCCAAGGCCACACACCAGCAACTAACCCTTATTGAGCTTCTACATATGTCTTATTTAATTCTCACTGCAAAGACTGATAAGTAAATATTATTATCCTTTTTTTTATAGTTGAGGAAAATGAGGCACAAAAGGGCGAATTGCTTTGCCCGAAGTCACAAGAAAAGTAAGTGAGGAAGCCGGGGTTTGAACCCAGACTGTCTAGATCATCTCTTTGTACAACCTCCCACACTGTGTTGACTGACTCTTAAGAGGATGACAGAGCTTGGATTGAATCCAGTTCTCTGTGAGTCTAGTCCTCTACCATACCTTAGAGAAGACAGTATTGGGCCTTAAATTCCCCTTGGGCTGGAGAGATGTGCAAGACTAGGCTTGGGATTCGGAAAGGTCTGCACTGAGCTTGATTAGCCTTGTCTGGCCCTGCTTCTTGGGGATTGTTTTTTTGGCAGATGGAGTCAGTCTCTATAGAAATTTCTGGTTTTCCAAGATGGGATCAGGAGGGAGACAAACCATAAGAGACTCTTAATCCCATAAAACAAACTGAGAGTTCTCTAGGTGGGGGTGTAGGCAGGTAGGGAGAGGGTGGTGGGGGTGTGGCTATTGGGGAGGGTATGTGCTATGGTGAGTGCTGTGAAGTGTGTAAACCTGGTGATTCACAGACCTGTACCCCTAGGGCTAATAATACATTAAATTTTTATAAAAAAATAATAAAAGTTATTTTAAAAAGAGAGAAATTTCTGGTTTTCTTTCTTTCTTTCTTCCTTCTTTCCTTTCTTTCTTTCTATTTTATTTTATTTAATTAATTAATTAATTTATTTATTTATTCAGTGTTCCAAAATTCATTGGAAATTTCTGGTTTTCAAATGGATTCTTTGGTTGCCTGATGCGAATAGGTTTTTTTTCTGTGGTTCTTGGCCATGCTATTAAGATGCCCTGGTCTAGGGTAATGAGTGTGATGTCACTGTAATTAATGAAAGTTAAAGTAATCTGGGACTGTTGCATTGGAGATGGAGAATTGGCCTCAGGGGCCCCTTTGCCTCTCAGCCTCAGTGAAGGGAAAAGGGCATGTAGTACATTCTACATAGAGGGCATTGTAGATCAATGGTCTCAATCCTATATCTGCTTCAAGAAGTAAACTTTAATGAGTATATCTTGCCACACTGTGTAGAGCTCTGTATTTTTTAATTCTTATTTTACAAAGGCAGAGTATTTCTAATAGGAGAGCAAGCCATGTTAGAAGAACAGCATACACGTATACACACACATCCATATCAATGGTTGCCACCTAATCTAGTCATCTGAATCTTTGTTGACACTTGATATTATGCAGATAAGGGGATAATCATCTCAAGGTCCAGTCCATCATGGAATCCCATTCAGACCAGCAAATAATAATTATAAACAAATTGAAGAATTCTTGCTGTCTTTCCTGAAAATGCAGGACTTCTTAAAAATACTATTTTTTTCCCTCTCAAAGTATCTTCCCAAGATTGTAGCTGCTCTAAAGTCTCTCTTCTCTCCCAGTAAAAGCTACTCCCCAGTTGAACCTACATAAAGTCACTTTTCCTTCTCCTGTCTTTGCTCAGCTCTTCATTATGTAGGTCAACATAGCCTTTTGGGCACTTTAATTTTCTTTCTCCCCCTATTACTATTATGGTTTTCTGCAATAAATGTCTAAGAATGGATCTGGAAGTTACGGTAACTTCCTCCTTACACGGAAGTAGGGAGTGGTTTGGGGAAGACCCTGGGGCTACTCATGCTTTTTTTCTTTTCTTCTTCTCTTCTTCTTCTTCTTCTTTTTTTTTTTTTGGTTTCCTGTCAGATCAACTCTATGTGTACCCACTGTAGCAAATTTAAAATCTCAAATTCTTACCAGCTCATGTTCTAATGTGTGGGCTTCTCCTCCTGTCACATGGTGTGTATCTAGAAAATTGACAAAGTACATTTAAACCTTCTCCTTGAAACTATTATTAGGAAGGCTCCGATACCCCCAAGATCTATATAGTATATTCTAATACTAGAAGTCAATGGTTTGGCATTTTATCTCTTTTTGGATTGTTGATGCTAAAGTTTTCCTCCCTGGGAAAGATAATAGAGCTTGTTGACATGGAGGCAGAGTGTGTGTGGGGGGATGTGAGAAAGAAATAGTTCCTTGAAGCCTTTAATAGAATGGGAAGGAATTCAGAAGATTACTAAAGAATGATTACAGAGAAGTTGGGTCAGAGTAGGGAGGAAGAATAGCAATAGCTTTTGAAGGGCTGGAAAACAGAATATTTTTCTTTATTTTGAAGCTGAAATGTACAGTCTATCAACATTAAAGATAAACCTGAAAGTCATGTGACATTTAAAAAATTGTGTTGAATTCTCAAATCTTCATTCTTATTTATATGGCCTTAAAAATTTTTTTTTTTAATTTATTTGAGAGAGAGAGAGCACAATCAGGGTGAGGGGCAGAGGGAGAGAGAGAAGCAGACTCCCTGCTGAGCATAGAGCCCTACTTGGGGCTGGATCCCAGGACCCCAGGATCATGACCTGAGCCACAGGCAGACTCTTTTTTTTTTTTTTTTAAGATTTTATTTATTTATTTGACAGAGAGAGATCAATCATAAGTAGGCAGAGAGGCAGGCAGAGAGAGAGAGAGGGGAAAGCGGTCTCCCTGCTGAGCAGAGAGCCTGACGTGGGGCTCCATCCCAGGACCCTGAGACCATGACCTGAGCTAAAGGCAGAGGCTTAACCCACTGAGCCATCCAGGTGCCCCACCAAAGGCAGACTCTTAAGTGACTGAGCCACGTTGTTGCCCTGAAATTTATATGGCTTTTTAATTTAAATCCTTATTAAACCCATTGTGATTGACGATGCTAATGATTACCATCATCTTATTGGTAGTCTTACTATTGCTAATGAAGAATAATTAAGCATTGATTTTGTGCTGAATTTTACTGTTTTATTTTTTCCTTTTCTTTTTTTATGCGGAGTCCAATGCAGGGCACCAACTCACTATTTGGAGATTAAGACCCAAGCTGAGATCAAGAGTCAGATGCTGGGATGCCTGGGTGGCTCAGTTGGTTGGACGACGCTTTCAGCTCAGCTCATAATCCTAGAGTCCCAGGATTGAGTCCCACATCCAGCTCCCAGTTCCACAGGGAGTCTGCTTCTCCCTCTGACCTTCTCCTCGCTCATGTTCTCTCTCAAATAAATAAATAAAATCTAAAAAAAAAAAAAAAGAGTCAGATGCTCAGCTAACCAAGCCACTCAGACATCCCTGAATTTTACTGTTTTAATTTTTACTGTAAAACATTTCAATCATATTTCAATTTCTTTCTTTTTTCTTTTCATTTTCTTTTTCCTTTTTAGTTTTTTCAGTATCTTTTTTTTGAAAAGTGGTTTCAAAAGATGTTTTTGGATAAAAGTTGGATAGTAGATTTCACTCATATCACACAAAGTTTGTAAACAGACAGAATCAGAGTTTTCTTCCCATATCCCTCATAACCCACATTCACAAATGTGGACTCAAAATCGGTTGAGATTAGACTAGTTAGGATCTGGCTGCCTAAATTCATGCCATTTGGTCCTGATAGTCTAGTGCCTGTGATTCTTAGGCCAGACTCACAGCGGTTGCCTGGAGATTACCATGATTTAGACAAAGAGGAGAGTAGGGCCAGTGGATATTTAAATCACCTGCTGAGAAATGCTGAGTGGTCGTTAAGGTGAGTGAAAGATCACATTTATGTCACACTTCTAACTTTTGCAAGGACATTGTTGAAGGTTATAGATCTTGTTCTCTCTCTTTTTATATAGTAACACACTAAAAAAACAAAAAACAAAAAACAAAAAACAAAACCCAGGAGAAATGGGCAAAAGATAAAAACTCTCCTTTAGGAGGCTGATGAAAATTGTCAGATTAGATGGATTCTTTGGGAATCATTACTTCTTATAACACTCTGCATACATCCAGAGAGCACAGGCAATCACATGTCAAGGTCACTCTGCTCCTTAATGCCACATAATAATGAGTGAAAAGAATGCAAATGAGGTTTTGACCACCAGCCCACCTCATTGCGACTGTCTGCGCTCCAGCTCTACTTTTCCTACTTTTTTTGGGTTGTACAGCCTCAGTTCAAAGGACCTAGCTCTTTGGCAGTGATGGTTGAATTTCTGGTGAAATTCTACGGGCTTAAGCAGCCAGATTCAGGGTTGGCGCCTCTAGGTTAGAGCCCCTCCCTCGTTCCAACCCCCCCATCCCCATTGGGTCTAACCTCCACATTCCCAAAGGCAGACTAGATTTCCCCTTGGGATTAAGGCAACCTCTTGTACCTAGAAAACCAAGAGTGAGGACTCTGCCATTTCAGTCAGAAATTCTGTCTTGATATTCAGAATGATCATGTCCCCTAGTTGTGGTTTGGAAAGATAAACAGGCTCCCAGCCAAACAGGAAAAAAAAAATACTGTCCCATATTCATATGCAAAAACAGAGTGATTGGAGTGCTTCTAGGAGATAAACTAGGTGAATTTTTACTAAGGAAAGTCATTAGTCAGTGTTTCCAGGTTATTGTACTCTATATTCTTGTGGAGAAGGAAGGGAACTCATATTCAGTAGGTGATTACTTTGTGCCAGGTGCAGTGCTAGATGCTTCATGTATGCATTTAACCCATAGTCAGCCCTATCAGAGGGGTGTCATGGGTATCATTGTCCCCTTACAGAATGAAGAAACTGAGCTCGGGGCACCTGGGTGGCTCAGTGGGTTAAAGCCTCTGCCTTCGGCTCAGGTCATGATCCCCAGGTCCTGGGATCGAGCCCCACATGGGGCTCTCTGCTCAGCAGGGAGCCTGTCCCCCCCCACCCCCCACCTCTCTGCCTACTTGTGATCTCTATCAAATAAATAAATAAAATCTTAAAAAAAAAAAAAAAAAGAAAGTGAGCCTCAGAAGTTGTCACTTGCTCAGGAACTTACAGGTAGTAGAGTTGAAATTCTAACTACCTCTGACCTGAAAGCCTTATTCTCTTTCAAGAGGTTCTTTCTGAAAAAAATGTAAAAATTTCAAAATATTGCCATTGATGACTCTGGTGTCCTTCCACAACTATCTGTTTAGCTGGGAACTAAATTTTTAGATAAGCTGGAAAGTGGTGAGTCCCCTCACTGGAGTTATTGAACAGGATGTTGGTAGGTTTTTGTTTGTTTGTTTGTTTTGTTTTTTAATTCTATTTTAATTCTATTTAGTTTTATTTTGTTTTCAGGAGGAGAATTTAGTGATTCACCGCTTACATATACCACCCAGTGCTCACCACAAGTGCCCTCCTTAGTAGCCATCACCCATCTAGTGAAGGGGACGTTGTTTAATCAAATGTTTACTCTGTTGTAGAAGGTATTTGTATATCTGATGAGGCAGTATTTGCCAGTAACGGTTTATGTATTACTGATGGGAAATTGCAAACAAATAACTAACGGTTGCATATTTTAATGCATACTAGAAAGATATTAACCAGAATACCAGCTTGTGATTGCATAGATATTGTTTAGACATAACTGAAGAAAATAAATAAGGTTTTATACAGAAACAGGTAAAGTAGATGATAGTGGCCCCAGATACTAAAAAAATTGTGATGGTAGCATGTGACTGATAATGTTTGAGGATCATCACAATCTGGAATGGCCAAATAATGTTAACTCTGAGAGACAGTGAGTCTAAGTAGACTTTTGTAACTTTCCAATTACCTAGAGATTATGTGCTACAAAATAGAATTCCTAACTAGCTCTGTCTGCTACCCAGTCCATACTTAGGGTACCAAATTCCACTGTTGGCCCTCATGAAAGCAGGGAATTCAAATTAATTGGATCCTCAGTGCATCCAAAGTCCAATTATATGGAAAAATATAATACAACAAAAGGAAAAAAAAGGATTTTCTTTTTTGAAGATGGCCCAACTTTCAGGGTCCCTAGGATCACAGTTATTAAAAAGAACTATACAAATGGCATCTCTTTGGCAAAAGCTGTATGTCTTTTTAATTCATTTTAGGCAGTGACAGAAAATTATTTGAACCCAAGTTCTAGTCCTGTCTCTTATCACTAACCAGGTATGTGATGGGGTGGGGGTTGAGGGGAGCTGTTCCTGAAGATAATTTTCCTTTTCTAATGCTTTGTGAACAAGTCATACTTATGCTTTAGTGTGGTTTGGTGAGTTATCAGTTTTCAGAGAAGCCCTCTGATTTGAAAACAAACCAGGGACTCAGAACTACATCTTGGGTAGCATCTGGGTAGGAGGCACCTATGGGATATTAGAGTTAGAATTGGGTTAGGCAGTAACATTTGAATGAATTTGGAGACAGGAACTTACATTTACTGAGCACTAAGTACATTCAGGGCACTATGCATTCAATCTCACTGAATCCTCAAAATCTGCTTTTATGGATAAGAAAATTAAGGCTAATACAAATATTGAACCATTACATTGTATACCTGACACTAATCTGTCAGTTATACCTCAATTAAAAAAGAAAGAAAGAAAGAAAGAAAATTGAGGGTACGTTTAAGAAATTTGTGTAACAAATTTGTGTAGCTGTTGGTTAAGCATCTGCCTTCAGCTCAGTCCGTCATCTCAAGGTTATGGAACTGACTCCCACGTCAGGTTACCTGCTCAGTGAGGAGTCTGGTTCTCCCTCTCCTTCTGCTGCTCCCTGTGTTTGTGCTCTCTCTCCCTGTCAAATAAATAAATAAAATCTTTAAGGAAAAAGAAAAAACTTGTATAAGGTAACCGATTATATATGGCAGACCTGAGACTGAATTCAAGTGAGGTGGGCTGTAACCACTGTGCTTCATTGCCTTTGAAGATTTTAAATAGACATGGGGGTGCAATCTGTAGAGATGGGTTCAGAGCCCTGTAAGTTCAGTGCAGGTGAGGAAAAGCAGCCAGCTTGTAGAATAGCTTCCAAGCAGGTGGAAGGAGGTGACTGACAAGAGTAGGTGGGTCATGTTTTCCCTGGTGTACTTGCTGGATGTAAGGGTCCAGTGGCTTAGCACAGGCTTGGGGAACGAGTGCTTGTGCTCAGTCAAGCGGGCACAGGTAAGCAGACACAGATGGCAGCAGGGGCAGAGGACCTGGGGATCCAGGGACGATGTGACCAGACAGCTGAGGTAAAGCCTAGATTGCAGATGGCAGAGTCCCCAGCCCAGAGGCCAGAGGGAATCCACATCAGTGAATCAGCAAGCAATGCTCTGCTTGCTTCTCAGAAGTCTACATGTAGGAGATCCTGGTCTGCTCTGAATGGCTTTAAAACTGATTGGCTACGGAAGGAAGCCTCATTCTTTCTCTGTTTCTGTCTTTCTCTCTCTCTGTCTTTTTAAAAAGTAGTCTTCATGCCTAGTGTGCAGCCCAACCTGGGGCTTGAAATCATGACCCTGAGATAAGAGATGAGAACTGAGATCAAGAGTTGGTCACTTAACTAATTGGGCCACCCAGGCGCCCCTGTTTTTGTCTCTTGGTTAAGAGCTTGGAATCCAAGGCACGTGGACATAAGTAAATTATTTCCTAGTTGTGTGACCTTAGGCAAATTACTACACTATCAGCTTTAGTCTACTCAGCTGTAAAATGAAGATAATAATGGTGTCTCTTTATAGTGTTGTAGTATAGATTAAACGAGTAATATAGCTAAAGAACAGTGACTGGCTCAATAAATGTAATTATTATTGTTATTAATAAATGATAGTACTTATAAAGTATTAATTCCTTCTACTACCCAGTGACTTGGACTTAGTATAGCCAGTTATTACAATAACACTGTTTGAGTTTAATCATAAGCTAATTTAAGTCCAAGTTCTTACTCATGATTCTCAAAGATTATGAGAAATTATGATTATAATATGGTCAAATCCCCCTGTTTTCCTAATCCACTCCTTCTCCTCTGGACCATCTCACAGTAGGCAAAGGGCAAGGTCTCCATTGCTCTGGACCATGCCTCATCTCTTAGAAGACAAAAGCCTCCCTTTGTGTCCCCACATAAACATTGCCCTGCAGGCCCCTTCTTGGTACCTGCCTGAATTTCCAGGGAGCATGGAGGGCTATTCATAGTGGCTCTGACCATGTGCCTGAGGACCTAGATGTATTTTTAGTGTCTTCTGCCTAGAGTCTGGCTGAAAATATCATGCCTATTTTTTTATGCCTAATGTCAACTTCTGAATAAACAGGGTGAAGAACTCATTTCTCTTAATAGGCCCCAAGCAATGTCAAGGTGTTTGTCCCCCCCACCCCACCCCCCGACTTTGGAATGTCATTTTGCTAATGACATGAAAAGAAAGTGCTTTGTGAAACCCTAAAGCAATTTATAGAAGTTCTTGTGAAGGAGGAGAATGAAGGAGTCCAAGGGTACCCTCGAGGGGCACCTGGGTGCCTCAGTTGGGTAAGCCTCCAACTCTTGGTTTCAGGTCAGGTCATGGTCTCATCTGTCATGAGATTGAGCCCTGACATGGGCTCCCTGTACAGTGGGGAGTCTGCCTGAAGATTCTTTCCCTTTGCCTCTTCTCCCACTCATGCTTACGTGTTCTCTCTCTAACTAGATAAATAAATCTTGGGGGAAAAAAAAAAGAACACCCTGGAGAAGAGGGGTTAGGTAAGTGAGGTAGCCTCAAAGGGGCTGAACTAGGACCACTGAGAGGTAAATATATGGAGAGGTTCTGGGCACCATGTTTTCTACTTACAGAGCTGAGCAGGAGTGGAATGGCACATTGATAAACAATGAGTGGTCACCCTTGCATGTATTTATTCATGCAAAGACTGGAAACCTCAACCAGGATGTTGGTGATTGGAGTCCTGTGGGAGCAGGAGACTGGATGAAATGGGCTCGGGGCCCTTCCAGGGCCGAGATTCATGATTTCGGAGGGGTGAGGGTGAGGTCTATTCTGTGTGTTGTGGCTGGCCACTGAATGAAGTGGACACCAAGAAATAAATAAGCTACAACAGCTTATTTATTATATTATTATTATTATATTATATAATTTATATATTTATATATAATATATTAATATATAATTATATATAAATTATAATATATTATTAATAAATTATAATGTATAATTATATATCATATAAATATATGATATTTATATAATTTATACATATAAATTATATATAATTGTATTATATAATTTATATATTATATTATTTATTATTATATTATTTATTATAAATAAATAAATAAATAAGCTACAACAGCCTTGAAAATAAACCTATGTGTGGCCACATTTTCCTGGGGGTGATTTTGTCTTTCAATTTTCCCCTATTTGTTAATGCTTATTAGTTTATTTAAGTTTAGAAATTTTTTTTCCTTAAGTCAGTTTTGGTCAATAATATTTTTATAGAAGTGTCATTTTAAAATATATTGGCATTTATTTCTTATGATTTTTAATAACTACTTTCTCTGGAGTTATGTCCTCTTTTTCATTTCTGGTGTGTTTTTTACTTTTCTTTTTTATCTAACATATACTTGACATGTAACATTAATTTCAGGTGTACAACATGATGATTTGATACTTCTATATATTACAAAATGATCAATGTAAGTTTAGCATCCATCACCTTGCATAGTTACAAAATTTTTTTCTTACCTTTTAAAATCTACTCCCTTAGCAACTTTCAAATATGCAATGCAGTATTATTAACTATAGTCATCATGACTTATTTATTTTATAATTGAAAATTTGTGTCTTTTGACCCCCTTCACTCCTTTCTCCTACCCCCTACCTCCTGACTCTGGCAACCACTAATCTGTTCTCTGTATCGATGAGCTTGCGTTTTTTTGGTTTTTTTTAGAGTTCACATATAAGTGAGATCATACAGTATCTTTCTCTGTTTGATTTATTTAACTTAGCATAATCTCCTTGAGGCCCATTCACATTGTCACAAATGGTAAAATTTCCTTCTTTTTTATGGCCAAATAATATTCTGGTGTGTGTGTGTGTGTGTGTGTGTTACCAAATTTTCTTTATCCATTCACCCACCAATGGACATATAGATTGTTTACATATCGGGGCTATTGTAAATAATACTGCAATGAACATGGAGATGCCAGTATCTTTTTGAATGAGTGTTTTCCATTTTCTTTGGATAAATATTGAGAAACAGAATTGCTGGATCATAGGGTAGTTCTTCTTTTAATTTTTTGAGGAACATCTATACCGTTTCCATAGTGGCCACACCAATTTACATTTGCACCAGTTTATGTTTCCACCAAGAGTTCTCAAGGGTTCCTTTTTCTCCAGTTCTTTCCAACACTTACTTCTTGGCTTTTTGACACTCGTCCTGATTGGCAAGAGGTCGTATCTCATTGTGGTTTTAATTTGTATTTCTGTGATGATTAGTGATGTTGAGCATCTTTTCATGTACCTATTGGCCATCTGTATGTCTTTGGAAAAAAGTCTCTTCAGGTCTTCTGCTCAATCTTAACAATTGTTATTGTTATTGTGTTTTTGCTATTCAGTTGTATGAATTCCTTATATATTTTGGATATTTATTTCTTATTAGATATATGACTGGCAAATATTTTTCCCATTTAGTAGTTTGCCTCTTCATTTTGTTGATGGTTTCCTTTGCTGTATAGACCCCATGTCTTTTTTTTTTTTTTTTAAGATTTTATTTATTTATTTGGCAGAGAGAAACAGCCAGAGAAGACATGCAAGCAGGGGGAGTGGGAGAAGAAGAAACAGGCTTCCTGCTGAGAAGGGAGCCCAATTTGGAGGACCCTGAGGTCATGACCTTATCTGTAAGACTATAAGACTCCTTTTGGCACATGAGAAAATTGAGAGGTAGTTGAGTTACTTGCCTAAATTTCTTAGAGGGTGCACAGCAGAGCCCACTTAAACCTTAAGGCTCTTGGTCTATTACTCTTCCTAGTAAACCAGACTGTTCCTGCTGTGGGCATTGAGAAATCTGTGAAAACCAGGATACTGAGCAGAGTAGAGGTAATACACAGTCCAGAAGGCTGCCTTTAGGCATGAGTACTTCCTCTTTGGTAAGGCCCTTGTATACTGCAGATGCTCAGCAGATGTTTGTTGAATGAAACAAAACAATCCTGTCAGTACCTGGCACCTAGTTAGTGGTCCGTAAATGGTTATTGAATGTAAAGCAGCACAACTTTCAAGGGCTTCATATAACTGACTGCCAAAGCTCAGGACACATAGAAAGGCCCATGGCTTGTCCTCATTATGTTTTCTACTCCTGTATTTGTGGGTAGTTTCAACTCCGGGATGGTGGCAAGCCTTCCTGCATGCACGGAGGCCTCCTGCCTTAACCTCCATTCTGGGCTTGAATAAGATGAATTTTTCTGAGGATGCTTCCTACAAACAAGGGTATTAAGCCTAATAAGAGCTGCTGGTCATCTAGGTTGAGTCATTAGTAGACCACAAGCTGGCAGGATCCCTGGCACGGGAGCCCTACCATCTACTTTTGTGATTAACCAACTGTAGTCTAGCTATGATTAGAACTCTCAGTCTGGGGAGTGGCTGGACTCCAAACCCAGCTCCTTGGAAGCTCCTAATTGAGCCCCACCTGTCAGGAGGTAATAGAGAGAGACTTACTGATAATTTTGAAGTGTAAGTTTTTGATAACTGGTAAATAGCATATTAGAGCTCCCTCATTTTGCAGCCCAGCCTGCAGCAGGGTTATGAAAGGTATTTATAGTTTTGATAACTGTGCTCTTACTCCTTCCTTGTTGCCAACTAATCCTCCTTTGGTTTTGTCTGTGAATCACACAGGACGTGGAGTCATTGTGATTGGCTATGAGAGGGGCTTCAGTCATCCTCAAGATTCTTGAATAGCTTAGGAGACAAGTGATGTGATATAAAAGCTGTTTTCTTCCCTTTTGGTTTGGGGGCTTGGTTAAGAAGTGTTAGTAGATGGAATGATATTTAGATTTTTATTTTGTGCCCGGAGTGCTAAGAAAAGATTACTGACGTCAAGTGAGCAGTTCTAAGAGTAGAGTGAGCGGTCACAGCTAGAAGCTCCCTCAGTCCTTGGAGATGCAGAGACATTTGCATCTCTGGGAGAGGAGACAAGATGCCAAGCACAGAATAGTGGTGAAGAGCCCTGATTGTGCAGTGAGGCTAATTCCGTTCAAATGATGCCTCTGTTGATCATTAGGTGAAGGACATGAGTGAAATCACAAAGCTTTTGAACTTCAGTTTCATATTTGTTTTATAGGGCTGATGGTCTAAGTACTTTATTGGGATGTAGCATATTCTAAATGTATAAATGGTGGCAACATTATTATGAACTCTAGTACTAACTAGCTGTGCAAACTTAGGAGAGTGACCTCCATTCTTTGGGCCTAGTTTCCTTATTCAAAAGGCATTAGAATAGATGATTCATTGTGTCAGTCAGGGTCTAGTCAGGAGATAGAAACCATTCCAGTTATGTTAACAGAGAAATTTCTATAAACAATTCTTAACCAGGTAATAGAGAACTGGGAAGGTGGAGAGAAAACACAGAGATAGCAACTGCAGAAGGCAGCTATCATACTTAGGACCGGGAGAACAGAAGGAAGAGGTAGAGACTGTTATACATGCTTCTCAGGACTACTCGGTCCTGATATCTCTGGGGAGGGCGGGGGAGGGGAGGGTGGTATAATGTGGCTGGTGCTGAGAAAATTGCAAACAGAATCTCTGTGTTACACGAAAAAGCCACTGAGGTCAGGGTAAAGAAAAAACATTCCTGGGGCCCTGCTGACCTAATGGGAAACAAGCAGGAAGTAGCAGGCCACCTCTCCTTTTTTAAGGTCTTACTCTAGCCCACTGTTCCTCCAACCTCCACTGGAAAAGCCTTCACAGGAAGCAGCTGGCAATGGGGAAATGGGGTGTGCAGGGTCCCATTGCTAGCATCACAAAGCTGAATGTGGAAGGGTGGGCTTGGAGCTGAGAGACAACAGCTTAATAACTGGTGTAATCTTCAAGGTTCCTTCCAGGTTAGAGTCTGTGAGTCAGGTTCTGAAGCCCCTGAAGAACTCCATGGGCTCCTGGAGAATGAGCATGGTGTGGTAGGATGACTTTGAGTTTTATAGCCATACAGATCTGGATTGGAATCCTATCTCTGACTCTTACCAGCTATGGGATGTTGGGTAAGTTACTATGAATTTCTCTGAGCCTTGTTTCCTCCTCTGTAAAATGATGATATCAATACTTATCTCACAGGGTTATTGTTATACTTAAATAAGAATAGGCCTATGAAATTTCGGGTGTGTGTGTCTGGAACATCAATGGTAGCTATTATTATTAAGGATAGTTAATATGAGTGTCTCCTGATTGGCTTGGCTTGTTCCTTTTGTTGGTTGCACAAACTGATGTCCCTGTTTTGTTTCTTCCACTCAGATGTGGCTTGCTGGATCATTATGGGGAGCCTGGGCAGTGGGTCAGTCATGTGGGTCAGGGAGTCCCATGGTCTCTGGGTCTCTGGGGACATTTGTGCAGTTGCTCTTGGTTCTCAGACTGGGATCTAGTAGGCTGGCTTCCAAGTGTGTGTTCAGTGCCAGGCAGGGACATGCACCTATTATTGTACTGCAGCTAGTGGGCTCCTTGGATGCTATTCAAGCCAGAGGCAAGAAGTTTATTTTCTTGGCAGAAATGCTGTAGACTAGGAGAATCATTTCTCTCCACTCAGCATAGTTGATATCCTCTTACTTTCTTCTAGGTGAGCTCTTAGACTAGAAATAATAAGGAAACGCAGACTATTCAATATTATTGATGGCATTAATAACTAGTGTTTACTAGGATCCATCCTGTGCCAACTATCATACAAAGTCTTTTACCCCTATACAAGGCATCACCCCTAATCTTGAATGCTATAATGTCAGTTTTATTTTCTCAACCCTATCTACAAAGAAACTGAGGCACAGAGTTGTTAGATAAACTTGCCCAGAACTTTCAAATAGTATAAAATGGAGCCAGGATTAGAACCCAAGTTTGTTGGATTATAAGCATGTTCCTTTGCTATTAAGCCAGACTCTTTCCAGTGCTTGTTAAAAGTAGCACAAATTTAACTTAGAAAATACCTGGATTTCAGGGCCACAGAAAGGTAGATTACTCAGTAGAACCCCTGCTACGCTTCCTTCTAACTTTCCATTATAATGGTTTAATGGCATCTGATTAACAGCCTCTGATGCATCTTTACCCAGCTTCTCAAGGAAATACCTAAAAAACCCAAAAGGATGAATACTCAAAATGCAAATTCACAGTTTTTGGTATGATTTAAATCTGCTATAGAGACGGCTTTATTTGGTCGATATTCTATCAGTTATTGGGGAGGAAGTCTATTTAACTAAAAATACTTTTTTACCCCCTAATAAAGCAGTCAGGCTTTTATGTGAAACCATTCACCTAAAAGGTACCTCTCTGACAATTTTTTCCCTTTCAGATAGCCAAGTAATTTGGAGCTTGTCTGCTCTAAGCGTCACAGGCATTATGATTATGTAGTACTATTTCTCAGAAAGCCCGGCACTTATCATAATCATGCAACTCATTCTAACAGGTCTAAGATAGGTTTAGCTAGATTCTGCTTGATGTGAAAGAAGCTTCTGGAAATACAGATTTCCCAAAGTTGTAGGAATGGTGAAGTCGGGTTGAGATCCATTCATGGACTACCTTTGCTTCACTTCACGTATAAGGGCAGTGCTGCTTGCCTGAGAGAAGGGTAGAAGTTGCCTTGTTGTTCTCCCATTGCCTGGTCCCTGCCTCAGAAGCCTCAGGGCCACGCTAACAAAACAATTCTCAATTTCCTTGGGAAAAATTAACAGATGGGAATATCCAGGGACATTAAAAAAATAGTAGCAAGGCTCATGCAGCCATCAAAAAAGAAATGAAATCTTGCCATTGGCAACAATGTGGATGGAACTAGACTGTATTATGATAAGCAAAATAAGTCAATCAGAGAAAGACCATTACCATATGATCTCACTGATGTGTGGAATTTGAGAAACAAGGCAGAACATCATAGGGGAAAAGAGGAAAAAAAATGAAACAAGATGAAAGCAGAGAGGGAGACAAACCCTAAGAGACTCTTAAATCTCAGGAAACAGACTGAGGGTTGCTGGAGTGGAGAGGGTGGGAGGGATGGGGTGGCTGCGCGATGGGCACCGGGGAGGGTATGTGTCGTGGAGAACACGGTGTATTGTGTAAGACTGATGAACCACATACCTGTACCCCTGAAACAGGTAATACATTATATGTCAATAATAAAAATAATAGCAAGGAGAAAGAATATTTGTTCTTTGATATGAAAAAATAATAGAAAATCAAAGAAATTAAAACACGAACCTAGTACGTTCCAGTGAAGATTGGGATAAAGATAGAATTTGAATCGGAATCACCAAATTAATAGAGTATATCCTCCTGTGAGTGACTCTAAATTTTGTTGTTTAAGATTTTATTTATTTATTTGACACAGAGAGAAAGAGAGAGCACAAGCAGGCAGAGCAGCAGACAGAGTGAATGGAAGAAGCAGGCTTCCTACTGAGCAAAGAGCCCAATGTGGGACTTTATCCCAGGACCCTGGGATGATGACCTGAGCCAAAGGCAGATGCTTAACTGACTGAGCCGCCCAGACGCCCCCTGAGGAGAAAGAGATTCCCCCCGAGGGAATCCTCAAGCAGATTCCCTGCTGAGTACAGAGCCTTATGTGGGGCTTGATCTCAGAACCCTGAGCCAAAATCAAGTGTTGGACCTTTAACCCACTGAGCCACACAGTGCCTCTCCACTGGGTGCTTTCTATATGTCTATACTCCTTACCTCCAACTATTTACCTCATTCGATGGGTAGGGATTATCACTCCATTTTGCGGAGGACTAGGATTCAGAGAGCTTTATCAACTTGCTTGAGATCACAGAGACAGGAAGTGACCCAGTCAGAATTTATGCTCCTTTCCAGCTAACTCAAAAGCCTAAACTTTTACCATTACACCATGCTGTTTTTTTTTTTTTTTTGGAAACATTTTTTCTTTATTGTGGTAAATATACACGACATAAAATTTACCATTTTAACCATTTGTGTGTTTATGGCTAAGTGCATTCAAATTGTTGTGCAATCATCAGTTGGCTATTTTTTAAGCATTTAAAGACAGCAGGGGCATCCAAGTCTATTGATAGTGGGTCAGAAGATCATTAATTAAGGTAATTATCCTACATGTGTGTGGGCCAGTGAATTTCCACTTGGTGACAATGATTTAGTGAATAGTTATTTGGATATGACTCAAATGCTCATCTGAATTTTGGAGCTTTATTTATATTTATTATCTTTGGTCAGGAACATCATCATCATCTCCCACTTTCAGGAAATTAAACAAGAATATCTCACTATTATGTTATTAATTACATTCAGCTTCAATTACAATTGCTAACTGATCCCAGCTTGCTAGTTTGACATCTGGGTGCAGCAGGCATACCACGGTAGTGGCAGACAGGTAAAGACACCAGAGAGCTCATGCAGGTTATTGAATTAGATAACTTAGTGGTGCTAGAGACCCCAGGTGGTCCACTTTGGGAGCAATAGCATGCTGGATTTCTGGGAAGCATGGCTATCAGGATTCCCCTAAGTTTTCTCTTTACCAGGTTGAACAATCTTGTTTTTCTTCATAAAACACAGAATCCGAAGCCCTTTATTGAAAGTACCACTTTCCATTCTGCTGACTAACATTTCTTTCCAAGTGTGGCTTCTGGAATGGAACCGGTCCTGTCATGATCCTACGAGTTTAGAGCAGAACACATCTGCCTAACGCTGGGTGGCAGGCCTCCCTCCATGCCAACCCCGAGAGCATCCTCTTCCCTGTTGGTGCCTTCGTGTTGTAGGCTCTTGTTAAGCTTGTAGTCAGTTCAAACTCCAAAACTGCTTCATCTATATCACTGGGACACTAGACCTCCCCACCTATGTCCTTGTGAATTGGCCTTTCGGACTTAAGGATAAGACTTTATTTCTATCAAGGGTAGAAAATTTGTGCAATGCCCATGCCCATGGACCTTGTTTACAGCCAGTAATTTTTATTAGCACTTTTCTCCCTGAGCCTGATAGGCCTCAGAATCCTTCTGAACACAATGCTTCACTTAGTCATCACCAATCCTTTCTCAGAGTTGGTACACAAGTACTTGCTTTGCATGGGTTCAGATGATATGTTGTTTCATATTTAACCCATCACAGAAAATGATAAATCAGAGTACATTTAGGACTAGAAGACTGGGTGGTGACTGATGTAACAGAGCTTGATAGAGTTAATATCATAAATGTTTTAAAAAAATTGAACATTGATTGCAGCAGAAGTACAATAGTTTTAATTATTTAAAAAGCCTTCCTTCTTTTTGACACATCTAAGGCCCTATTTTGTGAACAGGTTGTGCCAGAAACTGAATCAGTTTGCAAAAATCACGACTGCATTTTCTGTCAGTAATTCAGCTTCTTTCTAATCCCTGCCATCTCCCTTACCCATATAGGTGACTTTAGATTCAGGAGAAGTTAGGGGAGTAGGCACAATGCTTTTCCCCCTCTTTTTTTTAATCCCAAGATTATTGTTTCCCTCTTCAAATAAAGAAAGGGAGGGAATACATGGGGAGGCACTGGGGCAGCAACAGCATCAGTTAGGAGACATAGGATTGGGAAGACATTTGTAGTTTTGCAGAATACTCCTGATAACTGAAATTCATCTGTGAGATACAAAGTAGTCCATATATCAGGCAGCCACAGACTGATTAACTCCCAGTTCTTTACCTTTGTAAGGGTCTCTGTGGCTTTCTAGGATCAGCAAACCACAGCATCACTGATTTCTTTTTCCTTTCTTTTTTTTCAAAAGATTTTATTTATTTGAGAGAAAGTGAGTGAGAGCGAGAGCACAGGTGTGGGGTAGGGGCAAAGGGAGAGGGAAAAGCAGACCCTGCCCAGAATGGAGCCTGATGAGGGGCTCAATCCCAGCGTCCTGGGATCATGACTTCAGCTGAAGGCAGATGCTTAATCGACTAGACCACCCTGGCACCCTTCACTGACTTTTTATATGTATATAAAAAGCATATTGCAGACTATAAAGCAGGGCACAAATAATCGTTCTTCTAATATGCTGTATTTCTTTTTAAAATATTTCATCTTGCAATTGGGAGGGGTTTCCTTATGTGCCCTTGACTTGGGGCCATTCTAATGTTGATAGAAGATATTTTCAGAACCTGGTTTCTGAGAACTCTCAACTGTTAGATGTTCAGTTTGCTATTCACCCCTCCTCTTTCTGATTCTGACCAATGGGGAACACAGGTATGGAATAGTAGTCAGAGAGACAAGTACCACTTGTTTCATAGGTAGACAAGCTCTTGATACCCAAACTAAACTTTGGCAAAAGGTGTTTTGGTGAACTTGACTCTAGTGTGAAGTTGAGATGTATGCTTGTACTACACAGCCCAAATGTAAGTCATTAGATTCACATGCTCAGCCACATGACAGAGCGAATCAGTGAGTAAAGGCCTACAGAAAAGATAAAAAGATGTATTTAACCATTGGCATACCAGGACTACAGGCCTGCCACAACCACCCCATCATAGGTTGAACAAGAAGAATGGCAGGGCTGCCTGTCTAGGAAGAACTGTCCAGGGGTGCTTGCCATGTGGAGCAGAAATGGAACAGTGGTCAGTACAGTCATGGTTCAGTAATGATATCCACCAGTAATTGTAGCACACACTAACTGTGTCAACTATCACACAGTCCACTCAGTGGAAAGTGAGTCAGGGGTAGGAGAGACCAGAGCATTCCATTTCAATCTTCCTAAAAGAGAGGAGAGGGGGCAGAAGTCCCTTCATCTACCAGCTGGGACAACAAGCATAAATATTCCTCCCCTCAACAGCATCCCTTGCTATCCCTTGGAAGATGTCTCATTTGTGATCTAATCCAAGGATTGGTGATCGGCAAAACAAGCTTTAAGCTGAAAGATGGTGGAATTTTGATTGGAGAAAAATATCTTAACTGGAAAAGTCCCCATGGATAATCTGCAAGTCAGTCTTTGGTTTATGCAAAGCAGCACGTGTGCCTCTGTGCTGATGGTGCAAATACAGTAATTAACCACACTGAAATGCCAGCCACACACCTGGGTTTTGGGGAGAGACTTCTCCTGCTCCAGGAGTGGGGGTGGGGGACTCCAACTTAAAGAGAAACAAACATACGAGAGATAAGTGTGGAAAACTGAAAAATCTGTGACTACTTGGCTTGTGAAAATTGACTTTGTTTCCAAAGCAGCAACATTTTTGAAGAAAACAAAACTTTTCTCAGTGTGAGAGCTTTCTCTCTGTTTTTGTATTTTATACTGGAATGCACTATGGCATTGTTAAAAAGCCGTGAATGAACTTCAGAAATTGTAGAATCAGGCTTAGGATCTGGCTATCTTACCTATGGGGGACCTTGACCAAGTTACTTCACCTTTCTGAGGCTCAGTTTCCTCATTTAGAGTGACAGTAATCATACCTAGTAGTCAGGGTTCTTGTGCAGATCAGAGATATGAGATGTATAGAGCCTGGCCCAGAATGAATTGTGATGGTAATTGTATGTTTTTTCCTAAATACTTAATTCTGCATCACAACGGGTAGATCTGCAAGCTTTATGCATACAAAACACTAAATCCAAGAGGATATTTGTTCTTTTATGTGCTCAGAAAAACCAGGTCAACTTTTAAAGTGGGAATTAGGAGACCATGTTCCAGATAAATCCTTTCTGGTTTGTATTATTGATTTTCCCAGAGAATTAGATCATCCAAACATTTGCGCATTCATTAAAGTCTGCATTAAAGTGCCAGATGTGGTTATTATGACAGAATACTGCCCGTAGGGAAACTTGATGGATGTTCTGCTCAATGGTGACATTCCTGTCAACTGGGGTTTCCAGTAAGAGCCAGGCATTTGAGTGGTAGGAAACATAAACTAGTGAAATTCTACAAACAAACCCCATTTCCATCATTGTTCCTAGGGATCTCTTGTCATTCAAATGCATTACCTGGAAAGAGGACTTTGTGTATGTCTTGAGGCATGGATGGGAATGGATGGGTCATTATATCTACATGGGGAGGCCTAGAGAGGATTTTGAACGAGGCCCACCCACTGGTGCCTGGGAAGACCTGGATAGGATAGCAAAAAGTCCTGTTTAGCATCTAAAGAGTATTGCTACAAGCAACAGCAAGGAGTGTTGTAAGTAGTAGGCACAGGCTAGTTTTAATTAAAATACCTAGCAAATACTGTGCTGGGCACTTAAGATTACAAAGATAAATAAGAAATATTCCCAGCCTTCAAGAACATCTTGGGCTGGTAGGAAAGACAAATAAGCAGAGTTATGGAACAGTTGATAGAAGTCTTAAGGGAGTGTCTAGTGCATGGGAGTAGCATTTAGTCCAGACTGTGCAGGGGTAATGGGCTATGGAAGGTATCCCAGTGGAGGTGAGCTGAGAAAGAGTAGTAGTTTGCCAGGAAAAAGGGAAAAGAGAAGTAGTTCCAAAGATAGGGAACATGGTATGTAATATCTAAGAGAGGATGGTTCAATCTGGGATTATTAGATTAGTATGGCCAGAGCTTAGAGATGAGGGTAGAGGCAAGTTGTAGGAGTGGTAAGAAATGAGACCAGAAAGATAAGTAGGTAGTCCTGAAATGGGCCAAAGTAAATAAGATAATTTAGTATATGAAAAAAAATGGAATTTCAAATAAGTGAGAAGGAGAGATTGTTGGAATGAAGGATTCGGGATGACTGTCTAACCATTTGGCAAAAATAATGTTAGATCCCCTAGTGCATACCTTTAATCAAAATTAATTTGGGGACAGCTTTAAATTTTCAAAATGAAAACTGAAACTTTAAAGGTACTAGAAGGAGGGGCACCTGGGTGGCTCAGTTGGTTGGGCCTCTGCCTTCAGCTCAGGTCATGATCCCAGGGTCCTGTGATCAAGCCCTGCATCAGGCTCTCTGCTCAGTGGGGAGCCTGCTTCCTCCCCTCTCTCTCTGCCTGCTTGTGATCTCTCTCTCTCTCTCTGTCAAATAAATAAATAAAATATTAAAAAAAATAAAAGTACTAGAAGGAAACACATGTGTACTAGAAGGAAACATATATGATTATGTGACACCACAGTGAAAATTAACAGGCATGTGAGCATTTGGGAAAAGTATTTCTAACATATCTCTTACTGAGTATAACTGTAACTATAACTGACTTGACATCCATAGCCTAGTGAATATTATCAATATAAATATCATAACATAACTTCTTTTATGTTAATTATAGACCAGTCTATGAACATTTAAATTTATTTTTTTTTATTTTTTATTTTTTAAAGATTTATTTGAGAAAGAGAGGGTGTGGAGCAGAGGGAGAGGAAGAGAGGAACTCAAGCAGACACTGCGCTGAACATAGAGCCTGATGTGATCCCACAACCCTGAGATCACAACCTGAGCTGAAGCCAGGCATTGGACGCCCAACTGACTGTACCATATGGGTGCCCTTAAATTTATTTTTAAATGTGACATATATACAAGTGAGTCAGATTTATTTGGAATAAATATTCACTTTTTTTTCCCTGGATAATTATGACCTCAAAGCATTCACAACTATGGGTATAGCTAAACTTACTTAAAACTTACTTGATCTCTACTCTCCCTGCACACAGTGACTCTGCATTTCACAAATCAGGAGTAATCTTTGTGGATTTTTAATTTGCTCTAGATGAGGGATTTCACATCAAAATGATCTGTGTACCTTTTTGCAGGTATGCTATTGTTTTGATTGCCCTCTGAAGTGACTCAGTGTTGGTAAGATTCTACTGAACATATTTTCAAGTGAACCACCATGGAGTCTGCATCTCCATTGCTCAGCAATGAACTGTGTGCCCTACCCTACCCAGAGAACAAAGTTTTGTCTGATTTGTTCATATACATAAGAGAGAATAAGATAAATACTATCTATCTATCTTTGAATAGTTTATGCTTTTGAAAAAACACTGAACCAAAATTCCGTACTGTAAAGTCTTCTACATATTAGGATGAGTTTCCCCACCTAAATCTAGGCAGACTGAGTTAAAGGAGAGCAAGACTAAAAATACTCTGGCTGCATCTGGAACACAGGGATCCTCTGGGATTTGGTTCATTTGACCACATTCTAATCATAATGATGTTGAGCGTGGATTTTGTTCCCCAGGATATTGAGTCCTTAAATAAATTCTTCTCACCCTTAGGATTTGTTTGTTTATTTTAAGAAATCCCTTCAGGTTTATAAATCCCAACAAATCACAAAAATTATACATATTTTGAATAGAGATTAAAATGGTTATAAAGGGGGTGCCTGGGTGGCTCAGACAGTTAAGCATTTGACTTTGGCTTGGGTCATGATCTCAGGGTACTGGGATAGAGCCCCTCATCGCGCTCCCTGCTCAGTGGAGAGTCTGCTTCTCTTTCTCTGACCCTCCTCCCCGCTTGTGCTATCTCTCTCTGTCTCAAATACATTTTAAAAAATTAAAAAAATAAAAAAATAAAGCAGTAATAAATACATTGTCTATAAGAGAAATCGGAGATGAATGGGGGTGGAGGCATGATTCCTTAAAATTAATTTTCTTTGGATTATTTTAAATGTAAAACCCTTGGGAATTGTGTATCTTGGCCAATAGTTTCATGTTTTTCTGAATGCCACTTAACAGATAAATCAAGAGACATTCAATCAGAACAATTTCAATTTCAATCAGAACAATTGAACATTATTGACTACTCTTGGTATGTTTAAATAAATGCAAAGAGGAGATGAAGGAGAGATGATAGAATATAATAAGAAAATCCATCTCCACTCTCTAATCATAGGAATCATGAAATTTTGATGGTAATGGGGAATTTACTTCATATTAATATCTACACTATTGGGGTTCATATGCTATTCCCATTTCTCCCATTTATCTTGTTATTTCTTAGCTTTAATACATGTTTAAGTAAATTAATTCTCAAAACAACCGTGCAATTTAAATGTATTCCCACAGAGACTGAAAACAAACCCAAACAGCAGACTACTGTTCTTCAAGGGGGTTGGCTCATACTAGTCACTACATGTCATAAGTATCTAAAAGTGGACTCTCTTAGACAAGCAGATGAGCAAGGTCATTTGTAAACTGAGCACTAACTGTATATGGGACTTGTCTATGGAGGAGGTTAGGCTCACATCACTCTGTCCTCTACAAGAGTGAGCTGAATATGTGTGTAGGAGGGAGAGGGTGTGGGTTGTGCTGGACAACAGGGAATAAAGGACCTAAGCAGCAGCTCCATGCTGGGGAGCACTGGGAATGATGGATGACTAGACTGGGCACTTTGGTGGTGATTCTTAAATGCCAGATTGAGAAAGTCACACTTAATCAGAAAGGAGCATTGTTAACTCTGAAGTGGTGGGAATGACATAAAAAGAATGAAGAGAGATGCAGGTATTGGTGGCAAATTTGAATATTCTTTCCCTCGTGATTATTTAAGGCACTTAGTAAGGGCTCAAGGCTAGGTCTCATAAAGGAATGCTTAATTCACAGTATAATTCTAAATACTGCTTAACAGATGAATCATGAATTGATAGACTTGCTAATTTGACCCTTTTTACTTGAGAGGAAGGCTGAGGGGTTGCATCAACCACCTCTGCTTGTCTGAAACCGCAGCTATTAGGTGGAAGTCACCTTATAGATTATTTATTTGTGCCACTTTATTTTCAGATGAGGCAACTGAGACCCAGAGAGACGGAGAAACCTGTCTAAGGCTCCAGCTTGCTCCCTTATTCCCATGTCGTTCTCTGGTAGAAGGACACAGTTTCAGCCCTGGGCTCCCATTTCTCTCTCCCCAACCCTACTTCCATTATAATTTTGGCTAACCTTAGTATGCATAAGGATGATGTGTTCTTTTCTGTCAGTTATTTGACTCCCATTTTCTCCCACGATCTTTTTCTTCATCTGTTTCAGTTACCCATTTCTATAGCACACATGAGGTATTATCGTTATGCATGACTGGATCACTTCCATATCTCCATGTCGATATCTCACTTTTTGACCTCTTACCCCCCCCCTTTTTAAGTGAATTCCCTTTAGTTTCCCAACTCTACCTATGCATTAGGTGGGACATCCAATTCCCTGACCTCATTGTACTTCACTTTCTTTTATACCCCATTTTTCTCCTTACCGGACTTAGATTCCATGGCCCATCGCTGATAATAGATTCATTTGCCTAAACTCCTGTTGTCTTATCACAAACAAACAAATTGTATGTGTTTGGTGTATTTGCTGTCTTCTGCCTCTGGACTATATACTCTTTGAGGGAGGGCCTTTGTCTGCTCTGCTCCCTGTTGTATTCTAAGGTTCTAGAATGTGGTTGGTATATGGTGGGTGCTCAGTAAATACTAGTTGCATGAGTGAAATCAGTGAAAGTGAGCATAGCTTTCAAAGGGGTTAAATTTTATTTTTCTCTAGAGTTTGGCACATGCTTCTGTTTTGATTATTTTTAATACTAAGTTGTTTTTTATTTTTCTTTAATTCTTTTCTCCCCTCCCATAGAGAGCAGAACTTTGTTCTGTTAGGCATTCCATTATCTCTCTCTTGCTTATAACAGGGAAGCCTGAGAATCACCGTCCTTGCCCTTCAGGATATGCAGAGGTAAGGAGGTGAGGTGGGAAAGGGAACTTGATCATCATCTGAAGCCATCAACTAAGCATGAACCCATGTTATGTCCTGAAAGAGATACATCAATAAAAGTAACCTACTGCATCAAGTAACAACTTCTTGGCATTTTCCTGGCCTTTCTAAGGCCACTTCCAGGTAGAGATGATCCAGTAGGCAATTTGAATATGTGTTAGGAACTTGGAACTCAGATGGAAATGGAAATCTGGGGACTGTCGCTACCTAGGGTTGTAATGTAGCCATAGATAGAGAGGAAACCTTCTAGGGAGAAGATGTAGAGAGAGAAGAGACAGCACAATGCTGAGATGGCAGAAATACTCCAGTATTTCTTGAGGACTCTGATGCCATTAAAAACACAATGACAAAGTGACACATATGATGAAGAAAACAAGACAAGCATGTTCATATGCAGCATGTCTCATCCACAGATATAGCTATGGAGCCACAATACCCATCATTTTGGAATTTAGACATGTGTGTGTAATCCAGAAGCAGAAGATTTAGGCATATGTGTTTATGATGATTTGTGTAATTAATTTATTAAAACACAAAACAAGAACTGTGAAGTTGAAAGGACAGTGTTGAAGTGGAAAGGACCTGCCAGTGATGTTATAGACTCCTTTGGTCTAGCCACAGACATGGCGTTAATTTCCCTCTAGTGCTTGAATCTCCAAGCCTCTGGCATCCTAGCATCTCTGGCTAGTTTCTTTATCTTTCAAATTAGAAAGGGACACTACATCAGTGAATTCTGGGATGGTCCTGCCCCTGAGAGCATGTTTTGTAAGTGGTCTGAAAAAGTATTTTGAATTTTATAACCAAATTTTATATTTCTAAAAATCACATGGATTTATTTAGTAGTTCACGCTTTTGATTGTAAAGCTAAATGAAATCTTCCTGGCTGGTAGGGTTAACATTCACAAAGATGGAGGACACTGGGACTAAGGTGATTCCAAGTTGTTCAATTCTGCATTTCTTTTTTTTTTTTTTAATTTTTAAAATTTATTTTCAGCATAACAGTATTCATTGTTTTTGCACCACACCCAGTGCTCCATGCGATCCGTGCCCTCTCAAATACCCACAACCTGGTTCCCTCAACCTCCTACCCCCCACCCCTTCAAAACCCTCAGATTGTTTTCAGAGTCCATAGTCTCTCATGGTTCACCTCCCCTTCCAATTTCCCTCAACTCCCTTCTCCTCTCCATCTTCCCTTGTCCTCCATGCTATTTGTTATGCTCCACAAATAAGTGAAACCATATGATAATTAACTCTCTCTGCTTGAGTTATTTCATTCAGCATAATCTCTTCCAGTCCCATCCATGTTGCTACAAAAGTTGGGTATTCGTCCTTTCTGATGGAGGCATAATACTCCATAGTGTATATGGGCCACATCTTCCTTATCCATTCGTCTGTTGAAGGGCATCTTGGTTCTTTCTACAGTTTGGTGACCGTGGCCATTGCTGCTATAAGCAGATGGCCCTTCTTTTCACTGCATCTGTATCTTGGGGATAAATACCCAGTAGTGCAATTGCAGGGTCATAGGGAAGCTCTATTTTTAATTTCTTAAGGAATCTCCACACTGTTCTCCAAAGTGGCTGCACCAACTTGCATTCCCACCAACAGTGGAAGAGGGGTTCCCCTTTCTTCACATCCCCTCCAACACATGTTGTTTCCTGTCTTGCTAATTTTGGCCATTTTAAGTGGTGTAAGGTGGTATCTCAATGTGGTTTTAATTTGAATCTCCCTGATGGCTAGTGATGATGAACATTTTTTCATGTGTCTGATAGCCATTTGTATGTCTTCATTGGAGAACTGTCTATTCATATCTTCTGCCCATTTTTTGATATGATTATCTGTTTTGTGTGTGTTGAGTTTGAGAAGTTATTTATAGATCCTGGATATCAACCTTTTGTCTGTACTGTCATTTGCAAATATCTTCTCCCATTCTGTGGGTTTCCTCTTTGTTTTGTTGACTGTTTCCTTTGCTGTGCAGAAGCTTTTGATTTTGATGAAGTCCCAAAAGTTCATCTTCGCTTTTGTTTCCTTTGCCTTTGGAGACATATCTTGAAAGAATTTGCTGTGGCTGATATCGAAGAGGTTACTGCCTATATTCTCCTCTAGGATTCTGATGGATTCCTGTCTCACGTTGAGGTATTTTATCCATTTTGAGTTTATCTTTGTGTACAGTGTAAGAGAATGGTCGAGTTTCATTCTTCTACATATAGCTGTCCAGTTTTCCCAGCACCATTTATTGAAGAGACTGTCTTTTCTCCACTGTATATTTTTTCCTCTTTTGTTGAAGATGATTTGACCATAGAGTTGAGGGTCCATATTTGGGCTCTCTACTCTGTTCCACTGGTCTATGTGTCTGTTTTTATGCCAGTACCATGCTGTCTTGGTGATCACAGCTTTGTAGTAAAGCTTGAAATCAGGTAACATGATGCCCCCAATTTTATTTATTTATTTTTAAAAAAGATTTTATTTATTTATTTGACAGATAGAGAGAGAGAGAGATCACAAGTAGGCAGAGAGGCAGGCAGAGAGGAAGGGAAGCAGGCTCCCTGCTGAGCAGAAAGCACCATGTGGGGCTCCATCCCAGGACCCTGAGATCATGACCTGAGCCAAAGGCAGAGGCTTTAACCCACTGAGCTACCCAGGCGCCCCCCCCCCAGTTTTATTTTTGTTTTTCAACATTTCCTTAGCGATTCAGGGTCTCTCCTGATTCCATACAAATTTTTGGATTATTTGCTCCAGCTCTTTGAAAAATATTGGTGGAATTTTGAACGGAATGGCATTAAAAGTATAGATTGCTCTAGGCAGTATAGACATTTTAACAATGTTTATTCCCAGGTATCTTATGGTTCTTGGTGCTATAGTTAATGGAATTGATTCTCTAATTTCCTTTTCAGTATTTTCACTGTTAGTGTATAAGAAAGCCACTGATTTCTGTACATTAACTTTGTATCCTGCCACGTTGCTGAATTGTTGTATGAGTTCCAGTAGTTTGGGGGTGGAGTCTTTTGGGTTTTCCATATAAAGAATCATGTCATCTGCGAAGAGAGAGAGTTTGACTTCTTCATTGCTAATTTGGATACCTTTTATTTCTCTTTGTTGTCTGATTGCTGTTGCTAGGACTTCTAATACTATGTTGAACAGAGTGGTGAGAGTGGGCATCCTTGTCGTGTTCCTGATTTCAACAGGAAGGCTGCAAGCTTTTTCCCATTGAGGATGATATTTGCTGTGGGTCTTTCATAGATAGATTTGATGAAGTTCAGGAATGTTCCCTCTATCCCTATACTTTGGAGCGTCTTAATCAGGAACGGATGCTGGATTTTGTCAAATGCTTTTTCTGCATCAATTGAGAGGACCATGTGGTTCTTCTCTCTTCTCTTATTAATTTGTTCTATCACATTGATTGGTTTGCGAATGTTGAACCATCCTTGTAGCCCAGGAATGAATCCCACCTGGTCATGGTGGATAATCTTTTAATGTGCTGTTGGATCCTGTTTGCTAGGATCTTGTTGTGAATGCACATTGGACCAGATGGACCTCATAGATATATACAGAACATTCCACCCTAAAACAACAGAATACTCATTCTTCTCAAGTGCACATGGAACCTTCTCAAGAATAGACCACATACTGGGTCACAAATCAGGACTCAACCGATACCAAAAAACTGAGATTATTCCCTGCACATTCTCATATCACAATACTTTGAAACTGGAGCTCAATCACAAGGAAAAGTTCGGAAGGAACTCAAACACCTGGAAGCTAAAGACCACCTTGCTTAAGAATGCTTGAATCAACCAGGAGATCAAAGAAGAACTGAAACAATTCATGGAAACCAATGAGAATGAAGACACTTTGGTCCAAAACCTATGGGATACAGCAAAGGTGGTCCTAAGGGGGAAATACATAGCCATCCAAGCCTCCCTCAAAAAAATTGAAAAATCCAGAACACACCAGCTGTCTCTACACCTTAAAGAGCTGGAGAATCAACAACAAATCAAACCAACTCCACACATAAGAAGAGAAATAATCAAGATTAGAGTTGAGATCAATGAGGTAGAAACCAGAGATACAGTAGAACGTATCAATGAAACTAGAAGCTGGTTTTTTGAAAGAATCAATAAGATTGACAAACCATTGGCCACACTAATCCAAAAGCAAAGAGAAAAAGCCCAAATTAATAAAATTATGAATGAAAAGGGAGAGATCACAACTAACACCAAGGAAGTAGAAACAATCATCAGAAGTTATTATCAACAATTATATGCCAAAGCTAAGCAACCTAGATGAAATGGATGCATTCCTCGAAAACTATAAACTCCCAAAATTGAACCAGGAAGAAATTGACAACCTGAATAGACCGATATCTAGTAACGCGATTGAAGCAGTGGTCAAAAACCTCCCAAAAAACAAGAGTCCAGGACCTGATGGATTCCCTGGGGAATTCTACCAAACTTTCAAAGAAGAAATAACACCTATTCTCCTGAAGCTGTTTCAAAAAATGAAGCAGAAGGAAAATTTCCAGACTCTTTCTATGAAGCCAGCATTACCCTGATCCCCAAACCAGGCAAAGACCCTACCAAAAAGGAGTATTTCAGACCAATATCACTGATGAATATGGATGCTAAGATTCTCAACAATTCTGCATTTCTGTTCAGAATATCAGTAAATCAGTGGCCTGGCTGTTACTCTTGGTCACTGCAGTTGATTAGAGGGGAAATTTGATTAGGCAGTACAAGAAAAACAACCCATCTCAAAGACCCACTTTGAACTAGTAAAGCAGATTTTGTGTAAGATGAATTTCTCAACACAGTTTGGTAGAGGTGATGATATCTTTGGTAATTTTGGGTGACTTCTCTGTCCTCACTAACTGTGCCCATTTAGATATGGATTTATCACAGCATTAAGGGCAAATCTCTCTGGTGCACTCCTACATAGCTGGCTTGGTTACTGGATCCTAAGGGGATGATAATTATATGTTAAGAGCTCCCTATGGAAACCCCCCTGCATTGTAGGTGCTTTCAAAGAGTCAGAAGTTATTACATAGGGAGCAAAGTGTTCCCCTTTAAATAATTGCTCTTTGTGGTGGATGCTTAGATGGAGATATGTAACAAACATGGAAGTACTTATGGCAGTAAAAAGCCAAGATCTAATGCATGAAAAACAAAAAACCCACCACCTGCTCTATAGTAAGTAATGCTTTATTGAAATACAATGTCAGTAATAAAAGCTGATTTGGTGAGTTCATGCATTTTTATTTAACTTATTTCTCTGGAATACTCTTTCCTGAGACCTAATTGCTGAAGCCATGGAAATAACACTTTTACATCTTTGACATTAATTCTGTTTTCTGCTTGCATGGATTTTTAAGGGTCAGTTCTCGTTTTACTAGGATTTTGGTAACTATCAGTGCCTCTAACACAAGTCAGTGTGCGTGGAGGGTAGAAGACAAATCATTACTTGTTACCAAGGAAAGAGTTAAATGTCAGCACTGGATCTTCGGCAGCTGTGCATGAGTCTTGCAAGGAAATGCCCAGTCTACAGGCAGAGCTGCGAGAGCAGTCCTCTCAGGAAGCTGCAAGGGGAGGTACTCAGGCAGACAGAGGGTTCCAACTTCAGCAGTGTTGTGGAGCAGTAGGTTGTAGACATGGTTCAGAGCTTAGGCTCTGGAGTGAACCAGAGCTGGAGTAGTGTCCCAGCTCTGCCTTTTTCTAGCTTTATGATCCTTGGGCAAGTCACTTTATGAGCCACAGTTTCTCCATACCATGTAATAGGGGTTAAAAACTATACCAACTTCCTAGGAATGTCTTATTAAATAAGTTAATGCATGTAATGCTTTTAGCAAGTGCCTGACAGAGCTCAATAGGTATGATGATGGTGATGATGATGTGAAGACAAGGATATTTGTTTGAAAGAAACAAATATCCTGCCAAACCAAGGAAACAAATAGGCAATAGGTATCCACCTGCTGGAGAGGGTGACCATTACATCCCTAGACTTAGGTGCCTAGTCCAGGTCCACTAACTTCCCAACAGACGGTGCCCATTATCCCAAGGAAACAGTTCTCTGTCCTTTACCCTTTTGGGTAGGCTAGGGTTGTTTAGTATGTGCCAAACATGGAGTTTCCCCATGTGGTTATTTGTGGAAAGCTCAGTTTCCCCTAGCACAGTACTTCTCAATCCTGGCCCTGGGGCTTTCATAATAAACTTATGTCTGGGCCCTACCTCTCAGACACTGTGCTATAGTTATTCAGGGGGGAAATTTAGGCATTAGTATTTTAAGAGCTCACTGGTGGATTCTAATATTCAACACTGCCTGGAAACTACTGACCTAGCAGTTTAACAAGTAAACTAAGCATTGTTTTAAGCAAGGGAATCAGTAAACATCTAGTAGCAATATAATTGCCAAACCCATAATTATTTAATAACCAGTTGGAATAATTGATTCATTTTCTGTTTGACCTCGTTTTAACATTTGACACGATCAACTCTTCCTTCTCTCTGAAGATTTTTTCCTCACCGAATTTCCCTACTCCCTCTTTCCTCCTCACCTCCTACTGCCCAGCAGACTCCCGCTCAGTCTTTCAGCAGCGTCCTGCATCCACACTTTGAATGTTTAGAGTTTCCTGGGGTCTACCCTTGGCATGCTTTTCACTTGTTCTAAACCCTCTCTGATTTAACTCCCACTCCCAGCTGCCACCACTACCTGTATGCCAGTGTTTTCTAGTCCCAGAGTTTTAACTCTCCATTTGTCTTGAGATCTGGGTGTGTAAGTTCTAGCCATTGACCTGGATGTTCTGGACCCCCTAGACTACAGCTGTATGGCAATCTTATTATTTAATCCCTAACTGCCTTATGGCAATTCCTCACTTTTAATGCTTTCTTTATATTCCTTCTTAGTCTCATCTGTCCTTGCTCCAGAGGATCACCTTACTCCACCATCCCTCTTTCCCCATTATAGGCTTTAAAGTGTGAAATTGGGGCACCTGGGTGGCTCAGTGGCTTAAACCTCTGCCTTCAGCTCAGGTCATGATCTCAGGGTCCTGGGATCGAGCCCGGCATCGGGCTCTCTGCTCAGCGGGGGGGAGCCTGCTTCCTCCTCTCTCTCTCTCTCTCTCTCTGCCTGCCTCTCTGTCTGCCTCTCTGCCTACTTGTGATCTCTATCAAATAAATAAATAAAATCTTTAAAGTGTGAAATTGACCAGTGTTCCCCCATTTCCAACGATCACTAACCTTATCAAATAAAAGCCTATCTTTACCTTGTTTCTTCTTTTCTCAGAGGAAGGGCTGTTCCATTTGTTTTTCCACGGCCAACCTCTCCACTTGGGATCTGGATCCCATCTTGCTGACTCTTTTCATTTAGACATTGAATCAATACCTATTATTTACTCTGTGCTCGGCATTGTACTAGGCAGATAATACAGCAGTGCACAAGACAGACTGAGTCTCTGCTTGTTGGGAGCTCATAGTCTAACAGAGGAAGATAGAAAATGTACAAAATAACAGGTATGAGGTGTATCAGATATAAATGCTAGAAGAAAAATAAAGCCACGTAGGGATTGAGAGTGACTGGGAATTGCAGTTTTCTGTGCTGTTCAGAACCCTGAATGAAGTGAGGGGCATTGGAGGGTAGAGGAAACAGGAGGCACATGGGAAGGCCCGTGATTGGAGTTGGAGGGACAGCATGGTGGTCAGTGGAGTGGGACAGTGGAGAAGAGAAGTAGAAGATATAATAAAAAGTAAAAGCAGGGGCAAGCTTATAGCTAGACAAACAATACAAACAATACCCTACTTTAGCAGGATTCCGTGTTACTTTTGTGTGGGGACTGAATTTTTTTCTTTTATGTGTTTCCAGGACCTTGCCTAGTGCCCCGGGGCATGGTGGGTACTCTGTAAATATTGACTGGAAATGTGCCTGCATTTTGTATTCCTCAATTAACAATGAATACAACAAATAACAATATGGCCAGATCATGTTGTATTTATAAGTATTTAGCATATTGCCAGGGTAGCTTGTGAATCTCTATCAAAAATGGACTATTGAGACAAAATTCCTGAGGGAAATATAAAAATATCATCCTATTTCTTTCACTGAAAAAATACAAATTTAATTTTACCACTATTATTAGAGTCCAATAAATACTCATCTTTTCTCCCTCCGGGGGGGGGGTCCCAAGCTTTCTGCAAGCGAAATGAGCACTAAAAGTGCCTAGTAAATCACTCGGATTGTTTCTACCCTGTAGCCAGAACAGAAATCTTAGTTGGCTGCTTCTTCTAACAGCTTAAAGATTCAAATAATGTTAGATTTTTTTAATCCCCAAAACTAGAGGAGTCAGGGTAAATTGTCCTGTACCACCAAACTCCCTTTGAAGAAGGTAAGAGCCTATTCCTCCTGACACTCCCTCTTCCCCTTGGCAAAGTTCAAAGTCCTAGAGCTCTCTAACAACACTCACTGCTTGTACCAACCAAATTGCGAATCCCTGCAAGGTAGCAGCTGGGCCTATTTGACTCACCTTGAGAGTCCAGGATTCCTAAGAGTGTCTCCAGTTGGGGAGGCATTAATCTCAACGACCAAAGTGCTCAGTCAGTAAAGCTCAGAGTGAAAGAGATTACAGGCTGAGGTTCCATTCCTCCAATTAACTCTCCTGGTATCTCTGTCCCTGATAGCACCCATGACCCCATCTCCACACTGGCTCCAGGGAAGCCCGGGTTAGGGAATGTGCTTGGCTTGTTACCAATCCATCATGACCAGACAAACAATACAAACAATACCCTACTCTATATATGGAACATGGAACAATCGAAAGTACGAGTGGTGACAAATGATGCTACAGACATGAAGATTGGGTCTTTTGTGTCCTTTTCCTTGAGGATAATTAACTGTTCTTTTTTACAGATTTATTTATTTTAGAGAGAGAGCAAGCACAAGTGGGAGGGACAGAAGGAGAGGAGAGAGAGAATCTCAAGCAGACTCTGCACTGAGCACAGAGCCCAGTGTAAAGCTTGATGTCAAGACCCTGAGATCATGAGCCAAAACCAAGTCAGATGCTTAACCAGCTGTGCCACTCAGGCCCCCTGGATAACTAACTATTTTAATTCATAGCTGAAAAAAGGCATGTTGCCAAAACAAGTTATTGATGACCGAAGACAAGGCCAACCTTGCCAAACTCAGAGTGTATCCATCTTTTTCAGGTAAATTAACATAACTGGAGTTAGGAATTCAACTCAAAAGGCAGAGAGATCAGCAATCTACAGTATTACATAATTTGTGCATGACTGTTAGTAGGTGGAGAGCAAATCATGTCTGCAAAAGAAGAAAATGCAGGCGTTTGAGTAAAGTAGCAGTGAGCTTAGCACTAAGGCATACTGTTAATACGGTATGTTGCAGTAGATTTGGTTAAGTCCCTCCACCCCCACCACATTTCTTTTTTTAACTTAAATCAGTTTCTTAGAGCTAAAAGGCATCCAGTTTAGCAAAAACAGCAGGAAACTGCTTTAGAAAGATATACTTCTTCATCCTAGGAAGTATGTTTAAAATCTGAAGTAAACAGGCCATCTAGTTCTTCCCTTCTATAAGGAAGGATGCAGTGGCCACATCAGCAATGAGGCCTGAGGTCATCTTGCCTTGGGCAAGTTTTAAAAGTTCAGCGAAAACCCCCTAAATCGGAGTTATAAATTGTAAGGTTGAAACATTCCAAACATTTTGCGTAACAGGAGTTTGCTGCAGGCAGTTAAAGCAGCCAGTCCCCAACTGGGGGCCAAGGGGTCCTTCCTGTTTCACAGATGGAGAAAGAGAGCATTGAGTTTAGAAAGGGTTAACTTCTTCCTTATCATGCCATCCTTGTCACGGATGAAGACATTTTCCTGGGCAGGGGGTGGAAGGAGGAGGCAGAAAGACTCTTTCCAACAAAGAGTCTAGTATGAACTTAAAATAATTTATCTGAAGAAATGAAAGCACCACTGACATTCAAGAAATAGAAGATCTAGAATGTATGCAGGAATCAGGATAATTGGCAAGCAAATGAACCTTGGCCTGGGACTTCGGTAAATGAGTTTTACACAGCCTTGTCAATCCTTGTGAATCTCTTGTTATATAAACCCGCTCACTTGATTGACAGAAATAGGAAGAGTCCAGATGTCAGGGGATGGCATTCCCATCAAACAAGCTGCCCTGGCTTTGAATATACCAACATAGTCTGAAGCAATGCTAGCAACACAAAAAATAAAAACAAAGATTCCCCCCCAAACCAGACCAAAACAAAACAAAACAAAACAAAACAAAAACAACCAAACATATCACAAACAATGGAGAATATTTTCTAAAGCAATTTACTGGCCCATCACTTTCCAGTCTCTCTGGCTCAGAATTCTGAGGGCTTCAAAAAATTGTGCTGAATAAGGAGGTACCATTGCTTAATCAAGTCTCGCCAATTATTTTGCCTGATTTAACTTTTTTCTACCTCACTGCCCCTTTCCTGTGGCACTGAGGGCTTCACTCCACTTTCCAACCAGCCCGCGGCGCAAGGGAATGGCCAAGCTGCACTGGCCAAGTGGATGCACTCGCTTCTGAACAAGCTGCACACTACCTTTGGCAAAATTATAGGTCATTAGGATGTCTACAAAGGAGAGACGGTCAGAGTTGTGTGTGAGTAGTTATTGATGAGTGGACAGTCCCTGAGACATAGAACAATATTAAATGGCAGTGGAACAAAGCTAGGAATTAATGGAAGCAATCCTAAGTCATAACCTCCTAGGAAGCAATACTTAGTAGTCTCCTCTGTGCCTTCGACTTTTTCATACTGGACACCTAGAAAATGTCTATTGATTTGGCTTGAGAACCATTTTTATTCAATAATAATGGAAATAAGCTGACTTCATACTTTTTTGGCGGGGGCAGACTCTTGGGCATGACCTCTTGGGCATACCATTTGTTCACACTGGTATTTTCCCTTTCCCCTTAGCCAGTGAGGGAAGGAGGTGAATCTTGGAAGATGATATAGCAAACATGGAACAATAATTAGATAAAATTATAACAATAATCATTATAATTTCTAATTTCAGTTTTAATTGTATAAACTGAGACAAGAATAATGAAATGTTTCATTAGCAATCAGGTAAACTGAAAATAGACTTAAAAATATTTGTAATTGAAAAATATTTACAATTCTTCTATTCAGTTTGTAATTGTTGAGAATCCCATATGTGCCAGACACTGTGTTAGCTTTGGAGGTTATAAGGCTGAACAAGACATACAGGTTTCTATGTTCAGGGAATTTACAGTCTAATGATAAGTAGAAAGGCTGAGACTAGTAGCCACATTGAAGAGGAATGAGGCTTCTCCCATTTTACCTTCATTACTTGACCTACAGCTCAGGCAATTCACGGCATGCTTCACTGTGACTCACACAATTCCTTTTATTTCCACTCATTACTGAAAAATACTGGATTATGAAGTTAATGTTGATGAAACCATTGTGCTCACATAATTCCTTGTGTTTCTTTTCATTACCGGAAAACACTGCATTATAGAATTAAAGTTGCTATCATACCCGACTATGTCATTAAATCACATTTGCTTCGTATTTCATTTTTCTCTCGTTGGGCTTCTCTTCCTTGTGCCTCTAATTCAGAATCAATAAACAAGTGTTTAGGCCCAAACATACTCCCAGTAAATCATGAGAATAGTTAACAGATCTATTAATGGGTAAATATAGGACCCTACATACTTAGTAAGCACGGATGCTGATTTTCAATAATCTCCGTATTTAAAGGATTTTCCTTCATTCACCAAGGGTAAGCTTATTATATAGAAACGTGAGTGAGGTCATAATACTATCTCTGATGGCCACTACTGAAAAAAAAAAAAAGAAAATTGAAATAATATTTTGGTTAAATTTGAAGTAGCTATTGCTTGGAGTTGATAAAAAATATGAAATAAGTACTTAGGAATCCAGGCTCTGCTTTGTTATGCTTTAGGAAAGTGCTGATTCACTTATGTTTTTGTCAAGATGTGATGTGATGCTGAATCTTCATCCTTATGCTATTGTCTGTTTTACTGTTGTTTCACAATTTGGTTCCATGTCAGTGTGAACTTGTATGCTTACCGTATGCATCACCACAGCACCAGACAGCAATGAAAGTCACAAAGTATAATATAGAATGCACATTATGTAAGGGTAGCTTAAAAATGTTAGTTTCTTTCATATCTTTATTAATAAAGGTTGACAAATTAGCTATTCAATTTTGAGTTTGGCCAAGGGAATTATTTGGAATGGGGGGCTAAGGGCTCATAAATTCTGCATTATCTCCCAGCACGTTAGAGCTGGAACACTTACAATAAAACCCCATATATCTAATGCTTAACCATATGCCAGGCATTGTGCTAAGGGCTTCCCATGGATTATTTTACTACAGTAAATATCCTCAGAACATCCTTATGACCTATATATTACAATCCCCATTTCCCAGGTGAGAATGCTGAGGCTCAATTACTTGCCCAAGTTCACATAGCTAGCAAAAGCCAGGACCCAAATCTCTTTCATTCTAGAAGTAAGCTGCTGGCCACTCACTTGCTTCTTCTCATGGCTGGCAGAGAACTTACAGGTTTACTTCAGCTGAAGAACCAAAGGCCCAGGAAAATTAAGTGACTTTGACTAGGTACCCTTGTTAGTAGCACATTTAGGGCCATGACCCAGATCTCTTTATGTCCTTTCTGCTTATGGTGAAATAGAAGAATTGGGCTGTAGGAGCCACTACATCTTTTCCTTTATCAATGTGCTGAACTCTGAAGTCACCCTGTACTCTTCTTCTCTTATATCCAGTTGGCCAGCAAATACTGTTGATCCCTTTAACACAATGTCTTTCATGAGGTAGAATTCATTTGATAGAATGGTTAGGAGTCAGGCTCTGTAGTCAGATTTGAGCTGGTTTTAAGTCTTAGCCCTGCCACTTGCCTGCTGGGTGATTTGGGTCAAATTAATTAATCTCTCTGTGTGTCAGTTTTTTTCATCTTGAAAATGGAAATAATAATGTTGTCTACCTTATAAGATGGTTTTTAGGGGAGTGGCTGGGTTGCTCAGTGGGTTGAGCCTTTGCCTTTGGCTCAGGTCATGATCTCAGGGTCCTGGGATCGAGCCCTGAATCGGGTTCTCTGCTCAGCAGGGAGCCTGCTTCCTCCCCTCTCTCTGCCTGTCTCTCTGCTTGCTTGTGATCTCTCTGTGTCAAATAAATAAATAAATAAAATCTTCAAAAAAAAAAAAAAGATGGTTTTTAGGATTAAAAGCATATGGAGAGAAGTCACACCCTGCCTCAGGGAGAGCAAAAAGCTTGGCTCTTATCCCTAAATCTTTCCTATTGAACACATACATCTTTGTGTGTTTTTCAAAGAAATTTTGGCAAAACTAATAGTCGATTGGTATTGTTTTGCTCTGAAGCCCAGGATTTTCTTTCAGCCTGTAAGTCCCTTGTTTTATGCCCTTCTAATTTTGGATGTTTGCGTATTTTGTGAGTGTGTTTTATTATTTTTTAAAAGATTTTATTTATTTTTATTAATTTGACACAGAGAGATAGATTATAAGTAGGCAGAGAGGCAGGCGGGGGTGGGGGAGCAGGCTCCCCACTGAGCAGAGAGCCCAATGCGGGGCTCGATCCCAAGACCCTGAGATCATGACCTGAGCTAAAGGCAGAGGCTTAACCGACTGAGCCACCCAGGTGCCCCTTACTATTATTTTTTAAAGATTTTATTTGTTTCTTTGAGAGAAAGAAAGAGAGAGAGAGAGCACAATCAAGGGGGAGGGGCAGAGGATAGGAAGGAACAGGCTCTCCACTGAGCAGGGACCTCAATCTGGAGCTTGATCCCAGGACCCTGAGATCATGACCTGAGCCAAAGGCGGATGCCTAACCAACTGAGCCACTTAGGTGCTCCATGAGTGTGTTTTAAAGTGTGTGTCACCAAATGAAGATAAAGCAGGGGCAATGAACTTTAAAAACAAAACAAAACAAATCTAGAATAAAAACAAAAAACAAAAGAAAAATGTGTGTGGAGTACTTACGATGCCTGGCGCAGCGTATGCTCACAATATATTTTACTCACACAAACTTTCCCTTTCTTAGCCTCAGTCCTGGTCCAGACCATCATCTTCCTACATCTGAACAAGAGTCCCCTCAGGCGTACCTGGGTGGCTCAGTCAGTTAAGCATCCAACTCTTGGTCTCAGCTCAGGTCATGATCACAGTGCTGTGAGATGGAGCCCCCCACCCCCGCACATGGGGCTCATTGTTCAGAGGGAGGTTGGCTTGAAATTCTCTCTCTCCTCCTCTCCCCCTCTTCCACTCCTGCACTCTTTCCCTTCTTCTCTCCCTCTCAAATAAATAAATAAATAAATAAATAAAATCTTTAAAAAAAGAGTCCCCTCGAACCCTCCTACACTGTTGGTGGGAATGCAAGCTGGTGCAGCCACTCTGGAAAACAGCATGGAGTTTCCTCAAAATGTTGAAAATAGAACTGCCCTATGACCCAGCAATTGCACTATTGGGTATTTACCCTAAAGATACAAACGCAGTGATCCGAAGGGGCACGTGCACCTGAATGTTTATAGCAGCAATGTCCACAATAGCCAAACTATGGAAAGAACCTAGATGTCCATCAACAGATGAATGGATAAAGAAGATGTGGTATATATGCACAATGGAATACTATGCAGCCATCAAAAGAAATGAAATCTTGCCATTTGCGATGACGTGGATGGAACTAGAGGGTATCATGCTTAGCGAAATAAGTCAAGCAGAGAAAGACAACTATCATATGATATCCCTGATATGAGGAAGTGGTGATGCAACATGGGGGCTTAAGTGGGTAGGAGAAGAATCAATGAAACAAGATGGGATTGGGAGGGAGACAAACCATAAATGACTCTTAATCTCACAAAACAAACTGAGGGTTGTTGGGGGGAGGGGGGTTGGGAGAAGGGGGGTGGGGTTATGGACATTGGGGAGGGTATGTGCTTTGGTGAGTGCTGTGAAGTGTGTAAACCTGGCGATTCACAGACCTGTACCCCTGGGGATAAAAATATATGTTTATGAAATGCAAAAAAAAAAAAATTAGAGAACTCATCCTCTTACAAGAATAAAATGTCTTGATAAGCTGAAAAAAAAAAAAGTCCCCTCACTAGTCTCCTTGCCCCAGTCTTTTGCACTACTATGAGATGAAACTATACTTTATCATGTTCTTTTGTTCCAGAACTTAATAGCATACAGCATTATATCCAACTCTCCAAGCTTGTGGGCAATGCCCCACATAATTTCTTTAGCCTTTGCCATGAGTACAGTTTGAGGGCACAGTTCCCACAAGACTGTCCTCACTTCATACATCAGCCACAAGTTTTGTGGTCCCAGGACCATCCTCTGGCTACATATTTGAGGGTCCCCATAATCACCCTCAGTTTTGATAATTTGCTAGGATGACTACAGACCTCAGGAATGTTATACTTACTATGATAGTTTTATTACAGCAAAAAGATACAAATTAAAATCAACCGGGGCACCTGGGTGGCTCAGTGGGTTAAAGCCTCTGCCTTCAGCTCAGGTCATGATCCCAGGGTCCTGGGATCGAGCCCCGCATCGGGCTTTCTGCTCAGCGGGAGCCTGCTTCCCCCCACCTCTCTCTCTGCCTGCCTCTCTGCCTACCTGTGATCTCTGTCTGTCAAATAAATAATAAATAAAATCTTAAAAAAAAAAATCAACCAAGGAAGAGACCTATAGAACAGAGTCCAGGAGGGGTCCAAATGCAGAGTTTCCTGCATGCTCTCCCCATGGAATCATGGACAACATTACCTCCTCCCAATAACCAAATGTGATAATATATACAAAGTATTGCCAAAGAAGTTCACCTGAGCCTTTGGTGTCCAGAGTTTTTACTGGGGCTTGATCACATGCTGCTTGTGTAGTTGACCTTTAGTCTCAGTACTCCCAGAGGTCAAGCTAATACCTTCGGTCATCATTTTCTCTGGAGGTCATAGCATATTGTATGCCCTGAGGACCCATCACAAATCACATTGTTAGGTTTTCAGTGGCCAAAGCTTGCAAACAGCAAAGACCTACCTATTAGGCAAGATACCACAAGGCCGAGAGGTCAGTTCCTAGTTGCCAAAGGCAAAGGCCAGACCTCTCTTTGGGTAAGGTCAATTCTTCACCACACAGCCTTATTTTTTGTTGTTCTTCTGTAGAATATTGTTGGCCAAACAGCACCCAAACTATCCCACACTTCCCTGAAGTTCTTCTACCTGTGATTGTTCTTCCTTTACTTCCAGTATGCTTAAGTGTTAACACTTTTTATGACCTCTGAAACTTTGTTTGCCCCAAGCTTTCCTAATCATCCACTTTCTAACTAGTCGGTTGTTTGCTCTGTGTGGCCCTGTATTGTGGCTTCTATTTATAGACTTCTCTGAGCCTTGTATCTCTCTCTAGCCCAAGTGTCCACCACAAAGAAATCATGATGATAATTTTCCTAGTGTTTAAGACGTTTAATGAAAATTAGGCATCATTATCAGCTGTTTCTCATCATTTCTGAGTACTTGGGCTCTAATTTAGATAAGTTGCCACCTAAGTGAGTCATTAGATCCTAGATAATCATTCAAATTGAGCATCCGATTGTTTGCAAGTGAAAAAACAAGTGGCAGATTGACATTTGTGGACCTTAATGTTTCCCCCAACACAAAATGACCAGAAAGTGTTTTTGGAAATAAGAACTTTGTGTTAGACTGGTTTGGCAGTTATTTTTACTGCGGTTTAGTCCATAGGACCTCTGCTGGGTAAGGACCTAGAAGAGATTGAAAAATAATTTATGTTTTAAATGCCAATGCTTTAATTTAGATTAAATTAATTCTAAATTAATTAATTAATCTCCAAATCCCAGGATTTTGCACTTAGTTAGGCAGTATCACTGTCTGCCGTGTAGACAGATGAAGTGTTTTTTACTGCTGGGTAGACAAATTCTCACCCCCACCAAAACAAAAAAGACTTTACCAAAATGTCTGAGTTACTGGCTTTATTCAGATATGGTCTCAATGTGTTTTTTGTTTAGACCATGCCTCGATTGTCATGACAACCGTATGTGTGTCTGCGTGTGTGTCTGCCGAATGGTATCTGGAAACAACACCTTCAGCATCCAGGCAGAAATAAAGTGGGTGTTCTGAGCAGAGAGTGTCTCCCTACCCATTCAAACAACATTAGCAAAGGTTAAAAACATCGTTTAGCATCTCCTCTTAAATTAAAACTCCAAACAATCAGCTTTTCTCTCCAGCAGAGCAGAGCAGTCATTCATTAAAGGTCAATGTCTAAGTGCCTAAGTTCTCATTCTTTATTATATCAATGTCCGTTATGATTCCACCATGTTCTGATCCTGCTGACCCCTCTTTATCAACCTCCTCTCCAACTTCTCCATCCTCATCTTTTGAAGGAATCTCTAACGCCATGGCTCACTACTCTGGGGAACCACTTACAGATTATACCATTTAAACCTTCTGAGATTTTGTCTCATTTCTCTAAAGAAGATAACTTTTTCAAGGGAGGGAGACAAACCATAAGAGACTTAATTTCACAGAACATACTGAGGGCTGCGGGGGGTAGGAGGGTAGGGAGAGAGTGGCTGGGTTATGGACATTGATTGGTAGGGTAATATGCTATGGTGAGTGCTATGAAGTGAGTAAACCTGGCGATTCACAGACCTGTACCCCTGGGGCTAATAATACATTATATGTTAATAAAAAATTTAAAAATTGGAAAAAAAAAAAGAGAGGTCATTTATCGTTGATCCAGGAAATCCATTTTGTTCACATTGAACCTAGGACTTGGATCTTTGGATCTCCCCTGACTCTTCCAAGCTACTGGGCTGCTATTCCATAAGTACCCTTCTGACTGTATAAATGGCCTCTGTGGAAGTTGAAGAATTAACATTTGATACATTATTTCATTTTTTCTTGTAATTTTGGCTCAGAGTTCCTATTCTTGGTGTGAAAGGCAGATATAAGAAATTGACTCAGAGATGGCTGGTTGAGCAAAACTGTTTCTCTTGTTTGCCATGAAACTGAATATGACAAGGATTTCAGAAAGATAAAGAAAGCAATGCTACCAGAACCTAAGAAGCCTTGAACATCAGCTGACAAGAGGCAGTCTATTCACATTGTGAACCAGAAATATTTATTGGATCAGTTTATGTCCAGACCACCCAAGCTTGGTGACCTTTGCTCTTAAGAGCCCATTCCTGAGGGGCGCCTGGGTGGCTCAGTGGGTTAAGCCTCTGCTCAGGTCATGGTCTCAGGGTCCTGGGATCAAACCCCACACCAGGCTCTCTGCTCAGTGGGGAGCCTGCTTTCCCCTCTCTCTCTGCCTGCCTCTCTGCCTACTTGTGATCTCTTTCTCTCAAATAAATAAAAATTTAAAAATCTAAAAAAAAAAAAAAAAGTAACCCATTCCTGGGAGTTTTTCTGGACCCTGTGCCCTACATGAACTTTCCAAGCTGTAAGGGGAAAGGTCCGGATACAGGTTGGAATGGCAAGTCTCTACTAGCAGCCTTAAAAACTCAGTCTGCGGGCGCCTGGGTAGCTCAGTGGGTTAAAGCCTCTGCCTTTGGCTCAGATCATGATCTCAGGGTCCTGGGATCAAGTCCCGCATCAGGCTCTCTGCTCAGCAGGGAGCCTGCTTCTCTCTCTCTCTCTCTCTCTCTCTCTCTCTCTTTCTGCCTGCCTCTCTGCCTACTTGTGATCTCTCTCTGTCAAATAAATAAATAAAATCTTAAAAAAAAAACAAACTCAGTCTGCTTTAGTTAACTCAAGTTTGTCATTAATCCGTGTGTTTTCAAGGATGGTGTTATCTGGGGTACTCAAGCGCAGTGGGATCCTCCACCCTGGAGAGGTAGTGAGTGTGGCCCTGGACCTGGTTGCTGTGGGAAGACCTTTGAGATTCCACACAAGCTCAATGTCCAGCTCAAAATCTGTGCTGGGCTCCACTCAGGTAATGCAAGATAGGATGTGTGAAGAGCATATCCTGCACTTCCCCATACTCCATTATGCATCAGTTTTCAGGGGATAGTAAAGTATGCTAATGTTAATTGCATAGTTCAATGAATTTTTATTTATGTACACATTCATGAAACCAGCTCCCAGATGAAGATAGAGAACAGCTGAAGCACCCTAAGACTCGATCATATCCTTCCCTCACCTCTCCCTTCGTGTACCTGTGATACCACTGCTAGAGGTACCCACTCATCTGCCTTTTATCTCCCTAGATTAGTTTTGACTGTATTTAAATTTAGGTATTCCTTTGTTCCAAAAGCACGTATTCTCATTCCCTATGGGTTGTTGCTTGTAGGTGTTAAAGATTATTTTTTAAAGAAAATCAAACACCTTCAAGGCTGCAGGGAAGCATTTTATATCATCATAGTGATTTGTTTGATCTTGTCTGCTGAGGAAATGAACCAGATGTATTGCTTAGAAGAAGCCAAATAGCTCTTGTACATTTACATATGTAGTATATCAGAAGACAGAGTACACAAAAACACAACTGAGTATTGCATGTAGAGAGAAGTTATATAAATCTTGGTCATTCAAACTGTAATTATATTCATTTGTTCTGGGTTCCAGTTATTTAGAGAGGTGATTCTTCCTAAACCCTAATTAGAAAATGGGAATACATGCCTTTGGGATAAAATTTAAAGGATTCAACACAAAGGCTTGTAGGCAAATGTTAATGACAGGGTTATTTATAATAACCCTGAACTGGAAACAACCCAAGTATCCATCTACTGGTGAGTGAATAAATGAATTGTGACGTATCTATTCTACGGATTATTACCCAACAATAAAAGGGGATAAAATATTAATACAATGCAATAACATGGGTGAATTTTAAAAAAATACTAAGCATAAATGTCAAATGCTACACCCTAGTATGGTTTCATTTGTATGACATTTTACTTTATTTTATTTAGGGGGGCTTTTGTTGTTGTTGTTGTTGACAACAACATTTTATGACATTCTGCATTCTATGACATTTCAGAAAACATAAAACAATCATGACAGAGAGCAGATGAGTGGTTGCCTGGGGCCCTGGTGGAGGAGATTGACTGTGAAGGAGCAAAAGGAAATTCTTAGGGGGCTGTAATTGTTGTACATCTTGCTTTAGTGGTTACATGATTACGTTATTATATACATTACCTAAATTCATTAAATTGTGTCCTTGAAAATGGGTGAATTTTAGTGTATATAAATCATACCTCAGTAAAGCTGTAAAAATTTCCAAGCATGCAAAATGGAATAAACAACGAAAAGAAATTCTCCCTCCTATACCTTTTAGCTCCTTTGTCCCCTTGTCTATGTGTCCCCACCTCCCCAACCCTGTTTACCTTTTGTAGTAGTTCCTTAGGTTTACATAATGGGCTCCTGAGTAGTTTGAAAATTAGGCTAAGAATACCAGAATTCAGGTGTCAAATTTTGATAACTGACATCACAACAGGTTCTCAATATTATTTGACCATATGCTCAGAAGAGTTCAAGTCTGTTTCTTGGTGTCTTTACGGAATGCTTGCTGTAGACAAGCCACTTTTTGCATGGCTTTTCACTCCATTGTCAGCACAACCCCCTGAAATGTGTATTAATAGCCATGTTTGATAAAGGAGGAAACGGAAGCCTAGACACATTAGGTAAAAATATTACCAGCTAATAAATGCACAACGTTACCGGGCCAGTAAGGGGCAGAGCTGGGTTCAAGTCCAAGTCTGTCCCGGGCAAACACAGTTTGTTGTCTTGATTTGGAAGGGAGGGGTCAGGGGTAGGAACCACTGAGAGAGTAAAGCAAACTGCACGACCTCCTTTCTAAATTCTGTAGTTGTTTCAGCCCCAAACTTAGAGCAACTTCCCTCTTCTACCTTTACTCCACTCCCTTTCAGAGTCTTTGGTTAGTACTAGTTCTCAAAACAGGAATATTCTAGTTTAGTCTTGTTGTATGAAATTCCTTGGGGCCTCAGCTGTTTTCATCTTTGTTTCTTATTTGATAAAAATTAATTCTACTGCAAAAAATAAAGGTCTTACTTGTGTGTGAAATGCCTTTTTCTGTCTACATTAAAAGTTTATCAAATTTATTTTCCCTACTCTCTCTGCCTCAGGAATAGGGGAAAGTTCAATAATGAAAAAGCCCTTTTGTTCCAAGGAGCCCCTTCTCCTTAAAATAGTACCCCCAAGGGACACGGGCAGGCAGACACGTTTACATTGGCCAAAGGATCAACTGCAAGAGTTTTAGCAAAACAAATAAATCTTCTGAGCCCTACAGGGCATACCTGCTCTATTGCTTTAGTCTCTCTTCAGTTGAGTCTGGCAAAGACAAGGTCAGATATTGGCACAATATTGGGAATGACTTGAATTTGTAAAGAAAAAGGAAGGAATATGATGACACTACCTTTGCCAAAAACATTCCAATGCTCTTTTAAATTCTCTGGTATTGTGCTGAACTATTCTCCCCTGTCCTCTTCAGTCAGTGGTCTGGCCGGCCTCTGAAAGCAATGTGCTACAAGACAATGTCAGCTCCAGGAAATTTGTGTCAAAATTTCTATAGCTAGTTGAGCATCCATTCTGAATGTGCTTTTTGTTCATCTTGGGTGTGTGGGACGAGCAGACAGCTGGAATATTTTCCAAATGCAAAGTTAAATCTGTACTGTCAAAGAATGCCAGCAGCCCCGTATTGTTGAGATTAAGGGTCCGCCAGCCTCTCCAGCTTCCATGCTCCATGAGCAGAGACAGTGTCCCAGTTGCTATTGTATCCCTGGTGCCTTAGCTCTCTGTCCTGCACATAGAAGGCACCTCCAAATAAAGCAGAGCTGAAACAGATGGCAGAGCCATCTAACCCAGTTGCCAGAATGGAAGAGTCCTCCTCTATGGGCTGGGCAGGAGAGGAAGGAGGTCAGGTGAGGCTAGGACAACCTGGGCAGTGTTTGCCCCTTTTCAGTGTGGCAGCAACCACTTAAATCATCTGATGGATGGATGCCATGTGGTCCTAGCATTTCCAAATTTCAGGCTTTCAGGAGAATTCAGGAGTCTAGATTTTATGTGAAATTTCTTGAATTTTGTTATACTATTTAGGCAAAATATTTGTCTGCCAGCTGGATTGGACTTAACAAGCTGCCAGTTTGGACTCCTTTTCTAAGCATTTAAGGATCTAAAGATTTATTTTGGTCAAAAACCAAAAGCTTATTTCATAGAATAACTTAAAATAAGTTTTAATTACATTTCCCTCAAGTGGTAGTGTTTGACTAGAATTGGGGCTTGGTACTAGGAACTCACATACTAGTGTGGCCCCATTTATCTAACCAACACATTTTCCTTAGTGCTCCACACCCCTTTCCTTCTTACTGGGACAGTGAACTTTGGCGTGCTCTGAGACCCTTGGGATTTAGTTCCTATCCCAGAGGTAACTGGAAGCCTAGAGTCCATCTCAGGCACAGTCTGGCCCACATTATGTCTTTTTCCTGTTCCCTTGGCCTCCCCTCTCTGATGGCTCTTTCCTACCAGCATTTAAACATGCTCATGTCCCTCTAAATTTAAAAGAAATTAGAACAAACTTTCATCAATCTCACATTCCTATCCAGCTATGGTCCAAGCTCTTTGCACCTTTTATTTTCAATCTTCTTGAAAGATTGTGTATTCCTGCTACCTCCACATCCTTCCTCTGCTGGCCCCTGCGATTTGGCATTCATCCCCGTCAAACCTCTGATACAAATTTTGCCAAAGCCATCAGGGATTGCCAATGACATTTCCTAGTCCTCCTGGTCTTAATCTTTCGGTAACATTGACTTTGCTGTTTGAGTCTTCTTTCCTCATTTACCTGGTTTTACTTTGAATTCCCTGATTGCTCTTTCTCAAGGTCCCCTAGGTGATTCTCCTTTTGGGGGCTTAATATTGATGACTCTCTGAGTTCTACCCTAAGCCACCTTCTGTTCTAACTTAACATACCTCATGGATGATCTCAGCTTCTCCAATGGCTTAAGCTGTGACCTATATGCTAGAAGCTCTGATGGCTTTATCACCAGCTCAGATTTCTCTCCTGAACTCCAGGGAAATTATTCCACTCTTTCAGGCACCTGCACCCCAACATGTCCAATACTGAATCTCATACTCTTTCTCTTTCAGCTCTTTCCCCTCTGGTTTTCAGAGAATGACACCCCTACCTACCTGGTGCTCCAAGTCAGAGACCTGACTTCTTGACTTCTTGACTTCTCCTTCACATGCCCTCCTATCAGCCACCAGGTTCTGTGGCTCTATCTCCCAACCATCTTTCAGATCTGTCTCCTTTATCCCATCTGATAAAACTCTGGGGTTTTATCTCTTGCCTGAATTATAGTAACATCATCTCCATCATCTCTTGCCTACCTTATAGTAACAGCCTCCAAGTGGGATCCTCTGCCTCTGGTTTGTCTATTCCTCCCCACCACTCCTTTATCCACACTATAAGTAGGCTGACCTTTATTTTCTTCACTTTTTTTTTTGTTTTTTTATTTTGTTTTTAATTATATAACTTTTGCATCAGAGTGATCTGTACAAAATCAAATCTCACTCTTCTATTTAAAACCCTATGCTGGCTCTCCTAACATGGCTCACAAGGCCTAAGATGGCCTTGCTTAGCCCTGCCTGCCCCACCCCACCATAGCCATGCCCACCCATACTCACCTCCTCTTAGTTTCTGCTTTCTTGTTATTCCAGGCCGTTGTTCCTCTCCCTCTGTTCAACACACTCCCAGCTCTCACCTTACCTGGCTGGCTTCTACTCAGCCTCTAGACTAGGAATGTTCTCTGTCGTGAGAGGTCCTCCCTGACCTTCTTTGTTATATTGCTTTCCCCACATGGCACATCCTCACACTGTTGTAATAGCTGTTTAATTGTCCATTCTCCTCCAAGATGACAAGCTTTAAGGAAGGGAGAGCCATGTCTTCTTTGTTCATTTTTTTAAACTCCCCTTTCTACAGTAGATGCTTGGCCCATCATAGAATAGAATAGGTGTTTGATGTGTGTGTGCATTAACAAATGAATTTCCAAGAACTCTAGCGGGATATTCTCAGATAGATGTTCAGTGGTGTATGGGAGCCAGCTTGTACTGATTCCTGAAAGCCAAATTTGCTTTTGGTGATGCCACATTGGTAGCTTGAAGTCAATCATGGTGGATGTATTTACACCATGGAAACGTAACCATTACAAATCAGGGCTCTACTCTCCTCCTTACCCTCTCCCTAATGGGCTTACTGGCACACTGATAAATATGTATTACTTTAGAGAACTATCCAGAGAAGCTAGAACCCCTCAGCAATGGCTTGGAAGTGATTCATTGTCCTAAGCATACAATTTGAGAACCTAACAACAACAACTACCATTTAATGAATTGTATAGTACCTTGTGCCAAACCCTGTGCTTAATGTTTTACATACTCAATCTTGTTTAGTCTTTGTAACAAAGCAGACAAAGTAGGTATTATTAGCCACTGTACAGGAGAGGACACCGAGAGTGAGATTCATCCTATCAGCTAGCTGGCAAGTAGACATGGAGTTGGATGCCAGAGCTGACCACTGAGTCAGTGATCTTAACTCCACTCTGCTCAGCCTTTCATAGCTTGTGCATAAAACCTCCATCCCTACTCTTCACCCTCATTTCTCCAAAGCTGTCTCTGGGTTTTTGGCTGATCCTCACAGCTAATCCTCTAGTTGACTGGAAAAAACAACCACCACCACCCATGGGTAATCATCTTGCATTAGGCCAACTGAGTTCTTGACAGGCATTTCATCCAAGATTGAGAAATAACCAGGGTTGTAAGAACTGGGTGTCAGCAACAGTGATATTTTGAATTGAGACAGTGATTTTAGTTTCTTGATGACATAATGGTGGAAATTGTTCTTAAATAGGACGTTTCCACCTACTGGGATAATATGGTCAGTAATTGTATTCAAGGTTTAAGTGTTTCAGGGAAGGTGCCAGGCAACTATAAACATATGACCTGAAGCCATCTCCCCAGCATCCCTTCAATATTGCTCTAATATTTGGTGGTTGTAGAGTGCTTTTACTGTGGAATCTAGATAATGTCTCTAAACAAAAACCTGTCAATTTGCAAGGCTCCCTGAAGAGGGCAATGAGCAAACTGGATGCTGCCAGTGCTGCTCCATAATCACAGCACAGACCCTGTCATTGCTTGAAACTGCTCCTTTTATGAAATCCCATTAGCATCCATAACCCTCCTTTCTCCCTTTGCTAAATCTGTTTGTTTTTCAGCTGCACTAAGGTTCCCGTTTAACTGTTCCAGTCCAACTAGCTTTCCTGGCTTACTTTCTGACATAGCCTTGGATCCGTGGTCAGTCTCTGGAATGGTTTCTTACTGAGAATTTTCAGCTACCTGGTTTGTTCTCTGCACTTGCTCTACAGTTCATGTCTCTGTTAGTCTAACAGTCCCCAGTCTCTTCTGCATAGCAGATACCCTTGTGTAATCTTGCCCAGTGACGGTGGATTATCTTCTGAGGATTCCAGGGCTACCTTCTAGGTCTTTTATTTTCCCAAGTGTCTTTCTTTCCACATTCCCTTTGTTGGGTGTTTCTGACCTCCCATCTCTCCTTTGAGCCCCATCCCATGCCCTTTAATCACAGCAGGTGAAACTAGGTCTTTCCTTTTTCAAATACAATAGAAGTCCTTAGATGTGAACTCTCCCTTTCACCTTTAAACTTGTCTATAAAAGTATTTCTTCCCTTCTTTCCTGTTTTAAAAAAGAGCTGACCTTTTACCCTTATAAAGCGGATTCTTTCCCCTACCCTATTATTTTTCTTAATTGTTCAAAAATGTAAATGTGGTGATGTCATTTCTCTGTCTGACCAGACATTCTGATTTCCTGGCCAACAGTAGTTTTTAAAAGCCACTCAGGTGATTTCCTTGCCTCTTTCGTGGCACCTCATTCTGTTCTCCCCCATGTTCTCCATCTTGACCCTTACCCTCCAATCTTCACAAGTCTCCCTCTTTCCCATACTTCAGTTTCAATTTAAATGTCACTATCTGGGGACACCTGGCTCAGTGGCTCAGTCAGTTAAGCCTCTGCCTTTGGCTCTGGTCATGATCCCAGGGCTCTGGAATCGAGTCCCACATTGGGCTCTCTGCTCAGCAGGGAGGCTGCTTTTCCCTCTGCCTGCTGTTCTCTCATTCTCTCATCCTGTCAAATAAATAAATAAAATATTTTTTTAAAAAAGTCACTATCTGTGGGAGATTGTTTTCTGTCTCTTATAAGATGAGGAGCTAGAAGTGAGTTCTTGGGGGTTATTATAGCACTAAACTTTATAGACCCATGTCTTCTATTTTCCTGTGACCAGCTGTTGAAGAAACTGTAAAAAAAATCATCCCAATATAGGCCAAAAGCACTACATTCAGCCTTGCTCAGACATCTAGCCCATTCCACCCCTGTCACCAGAACTACATTCTACCCACTGGAGGTTCACTTGGGTTGCTATACAAATGCCCTCTGCACTGAACTCTCTTTTTCTCTTTCTTTCTCTTTCTTTTTTAACATGGGCCTTGAACTCATGACCCTGAGATCAAGACCTAAGCTGAGATCAAGTGTCAGATGCTTAACTGACTGAGCTATCCAAGTGCCCTGCATTTCTTTCAGAAACAAAGGAGCAAGAATTGAAAGCTGATGCATTCCCACCTCCATCCAAAATTAGGTGTAGTATTGTACAATGGAAAGAAAGCAGACTTTGGGATTAAACAGACACTACTTTGAATCTTAGCTCCAACCTTTACTAGATGTGTGACTTTAAATGGGGATGATAGTGCTTACCTTTCAAGATTAAGTCAAGTGCTTGCTTACCTCTAAAGGTTAAAGGTCAAATAAAATGAGAATGCAAAGCACTTGACACATAGTAGATAACATTAAGTAGTATCTTCATGTTTTCTTACCTTAGACTTGCAACTTGATTTATAGGCTTATAGATTTTAAATCCACACATTTCCACCAACCAGAATGAGTGGTTGATGGAGTTATTGAGACCAAAATGCCTAGATATTATCTATTTGGAGACAACTGTGAACACAACCTCTTGAATGGAGTCAACCAGCCAAAGTTAGATATACCCATTGGTACATTTTCCAAAGGACTAGTTAGTGTGTTTTCCTACACATCAAGTTACATGGTCATTCCTTTGCCTGATGCTTCTACAACAACTCTTTGAAACTTTTATTTTAACTTTCCATGTGAAATCTAAATGGGTTTGATTCAGGGTGCTGATGTTTGACTGTTCAGATGAGAACCAATATAGCTTGATGGGGATGGGTGGGACTTAAGGGGTGGAGAATGTAACTAGGGTGTCATACAGAAGACAATACAGGTTGGATGGAAATTTTATGAAATATAAGTGTTGTTTTAGTGAGCTGATTGTGATCTGTATGTTTTTCATAGTTTTAAAGGTAATGGGGTCCTAAACATTTCCAGGCATGTTGTATTTGAGTTCATTGCAGAGGGCATTTGTATAACAACCCAAGTGAACCTCCAGTGGGTAGAGAGTCATTCTGGTGATAGGGGTGAGATGGGATAGATGTCTGGGGCAAGACTGAATGTGGTGCTTTTTGCCTACCTTGGGATGATTTGTTTACAGTTTCTTCAACAGCTGGTCACAGGGAGGTAGATGACATGGGTCTATAATGTTTAGTCCTGTAATAACCATCAAGCACTCACTTCTAGCTCCTCATCTTACAAGAAAACCTACAGTCCCTGAGTCACTAAAAGTACAAAGCCATTGCCAATGAAGAAACGATGGGTTGGCCATAGGTTATTGTGAATCAAAAGTGTCAAGGAAAATTGTACCAGATGGAGTTAGACAGACAAGGAAGACCCTAATCAAGACTATTGCCATAGTGGAGAGAGATCGAACTCAACTTTGCAGAAACAAAAGAAGAGATTTTAGTGCTAGGATGAGTTCATGTAGGGGAGTTTTGAGGGTATTGGGAGGAAGGTTAGTTAAATGTGATGGTGTTTGCTAATTGGTGTTCAAATTAGGTTCCTATTCTCCCACAAAGACTGAGAGATAGGGGTTTCTAGATGATTACATTTCAAGGGGATGGCTCCCAGGTCCTTGAGAAAGACTTTCCTGGGTTGTGTAAGTGGCAAGAGGCTGGGAGAAGATGTACATTCTCTTAAAGAAAGAATTTACAATTGCAAGTTTCTAAAGTACATGCTTTAAGAAAAGGAAGATCAGGGGCGCCTGGGTGGCTCAGTGGGTTAGGCCGCTGCCTTCGGCTCAGGTCATGATCTCAGGGTCCTGGGATCGAGTCCCGCGTCGGGCTCTCTGCTCAGCAGGGAGCCTGCTTCCCTTCCTCTCTCTCTGCCTGCCTCTCCATCTACTTGTGATTTCTCTCTGTCAAATAAATAAATAAAATCTTAAAAAAAAAGAAAAGGAAGATCAGTAGGAAACCTATCTAAAGTTTAATCAAGCTGAGGGGAAGTTTAGTTAAGGCCAACTTGGTAAAAAGCCAAACACCAGTTGGAAACTTTCCAGTTGGAGTGTTATGATGTATTATCACCCAGATTATTTCAGTTTCTTAAAAAAATACTCAAGGGCCTATGTTCTTTTCCAAACCACTTTTCTTTATTAAGGGAGGCTCTTTACAAGTAAAAGATTCAGTGGCAAAGATTAGAATTCTACTAAAAGCCTTCCCTTCAATCCTCTACTGCGTTAATAAAAGCTCAAAATAAAGCCTTCCTTTTAGGAAAATGTATTCTCTGCTCTATGTAGATAGTAGCATTTAAGCTACCCCATTTTATGCTTCTCATGACTTATCTTTATGGGGTGGTAATTTAGGATTTAGGAGGGTATTGTCAAAATGTTTAATGTGTTGGCTTTTGGATCTTGGCTTTGCAATTTATAAGCTGTGTTCTCTTGGACATGCATTTAACATCCTTAGCCTTAGTTGCCTAATCTATAAAATGGGGAAAAGTGTGTTTACCTCTTAGAGGTGATATTAAAATCTTAGCACATCGTGCCAACAAAAGATAATAATTATTAATATTTTGCACAGTTGTTATGGGACTTCAAAAGAGAATTTTACTGTAAAAATAAAAAAAAACAATAAGTGCTGTTTCAAATTTATTATCTGCTTTATGGAAAGTAATATACTTTTCATTATTTTTGTTCATTCATGATTGGGTTGCATAATTAACACAATTATTCAGGGACCAATTATTCTGGTTGGCATTATCCAAATTTTGTGTCTCTTCTAGCTTAATGAAACTTAATCAGGTAGGCAGGGTAATAAAAACACGAGTCGGGGTACCTGGGTGACTCAGTTAAGCGTCTGCCTTCAGCTCAGGTCATGATCCCAGGGTCCTGGGATTGAGTCCCCCATCAGGGTCCCTGCTCAGGGAGGAGTCTGCTTCTCCCTCTGCTCCCCACCCACTGCTCATGATCTCACTCTCTTTCTCTCTCTCTTGCAAAATAAATAAATAAATAATTTTTAAAAATACATGAGTTGGGGCCACTCAGTATTATAACTTGTTCTCAGGGTTAAGGGTTGACTATGTCAGAGGAAAACAGTGATGTCTAGATCTACTGACTGAAAGGCACCATTTCTGAGCCAGGAGGACTCCTTTGTGCCATAGCTCAAGACCTAGATGAGGTGAAGGCATGGTGCAACATCCTTGGACGTGTTCCCCCAGTCCAGGATCCTGACTCTAAGTAAGAGAAGACCCAAAAAGAGTACAAAGGAGAACAGAATTCTATTTTGTAAAACCTAGATTAATCTGGCCTCAGTATTCTCTCCATGGCTCCTCTAGGTTCTCCCTGTTTTTTTGTTTTGTTTTGTTTTGTTTGTGTATGAGGACCAAGGGTAGGTGTGGGCCCTGATAATGGGATGCAGGCTCTGGCATATCTGACTACTCCATACAGTGTGAGAGAAGGTAGAGGAGACTAATCTGTGAGAGCTAAAAGAGGGGTCCCTTCCCATCACAAACCTCTATTGACTGGTATGGCTCAGTTTGGAGCATTTATGGTCGGAGCTCCTCCTTGGTGATATGTGTGCAGAAGGTGGTGTGTGTGTATGTTTGTATATAAAGGGAGAGGGTGCTTGGATTTTCCTTAGAGCCTCTCACCCCCAAATGTGGTCATACTACTAGTGGGGTGATTCGACTGTTGGGTCCCCAATGTTAGGTACCCCAATAATGGGTCCATGGTCAAAGGAGCGAGACGGATACAAAGCGAAGGTCAAGCAAAGCTTTATTTTGTGCCGAGCATCTAGAATCAAACGGACTGGCCAGGGATGTCTCTTGCAAAGAGGTGACCCCTCCCTGCCTCCCAGACTAACTTTTATAGAGCAGAGGCCATGTGGTTGGGCCTGGCCACACATAGGTGGCCAGTGAGATTGTAACACACAGAGAAAGCTGCACAGTCATGCTAGGTCACACACGAGTGGCCAATTGAACTACAATTTACCCTATAGTAGACATTTGAACTAGCCTATCACCTTGGTCAGAATTGGCACCCAAAAGGTGGGGCCCACACTCCTTGGTAGCTAGGGAAACAGTATGCGCACTCTACTGATTGGATGTCTCCACCTGACCCGACTCATCCCTGCATTCGGGCTGTCATCTCTACCTGACCTGACCCACTCTTGTATTTGGGCTTGTTTCCTGGGACTGGTTTCCCAGACTTGCTTTTAAATAAGTTCCCTGGGGTGGGGAAGGGGGCAAGATCAATTTAAATTTTACTGCATAAACAACAAAATGTCTGTTCAACCGAGATGGGGCCGCTCTGGCTAAATAGGCCCCTACACTACTAGGTGATTTTAGATGAGGAACTTACTTTTAGTTCTCTTGCAGCCCTTCTGATTAGGTCAAGGAGAAAGAGGTTTTGATACTTGGATGCGTTTAACTCTATAAATCTTGCTACCCTTCATTAAAACAATTAAATTAATCCATTTAAAGAAAAATGTTCACTCAATAATAGTGTAGGTTGTGACAAAAAAATAATGACTTGGGATGACTTGGGATAAGGTAAATTCCCACCATTTTGGATGTAAGCAATGGTTAGATGAGAGTGTGGAGTTTTTAGGGCATTTTATCTTTATTCTTGCTCTGACCACCTACCTCAGGTAGTCAAAAGCTGGAGGCTAGAGGGAGGTATATGATGAGAAAAGGGCAGATATTCCTAGATAAGTGCCAAAAAAGAGTAGACATTGACTTTTCTCTAGAATAGGCAAGGTTTTGCAGGTCAGTAGCTGCTGCCACATAACTACCTTGGGCAAAGCTAATCAGGTGTAGGAAATTATGTGAAGCACTTCAGGATGTTTCCTAGGATGTGCCCTGAGGCGCCTCTTCAATGGGTGATTCTTAGAGTTGAATTTCCTTGGTCGTGTTTTGGAGTTGCTTGACTTTTCAGGGCAAAACAAAAGCAGGGAATATTGACTGGATTTATATAACTGTGTTCCTTCCTCTTCTGTCCTTCGCCTCTGAAAATCCACTGTCATTCAGGTGCATACCAACCCAGGAACAAACTGGAGGCTATGTACCTGTGTGTTGTGGGAGTTTTCAAGTGTATCAGGGAAGGCATGCCGACAAGAGGAGCACTGAAAGGAAACTAGTCATTAAAACCTGTCAGTCACTGCTCTTCGTAAACTCATTAGTAGAATTTGCAACATTTCACATGCTGTTCCTGCCTCAGGGGAAAATGTCCCAAACAAACTTGGAAATCCTTTGGCTTTTTTTTTTTTTTAAAGATTTTATTTATTTATTTGACAGAGAGAGATCACAAGTAGGCAGAGAGGCAGACAGAGAGAGTAGGAAGCAGGCTCCCCACTGAGCAGAGAGCCCGATGCTGGACTCGATCCCAGGACTCTGAGATCATGACCTGAGCTGAAGGCAGCAGCTTAACCCACTGAGCCACCCAGGCGCCCGAAATCCTTTGACTTTTGATTAAGATATTATCCTGTAGGTTTTTAAATTGAGTATCTGCTTAAAGATCACACATGTTTCTTCTGGCTCATAAAATAGATGTTTTCTTCATTCCTGACCATTATGAGCTGATCAGACCTTTTTTTGGACACTCTTTCTTTGGGGTTAAATTGAGGAGGAAGAGTTATCTTTGGCAAAATTGTGAAACAGGCAAAGTATGTCTGGTTTTCCCCACATTTTCTTTCCAGATCCTTTCCTCTGATTTTAGCATCCTTCTCTTTCCTAGCCATTAGACTCAGTCCTCTCCTTTTACTTGGGGTTCCTCTTTATAATAGAAGAAGTCCACTCATGAAATCATTACCACTGAGATACTCCCAGGATACTCCCCTTCTAAGGAGTATTTTATTTATTTATTTTAAAGATTTTATTTATTTATTTGTGAGAGAGAGAGAGAGAGGGAGCAAGCAGGCAGAGTGGCAGGCAGAGGCAGAGAGAGAAGCAGTCTCACTGCTGAGCAAGGAGCCCGATACAGGACTCAATACCAGACCCCGGGGATCATGACCTGAGCTGAAGGCAGCCACTTAACTGACTGAGTCACCCAGGCATCCCAGTATTTTATTTTAAAAGAAAATTGATTCCTAGAAAAGGCAATACAATTAATTATATTAAGGCAATTGAAATTAGTTTAGGTATGGTAACACCTAGGACAGAAGGTGGGGCTAACTTAAGGGGAGAGAGATTTTCAGTCCCCAAATCCTTGACTCCATCCTTGGGAAGATGAGCCTGGCTAAGGGAAACCACTGTGTCTACTTCACCAGAGCCTGATTCTTAATCTGTTCACACCAGCTCTGGTGGACCTGAGACACTTCACTCTGCTCCAGCTCCCCCAGAAAGAAAGTCACAGGGATAATGATTGAGTGACTTAGTAAATCACTAAATAAATGACTTCTCCCTGAGGCCAATTTAACCAGTTATAAAATAAAGTGAGATGTATGTGCATTATTTGTGGGCGGTTCCCTCCAGACATTGTCCACATAGTTTCTGTGGTATTTTTGTAGAGTTAAACTATGAATATGTTCAGAGGGAGTGCCATGGTAACTCATATAGAAAAGCCCAAGGAAAAGCAACCCACTCCTTTGGCTTAACTCTGAATGCCTTTTGCACAGAGCACTGCCTACATGAGCATTTCTCTAGTGAAGTGAATCATGATTAATTCCGTTGGATTTCATCAGCAAATATTGGCAGATAATATTTCTTTTGCAGAGTTTGTCATTGTGAATCTTGAGTGAAAGCTTCTGAAGACCAGTTTCTATGTAAACGAGAAGCTGGGGCTCTGCCCCCTTGTCTGGGAGGGTGTTACTGATCCACAGGTGATGGAAGGGCACTAATTTTTCGCGTGGGGATACTGCCTGCTTTGTGACTGTCCTAAAAGGAAGATGTCAGTCTTCAGAGTTACTGGGTCATCATCTTCTTTTAGCTGTGCCGGAAGGGCCAAGCAGCTACAGAGCTCAAGTCCATCTCTCCCCTCCTGGGTTGGCAGCAGTTGTGGGATTTTTAGCCATGACAGTATCAGTGAGTGTGTGCAAGTAACTGTGACTCATTAGTCAGCCAGCGTTTCGTGACCCCCACAAGGCAGTCATTTCTGCTCTGAATGCAGCGGGGAGCACTCCACAGCAACTAAAGAAGTCTCTTGGAGATGCCAATCCCCAGGGACTCCAGGGTTCCTGGGCTGGCTGAAGATGTGCTCTGAGTTGGTCAGTCTATTACTGGATGGCTCTTTTCCAGCTGAGTTGGTTATTTCTACCCTAATTAAACGTTTGTGTTTTTCCTCCCCAGGGGAAAGGGGGAATGGTCACCTATTGGCTGGAAGAAAAGACATTTGCTGCAGTCCCCAAAAGAGGTCTGTGGCACTACTGTCTCCATTTAAGGACCAAAGTGAAGCTCTTTTAATTTAACTCCTGGAATCGTTAACAATGAATATCTCTGTAACTCAGCTTAAAGTAATTTCTCTGTTCTACCCTTGGTTTTTGACTCTCACATACTCACTGAGTCAAGAGTTGGGTACCTAACTGACTGAGCCACCCAGGCATCCCTTGTGTGTCCTTTTATTTTTTTATTTTTTTTAAATATTATTTTTTCAGTGTTCCGAGATTCATTGTTTATGCATCACACCAATGCCGCATGCAATATGTGCCCTCCTTAATACCCACCACCAGCCTCACCCATCCCTCTTGTGTCCTTTTAAATAAGACTTTTATTTTCCTTTTATTCTTAATCTTAGTTCAGGATACAAAAGGAGAACTAGAACTTTTAGAGGTCAGTTTTCCTTTCTATATATCAAGAGTTGCTTTCTATCTTTTGGTTCAGGCTGGTAGAGTTTCTTGCCATAGGTATTCAATCCTTTTCAGCCTCCCCCACATGTGAATCAGGTGATTTGAATGGGGAGGAGGAATCTGATGGAAGTCATCCATCCACATGTTCCAGAACCATATTTATTTTTAGGGAGAGAGATAGGTCCCTCTTCCACAGCCCAGAGCCCATTACTTGCACTGTGTTCATTTCCCACCCCTACCTCTCCACCCCCATTTCATTCCATCCCTTACAACTTACTGACTTACCTTCTTAAAATCCAGTCTGAATCTTGTTACTTCTGACTTCCGAGAAGCTTCTTTAGCTTTTTGTCCTAATTTTTTTTTGTCCATTTTACTCTGGAATCTCAGACTCTCCTTGGTAATAAACTGGGCAACTGTAACTCGAGCTGCATTTGCTGTGTGTCCTGCATTGCTCTAAATACACATATTAATTTATTTCATTCTCACAACCTCTGAGACAGGCACTATTATTGTCCCCATTTTATGGCTTAAGAAACTGAGGTACAGAGAAGTTACACTTAAAATCACAAACCTAGTGAGAGGCAGAGTGGTATTTGAACACATACAGTGTGGCCCTGAGAGTGCATACCCTTTAATACCATAGTTTCTGCTTCTGTAATGTGGGCCCCACTTTCCTCTCCGCTTTCCCTTCTCACTGCTTGCTCATTGTATATCCAATGGAACCAAATGGCTCATTGTTTCCAGAACACCTGCCCTTGGTTTCTGGGAGTCACACCTTTGCTCTTCCTTTCACTCACTATGCTCTCTGTAGCTCTGCTGATTATATTTCTTAAACACCAGCTCCTCCGTGAAACCTGATGAAACCTTTCCTTTCTTTGAAACCAATGATACTCTCGTAGTTACTTCTTAGGAAATACTCAATTTCAGTCACTTCGCCAGATATTAGTTTCATATACAATTGACTCTTGAATGACACCAGACCCTGACTCCCAACACAGTAAAAAATATGAGTATAACTTTTGACTCCCCCAAAACTTAACTACTAATAGCCTACTATATTGACTGGAAGCCTTAGCTAGAACATAAACAGTTCATTAATACATATTTTATATGGTATACATACTATATACTGTATTCTTAAGTAAGCTAGAGAAAAGAAAATGTTAAGATAATCATAAGAAAGAGGAAATACATTTACAGTATGGCATCATACTTATAAAAAACTACTCACCTAAGTGGACCTATACCGTCATTTAGGGGTCAGCTGTACTCAATGATTTTCTTTTAAAGATTTTATGTATTTATTTAATAGAGAGAGAGAGTGAGAGAACATGAGCAGGGGGAGCAGCAGAGGGAGAACAAGAAGCAGAAGCAGACTCCCTGCTAAGAGGAGAGCCCTGGTTGGGGATTGATCCTAGGACCCTGGGATCCTGACCTAAGCCGAAGACAGATGCTCAACCAATTGAGCTACCCAGGAGCCCCTGTACTCAATCATTCTTTATGTAGATTATAGGCACTTCGAGAGCAAGCATTGTGCCTTAATCATCTTGATGTGTCCCATACTTGTGTTCTTTCAAAAGATAATTTTTATATTGAATAAATATTTAGGAAGACAATTTTGAACTTCTTAATTTGTGACTGGCGACTCATATCCTGGGTGATTATTTTGTCTGTTTGTAAAGTATGTTACTTTTCTTATGTATATGACATGCTGTTTGTGTTTCCACTTTACAGTGCACATTAGCTCACCTTACTTCTCAGTACTGGACAACTTGTACCTAAACAGTCTACTGGCTTGGCTTTCATTTAATGAACGGGTAGAGGTAGATGTCCTGAACTCCCATTTTCACCATGCCCTTAGGTCACAAGTTTGGCTATTGTATTGAGGTCTGGGAGCAGAGCAGATGCCTGGGCGCTGCAGCCATGAGTACTGACACCATGGGCCAAAGGTCTGGCTGTGCCAGCAGTGCTAGCTGGCAACACCAGCAGCCAGAGGGCAGGATGAGGGATCAGGACCACCCAGTGCCTGGCCAGGTAAAAGGGAGCTGGGATGGCTGTGCTGGTTATAAAACTGATATTGAAAAAGATCATCAAGTAAAATGGCCAGCAGTAATACAGATCAGTAATTCCACCTCTTGCTACAAAACTGAAATCTTTTTTTTTAAATTTTTTTCCTTGTAAAACTGTACTTACTAAATGTGCTTAATTTTTTCCTTCATCTTTTATTGATCAAAAGTATATGTAACTGCCAACCAAAAGTTCTGATCAACAGGAGCAAACACCATGACCTCATGGACTTGGGATAACTCTAACAAAGACATAACCACTTTAATTAGCCATTGTGTCTACACACAGAAGAATGTACCATTTTTGTCAAATTTTAACATATAATGAGATAGCTCTAACACCTCACTTCTAGACCACTTGTCAAGGTTGATAGAAGGCTTATCAAATTTTAGAAGGCTGTCCCAAGTCAAAATCAAGTGACTTCTTGGCTATGTTCTACCTTCACCAAGCTCTCTGCCTTGACTGTCTAAACGTGTTTGTAGTAGAGGGTTGTTAACTAGCAGACGTTCTGGGGCCAATTAGATCCCCTGCTGTACATTAATATGAAGCCAGGACCTAAGGAAACTCATGAGGGGCCTCAATAGAATTCTGCACACCTCTTTTTCTAATCATCTTTTCTCTGGTGGCCCTCGTAACTTACAATTTTTGTGTAGGGAGCTTCAGTATCCATCTCTTTTGAGAAGGAAGATACACTTATTTCTCAGAACTGTGTTAAATTTCCTGCACCCCATTGAGGTACATATGGAAAACATAATATTTTATTTTTCAGTAAAAGAGGAATATCATTATTTTCAGCACAAGTGATAGGATAAACTAATGGGGGTGGCAAATATCAGCATTTTTGGTTGAGTGCTCTGGGCCAGGCCAGGGCTAGGAGAAAGGAATTCATCAGTAGATGTGAGAATTGTTGTTGTGGGAAAATTCAAAGAATTTGGGGACTGGTCAAATGAGAAGGCATGAAGACAATGGAGAGGTAACAAGATAAATGAAATTTCAAACCTATATAATTAGAAAAACAAATGGTGGAAATGTTGACCTGGAGCTGGGGGTTGGGAGGGTTGGTGACACGTGTTGGGGAGGGAGGTGGATGCCCACTCCAAGGCAGGGAGTGGGACAGAACAGAGATTTTCCCTCAGAATTTTCATTAATACATATTTAGCAGGAAGAGGAAACCATACAAGTATATTGAAATATGTGGGTTAAAAAAATAGTTTTAGGTTAGACCTCGGATGGAAAAGTCAAGCAGTTTAAGGAGAGACAGGGATAGCTGTAACAATATTGACAATTATGAGGATATGCTATACATTTTTCTCTGCTTCCTGGGGAAAAATGTCCAACAGGCTATATGTGAGACTGTGAAGATGCTACTCTTGAGTGCCGTAATATGTTCCCTCCACTGGGGCCATTTCTAGATGGAGAGCACCTATGAGGGCATCTGAATTGATATTCTGTTGGGAATAATCAGCTGACTTCTGGGTGTAGCAGACAACCTACAGGCTGATATCCCGATATCTTGTGTGAGGTAGGTGAAAGACTTTATGACCGCACTCTTTGCTGTCCATATCAGCCACTGGGGAAAAGATGAAGGTGTCAGAAGCATGTACTCAGAGCGGACTGTTGTAGGCAGAGACCCTTAAGATTTGGGGAAAGGGAGGGTGATTAAGCATTAAGTGATTAAGCATGAAAGTTTCGGAATTTTTTCCAGGGGGAAAGATGTATGTATATATGAACACACATGCACAATTTTTGTGAAGTTTAGTCAAGTTTAGTCAATTTGAGAACTCATTATGTAGGATTTACTTTCTAGAGTTGTGTGGATTCTTACTAGCTTTCAGAGGGCAGAAATGCTTTGTAACAATCTCCATCCAGCTAAAAAGAGTAATTCTCTTTTCCTTTTAAATAGATTTTATTTTTATTTAATGTTAACTAATTAGTTGATTTAATTAATTTATTTTATTTTATTTTTAAATATTTTATTTATTTATTTGACAGACAGAGATCACAACTAGGCAGAGAGGCAGGAAGAGAGAGAGGAAGGGAAGCAGGCTCTCTGCTGAACAGAGAGCCTGATGCGGGGCTCGATCCCAGGACCCTGGGATCATGACCTGAGATGAAGGCAGAGGCTTTAGCCCACTGAGCCACCCAGGCGCCCCAATTAATTTTTTTTTTAGAACAGTTTTAGGTTCACAGCAAAATTGAGAAGGTATACAAATTTCCCATATATCTCCTCCCCCACACATACATAACCTCCCCCATTATCAACATTCCCCACAAGAGTGGTACACTTGTTACAGTTGATGAACCTACACTGAAACATTATTATTACCCAGAGTCCATAGTTTACCTTAGGATTCACTTTTGCTGTTGTACCTTCTATGGGTTCAGACAAATGTATAAAGACATGTATCTTACATTAAAGCATCATTGAAGCTTTATTGCCCTATAATTTCATTGAGTAGTTTCATTGTCCCATACAGTATATAGCCTTTTTAGAATTACTTCTTTCACTTTGTGATGTGCACTTAAGATTCTTCTATGTCTTTTTATGGTATAATAGCTCATTCTTTTTAGCACTAAATAATATGCCATAGTGTGGATGTATCACAGTTAATTTAACCAGTCACCTACTGGAGGACATTGTGGCTGCCAAGTTTTGGCAGTTAGGAATAAAGTTGCTGCAAACATTTGTGTATGGGTCTTAGGGTCATATATTTTCAACTCTTTTGGGTAAATACCAAGGAGTATGATATAGTAAGAGTATGTGAGTTTTGTAGGACATTCCCAAACTATTTTCCAAAGTGACTTTACCATTTTGAATTTCTACCAGCAATGAGTGAGAGTTTCTATTGCTCTATACCCTTCTCAGCATTTGATGTCAATGTTTGAGATTTTGTTTTAGATTTTTGATAAGGATGCAGTGGTATCTCACTGCTTTAATTTGCAATTTTCTAATGACATGATATAGAGCATCTTTTCATATAGTTATTTGCCATCTGTGTATCTTCTTTGGTGAGGAGTCTGTTAAGGTCTTTGGCCCCATTTAAGAAATTTTATAAAAAGTTTTCCAGTTTTCTTGAGATATAATTAACATATAACATTGTGTAAGTTTAAGCTGTACAACCTGATGATTTAATATGTATATGTTATAAAATCATTACCACAAAAAGATAATGAACATATCTATCATTCACATGGTACCTTTTATTTGTTGTTGTTGTAGTGAAAACTTTTAAGTTTCATCTTATAACTGGACATATCCAGTTATAAGGATACTGGATGTATCCTTTGACCATTTTTACCCATTTTCCCCACCCTTTGCAACTGGCAACCACCAATCTACTCTGCTTCTATGAGTCTGTTCTTTTAGATTCTACATATAAGTGATATCATACAATATTTGTCTTTCTCTGACTTATTTCATTTAGCATAATGCTTTCTAGGTTCATCCATGTTATCTCAGGTGAGGATTTCCTTCTTTTTTAATGGCTGAACAGCATTCTATTGTGTATATATATGTGTGTGTGTGTGTTTAATTCATTTACGCATTGATGCACACTTACGTTGCTTTCATGTCTGGCTATTACGAATAATGCTGCAAAGAGCACAAGAGTGCAGATATGTCTTTGAGATAGTAACTTCATTTCCTTTAGATATATTGTTGGATCATGTGGTAATTCTATTTTTAATTTTTTTGAGGAGCCTCCATACTGTTTACTGTAGTGGCTGCACCGATTTACATTCCCACCAGTAGTGCACCAGGGTTTCTTTTACTTCACATACTCACGAGCCCTTATCTCTTGTCTTTTTGATAATAGTCATCCTAACAGCCACTATGGTAAACAGTATGGAGGCTCCTCAAAAAATTAAATTTCTGCATAGCCAACTATGTCATCTGTGAGCAAAGACAGTTATATTTCTTCCTGTTCAATCAGTATACCTTTTATTTCCTTTTCTTGTCTTATTGCATTAGCTAAGACAATATTGAAAAGGAGTGGTACAAGAGAATGGAATATCCCTGCCTTTTTCCTGATCTTAGCATGAAAGTTTCTACTTTCTAACCACTAATGACAGTATGATGTTAGTTGTATAATGTTAGCTGTAGATTTTTTGTAAATGTTCTTTTTTTTTTTTTTAAAGATTTTATTTATTTATTTGCCAGAGAGAGATCACAAACAGGCAGAGAGGCAGCAGAGAGAGAGGAGGAAGCAGGCTCCCTGCTGAGCAGAGAGCCCGATGCGGGGCTCGATCCCAGGACCCTGGGATCATGACCTGAGCCGAAGGCAGCGGCGTAACCCACTGAGCCACCCAGGCGCCCCGTAAATGTTCTTTATCAAGCTAAGGAAGTTCCCTTCTATTTCCTGTTTGCTTGGAATTTTTATCATGAATGGATGTTGGATTTTCTCAATGCTTTTTATGTACCTTTTAATATGTTCATCTGATTTTTTTTCTTTAGCCTATTGATATGAAGGATATATTAATTGTTTTTTAAATGTTGAAGCAACCATGCATACCTAGTATAAATCCCACTTTGTTGTATTGTGCAACTCTTTTTATATATTATTGAATTAGATTTGCTGATATTTTGTCAAGGATTTTTGCATCTATGTTCATGAGAAATATTTGTCTGTAGTTATCGTTCCTTTTGAAGTCTTTCTCTGGTTTTGGTATTAGAGTAATTATGAGTCATAGAATGATTTAGGAAAAACTCCCTCTGCTTCCATCTTCAGAAAGAGATTGTAGAGAACTGGTGTAATTCCTTTCCTAAATGTTGGGAGGAACTTATCATTGAGCCCATATGGGTCTGGTGCTTTTAGTTTTATTATTTTTTTTTAAGATTTTATTTATTTATTTGACAGAGAGAAATCACAAGTAGATGGAGAGGCAGGAGAGAGAGAGAGAGGGAAGCAGGCTCTCTGCCGAGCAGAGAGCCCGATGCGGGACCCGATCCCAGGACCCTGAGATCATGACCTGAGCCGAAGGCAGCGGCTTAAACCACTGAGCCACCCAGGCGCCCCTGTGCTTTCAGTTTTAGAAGGTTATTAATAATTGGTTCAATTTTTTTTTAAAGATTTTATTTATTTATTCGACAGACAGAGATCACAAGTAGGCAGAAAGGCAGGCCGAGAGAGAGGAGGAAGCAGTCTCCCTGCTGAGCAGAGAGCCCAATGCAGGGTTTGATCCCAGGACCCCGGGATCATGACCTGAGCCGAAGGCAGAGGCTTTAACCCACTGAGCCACCCAGGTGCCCCAATAATTTGTTCAATTTTTAAAATAGATACTAGCCTATTGAGAATGCCTATTTCTTCTTATGGGAGTTTTGGCAAATTGTGTTTTTCAAGGAATTGGTACTTTTCATCCAAGTTATCAAATTTGTAAGCATAGAGTTATTTGTGGTATTCCTTTATTATTCTCTGAAAGCTCATGGGATCTGTAGTGATATCCCTTCTTTCACATCTGATATTTTCTCCTTGCTGGATCTGCCCATTTTTGATAGAAGGGTATTGATGTCTCCAACTATTTCTCCTTGCAGTCCAAATAGTTTTTAACTCATGTATTTTGACACTATTTTGTTAGGTGCATACACATCAAAGGTTTTTATATCTTCTTGGTGAATTGACCCCTTTATCATTATAGAATGTCTCTCTGTCTTAGTCAATATGGGCTGCCATAACAAAATACCATAGACCAGTTGGCTTAAACAACAGACATTTGTTTTCTCACAGTTTTGACATTGCAAGTCTGAGATGTGTGCCAGCATGGTCAGTTTCTGGTGGGGCCTCTCTTCCTCATTTGTAGGTGGCTGCCATCTCATTGGGTGCTCACTTGCTCTCTTCTTTGGGGACACTTTGAGAAAGAGAGAATATGTGACTATAAGTGACAAAAGCAATGCAAAATAAACAGGCCTCTGGAATTAGCAACACATATCCAGTGAGATTGCAAAATTGCTATGGACAGTGGTTGCTTTGTATCTTTCACTGACCCCCCCCATTCTTCTTCTTCTTTTTTTTTTTAAGATTTTCTTTATTTGACAGAGAGAGATACAGCAAGAGAGGGAACACTAGCAGATGGAGTGGGAGAGGGAGAAGCAGACTTCCCACTGAGCAGGGAGCCCGATGTTGGACTCGATCTCAGGACCTTGGGATCATGAAGTGATCTGAAGGCAGATGCTTAACCAACTGAGCCACCCAGGTGCCCCATTCCTCTACTTTTAATTTACTTTGTATTTATAGTGGATTTCTTTTATAGCTAGCATATGGTTGAGTCTTATTTTTTGATACACTTTGACTCTCTCTGTCTTTTAATTGGTGTGTTTATACCATTGTTTAAAGTGCCCATTGATATAGTTGGATTAATATCTGCCATATTTGTTACTGTTTTCTTTCTTTTTTTTTTTTTAAAGATTTTATTTATTTATTTGAAAGACGGAAATCACAAGTAGGCAGAGAGGCAGGCAGAGAGAGAGAAGGAAGCAGAGAGCCTGATGCGGGGCTCAATCCCAGGACCCTGGGATTATGACCCGAGCCAAAGACAGAGGCTTTAACCCACTGAGCCACCCAGGCACCCCTGTTACTGTTTTCTATTTGTTGCTCTGTTCTTTGTTCCTGATTTTGTCTTCCATTCTTTTTCTGCCATCTGTGGTTTTAACTGAGCATTTCATATGATTCCATTTTTTTCTCTGTTCCATTATTACCATATTGGTTATACATTAAAAAAAAATCTTTTGTAGTGGCTGCCCTAATGTTTGCAATACACATTTGCAACTTATCCAAGTCTACTTTCCAATAACAGTATACTACTTCAGTAGCAGTGTAAGTATCTTATAACAAAATAACAAAATATTTCTAATTTCTCTCTCCTGTCCTATGTATCACTGCTGTCATTCATTTTACTTAAACAAAAGTTATAGTCATCAAGTACATTGATGGTATTATTATTTTTTGTTGCTTTTATTAGGGCTCGAACTCACAGCCCTGAGACCCAGACCTGAGCCAAGATCAAGAGTCAGATCCTCAACTGTCTGAGCCACCCAGGTACCCTGATATTATTATTTTGAACAAATTATCATTTGTTAGATCAGTTAAGAGTAAGAAAAAGAAGTTTTTATTTTATCTTCACTTATTCCTTCTCTAATGCTCTTCCTTTATTTATGGAGATCCAAGTTCCTTTTATGTATATCTAAGTTCCTGACCAAGTTCCTAATAATTTTCTTTCCCTCTGGAGAACTTCTTTTAACATTTCTTGCAAAGCAAAATGCTTTTTAGGATCATGTTCCAAATCAACTACTTGTACTCAAATACTTGGCTTGGAGTCTTCTTCTAGGGGAACTCAGCTGAAGACAGTTAATTGAAAAAAATCCCGTTGGATAGAAAGGGTTAGAAGTTGCCTTTAATCCTCTAAGAATGTAGTGGAGTATAAATGACTTTTATGCAACTCGGTTTTTGTAATTTTAGTTTTGAAATAATTTCAAGCTTATGGAAAAGTTGCAAGAGTAGCACACACACAAAAAATGCCTTGTTTCCTGTGTACCCTTCAACCAGGTTATCACTTTTGTCTTATCATTCTTCTGAACCTTTTGGGAGTTAGAAGCAGACATGATACTCCTTTCCCCATAAGACTTCAGAGTCTTAGCAAATCCCTAAGAATGAAAACATTCTTTTGTATGACCATAATACAATGATCAAAATCAGAAAATTAACATTGATATAATACTATTATTTCCAAACTTTATTAAGATTTTTCCAATTTCCCCAATAATATTTAATAGCTCTCTTTCCCCTCTGATTTATTATCCCATCCAGGGTCACACATTGCATTTAGTATCATGTCTTTAGTCTCTTTTAATCCAAGACCATTTCTTAGTCTTTATCTTTTATGACTTTGACATTTTTGAAGAATACAGGCCAGTTCTTTTGTAGAATGTCCCTTAATGGATTTTTCTGATGTCTTCTCATGATTAAATTGAAGTTATTCATTTATTGGCAGAAATACCAGCAAAACGATCATGTGTCCTTCTCACTGCATGGTATCAGGAGGAAACATTACTGGTGATATTAACTTTGATCACTGGTTGATGTGATGTCTACCAGGTTTTTCTGCTGTAAAATTGCTGTTTCTTTTTTTTGTAATGAATAAGGGTTTTATTAAAACATCTTGTGATAGAAAGTAGTGTTTAAAGCAAGATGGAGACATATCACAGGACAGGAGCAAGCTTCAGGTGGTTCCCTCTGGCCAAATCTGGGACCATTTGAGCTTTCAAGGGTGATAGTAACATAATGTGCATAAAATAATAATCCATGAATCTGTATTTTTTAAAAATATTTTATTTATTTATTTGACAGAGAGCAGAAGGAGAGGGAGAGGCGGCTCCCCACTGAGCAAGAACCCTGATGTGGGACTCAATCCCAGGACCCTGGGATCATGACCTGAGCCGAAGGCAGATGCTCAACTGACTGAGCCACGCAGGCACCCCTCCATATTTGTTTATAAGTGAGTAAGTAAAAAAGAATAGAGGAGAAGGAAAAGTTCTTAGGGAAGAATTCCAATTGATAAAAGTAGAATAGTGAAGAAAAATGAATATTTAGGAAGACATTATAGCAATAGTTAATTCAGGCAAGGATCATCAGTGGATGTTAAAATTTTCATCATTGGGTTATAATCACATTACATTAATTATATGATATTATTATAACATATTAATCAACATGTTGTGAATGCTGAACAGAAGATTATGTCCTCCCTTGACTTTAAGTAACTAAGATCTAGTAGAGAAGGTTTATGTACCCAAATCATTACAAAACAGAGAAGAAATTGATGGTGTAATACATAAAATGAAGAGGAACATGAAACCATCTAAGAAAGAATAGTAGGCAAAATGCACAATACGTCTGATCCACTGTGGTAATATCTTTTGTATTGTCCCCAACATGCATGCCATCCCCCAACATCAGATGTTTTCAATGAGCAAGAAAACAAGCTGCTAGTCCTTTGGACTGATGAGTGAGGAGGGAGAGAGAGATGTTTTTTGCAGGCAGCTGCTTCTTTGGTTTCCAAGGGAAACAGTGGTAGAAGCTGCATCAGAAAAGGAGTGGGAAGGCTGTGGTTTAGCACAGATGGGTCATTTTTCTGTCAGGTGTCTATACACAAGCAGTACCTGCACTTTCTCAACAATGTAGGGTTGTGGAGAATATTAAAATGTTGGGATGTTGATAAACAACAGATTTTAATTTTTCTTTCTAAATTTCTTGGGAAAATCTTTATTCTTGGAATTTACTTTTCCCATCAACTATCAAAGCCCAAATATATTGCTCTTCCAGGGACATAGTATGATTTTCTTTTCTACATACTTCACAAATATGAGTTACAGGCAGGGAAGAATGAAATCAGCTATTGGAGTCTGTGCACTCACAGCTTGTTTAAAATAGTGCAAAAGGAAATAATAAAGTAAACCATTGTTTATTCTGGCTGATGGGGAAGGCTTTCAAGCTCTCTAGTCAAGTCTCTATTTCAAAGTCGTCATTGGAACATGGTTCAGAAACCTGCCTCATATCCCAAAATAGCTGTGAATCTTCAGCCAACATCCTACTGGGGAGCTCAGGAGTGGCCTGGCAAGGAGAGGAATCAACCAGGAATGGTTAGGGCAGACTGGGTCATGGTTGAATTGGCTTTTACCAGGCAGGCCAAGAGTGTAAATCCCTAGTTCAAAAAGGTCTTATCCCACTTGGGCTCTGTCATATTCCTTGCCATTAGTCAAAAAGTCTGGCTTTAGGGCACATGGTCCCTCTAAGGTCTGGAGGTAGGCAGAGAGGGTCAAGATCCCAGTTGAATAAGTGTGGGTAAAGGACAGGGACAGGGTTCCAGTTTCATGGGGGAGGTAGGGTACACTTTCCCAAAGTAGATCCCAATCTTAGGGATTAGACAAACAATTGTTTATTAATTTTATCAAATTATTTACTGAGTGCCTAGAATGTGCCATTTATTAGATCCAAATGCGGCTGCATGGCTGGACCTACGGGTCTATACCAGACTTGCAGTTCTAAAACCAATTGATAGCACATGTAGTGGTGAAGAAGCAACCAGGAACCCGCACCACTGGCATCACCTGAGAATTTCAAGAAATGTAAATTCTATTGAATCAGAAACTCTGGGTGAGTTCCAGCAATCCGTATTTTAAGAGGCTCCATAGGTGATTCTGATGTATGCTAGAATTTGAGAACCACTGGACTACCTTGATGATGTTTGCTCAGATCTTGGAATGAAATCAAGCCATTGGGGTCAAGCCATTTGGGAGTGGGACTCGGGAAGGCAGGGATTCCAATTTCCCAAGGGTTTCTGTTTCCATAGCAGATTACTTCTGCATCATAAAGCTTCTTAGAACTCTTATAAACGTTCTTCACCAATATCTGGTATCTAGGATCAATTTAATTTCTAAGCTGAAGGCAGGACCTGGCAATTTTGTTTTTGGGTGGGCAGCAAAGTTTATTGACCGGTAGTTTATTGAGTGATAGTACAGATCTCTCAAAGAGGGAGGGGACCTGTGAGGGTTACCTTTTTTTGTTTTAAAGATTTTATTTATTTATTTGACAGACAGAGATCACAAGTAGGCAGAGAGACAGGCAGAGAGAGAGGAGGAAGCAGGCTCCCTGCTGAGCAGAGAGCCCGATGCGGGGCTCGATCCCAGGACCCTGGGATCATGACCTGAGCCGAAGGCAGAGGCTTTAACCCACTGAGCCACCCAGGTGCCCCACCCCTGGAAACCTTTTTTGAGGTGACCTGGACACCTGGGAAATTAACATCTAGAGGTAAAATTGTCTGGCAGATCCATCTTTGCCCTGATCTCCCAAATTGTCCCTGCTAAGGGAGGAGCAGTCTGTTAGAAGACTGCTCTTGGGTGAGTGGCAGGGGCCAAGAACATGAGGGTAATTCTGGGGATTATGTAACTTCCCTCCCTTCCCTTTGACTCTTCATATTGATTTCTGGAAAATTGTCTTCTTTGTCATGATTAGTGTGCTTCTAGATTTAGAGGTGAGGGCAAGATTTTTCAATGCTAGTACTAAGGGAAGCCCCATGGAATGTTGCATATTCAGTTCCCTTCTTATATGTCACAGAGCATGTGAATAAATGGCTTTATGGAATTATAAATTCAATAATTCAACAAGTACTTATTTGATGCCCGCTTTGTACTTGGTCTTGTTCTGAGTGTTGGGGATATAGGCTGTAAAGAAATATGTTTATCTTGGTTTAACCCAGTAATCTCAAACTTAGTAAAATCTTTTATTGTATAACATACATTTACCTATCAAGGAGCTAATGGACATGGGATACTCTTTGAGAATGATACATGTATCTGTGCTGGGTTAGATGTGTCTGTGCAAGGGATCTGAGTTTCAGGCAGCTGAAGTAAGGAAGAAATTAGGGACATTTTGAAACACAGAAAATATTGACAGTAGAGATGTAAATCTGGTTAACATCACAGTCATTGTTGGGTAATCCCATGCTGGAAAAAATTTTCCCATATGTCAACCTATCTCTAATAATTATAAGTGTCACAGAGATGGTGATTTTAGAAGCTATTTATATCAGTTATTTTCACGTAAGAGCTCCAAGTTCTTTTGGTGCATGTAAAGCAAAACAAATGTTTGAAATGTGGACTGCTTGGTTTGATTGGCTATTTGTCTCCAAGTGAAAGAAACCTGGTCCTGAAATGCAAACAAATCAACCAGTTGCTTACTGAATCAATTCTTCTTCTTCTTCTTCTTTTTTTTTTTTTAAAGATTTTATTTATTTATTTGACAGAGAGAGAGATCACAAGTAGGCAGAGAGGCAGACAGAGAGAGAAAGGAGGAAGCAGGCTCCCCGCTGAGCAGAGAGCCCGATGCGGGACTCGATCCCAGGACCCTGAGATCATGACCTGAGCCGAAGGCAGCGGCTTAACCCACTGAGCCACCCAGGTGCCCTGAATCAATTCTTCTTAAAGTAGAATTTGGTTAAACCTACAAACCTTAGTCAAGATGAGTCTAATCTTCCTTCCTTATGGTTGTGCTGGAGATAAGCAGGGTGGTCAGGCCTTCTTTTTCTGTGTAACAAAGTCTTAAATGTAGTGGTGGGGAGAGGCCTAAGCCAATGCCTGGCCCTCTCTTCCTGGTCATCTCTCTAGCCACCTAATATAGGTTTTGTTTTGTTTTGTTTTGTGTTTCTCCAAATAAACATGTGTCATGCTTTCTCTTCCTTCCTGGCCTTCATAAACACTGTTTTCTTGGCTTAGAACTCTTTCTCCCCTTTTTGTCAGCTACTTCCTATGCATTTTTCAGGTCTCCTATCAGACATTTTCCCCCATGACTCTGTGATATTGTGATTTATATGAAGGAATGCATATTTGGTCTTTGCCCAGTTTCTTGCATATAGGTCCTAAAATTGTAGAAATTTCCTAAGTGATGACTACCATAAAGATATCTTTTGTTACGTCAATGAGGTGACTTTTGGAAAGCCCCTGGGTCACCAGATGGGTGCTGGTTGCCAAGGGAATCAACTTTGTGATTAGAGGATTGGAACTTTCAGTCTCACCCCTTGACCTCTTGGGAGAGGAGAGAGGCTGGCAATTGAATCAATCACCGATGACTGATCATTTAATCAATCACACCTATGTGATGAAGCTTCCAAAAAACCCCAGAAGAATGGATCGGAGAATTTCTGGGTTGGTGAACAGGTGGAGATTCAGTAAGAGTGGTGTAATCTGAGAGGTATGGAAGCTCTGTGCTCTCTTCTATACCTTGTTCTGTGCATCTCTCCCATTGGGCTGTTATTGAGTTATATCCTTTTATAATAAACCAGTAATCTAGTGAGTAAAATGTTTCTCTGAATTTGGGGCACCTGGGTGGCTCAGTCATTAAGTGTCTGCCTTCAGCTCAGGTCATGATCACAGAGTCCTAGGATCGAGCCCCATATTGGGCTCCCTGCTCAGTGGGAAGACTGCTTCTCCCTCTCCCTCTACCTGCTATTCTGCCTGCTTGTGCATGTTCTTTCTCTCTAAGTCAAATAAGTAAATAAAGAAACCTTTTAAAAAAATTTCTCTGAGTTCTGTAAGCCATTCTAGCTAATTAATCAAAGCTGAGGAGAGGGTTATTGGAATATTTATTTATTTATTTTAAAGATTTTATTTATTTGAGAGAGAGAGAGCACGAGTTGGGGGAGAGGAAGAGGAGGAGAGAGGAGCAGACCCCCTGCTGAACAGGGAGCCCTATGCTGGGCTAGATCCCAGGACCCTGGGATCACAACCTGAGCAGAAGGTAGATGCTTAAGTATACTTTGCCAAGTATAGGTCGGTGGGCTGTCCCAGTCTCAGCACTGCTGCTCATATCTCACATCCTGTTTTTTCAGTGGGACATTTTTTTAAATTTGTGAATTTAAAATGATTCAATTTTGAAAACTTTGGCCAATAGTATTCACTTACACTCTTTTAACTTTCTAGTTTTTTTTTTTCCAAGATTTTATTTATTTATTTGACAGACAGAGATCACAAGTAGGCAGAGAAGCAGGCAGAGAGAGGAGGATGCAGGCTCCCTGCTGAGCAGAGAGCCCGTTATGGGGCTTGATCTCAGGACCCTGGGATCATGACCTGAGCCAAGGGCAGAGGCTTTAACCCACTGAGCAACCCAGGCGCCCCAACTTTCTAGTTTTGATTGTAGTTTTTAGTCTATTGAGTAATTCCTTTTTTTTTAAATTGAGTAATTCTTAAGTGAGTTTGATCTTATATATATTGGAGGCTAATTTATATTCCTTTTTGACTCCCATCCAGCAGGATAGTTTTAGCTACATTTGGCCCTTATTAGGATACACTTAAGTTGTTTATTTTTCTTTTCTTGGCCATTAAAAATGTATCAAAATTCTCTAGCATTTCCCTTTTACTCTTTTAAGTTTTAAAATATTTTTCTATCTGATTTGTCCTCTTAGTCCATTTTCCAGCACTTGCTGCTCAGTTTGAGATAAAAAGTGGTGATGGCAGGGGAGGAGGTCACCACAATGACTGGCTTAATGAGGGATTGTTGGCTCTTCTTCCTGTGCTGACAATTCCACACTGACACATTTTCCCTTTGCTATCCCCTTCCCCACCCATACTCAAACGAGGTGCTTCCTGCTATTGTTGAAGGAGAACTTGATCGTTGCCATGGTCAAGAAAAAGAGTTACTCAAATTAAATGCCACTTTCACTCAGTCGGATAGTTTGGGAAATTTACAGGACCACTTACATGAGCCTGAAGTTTGAGACAGGACTCAAAAACTACTCGGGAGAATTGCTGAGCAGTGCCCTCATCTTGTTCCAGAACAAGCCAGAGCCTTCTCTGAACCACAAACCATTCTCTGAGCATCTCACAGATGTTGGGGAGAAGAGCTTCACTGGGGGTGGGAGGTGAGGGTCTACCACTCAGCCCCCTGAGAGCCTCCTGAGGGAATACACAGGTGGCCTGAAGAGTCCTGTTTAGGATTATCGGATGGAAGCGTAGCAGAAGGACAATAGGCAGGCTGGCAAATTATATTCTGTTGACCTACTTACAGGTTAACCTGAGTACACTGGTTTATCTACTTTCTGGTTAGGAATTCAAAAGCTTGGTTGTCAAGCGCTTCTAGAACCACCAGTTTTTGTTGCATGTGTGGTATGGTCACTGACTCATGGAGGGAGGCAAGGAGTAGGAGGTAGGTCAGTCATGGAGGGAGGAGAAAATATTCTGGAATGGTTTCTTTCTTTCTTCTCCTTGTTATGTAAGATGCGGTTTCCCCGAAGAAACAATATGCTAAATAAAAGTTAGGGTCCCAACCCACAGAAGCCTATTTTAACCCACGTTTTTGCTGACTATATTCAATTTAATTTAGTTCAAATCAAGAAGGTAGATTTTTTTTTCCTGCGAGAAAGCGGAAAAAGGAAGGCTGTGAGAGTGACCCAAGTGGTGCAATTTAGAGTTTTCACTGAGTAAGGCAGAGTGTGTGTGTGTTTGGGAGGAGGGAGCCCGCAGTGGGAGGGTGAATAAAACATGGCGTCTGCCCTCAGAGAGTTCACAGTGCAGTTAGCGAGACAGACACACCACCGGCTAATACGTGTGATGATAATGGTGAAGGTGTTGTCCGGCCAGACAATAGTAGAAGTAGTATTCGTTCCAAGGGGGAAGATCTAAGACTGTGGAAGACGTGGCAGCTGCCCCCTGAAGGACGTTAGGGCCTTAACCAGCAGAGGGGTGAAGACAGGGTGGACGTGTGAGGCAGAGAAAATGATGGGGTGAAGGCTCAGGGTGGTGAGCTGCAGGGCACAGCCGAAGAGCTGCTGCAGGGGATGGAGGGGATGTGGAAGAGCACAGGGGCAGGCGGGCCTTTCTGAATCGGTCTGATGGTCTAACCACTCACAGAGAAGGTATGCCCCATACTTTCCGTGTTGAATTACGGGCAGTTGATGTTCAAAAGCCCATTTTTTTTTTTTTTTCCAAACCAATGTGGTCTGGCCTCGGACTGAGGGGTTGTCTCATATGTAATCATTTATTACCATAAAGAATAAGAAAGTGATGAACTGCAAAGATACTTGTTATATTTAACTTTCTTGGGATAGATTTGTCCAAGAGACGTTTAAGTCGCATTATGCCCTGTTCTATAACTGGCCCATTCTGTCACACTTTCCTTTGTAATGGCTAAAGCATGTAAAGCCTTGTGCTGTCATGGAGAATACCAGGTCTGCAGGTTGTAACATGCAGTCAGGTGGAGGAATAAAGGGAAAGACAGAGAAAAGATCTCTATGAAGGATCAGGCCCAGGAATAATTTGTAAAAGATGGTAGACTTCTGATATCAATGTCTACCTTATTTGTATCCGGACAGCGGCACGTATAAACTTTTTTCTCTGAGGTGTTCATGAGATAAGGAGCTTGTGGTAGGTGGTGAGAAATCAAGGACATGACTCAGTGGGGTTTATAGGATTTCATGTTCTCTGGACGAGAGGCTGAATGGAATTCAGTTCTTTATTGAGATATCTGGTTGAGCTGAGCATTTGTTCATAGTTCCATCTTTAGTTCATTTTTTCCACTGAGGGAAGAAACAGAAAACTCATGGGTAGATTCTGCTGAATTCCTGAAATTCCAGTTCATTTGTAAGTCACTAATAGGTAACAGTATACATACATATTAACTATATAATAAAATAAATGGTGAGATACTTTAAGAATGTGCTTTTGCAATATTACAAAGTAATTATTGTCTACATCTATTTTTCATTTTGCTTGTTCAACATTATGCTCTTAAAAATTGACACCACTGTAAACTGATTTTGAGATATACACTAGTGGTATCTTAACTGGGGAAATGTTCCACCTTACTCTTAAAAACACAGGCTCCATCTCACCTTATTCTTAAAAATACTGGCTCTGGTCCCAAAGGGCGTACCTTTTTGAGAAGCATTATTTTGTCTCTTACTCTATGTCTTGTCATGAATCAAGAGAAAACCAATAATGTCAAGTGTTTGATCCATTTACACATTTCTTCCCCTTTACTGTCATCTATAAGGAGACAGCTTTTTGATTATAAATATTCACCTCTCTGGGCAAATGACAAATAATGTAGCTGTGTTACCAACAATAGAAAAAAAAGCCATGCACATGAAAAAGTGCTCCATATCACTCGGCATCAGGGAAATACAAATCAAAACCACAATGAGATATCACCTCACACCAGTCAGAATGGCTAAAATAAACAAGTCAGGAAATGACAGATGCTGGCGAGGATGCGGAGAAAGGGGAACCCTCCTACACTGTTGGTGGGAATGCAAGCTGGTGCAGCCACTCTGGAAAACAGCATGGAGGTTCCTCAAAATGTTGAAAATAGAACTGCCCTATGACCCAGCAATTGCACTATTGGGTATTTACCCTAAAGATACAAACGTAGTGATCCAAAGGGGCACGTGCACCCGAATGTTTATAGCAGCAATGTCCACAATAGCCAAACTATGGAAAGAACCTAGATGTCCATCAACAGATGAATGGATCAAGAAGATGTGGTATATATACACAATGGAATACTATGCAGCCATCAAAAGAAATGAAATCTTGCCATTTGTGACAACATGGATGGAACTAGAGCGTATCATGCTTAGCGAAATAAGTCAAGCGGAGAAAGACAACTATCATATGATCTCCCTGATATGAGGAAGTGGTGATGCAACATGGGGGCTTAAGTGGGTAGGAGAAGAATCAATGAAACAAGATGGGATTGGGAGGGAGACAAACCATAAGTGACTCTTAATCTCACAAAACAAACTGAGGGTTGCTGAGGGGAGGGGGTTTGGGAGAAGGGGGTGGAATTATGTACATTGGGGAGGGTATGTGCTTTGGTGAGTGCTGTGAAGTGTGTAAACCTGGTGATTCACAGACCTGTACCCCTGGGGATAAAAATATATGTTTATAAAAAATTAAAAAAAAATCACAAAAAAAATAATGAGAAAAAAAAGCCATGCAAAAATCATCCATAAGACATGTTATCTGACTAGCAATAAGGAAGGCATGTTAAATTATGGTACCTCTCAAAAATGGCATATTACACGATTGTTAAATGGTACTCAGGAACACTGCGTAGAAACACGAAAACATACTTAGCATATAAATAAGAGAGAAAGGAAAACCACACAATTATAATATTTAAGGTGCATTGGGGGAGTCCTGGAGGATGATATGCTAAAATGAAAATGCAGTAGTTCTGTAAGGAGAGTGGGGCTGTGGATTTTCAAAAAAATTTTCTTTAATGTTATAAAGTAGTAGTAACAGTGAATTTACCAAGTAAATGATACTACAGATGCAGAGTGGAGATGTTAATAGATAGAGGTTTGATATTACAAAAGAGAAAAGCATTTAAGAGAATGGTTCTTCCTTCCCTACATGTGTCAGCTAAGTGTATATTAAGAGCCCATAGTATTGAACACATTTCTAAAGGACCTGATTAGTAGGGTTTGGAAGTGAGTCTGAACTTAAATATATATGGATTTTGTTCGCCATGTTTGTAACAGAAACTAAATCTTGAAACAGTTCTCTAAATATGTTCTAGCATGGGAATCTTGGCTGAATTCACACTTTAACATCAAAAAGCAGTTTGGAGAAAGACTCCATGAGCATAATAGATAGGAATATTGAACAAGAAAAAGTCAATAGAAATAATTTCAAAAATGAGATGCCTATTTAAAATCAAGTTGAAATGACTATTTGGATTAGTAGCAAGTAAAAAAAAATAACTAGTTTGTTTTATGTCTGTCTCAAAGTGCTTAATGTATACAGGTAATAGTCCTCCTGTCTATTATGTTAATATTTGCTACATCTGTTGACTAGCATGAGCTGCTGTTTTCCTCTAACAAGCTCACTCATGTTTTTCACCTTGTTTTCCTTCTCTTCCACCTCTGTTCAACAGAATGGCTGCCTTCCCCTGAATAGCACTAAATGTTTCCCCAACCACTGAGTGTTGATTTGGGGCACTAGGCTACCTTCCTATATATTAGGAAGGGATTACCTAATATAAGATTTTTTTAAAAATTCACACTCACAATCACATGTTTTATTCTTTCTGGTCAAAGCTAAGCCACGCAGTCAACATTTGCAAACCATTATTTTAGCACTGCAGAAAATTCCCTCAAGAGCATATTTAGATACCTTAAGTATCTTAAGTAGGTGGACGGAAGAAGAAGACCAAAGTAAGTGGCTTTTGAAATAGAACTTGAAAGTGTGATGAAATATCTTAGATTTCTAAACTATTAATTAACTTTGGATTTGGACACTGAGGTGTGTGTGTGTGTGTGTGTGTGTGTGAGAGAGAGAGAGAGAGAGAGAGATCTCAAGGGGGTTGAACTAATTCCAAGAAATCAAAAAGTAACTTTTCCACACCTAAACCATACTTAACACTGCAAGCATCTCTTTTCAGACCCTGTATAGGATTTGCTGAGTCTTTGTGAACATCTCTCTTTGCTGTCTTGCTATCTCTTCATCCCTGAAGATGTCCACAAATGGCAAACAGATTAGAAGGGGTTTTTTTTTTGTTCAGATTAGAAGTTTTTATTCTAAGAGAATAATCCAATAATTTTCACCTTCATTGAAACACGATTTTCATCTTTCAAAATGCCCCAGAGTTATTAAGGGGTACTGTGATTTTAGGAAACTATTTTCCCTCCATGCCAAATCTAAAGTAGATTACATTTATTACATCTAGTGGATTATTTGGGGGCTATACCAATACCAAAAAGATTTTATCCTTAATTAACATATTTATTTCCAGTAATGTATTTGGTAAATAAATAATATTTGGCAATAAAACAAATCTGCTTTCATACACCTACAAAATCATTTTGAGCAGTAGTAAGAAGTTAATCCATGTCATATAATTTTTATCATGAATTGCATAACTTTGGCATGCATTTTGTTATATCTCATCCCCTGGCATTATACAAAGTGTCTTTGACATGATGCCATAGAATATTCAAACCGGGAATGAACGATAGACATACTCTAGTGTAAGTCAGTCCCACTCCTCCCTGATTTCTGAAGAGTGAGAACTGAGGTACAAGAAGATAAAATTTGCTCAGGATCACACATCTCATTTTCTGACATTTAAGCCCTACTAAAAAAAAAAAAATCATACTCTTTTGATGTTGAACTTGGTTTGGAAATTGTGATTTTTAAGGGCATGATTCTTAAGACTGAATGCTACACTTAAAGACTTGCAGACTTGGATCTGAAATATACAAAAGGGGTATGGCCAGAATTTGTGTCCTCAATTCCCCCTTAGGGAAAAAGTAGCTGAAACTCTCTGATCATTAACAATAAATCATCATTCTTTGAAGGAGACAAAATATTGGATTTTCAAGATGAAATATACCATGATTTCTCTATATAATTCAATATTTCTCTTCAACAGGGACTAAATGGTATCCTGGCTGATTGCCCTCTTGTCTATTATAGTTAAGCAAGTGAAACAGAAAATACATTTTAGGATCCCTTTGTGCCTTTTTCCCTCAGCAGCAAAAAAATTAAGTATGAAATAAAACAGACCTTTGTCGTGCAATGCTCACTGATTAGGTGAACTTAATAAAAACTGAGCTTTAGTTTAATCTAGTAGATTAACTTTTGTTTCATTGGTTTTTATAGTCTCTGGGAATGTTGAATAAATGTACAAATAATGACACTTCTAGAAGTTTAACCATTGCATTTTATGTAAATTCTGCATAAAGTTCAAGACTAATGTGTTGATTTCATCATTTTCAGATTTCAAAAGGCATATAGGAATAGTTATTACCAGGACTCCCAGAAATGTTAAAGACACTTGTATACATATGTAAAACCCATTTTGACTTGATGAACACAAATTCTAATCAATGAAAATATTACATCAAGTCATTTTGCACCCGATGAGCAAATTATACATGAATGATAGCAAATATTTAAAAAAACACTTAAGATAAAGACCCAGTAAATCAATTTAAATGAATAGTTTAAGAAGTAACATAGCCATCTAAAATTTTTAGTTTTTTACCTAGCTGGTCACACATTTATTTTACTTTATTTGAAATCTCTGATCTTGTCAGAGGATAATATCATAAAACTCAATTACATAATTCAACTCCCCTTTCTCCAAAAACCATTCCATCTAAGGAGGGAGTAGCTTTTCTGTCTTGACTTTTTTCTTTCAGCAAATAATAAGTGTGAAAACCTTTCACTGGAAAAAATCATTTCATACAATGAAGCACTAAATTGTTTTGTCTTTCGATTTATTCCAACTGAAAGCTGCTCAGTTTCCCTATGGCAAGCCCATGTATCATTTCATGCCTGATATCTGCAGCCTACTCTAGATTTATCTTGCTTTTAGCAGGTGCTGAGTAGCACTTTCTGGGTTATTTTACAAAACATCCCTCATGGTATAATTGTTAAAAAGCAATTGGAACTGCTTTCTCTCCTACTCACTGCCTCTTCAGTGTCCTTAACCCTCATCACCCTTCTCTAAAATGTGTCCCCAACATGCCTATTTACATGCCTTCAGGCACCCGAGGCTTGCACACCCATCACATACCAAGTCAATTTCTAACAGTCTGAAGGCTGTTGAGCAGGGCAGTTTCCTTCCCCAGGAAGCTGAGTGTAGTCACATTTCTATCAACACAGCGACTCTTGTATGCAAAGCTTAGACTATTGTCTCGTGGTCCCACCTGCCTTGGCTCTGATTGATGTAACAACAGTATCTGTCATAGGGACTGTTCTGCTTGTAGGAGCAAACGATGATACTGTCCTGGGGCACAAAGAAGATGCTGTCCTCAGGCTCCGGGCAGTCAGATCTGTCCCAGGCTGAGCACTTGGCATCCAAGGCACTGTAGACAAGGGAACTGCCTGAGGGACAGTAGCCATCCAGGTATCTGGATGTCTCCTCCTGATGCCCATTCTGGACCAGGCTCTGGCGTTCTCCTTCCGTGGGTGTGGGGGTGGTGATGGCACTGGCCACAGCCACCTCTGTCTGCCCCTGGCACGGGGGCTTCCCCCTGAGGCTGGCCTTCTTAGCCAGCTCATCTGAGCTTCCCTTGCCCGATTCCAGGTCTGAAGGGGTCCGCAGCAGTTCCACCACCTCCTTGTCCTTGGGTTTCCGGAAGCAGGGCAATTTGCGGACCCATAGCAGCTCATTTTCAGGCCACTTGGTGCATCCCTCAGTTTTCCTGGCCAGGGCAATGGCTGCGATGCCTGGTAGGCAGATGGCTGGCCCGATGGCCAGGAGGGGGATGTTTCCAAGAGTCTCTCCTTTCATCCCAGAGACGGTGAACATGAAGCCAAAGACCAGAAAGACACTGACCAGGGCCACCACCAGCCCAGTCCTCGGGTTTATATCATCAGGCCGCATCTTTCACTCCATCCAGATTGGGGGCTACTTGCTGGCTAGGGAGCAGCAGTTCTCTCTTCTGTCAGAGGCAAAACCACAGTGGGTTAAAAAGGAAAGAAAGAAAGAAAGAAAGAAAGAAAGAAAGAAAGAAAGAAAGAAAGAAAGAAAGAAAGAAAAAAGGAATGAAGGAAACAAGTCAATTTTCCACCCACCAAGTCTCTCTCTCTCTTACCCGTTGTCTGTCTCCACTTGTCTGTCAACCACGGTCTCTGGATCTCTATTTCTTCCTCTGTTTCTCTCTCTCTCTTTTTTCCTCTGTCTCTTTCTTACTGCCTCTTTCGCTTTCATATAAACATACAGAGACTGGGGTCACTGAGGTACCTGAGGTTTCCTGCTGTCTCCCAGGAGCAGGGAAAGAAGCCAGTCTGAGTCTCCTTAGAAACCTCCACAACAGCTGTCCCCTCGGCTCTCTCCCTTGTTTCTGTCAGGAAAGCCTCGCTTTCCCCACTGACTCCGCATCCAGGAGGTGGGACGTGGGAGCGCGTCTTTCTCAACAGTGCGCGTCGGTCTCCAGAGCTCTGCGAGTGGAGTGGAGGCACAGCCCAGCGCCGGGCTCTGGCGCAGAGCCCCGGGTCCTGGCGGGAGGAAGGACTTAGTCTGGGAAAGAGGGAAAGCAGCGCTCGGAGTCTGGCCTCGTTACATCACTTTCAGAGCAAGCTCAGAAACAAAGAAGGACGCGCGGGGGCGCGAGGGGTTCAGACCCCGGCGAGAGCCACCCGGACAGAAGTGGTTGCCCAGGGTCCAGTCGGGGTGCTTGGAGCAGCTGGGGTTCGTTCCGCCGCTGCCCAGGAGGGCTGAGCAGGACGCCTGCAACTGCCTCCGTGCCTGGGGAGAGTCTGGGGGCGCAAGACTGTCGCTGGCCAGAGAGCGGGACTCGGGACGGTTTGCCCACGGGGCAGCCTGGACCCCGAGTTCAGGTCCGAGGGTCAGAGAGTGCTAGCTGGAGATCTTCCTCGGGGACCTGGACCTTTCTCCAGTTACAAATCTGGATGATGCGACCCGACTGAGAGCAGAGCTCCCAGGGGGGGTCTCTGACCACGGGCCTCTCAACCGCTAGGCTCTCAGGGCTCAGAGGGCTGTACGGAATGCTCCAGGGTCCCACTGCTGGCCGACTGCTCTTGGTGCCAGCGCTGGGCGGCAGCGGTGTGCAGAACCGCTCCCGCAATCGAGTAGGTTGCGCAGCCAGAGCCCCCGGGACCGGCTCCCAGGCTGATACAGTGTTGGGGAGTGGGTATCGGGTCTTGCCCGAGACTTTAGGGAGTCACCAGAGTCTTTCCCCTCTGATCTTCCAGCTCCGGACACTGGAGGGGGGTGCTTGGAGATGGGATCCTACTCCAATACTCTGGTGGCACCAGCCAGGCTGGCTAGGTCAAAGGAGAAGGGCTCTCTGACCCCATCCCCATCCCTGCACTTTGCACCTGACGTCCAGCTGGCGAGGAGAGGGAAGGGAGCGTCAGGCCAACCAGCCCACCATGCAGCTCCAGCTTTGGGCGATTCTCTCCTCCCTTGCAGAAGCTGGTGTGAAGAACCTGTTTTCTTTCCATCATAGTGGGAGATAGATTCCTTTGGCCAGAAGGGGATGACTGGTTTTGACCGCGGTTCTTCAACAAGGCTGTCCATTTAATGTAGATGGGGAGTAGTAAGGGACAAGGAGAGGCGTGTACATTCTTTCATGTCAAGGCACTGCAGTGGAAAGAACTTTGAAAGAGCTTTGACATCCAGGCCTTCCCCTGCTTAAAGAAGCTGAATGTCCTTGGGCAAGTGACTTAACCTTTCTGAGAGTCAGTTGACCCAACTGCAAAATGAGAATAGTACTATCAAATGTGTGGGGAAGCATTATGAGGACTAAATAAATGTAAAGCTCTTAGCACAATGCTTGGTAAGTGGTCCTTGTTCACAAAGTGGTAGTGAACCACTATATATTCGCATAATAACTAGGTCATAATCAATATAAGGCATGAGCCAAATCATAAAGAGCCCAACTGTGAGGACTAAGCACCTTCACTTTTATCTACTAGGCAATGAGAGCCATGGAAATATTTTCAGCAGGAATGAACATAAAATCATCCCGTTTTTTTGACATGGTGACAGAAGACTAGAGGACAGGTTTCAGGGGGTAAGTGTGGAAGCAGGGAGAGCTTCTAGGACAGTTCAATCAGCTTTGGCAAGGCACACTATGGACCTGAACAATGCAGAGACTTTAGGGGTGGTTAGAAGAAAGTGAATTTGAAGGATATTTAAGGGTAAAGTCAAGGATCTTGGACCAAAGGCAGTAAGATGGTAGTAGGAGTCAAGGTTGACTCCCACATTTCTCACTCATTCAACTGAGTAGATCAGGAATCAGACTCCTGATTTTCCATATCAACTATAGTGTGTGTGTGTGTGTGTGTGTGTGTGCACGTGTGCACGTGTGTGTGTGTGTCCTTTGTGCTCATGCTCATTAGATAGCTGCTATATTTCTGGACATAGAATCATTATCTAGGGAGAAGGAAAGGGGAAAAGGCAAAGGGTAAAAGTGAGATGCCAGCTGTTTGAAAATTTATATCAAGAAAATAATTGTTTTCTTGACAGTCTCACCAAGTAGATAGACATCTGGTTATATCTAATTGGCCAGAGGGATGTCATACAGACGACTTCTAGATGCAAAGGAGCCTGGGAAATCACGGTTTAATTTTTACTAGATTTAGTGCCATTCTGAAAAACAATCAGGACTTTGTTAGCAAGGAAAAAAAGGAGAATGAATATTGGGGAGGCAGCTAGCAGTGTGTGTGCCATAGCTGAACATGTTTCCCTTCTTGAAAACTTCTCTTGCCCTGACTTTACCAACACCATTCTATCCCAGTTTCCCTCCTATTCTCTGGCCATTATGCGAATCTCCTGATTCTCTTTTTTTTTTTTTTTAAAGATTTTATTTATTTATTTGACAGAGAGAAATCACAAGTAGATGGAGAGGCAGGCAGAGAGAGAGGGGGGGGGAAGCAGGCTCCCTGCTGAGCAGAGAGCCCGATGCGGGACTCGATCCCAGGACCCTGAGATCATGACCTGAGCCGAAGGCAGCGGCTTAACCCACTGAGCCACCCAGGCGCCCCTCTGGCCACTCTTTTTAAGCTCCTTTTTTTAAAACTCTTCTTTATTTTATTTTTTTTTATTTTTAACAAAACTCTTAGATGTCAGTATTCTGCTGGTTATGTCCCTGTTACTCCCTTTTCCTGATTTCTTTCCTTGCTGTATAGTAGTTTTAAACACCAAGTGGGTAGGATGATGACTCCTAAATTTCTCTCTTTAACTTTATCCTTTTTCTTCAGTTTCAGATTTGTAATATCTGTCTGCTTAGTATCTGTCTGCATGGCACACAGACAATTCAAACTCAACATGACCCCAATTGCGCTCATTGGATTTCCTTCGAAGTTGCTCTTTCTCGTTTGACCCCCACTGAGAAGTTTGCAGTTGTCCTCCATTCCTTTCTCTCCCTAACAACCTGCCTCCAGTAAGTCACCTAAGTCATCGTAGTCTTAGTCTTACCTCCTAAATCCCTGATCTTCTCCTCTTTTGCCTGTGACCTGAGGCAAATCACTTTACCTCCCTGGGTTTTAATTTCTTGTGAAGTAAGGACTTTGAATGAGGAGCTAGCAGAGATCCATGTCAGCTCTATCATTCCATAGTTCTCTGACAGTCACTTCTGCAGGGCAGACTGATGTCATTGTCGTGTAGGTGGTGTGACAAAAGTGCTGGTAACCAGGTTGGATTTTAAAGAAGCACGTTGCTGAGCAGAGACCTTTGCTCTCTTATAGGAGCATCTAATTCCATTCTGACTTTTAAGACATGCTGTTTATCTACTTAAGCATTAGATAAGACCTATGCATAAAACCACAGGAAACTTCAATTACTGTTTAATTCTAAGCCTGATTCTCAAAGCAGTTCCTTCTTAGAGGTAATTTCAAATGCCTCCCCCCCCCCCGCTTTTTTCAGATGGTCTTTGAATAGTGAGTATACTGGTCCAAGCCCAGCAACAAAAGTGGGTGGCTGGGTGGGGGAGACATCACTCAGGGTCACGATATTTGGCGACAGAAAAGGCATTAATTCCTTGCCCTTATAGGCTGATTGCAGTAGGATTTTAAAACCTTAAGCAGTTCTTGTAATGCTCTAAGCCTATATAGCTATGTACAAAAGCTTTTCATCAGAAGAGAATGGAAATTCAGGTTGGAATGAAGCTTTGGCATGTGGGTGTTTGAGAAGAAAATGCAGAACCTTTTATTTCTGAAATTACAGAAATCACGGGATGCTAGAGTTTGAAGATACTTTATAAAATATCTACTCTAACCCTCTTTATTATACAGATGAAATCCAGAAAGGTTGCATTTCTGCAATATTACTTGAGTATTTATTATGTGCTTGGCACTGTGCTAGGTGCTGGGGATACATGTCCAATAGGATATGTTCTGCCTTTATAGAACTCATGTTCACAGAGAAAGATATGTGTAGGATAGGATAGATTATGCTATGGCAACAAAAGTCTTCCAGACCTCAAGGGCTGTCTGCTCATCCTATGTGTCTATGATGGGGCAGCTGTGCTCTGGGATTCAGGCTGACCAGGCAGCCTCCATTTGGAACATTGCCACTCCACTGAAGACCTGGACCCTATACTGATCCTTCTCTTCAGTAGATTCTTTCTTGGGCTCCTCTAGCACATCCCTAGGCTGGTTGGGTGGCTAAGGGACCACTGTGTTTTTGAGTATAGATAAAGCTCTGATATGCAAGGTGGGGAATCTGTACTCTGCCTATCTACTCCTTCATGGTTTAGAACAGAACCAGGATGGGAAGAGAAAGGCAGCATTCACTTTATTTTTGCCTGCAGCCTCACACATGTTAGAGTTAGGCCTGGTTGAAGCTTTTGGGGAAAAGAGGGTGAAGTCCCAACTGTTTTAATAGGCTCCTAGCTGTGTACAGAAAATAGACTTAAGTCAGGTCAAGGGCAGATGCAAGGAGAGCAGTTGGGATACTATTACAACTGCCCAGACGAGACATGATAGTGACTTGAACTAGGGTGATAGCAGTGGATGTGGCAAGAAGTGGGTCAAATTCTGGATATATCTTAACCTAAGTTGACAGTATTTGCCAATAGATTTGGGATGTGAGGAAAACTCAGTGATCAAGGATGATTCTAATACTTGAGATTTGAGGTGGGAAATCAAAAACTTGAATTTGGATGTGTTCACTTGATATATCAAAGTTGATATATGTTGGTAGAGTTGGTGTGCAAGTCTGGATTTTGAGAGAGAGGTCTGAGCTGGAGATAATTTTGGAAGCTCCTAGAGCATGGGTAACATCTAAAGCCCTGGGACTAAAGAGATAACTTAGGGATCAAGCATTGATAAATTTGAGAAGTCCAAGTACTAATTACTAAGGAACATCAACTTTTTGAGGATGGAGAGATGAGGAAGAACTAGCAAGAGACTATAAAGAACTAACTGTTCAGTGAGCAGAGAAAATGGAGAGATGTCCAAGAAGCCAAAAGAAGAAAGCATTTTAGGGGCACCTGGGTGGCTCAGTGGGTTAAACCACTGCTTTCGGCTCAGGTCATGATCTCAGGGTCCTGAGATCGAGTCCCACATCGGGCTCTCTGCTCAGTAGGGAGCCTGCTTCCCTCTCTCTCTCTCTCTGCCTGCCTCTCTGCCTACTTGTGATCTCTCTCTCTGTCAAATAAATAAATAAATAATCTTAAAAAAAAAAGAAAGCATTTTAATGTGGGAGCATCAATTCTGTTGATAGGTCATGTATGAAAAGGACTGAAAAGTAATCACTGGTGAATTGATTCACACAATGAAGGTCATTGGTGACCTTTAGAAAAACAGTTCTGGTGGAATGGATGGTGGTTCATTCTTGAATGAACTGAGTCCAAGAGCGAATAGAAAAGGATTGGAGGTAGACAGCATAGATAACTCAAAAGTGTTCTGCTGTTGAAGAGAACAGAGAAATGAGATGATAGCTAGAGGTGGCCACGTGGGGTCAAGAGAGAAAACTTTCTAAAAGATGGGAGCTCTCTTAGCATTTTGCCTGTCAAGATGTAAGCTATATAAATTTAAATGGTCATTTTGTTAATCTATTAAATTTGTAAATATATAAAATAATATCTATACTGGGGGGTGGTATTCTAAGATGAGCACTCACATATATTGATGGTGGGAATGTATTGGTACTGACTCTTGAGTGGAAGAAATATGTCCAGATATGATGAGAGCCTTTTAAAAGCTCCTACCTTTTGCATGACCATTATACTGAAAAACGTCAACAGTTGGTATGTATTGATGGACAGAACAGACCCAGGCACCATCTAAGTAAATTAATTGGCATTTACTTATCTCAAGGTGTAGAAGGAAGTCCCCACAGCTTCACCAGTGAGCACACAGATGAGAATGATAACGTCTGATAAAGCAGGGTCACATCTAGCTCCGTAGAAGCAAAAGAGTTTCTCTCTAGGTTTACCATTTATACATAAGGCTTATTTTCATGCGTCAGATTCAGGCCTGCTCATAGCTTGGCCTCATGTCTGCTGAGACCACTTGATCTGACAGCAAGGTACAGTTCATGAAGCATAAATAAAATCTTCATTATCCTCCTCAGACTTTGCCGGCACAAACAACTGGAATGAGTACCTTCTTAAACTCAGTGCTATGGAAACAGGATGGAGACCACTTTTGAAATCTCTGAAAGCCAAACAAATGAAGATTTTATTTTCTTTTTAAAAGATTTTATTTATTTATTTGACAGGGAGAGACACAGCGAGAGAGAGAGAGAGAGAGAGAGAGAGAGAGAGAACACAAGCAGGGGGAGTGGGAGATGGAGAAACAGACTTCCTGCTGAGCAGGCACCGAGATGTGTGGCTGGATGCAGGGCTCTGGGATCATGACCTGAGCTGAAGGCAGATGCTGAATGCCTGAGTCACCCAGGCATCCCACAAATTAAGACTTTAAATGGGTATTGCTGCACTGTCCAGTACCATAGCCATTAACCACAAAAGGCTATTTAATTTTATATTAATTAAAATGAAATTAAGTAAAAAGTCGTTTCTCAGTTGTGCCATCCATTTTTTTTAAAAGATTTTTTTAAAAGATTTTATTTATTTATTTGAGAGAGAGAGAGAGAAAGCAAGATACAGAGCATGATTGGAGGAGGAGGGGCAGAGAGAGAAGAAGCAGAGTTCCCACTAAGTAGGGAACCCAGCTGCAGGGCTCAATCGCAGGACCCCAGATCATGACTTGAGCTGAAGGCAGAGTTCTAACCGACTGAGCCAAACAGGCACCCCCTTAAAAGACTTTATTTATTTATTTATTTGAGAGAGAGGGGCGGGGGGGAAGAGAGACCATGGGTGGGGTGAAGGGCAGAGGGAGAAGCAGACTCCCCACTGAGCAGGGAGCCTCACAGAGGGCTTGATCTCAGGACACCAGGATCATGACTTGAACAGAAGTCAGGCACGTAACTGACTGAGTCACCCAGGCACCCCCCGCCTTTTTCAAAAAATTATTTATTTATTTATATATTAGAGAGAGAGAGTGAAAGAGAGAGTGTGTGTGCTATCCACATTTTAGGTGCTCAGTAGTCACATGTGGTGATTGGCTACTATATCAGGTATAAAGCATTTCATCATCACAGAACATTCTATTGGATAGGGCTTGTAGGGCTTCTCATGTTCTGCTTGGCCCAAGCATTATGATTCTAGCAGTCTTTCCTATGGGAATAATCAGGGGCACAAAAAACATTTGGGTATGCTAGTAGTAAAACACTGGAAAGCACTGAAATGTCCAATAACAGAGGAAAGGTTATGTACAGTATGGTGCATTCATTGATGAAAATATTGTACATTCAGTTAAGGGAATTCTATTCCCACATAAAATTATATTTTGAAGATTTTTTTAGTGACCTGTGAAAATGGTCTTAATATAGGCTAATGAAAAAAACTAAGAATAAAAATTCTGTTACAATACCTTGAAAAAATTCTGTTTAATAGGATCCTGATAACTAAAATAAATTAGAATACAAAAAATAAAATATAATAAAAGGGAATACTCTCAAAATATGAACAATTAGTTACTTCTAGGTGGTGGAACATTACATAATTACAACTATGTTCTTTATAGTTTATGAATTTTTCTTAAAAATTTTTTTTTCCAGGGCGCCTGGGTGGCTCAGTGGGTTGAGCCGCTGCCTTCAGCTCAGGTCATGATCTCAGGGTCCTGGGATCGAGTCCCGCATCGGGCTCTCTGCTCAGCAGGGGGCCTGCTTCCTCCTCCTCTCTCTCTCTCTCTCTGCCTGCTTCTCTGCCTGCTTGTGATCTCTCTCTGTCAAATAAATAAATAAAATCTTAAAAAAAAATTTTTTTCCAATTTATTTGAGAGAGAGAGAGAGAGAAAGAGCACACAAGTAGTGGTGAGGGGCAGGGGAGAAGGGGCACGGGGAGACTCTGAGATCCTGACCCTAGCTGAAGGCAGGTTAAGCTGAAGTACTTAACCTACTGAGCCACCCAGTTGCCCCTATACGGTTATGAAATTTTCAAAATTTCTACTCTTATTTTATAGTATGAAAAAGTATTTTTAAAAATAAAAGAATGATCTCCTGCACTTATTAAGCACTCAATAAATAGTCGTTGAATAAAAGATTCATGAATACTTGAAAGACGAAGTGAACAAATTTGAATTTTCTTACCTTTACATTTTCCCTAAATTCATCCTGCCCCTTTCCTCATTCTAGCACTTCCTCACAGGAGGGAAAAGGATATGAAATAAATTGGGAATGCATAAAAATTGAAAGAAAGCAAATAAATTTTCATATTGAATTGGGGTTGGACTTTGTCATTTCTTTCAGATTTATACTAATCACTTTTGAGATTTCTTACAAGGTTGTTTTCAACCTAGAAAATAATAAAGATAATATTTCTCTCCCTTTTGACCTAAACATGATTGTTTTTATGCACCTGGTTAGAGGCTTGACTCCACCCCCGCCATCCTCTACCTTTCTTGGCTGTAATTCTGACTCATTTACTTAACAAATATTTATTGAGAGCCTCTAACTTATCTGGTTGTGTTCATGTTTCCTCTATACCTTCTCCCATCTTTTCTACCTCTTGGGAAGTAACTAAGATTTTTAGTAATAGCTGCATTTCTACCTCTTTCTTTGTTTTACTTGGGACCTTCAGAGGTGTAAAGTAGCTTCCACTGTTTTTCCAGTGCTCAATTAACAGAGTTTTAAAAATTCTTGCAGCTCATTAGAGCTCATTAGATTGTGCAGAACACAGTAAAATACAAAGAATGCCTAGAATTTTCACAAATCTGTTCTTAAGTTAAAAAATAAAGCTGGCACAAATGAAAGTGTTAGATTAATGATTCCAAAGATGAAAACCTTTTAGGTATCTGAGTGGTTCCGGCTGAACATGCATTTGCTCTCCAGGACTGAGCCTATTCAACAGCTTAGATCTTCCTCCATGTTGTCCTTCTTTTGATTCTGTGCAGGGTCTTTGGTAAGAGAATAAAGAAAGGATTAGAAGATGAATTGTTAGGAATCATGAAGAGCGGGGAGTAGAGAATTCTGATGTGGTTTGATCCCCACACTAAAGATTGTTTTCTTACCCTCTTGTCCTTAGATTAAGCATAGTGCATTGACATGCCCAAGCTTTTGGTAATATATGTTTATAAAAACCCGGAGACTGTAAGGGCCTATTCAGCCAGAGCATCCCCAACCCGGTTGAACTGCCATTTTGACTTTGCCCACCCCACCAGGGGAACTTACTTAAAGACAAGTCCCGGAAACCAGTCCCTTGTAACAAAGTCCAAGTACAAGGGTGGGTCAGGCCAGGTGGAGGTATTCAATCAGTGGAGGTGCATACTGTCTCCTAGCTACCAAGGAGTATGGGCCCCCGCCCTTTGGGAGACTTTTGGCGCCAATCCTAACCAAGGTTTGATAGGCTAAATCAAATGTCTACTAGGGTAAATTGTAGTTCAGTTGGTCACCTTGCATGACTGTGCAGCTTTCTCTGTGTGTTACAATTTCATTGGCTACCTGTGTGTGGCCAGGTCCAACCACATGGCCTTTACTCTATAAAAGTTAGTCTGGAAAGCAGGGAGGGGTTGCCCTCTCTGTAAGAGGTGTGGCCCTGGCCCGCCAGTTTGATTCCTGATGCTTGGTGCAAAATAAAGTTTTGCTTGACCTTCGCTTTGTATCAGTCTTGCTCCTTTAATCACGGACCCATTATTGGGGTACCCAATTTTGGGGGGTCACCCAACAGAGACCACCAACTCATTTTATTATTATATTCTGCGGACACTAAAAAGATTGCTTTAAAAGCAGAGCCATATGCCCAAATTTATAAATAAGGGTGTTGATTATAATGTTAATTTTAATATGGAAAAATATGAAATAGTTATATAAATTATGTTACATCAACACACTGGGATATTTTACAATCATGATAAATTAAGTTGCAAATCAGATCAAGATGGCAGACCAAACACACATACCTCTCCTTCCTCAGGCTTCCAAAATCTAGAAATGAGATTAGAGATTTGTGTGAATCTCTAATTTGAGATTAATTTTATCACAGTCCTGGAAAACAAGAAGAAAGCCATGAAAGAAAAACAGAAAGCTGGTGAGATCTAACTGATAAATAAATATGTATAATCTTCCCAGACTTGCAAAAACCTCTAATACTGTTGTGCCTCAGTAGGCTATAAGAGACACATGAGCCCGAGAGTGATAGTTCCCCAAATCTTTGGAAATAAGATTATCCTTTGAGTGTTAAAAAAATTCCTACCCAGTGAAAGAGTATCAAACTATGGGATGAAACTAAGAGCTTATCTGAATGTTTGTGCCTGCAGAGTTTTAAAAACTCTGAAATTTATAATTAGGGCAGTTTGGATGTATTTTTAGAGAAAAAATAATGGCAGCTCCCATCATATTTCATCGTTAGAAAGTTACAGAGAGTATGTTACACAGAGTATCTACCTAGAGAGTGATATTCACCATCAACCAAAGAAAAGAAAGAACCAGTGGGTCAGACATTGGCTATGTTTATGCAGCACTCTTCGGAGAAAAGATGGGGGCTAAAGGAAGGGGGTGTTTTATTAGGTTTTGTAGGACCTCCTGCATCTAAAATTTTTCAAAACCTTCCACTTTTCTCTCACAGAGCAACATTCTGAAGATTTTGGCTTCTCAGACATTCTAGTACTATGAGGACTATGACCATCATGGCTGACAAACATCTTTTCTTTCCTCTTTTGTCCCTTCCTTCCTCACTTCCTTTCCTTCCTTCCCTCTTCCTTTTTAAAAGTAGCTTTATTGAGGTATAATTCACATTTCATATAGTTTATCCATTTGAGGTATACAATTCAAAGAATCTTAGTATATTTACAGAGTTGTACAGTCTTCACCACAATCTGATTTTAGAACATTTCCATCATCCTAAAAAGAAACCTGGTGCTCATTTACAGTCACTCACTCCTTATTCCCACCCCCGGTTCTAGGCAACCACTAACCTACTTTCTGTCTCTATGGATTTGCCTTTTCTGAATATTTTGTACAGATGGAATCATACCATATGTATTCTTTTGTGTCTGGCTTCTTCCACTGAGCATAATGTTTTTGAGGTTCATCCATGTTTTAGTATGTATTAGTACTTTGTTCCTTTTTATTGCCAAATAGTATTCCACTGCATGGTTACACCACTTTTGTTTATCTGTTTGTCAGTTCACAGACATTGGGGTTATTTCAACTTTTTGTCTCTTCATCTCCCAAGGGATACAGCTCCAGTTTTCCTCAGTGGCAATCGGCTTGATTCCACATGTTTTATTGGCTTCCTTCCTCTCCCTTTCTCACTTCTCCACTCTGTGCTTCTCGGGTCACGTCTGAAATAAACCACATGCACTTAACTCCCTACCTCAGAGTTTGCTTCTAGGAGAATCTAAACTTAGCCCGACTTGAAAGATTGTTGTGATAATCAAATGAAAAAGGTGTTGTAGTATCAAAAATAAGTGGTGTTACTACTGGAATGAGTTATGCTCAAGAGGAATTGTGATAGGTTGAATAATGGCCTCCAAAGATACCCAGATCCTAGCTCCTGAACCTGTGAATGTAACCTTATATAGCAAAAGGGCTTTACAGATGTGATTAATTCTGGATTATGAGATGGGGAGTTTATCATGGATTAACGTGGTGGGCTCTAAATGTAATCACAAAAGTTATTATAAGAAGGAGGCAGGGGCACCTGGGTGGCTCAGTTAGATAAGACTCTGCATTCAGCCCAGGGTCCTGGGGTTGATTTTCTGGGATTGAGTAGGCTGGTTTCTGCTGAGTGGGGAGCCCGCTTCTCCCTCTCCCTTTGCCCCGGCCCATTGCTTGCACTCTGTCCCTCTCTCTCTCTCTCAAATAAATACACTTGATCTTAGCCAAAAGGCTGAGAAGCGATCTCTCTCTCAAATAAATAAATATAATCTTAAAAAGAAGAGAGAGAGAGAGAGAGAACGAGGCAGAGGGAGCTATGACAGAATAAGGCAATGTAATCACCAGGGCAGATGCTGCACTGCTGGCTTTGAAGATGGAAGAAGGGGCCAAGAACCAAAGTGCAAAGAATGAAGCTTTAAGAAACTTGAAAAAGCAAGAAGATGGATTCTTCCCTAAGAGGACTGCCTCATCGACACCTAGGTTTTAGACCAGTGATTTTTGACTTCTTACCTCCATAACTGTAAGGGAATAAATGTGTGCCATTTTAAACTAGAACAAACAATCTTAAAATTTTTATGGAACCACAAAAGACCTCAAATAGCCAAAGCAATCTTGAAAAAAACCCAAAACTGGAGGTATCATAATTCCATATTTCATGTCATATTACAAAGAGGCAATAGTTAAAACAGTATGATACTGGCATAAAAATAGGTCAGTGGAATAGAACAGAAAACCTAGAAATAAACTTACGATTATATGGTTAGTTAATCTTGGGAAAAGGAAGAATGAATACACAATGGAAAAAAGATAGTCTCTTCAACAAATCCTGCTAGGAAAACTGAACAGCCATATGCAAAAGAATGAAGCTGGATTACTTTTGGGTGCCTGAGTGGCTCAGTAGGTTAAGTGTCTACCTTTGGCTCAGGTCATGATTCTAGGGTCCTGGGATCAAGTCCCACATCAGGCTTCCTGCTCAGCGGGGAGTCTGCTTCTCCCTTCACTGCTCCCCCTGGTTTGTGCTCTCTTTCTCTCCTGCTCCCTCACGTTCTCGTCCTCCCTCAAATAAATAAATTTAAAAACTTAAAATTAAAAAAAAACTGAATCATTTTCTTACACCATATATAAAAATAAACTCAAAATGGATTAAAGACTTAAATGTGAGACCTGAAATCATAAAAAATCCTAGAAGAGAGCACAGGTAGTAATCTTTCTGACATCAGCATAGCAACATTTTTCTAGTTATGTCTCCTGAGGCAAGAGAAACAAAAGCAAAAATAAACTATTGGGACTACATCAAAATAAAAAGTTTATGCACAGTGAAGGAAGCAGTCAACAAAACTAAAAGGTAACCTGCTGAATGGGAGAAGATATTTGCAAATAACACATCTGATAAAGGGTTAGTAGCCAAACTATATTAAGAACTGGTGCAACTCAATACCCAAAAAGCACTTAATCCAATTAAAAAATGGGCAGAAGACATGAATAGACATTTCTCTGAAGAAGACATTCAAATGGCCAAAAGACACAAGAAAAGATTTTCAACATCAGTTTTGCAAATCAAAACTACAATGAGATATTGCCTCATACCTGTCAGAATGGCTGAAATCAACACACAAGAAACACCTGTTGGTGAGGATGTGGAGAAAGGGGGAATGTGAATTGGTGCAGCTACTGTGAAGATAGTCCTTTTGAGTTTCCTCAGAAAGTTAAAAGTAGAACTATCCTACAATCCAGTAATCACACCACTGGGTATATACACCCCAAATACAAAAACACCAATTCAAAGGTATATATGCACCCCTATGTTTATTGCAGTATTATTTGCAATAGCTAAGATATGGAAGCAGCCCAAGTGTCTATTGAGAGATGAATTTTATTTATATGTATGTGTATATATATACATATATATACTCATTCTTTGAATGAATATATATATGAATGAAGAATGAATGAATATATATGTATGTGTATGTATGTATATATAGATATAGATATAGATATCAGCCATGAAAAAGAATGAAATTTTTCCATTTGCAACAACATGGATAGTGCTTGAGACTATAATGCTAAGCAAAATAAGTCAGTCAGAGACAGACAAATACCATATGATCTTACTCATTTAAGAATTTAAGAAACAAAACAAACAAGCAAAGGGAAAAAAGAGAAAGAGAGAGACAAACCAAGGAACAGACTCCTACCTATAGAGAACAAACTAATGATTACCAGAGGGGAGTGGGTGGGTGGATGGGTGAAATAGAGATGAAGATTAAAGAGTATACTTATCATGATAAAAAAATATATAAAATAAAATGAAAAAAAAAGTATGCTGTTTTAAGTTACCAAGTGCGTGGCAATTTGTTACAGCAGCTATAGGAAACTAATACGAGGAGGAGCCTGCTTTTTGCCCCTAACCCGTTCCAACAGGTAGCAGTGTGGGGTGAAGGAATATCAATGATTCTGGCTGGTCTCCAAAGAATCCTGCTGGCTCTTCAACCTCCTGCCCTCAAATAAATTAAGACCAATTCGTGCTGTCTTCATCCTCTTGGAAGCTAGTCTTTAACCACAGACTTGTAAGGAATTTCTACTGTGTTTCAAGGACAGCAGAAAGAAAGAGTCAGGGTTTTTAGGGGCTAATGGCAGTAAATCAACAAGCACTAAAATGAAATCATAAATATGCACTGAGAAAGCTGAGTAGAGAAACTCTGAAGGCTAGCCCCAGTTTCCTGCTGTTATTAAAATTAACTTTAATAATCAACTGTGTTCCTCCTAAGGTCAGGACTTCTATCCCAAAACCAGCAGTAGGATCTTTATTGTGGTTGTGGACCAGGTGTTTTCCTTTTATTTTCCGCTCAAACCAGGTAGTAGTTCCTATGAAATGCACTTGTATGACTACCCTTTTCTTTTAGTTTCAGTGCACAATAAATGGAGAAATACTGCTTTGTCTTTCTTAGTGTCTGAAGTTGGGCATTTTCAAGAATTAAACAACATTTTTGAGGTAACGGGGGAATTTGAATATGGATTGAGACCAAAGAATTTTTATAAATATTGTTAGGTGTGATAAGCATTATGGCTATGCAAGAAAATATCTGTATTTTTAGAGCTCTGTATAAAATGAAATGATAGGATAGAAAGGAAGGAAAGGAAAAAAGGGAGAGGAGCAGAAAGGGAGGAGGGCAGAAAAGCATCAAGAAGAGAGAAGAGAGAAAGGAAAGGGAAAGAAGGAAGAGACAAATGAATTCAATATGGCAAACTCTTGCTAGTTATTAAATTTAGGTGAGAAGTATATGAATGTTCATTGAATTATTGAACATGATTTAAAATATTTTATAAGATATGCTGGAAAAAATTAAATGGCTAAAAAGAGTCTTTTTTTTTTTAATTTAAAGATTTTATTTATTTATTTGACACACAGAGAGATCACAACTGGCAGAGAGGCAGGCGGAGCAGGGAGCCCAACTCGGGGCTAGACCCCAGGACCCTGAAGTCATGACCTGAGCCAAAGGCGGAGGTTTTAACCCACTGAGCCACCCAGGCACCCTTAAAAAGAGTCTTTAAAAGTATTTCAGTGGGAAGTACCTTCAGAAAAATGATCACAAGCACAGGCTCTAGAATCAACTGGATTCCAATCTGGGCTTCTGTATTTTCTAACTGTGAATTTGGGCATGTTACTCACCTCTCTATTCTGAGTTTCCTTTTAGGTAAAATGGATGTAATAATAGTATCCACTTCAAAGGATTGTTGAAAATAATCAACATGGTAATACTCTGGAAACACTGAGAAAAACATCTGTCACAGAGTGTTACAAATGTTTATTATCATTTTTTATTTTGTCTATTACACTAGCAATGGTTCTCAGCTGGGGGAGATGTGGAAATATCTAGAGGCATTTTTAGTTGGCACAATAGGTGTTGCTACTGGCATCTTGTGGGTAGAGGTCAGGGAAGCTACAAAATACCCTATGCCACATAGGACAGCCCCTATAACAAAGAATTTTCTGTACCAAATTGTCAATAGTGCCAAAATTGAAAAACGTGCACTGGTATTACAAGAACATTGTAAAAATATTAGAAAATATAGATAAACAAAATAAGGAATAACAATATTTCATCATTTCATCATGCAGAAATAATCAGTATCCCAAACTGGAAATTTACAAAAAGAAAATGATGTCTTCATCAAAATTAAGATGCATAATATTTATCTCAGTGCTTCCAGGGATGACAGCTCCTCATTTCTTCAAAGCCAACACCATTTACAAAAAAGCTGTCCAAACTGTTTGGACCTCTGGTAAATGTACCATTCGGCATTTGCCTTGGCTACTAGCTTTTATTGGAATGAAGCTGAATGAAAAGCAAGAAAAGTGAAGTCATTGATGATCCACCTCAGAAATCTTGTGGGAACACGAAAAGTGACACCACTTTTGGGGGAAAAATTTGGCAGATTATATATCAAAAACTTCTTAAAAGTCCATAGTCTTCGATTTGGCAATTCCATTTATAAGAATTTATCCTAAAGAAATAATCAGACAAGGATGCAATTTATAAAACTACGTGGTCACTGTTCTATTGTCTTTAAATGTGAACAATTGGAAGGACCTAGATTGGAAACAATAAAGAAAGATTGGCTGATTATATACTGGTGTACATCTGCAGTAAAATATCATGCAGTTGTTAGAAAAGACAATGTTCATCTCTGTGTGCTTACATGGAGAGATATCCATTATGTATTTAGTGACAAATAACCACAGGGAAAGCTAGAAGGGCTGATGTGTTAGTGGATCATCTGAAGGATGTAGGTGAATGCCAGTAGAAGTTGCTGGAAGGGGTTGGAACTCTCTGGAAGAAAGGTCTGAAGACATGCTGGGCCCTCAGTCTCCTGGCTTTCTATAGAGAAGTGTGCTTGTGCCAGGGTGCAGCTAGATGCACTTGTGAACTGTGCTGTAGCAGAGGGACCTCACCCTGTTACTCTCCTTTTTTTAATGGACCAAAGGGAGTGCCTTTGTTACTGGGTGACAAATACTTTGCATTCAGGTGCAGAATAGTCTATGCTTTTGGGTAGCTCTTTATAGAGCTCTGTGAAACACTTGGAGTCTTTGAGGCTGCTGGTCTTGCAGGAAGTTGGTTTGGGCACAGCACCTCCTGCCGCAAGGAGTATCAGTGGAAGGTCCTGGGTAGCTCATCGCCACCAGCAGGAAAGAGTTCTGAGGATCAGCAGGTCTGTCTTCTGCTCTCATTCATCTAAGTGGTTGGCTTTTTCAGTCTTAAAGTGGGAGATTATGCCAGATGATCTCTAAGGACACTTTGATCTCCTTGTATTTTTTTTTTAAGATTTTATTTATTTGACAGAGAGAGAGAGAGAGATCACAAGTAGGCAGAGCAGAAGGCAGAGAGAGGGGGAGGGAAGCAGGCTCCCTGCTGAGCACAGAGCCAGATGCAGGGCTTGATCCCAGGACCCTGAGATCATGACTTGAGCTGAAGGCAGAGGCTTAACCCACTGAGCCACCCAGGTGCCCCAAGCTCTTAGTATTTTAAGATCCTAGCATTTTAATCACTGTCAATGGTAATTTCTGTTGTTACAAATGACTTGTAATTTTCCCTAGGGTATCATTAGCTATGCTGGTGAGGTTCACTTGCTATTAATATTACGGGTCCACTGGGGAGGCTCATCTCAGTATTAGACAACACTTTCCCATTCTTCTCCCACCTCTTTTTCTGGCTAGGTGTTCTCTCTGCCTCTCAGGAGGATTATATGGCTTAATTAATTCAGATCAGCCAAGTGCTTTTGAGAGTCTGAGAGTAAAGTCAATGTCTCGCTATGAGTAATAGCCCAATGGGAGCTCAAATCACTCACAGCACTATTAGCAGAAGATGTTAGTCTTGCTCCTCACGTAACTTAAAGCCTATTAGTTCTGTTGCGCAACATCTGCTCCCTGGAGTAAAAAGCAGCTCAGGAGAACCCACCTGAGCTCCTATGTCTTTTGTATAAATACTCCGGGGATTTGAAGATACGCCTGAGGCTGGATGAGGGCACTGGGGGCAAATGACATTCCTACAGGGATAAAGTAAAGTTTTTTAGAGGATTCATACTCTAGTTGGAGGAACTTTTTTTTTTGGCAGACTGTTGGGGAAAATGCTTTTCTCTAACTTCTCTCTCCAGTCTTACACCAGATGGTGAGAGCAAGTCACTTAAGCCCCTTACGGTAAGGAAATTTAACCACCACTGACTCCAAACATCTGAAAAGCACATGCACCAAGAAGGGCTTGAGGCAGCTTAAAGTTATAGGTTTGGGGATAACCTGCTCTGCTATTCAAGAACTCTGCGGTCTTGGGCAGGTTGTGGACTTCAGACCTTTTTTTCATCAGTAAATGGGGATAATAATATCTAATTCCCAGGTATCATGAGGATTAGGTGTGATATTAATCAATATACATGAAGCTCTCAGGAGATTGCTAGTCCATAGCTGGCCCTGTGTAAGCATCTGCTGTGAGAGATGTAAATACCTCACACAGACTGGCAGCAGAGATAACTGTTTTTTATTGAGTGCTTTTGATGAACCAGGCTCTGTACTTAGGCAATTTACATATATTATCTCATTTAATCCTTCCAACAACCCTGTGAGGTAGCACTATTTTGTTCCCATTTTAGAGAAGAGGAAACTGAGGTATGGAGATATTAAGTAACTTGTACAAGGTCATACAGTGGAAAAGTTGGATACCAGGGCCCAGGCTCTTAATTTATTAGGTTATACAGTACTTGCCTTTCCCTTCTCCTCGATAACGTCCCATAGGTCTTAGAATTAACTTCCTCTGATTATAAATCAGAGAAGAAGGAGTATTTGCAGATGACCTAAAGAAAAAGTCCACACTGCCAAATTCTTGGTATCTTGTGAGATTCAAAATAGAGAGGCTGCAAGACACCTCAATTCATCACTTTCTGTCCCCTCTGCCCCTTTCCCTCTCTGATTGACAGTTCCCATTTGAACACCAAAATCGAGGGCTTGGCAATACTATTCATGTCTGAGAACGAATTCAAGTGGTTCTGATTTAATTTTTATCAGAGTCTATTCTGAAAAGCCTGGGATATCTTGTGCTCCAGAAATTAACTTCTGGTAGCTATGATGAAAAGAACAGGAATGAAATGCAGGGATTACTGGAAACCCTCACTTTGTGGGAGGTGTCATTCCTATTTTTACCCCATAAAGTTTTAGTGATTCCAAAAGCACAGAAAAATATAATAAGAAAGTGTGTATCGATCATGGTTCTGCTACTATGCTGAGAAACCTCTGTGGCGTGGAGATTTATTTACCTCCAGCTCTTCAACAGTTCTGAAACATAGTTGGGATCTTTATAATAAACAAATTTATTTCCCTGTTTTTCATTTAATAATATAACACAAACATTGCCTTGTAGGTTAATTTGCAAGTATACAAATATAAATCTCAATGCCTGCATAATTTTGTATCATGTGAAATTTCCGTTTTAAAGAAGAATAAAGTAAGCCCTATGTTAACTACCAGTCAGTTTATAAATAAAACATCACCAATATTTTAGATGCTTTCTTTGTACTCCTTCCTATTTGGATTCCTCATTCCTCCTGAAAAGTAACCCCTGTTTTTGAGAAAATGAATCTCTTACTTTACCACCTGTGGTAGGCCATTGCATTGGTGGTCTCCCAATGAACCATGGCTTCCTTTATTCTGTGCTTGTGTAGTCACTTCCCGCATTGACTTCTGAGTCTGTCCATATGACTTGGTTTGGCCAATGGGACAGTGATAAGCATTATGCAAACATTGGGATGGGTTCTTTTGGAATATTCCTTCTTGGGACTCTGAAACCACCATGCTGTGAGAAAACTCAAGCCAACAAAGGTGCTACACTCTTGTGCCCCCCACTCCCTGCCCAGGAGCAAGCTGTCCCAGCCCGTCCCCAGATATGAGTCACCCCAGGTGGGTCTCCACACAAAGTGGAGCAAATGGGAGCCAATTCTGGTGTGCTCGGTGCAAATCCCTGATCTATAGGATTATGAGCAAATAGAATCATTGGTGTTTTAAGTCACCAAGTTTTTGTATGGTTTAATATGGCAGCAATAAATAAGTGAAATACAATCTATGTGTGTATTCCTAAACAATGTATTTTTTAGTTTTATTTATTTTGGAACTCTCTGTAAAAAGGTAGCATCCTAAGTAGTTTCTTGGGTGACTTGTTTCTTTTGTTAAACATCCTGTTTGACAGACACCTTCTGTAATTTTGTGTGGTTGAGATTCATTCATTTTCTTTGATGAGGAGTGTGCCACAATTATTCATTCCACTGCTCATTTGGGCTGTTTTGAGTTGAGGTTTAATGGAAGCCAAGTTACTGTGGACATTCTTGTATACATCTTCTGGAGTCCATTTGCAAGTGTTTCCCTAGGGTATATTGTTAGATGCAAAATTGCTGGGTTGAAAGATATGTGCCTGGTCAATTTTATTAGGCCTTGTCAGACTGTTTCCAAAAGTGGTCTCTTACATCTTTTTTCGGCAGTGAGAGTTCTGACTCTTCCTCATCCTTATCAATATTTGGTACTATAAGGATTACAATTATTTTTTTATCTGATGGGTGTGTTTTGATATCACGTTGTGGTTTTAGTGAATTTCGTAATGATTAATGAGCCCCTTTTTTCATTTATTGGACATTTGGATATCCTCTTTTCTAAAGTGGCAGCTTAAGTATTTTGTTCATTTTTCTGTTCAGTTGTTTTTCTTATTAGCTGTTTTTTTTTTATAGACTTTGGATATAGGTTGCTTAATGATTATAATGATTATTTGTGTTACAAACACTTCCTACTATTTTCACTGTCTTATATGACATCTTCTGGGACATTTAATTTTAATGTCGATATATTCATCGGTATTTTATGGTTAGTACTTTTTGTGTCTTGTTTAAGAAATTATTTTCTACCCCCAAATCACGAGATATACTCCTATATTTTTTTTTTCAAATTATTCTTTTAAGTGGCTTTAACATTTAGGGTCTTAATATACCTGGAATTTATTTTGTATGTGGTAAGAGGGATTCAATGTCACTTTTCTCCCCCCATGGATACTAAATTATCTAGCACCACTTATTGTAAAGCTTATCCTTTCTCCACCATAGTATACCATTTTTATCATACATCAGTTATCCATATATAATTGGGTCTGCTTTGGGGAGCTCTGGTAATTCCACTGGTGACATTGACTATTCTTGCTTGATATCTTAGTATCTGGTGAAGCAAATTCTTTCACCTCAATCTTCTTCAAGAGTATTTTGGCTGTTCTTTGCATTTCTATATGAATTGAGTGTCAGCTTATCAAGTCCTTCAAAAATACATATAGATTTTTTTTATTAATTATTTTTATTAACATATAATGTATTATTTGCCCCAGGGATACAGGGTTGTGAATCGTCAGGCTTACACACTTCATAGCACTCACCATATCACATACCCTCCCCAATTTCCATAACCCAACCACCGTCTCCACACCTTCCCTCCCCCCAGCAATCGTCAGTTTGTTTTGTGAGATTAAGAGTCTCTTATGGTTTGTCTCCCTCCCGATCCCATCTTGTTTCATTTTTTTCCTTCCCTACCTCCTAAAACCCCCACTCTGCCTCTCAAATTCCTCATATCAGGGAGATCATATGATAATTGTCTTTGATTGACTTATTTCACTCAGCATAATACCCTCTAGTTCCACCCACGTCATTGCAAATGGCAAGAACTCATTTCTTTTGATTGCTGCATACTATTCCATTGTATATATATACCACATCTTCTTTATCCATTCATCTGTTCATGGACATCTAGGTTCTTTCTGTAGTTTGCTACTGTTGACATTGCTGCTATAAACATTCAGAGCACGTGCCCCTTCAGATCACTGCATTTGTATCTTTAGGGTAAATACCATTAGTGAGATTGCTGGTTTGTAAAATAGCTCTATTTTCAACTTTTTGAGGGACCTCCATGCTGTTTTCCAGAGTGGCTTGGACCAGCTTGTATTCCCACCAACAGTGTAGGAGGGTTCCCCTTTCTCCGCATCCTCACCAGCATCTGTTGTTTCCTGACTTGTTAATTTTAGCCATTCTGACTGGTGTGAGGTAGTATCTCATTTTGGTTTTCATTTGTATTTCCTTCATGCTGAGTGATGTTGAGCACTTTTTCATGTGTCTGTTGGTCATCTGGATGTCCTCTTTGCAGAAATGTCTGTTCATGTCCTATCCCCATTTCTTGATTGGATTATTTGTTCTTTGGTGTTGAGTTTGATAAGTTCTTTACAGATTTTGGATACTAGCCCTTTATCTGATATGTCATTTGCAAATATCTTCTGCCATTCTGTCAGCTGTCTTTTGTTTTTGTTTTTTGTTTTTTTTACTGTTTGCTATGCAAAAACTTTTGAGCTTGATGAAGTCCCAATAGTTCATTTGCCTTTGCTTCCCTTGCCTTTGGTGATGTTTCTAGAAAGAAGTTGCTGCAGCTGAGGTCGAAGAGATTGCTGCCTGTGTTCTCCTCAAGGATTTTGATGGATTTATGTCTCACATCGAATTCTTTCATCCATTTTGAGTCTATTTTTGTGTGTGGTATGAGGAAATGGTCCGGTTTCATTCTTCTGCATGTCGCTCTCCAATTTCCCCAACACCCTTTGTTGAAGAGACTGTCTTTTTTCCATTGGACATTCTTTCCTGCTTTGTCAAAGATTAGTTGACCATAGAGTTGAGGGTCTATTTCTGGGCTCTGTGTCCTGTTCCATTGATCTATGTGTCTGTTTTTGTGCCAGCCCCATACTGTCTTGATGATGACAACTTTGTAATAGAGCTTGAAGTCTGGAATTGTGATGCCACCAACTTTGGCTTTCTTTTTCAACATTCCTCTGGCTATTTGGGGTCTTTTCTGGTTCCATATAAATTTTAGGATTATTTGTTCCGTTTCTTTGAAAAAAATGGATGGTATTTTGATAGGGATTGCATTAAATTTGTAGATTGCTTTAGGTAGTATAGACATTTTCACAATATTTGTTCTTCCAATCCATGAGCATGGAACGTTTTTCCTGAATTTCTTTCATGAGTACTTTATAGTTTTCTGAGTACAGATTCTTTGCCTCCTTGGTTAGGTTTATTCTTAGGTATCTTATGGTTTTGGGTGCAATTGTAAAGGGGATTGACTCCTTAATTTCTCTTTCTTCTGTCTTGCTGCTGGTGTATAGAAATGCAATGGATTTCTGTACATTGATTTTATATCCTGACACTTTACTAAATTCCTATACAGGTTCTAGCAGATTTGGAGTGGAGTCTTTTGGGTTTTCTACATAAAGTATCATATCATCTGCAAAGAGTGATAGTTTGACTTCTTCTTTGCTGATTTGGATGCCTTTTATTTCTTTTTGTTGTCTGATTGCTGAGGCTAGGACTTCTAGTACTATGTTGAATAGTAGCGGTAATAGTGGACATGCCTGCTGTGTTCCTAACTTAGGGGGAAAGCTCTCAGTTTTTCCCTACTGAGAATGATATTCACTGTGGGTTTTTCATAGATGGCTTTGATGAAATTGAGATATGTACCTTCTAGCCCCACACTTTGAAGAGTTTTGATCAAGAAAGGATGCTGTACTTTGTCAAATGCTTTTTCAGCATCTATTGAGAGGATCATATGGTTCTTGTTCTTTCTTTTTTTAATGTATTGTATCACATTGAATGATTTGCAGGCATTGGACCAAACTTGCATCCCAGGAATAAATCCCACTTGGGCATGGTGAATAATCCTTTTATTGGATCCTATTGACTAGTATTTTGGTGAGAATTTTCACATCTGTGTTCATCAAGGATATTGGTCTGTAATTCTCCTTTTTGGTGGGGTTTTTGACTGGTTTTAGGATCAAGGTAATGCTGGCCTCATAAAATAAGTTTGGAAGTTTTCCTTCCATTTCTTTTTTTGGAACAGTTTCAGGAGAATAGGTTTTAATTCTTCTTTAAGTGTTTGGTAGAATTCCTCTGGGAAGCTGTCTGGCCCTGGGCTCTTGTTTATTAGGGATTTTTGATGACTGTTTCAATCTCTGTACTGGTTATGGGTCTGTTCAGGTTTTCTATTTCTTCCCGGTTGGTTGTGGTAGTTTATACATCTCTAGGAATGCATCCATTTCTTCCATATTGTCAAATTTGCTGGCTTATAGTTGCTCATAATATGTTCTTATAATTGTATTTCTTTGGTGTTGGTTGTGATCTCCCCTCTTCATTCATGATTTTACTTATTTGGCTCCTTTCTCTTTTCTTTTTGATAAGTCTGGCCAGGGGTTTATCAATCTTATTAATTTTTTCAAAGAACCAACTCCTAGTTTTGTTGATCTGTTCTACTATTCTTTTGGTTTCTATTTCATTGATTTTTGCTTTGATCTTTAAAATTTCTCTTCTCCTGTTAGGTTTAGGCTTTCTTTGCTGTTCTTTCTCCAGCTCCTTTAGGTGTAGGGTAAGGTTGTGTTCTTGAGACAGCATGTATTGTTATATTCTTTCCTCTCAGGACTGCCTTTGCTGTGTCCCACAGATTTTGAACAGTTGTGTTTTCATTTTCATTTGTTTCCATTAATTTTTAAAATTATTCTTTATTTTCCTGGTTGACCCATTCATTCTTTAGTAGGATGCTCTTTAACCTCCATGTATTTGAGTTCTTTCCAACTTTCCTCTTGAGACTGAGTTCTAGCTTAAGAACATTGTGGTCTGAAGATATGCAGGGAATGATCCCAGTCTTTTGGTATTGGTTGAGACCTGATTTATGATCCAGGATGTGATCTATTCTGGAGAATGTCTCATGTGCACTTGAGAAGAATGTGTATTCTGTAGCTTTGGGATGGAATGTTCTGAATATATGTTGGAATGTTCTGTGATGTCCATCTGGTCCAGTGTGTCCTTTAAGGCCTTTATTGTTGATCTTTTTCTTGGATGATCTGTCCATTTCAGTGAGGGAGTGTTAAAGTCCCTTATTATTATCATATTCTTGTCAATGTGTTTCTTTGATTTTGTTATTAATTGGTTTATAAAGTTGGCTGCTCCCATGTTAGGGGCATAGATATTTAAAAAATAAAAAATAAGGGTAAACATGATGTAGGGATGAATATGACTGTAAAGATGAAATTTACAAAAAAATTCTAAAACAGGAATTGGTAAGATAAGTTGGTTGGAAAAAGGAAAAAAAAAAAGGAGGGAATGTGCTCAGGCTGGAGACTACAACAAAGCCATGTGCTAGATTAGGGTATATTTTGATCTATTAGAAGAAATTGTATGCCAAAATTTTTAGAAAAAAAATATGTATATAAAAAATAAGGTTAAATACAATGAAGGGATAAAATATGACTATAACAATGAAGGTTTAAAAGATTTTTGTTAGAAAGCTATTGGTAAGATAAACTAGTTTAAAAACATTAAAAGAGGAAAGAGGAAAAGCTAAAGAAATAGAATAAGAAAAAATAAAATTAAAAAAATTTAACTTTGCAAGACTAAAGGATCATTGGGAAACTTTGCAAGACTAAAGCCACGAATTCTTTGTGTTGCTTTCCCCTAGCTTTGGAGTTTTGCTCTTCTCCTTGATTGGTGAGCTTGGTCTTGGCTGGATGTTCTTGCTGATCTTCTGTGGGAGGGGCCTGTTGCAGTGATTCTCAAATGTCTTTGCCTGAGGCAGAATTGCACCATCCTTGCCAGGGACTGGGCTAAGTAATCTGCTTGGGTTCGCTCTCAGAGCTTTTGTTCCTTGAACAGTTTCCATAGTGCTTTGGAGGATGGGAATGAAAATGGCAGCCTCCCAGTCTCTGGCCTGGAGGAGACAAAAGCTCGGGCACCACTCCTCAGTGCACCCTCAGAAATAAGCCATCAATCCCTCCTGTTTCCCTGGCCTCTGGCTGCACTCCGAGCTCACCCGGCCTGTGACCAAGTGTCTATCTCTGTTGCATGGCCCTGTTTGGACTCTCCAAACCCAGCCGATTCCTGCTGCACTGCTCCTCCTGGAGGAGGAAGGTGAGTCTCCCCCGATCTGCCACTTGTGGGGTCCCTGCTTGAAGAGCAGTGGTCTAACTGTGCTGTGGATCACAGTTTAAGGTAACCACAAGCTGAAATCTCACTCCTCGGCTCCGTCTCTGTAGTCAGCTTCCCCCTCTGATATCTGCGAGCTCTTTTACACTCAGACACCCCCGATCTTTTTGTGACCCTGTTGGGCCTGAGACCACACTGTCCCCATGAGGGCTCCACCCCCACTTAACCTCTGGAGTGATGTCCCTCAGTGGAGCAGACTTCTAAAAGTTCTGATTTTGTGCTCCACTGCTCTGCTGCTTGCTAGGAGCCGGCCCTTCCCCTGCAGTCTATCTTCCCATTGTTTCGGATTCACTTCTCTGCACATCCTACCTTTCCATAAAGTGGTCGATTTTTTGTTCCTAGAACTGCTGCTCTTCCTCTCTTCTATCTCCTATTCAGTTTGTAGGTGTTTAGAATGGTTTGATACCTATCTCGCCGAACTCCTGGGATCTGATGTCATTTCAGTCTCCTACTCCTCCACCATCTTGCTCTACATATAAAATTTTTTTAAAGGTTTTATTTATTTATTTATTTGACAGACAGAGATCACAAGTAGACAGAGAGGCAGGCAGAGAGAGAAGAGGAAGCAGGCTCTCTGCCGAGCAGAGAGGCCGGTGCAGGGCTTGATCCCAGGACCCTGGGATCATGACCTAAGCTGAAGGCAGAGGCTTTAACCCACTGAGCCACTCAGGTACCCCACTACATATAAAATTTTTTTTAATTTTTTAAATTTTTATTTATTTATTTATTTAAAAGATTTTATTTATTCATTTGACAGATAGAGATCACAAGTAGGCAGAGAGGCAGGCAGAGAGAGAGAGGAGGAAGCAGGCTCCCTGCTGAGCAGAGAGCCTGATGTGGGACTCAATCCCAGGACCCTGAGATCAAGACCTGAGTCGAAGGCAGCGGTTTAACCCACTGAGCCACCCAGGCACCCTACATATAAAACTTTTAATCAGAATTGCAATAACTCTATTGATCAACTTGAGAAATTTACATATTTATAATATACAGTCTTTCAATGCATGAACATTCACTATCTCTCCATTTATTTATATACTCTCAATGTATTTTAATTAAGTTTGTATAGTTTTCTCTATTAAAGTCTCATATATTTTTCCTATGTTCTTTAAAATCCAATTGTAAATGATATTTATATTTTTCTGTTTCTTTGAGTGTATCAAAACACAATTGATTTCTGTGAGCTGATTTTTTACCCGAAGTTTGCTAACATCTCTATTAGTTTAAAAAATTTATAAAATTGTTTGAATTTCTATGACAAAATTATGTCATGTATTATAAATAATGACAAGTTTTTCTTTGCACAATACTTAAAAAAATTTCTTTATAATAATAGTAGCATTTATTGAGGACTTTCTAGATGCCAGTGTCTTTTCTCAGTACTTGTAATTTTGATTTCTTTTCCTGGCTTTTCTGCACTAGCTAGAACCTTCAGTATAATGTCAAATAGCTGTTATAATTGCTGGCATTCTTGTCCTCTTGTTCCCATCTCAAAAGGAATGAATTCAATAGTTCACATGTAAAAAAAAATTGCTAAAATTTTCTTTGCAAGTAAACTTGTCAAATCAATAGAGTATCCTTTTGTTCTTATGTTGCAAACAATATATTTTTAATAAATAAAATGATGTTGAATTTTCTCAAATGCTTTTGTATGCATTTATTGAAATAATCATGTGATTTTTTTCCAGTTTATTAGTGTGATGTTATTTTAATTGATTTTCTTTTTTTCAAACATTTAATTTATTTGTGAGAGGGAGTGAGAGGACATGAGGTCGGGGAGTGGCAGGCAGAAGCAGAGGGAGAGGGAGAAGTAGGCTCTCCACTGAGTAGGGATCCTGACTTGGGACTTGATTCCAAGACTCTGAAATCATGACCCGAGCCAAAAGGCAGACACTTAACCATCTGAGCCACCTAGGGGCCCTTATTTTAATTGATTTTCTAATGACAAATCAATTTCATATTCTTGGATTAAATCTAACCTGCTGGATTTAGCTTGTTAATATTTTATTTAAAGAGCTTGTATATATGTCCATGGTAATATTAACCAGAAATTTTTTTGTTGGATTGTTCTTCTTGGGTTTCCAAACCATGGTTATATAAGCCTTATACATTCTGAAAAACTTTGGGTGTGATGGTATTACTGGTTTCACCAGAAGTTCAGTAAAACTTGCCAATAAAACTAATAGATCTGGGATTCGAGAACGAGAGATTTTTGACTTCTGATTTAATTTCCTAAAAGTTATGGGACATGTTCTAGCTCTTCTTAGGTTAGTTTGGTAAGTTATATTTTTCAAGGATTTGCCCATTTTTTAAAAAGATATTTATTTGAGAGAGAAAGAGAGGGAGAGTGTGCAAGCAGGCGGGGAGGTTCAGAGGGAGAAGAAGAAGGAGACTCCTTGCAGAGCAGGGAACTTTATGCAGGGCTGATCCCAGAGCCCTGAGATCAGGAATTGAGCCCAAGGTAGATGCTTAACCAACTAAATGAGCAACCCAGTCACCCCAAGGAGTTGTTCGTTTCGTACAAAGTTTCACATTTACTGGCATGATATAGTTAAAAATATATTCTTATTATCTTGCAAGGGCCACAACATCATAATTATGTTCCCCTTTTCACTACTGATACTGCTTGTTTGTGCCTTCTCATTTTTCATCTTAATCATCTTATCAAAATTTATCAATGTTTTTAATCTTTTCTAAGAACCAATATTTTTCCTGGCTCATCTTCTCCAGTACATATTTTTCCTATCTCATTAATTTCCATTGTTATCTTTCTATTTTCCTTTTTTCTACCTTCTTAATTTTAGGTGGACATCTGGGTTCAAACTACTTAGGCTCTGTAGTGCCTGAAACAAAGCAGTTGTGAATTTTTTTCTCAGATTCTTTTTAGGTTTGGGCCTGATTCTTCCCCTTTGTTTAGAAGGGCATAGAGCTTGTGCCTTTCTACACCTAGTTGTGAGAAGAATTTGAATCTGGAGTCTCCTTCTGTATTTTCTGGCCACTGGCTAATCCTCTGATGCTATGTGTAACGGTCTATCCATTGTTGAATGTTAACCCACTTTGTACACAGCCTTCTTTGTACACAGCCTTCTCACTTACAGCTTGTCCTTTGCATTTCAACAATTGATCAGGGTATACTTTGGCCAGAGTATCGCTAGTCTGACCACAGTAACAATGACTCCAGTGCCTGATGGACTAGAAAAGAAGGCTTTGTGTGGGCATATTAGGTGCAATCTATGAAAGGAAAGATTGAGGAGCTCTCTTTTCATTTCTGGGTGACACTCATCCATAAAGATCATGTGAATCATCCACTCCGAACATTTTTCCTCCATTTTCTTACAGAACCACAGAATGATTATGGAGTCTTGCTCACCTTCATACTACACTTGCTACCATGTGAATAAAAACTTACCTTAGGATCTTGAAATATTGCTCTTGAGAATATGTGTGTGGGGCTAGTTTCCCTGCTTATGGCTGGGTTCTGGGTTACATGGCATTGCCACTTTTCTTTCAGCATAAGTTCCCAGCCAGAAGCCAGGGAGACGTCATTGTCCTAGAAATCTGCATCCAGTTGGCAAACTTTCTCAACCTGAGACTGTGGAAAAGGATTTAGGAAAAGAAGGCCCAATCACCAGTCAGTGTGATCAGACTTGTGATGGGCATAGCTCTGTCCACAGAATCCCATTGTTCCTCAACCTGTCAGAATTTTTTCTGGAGCACTGGATCTTCTGGGAACAGTTTTTGAAGCAGGGCCTTCTTGTTTCAGAATCTAAGAGATCTTGGCACAAAGACTTTCTCACATGTGCTATCCCCAATCCCTCCAGTGTTCTGTGATTCTGGAAACAAGACAGGGTAATTTAATAGGAGACACTTCAAAATAAGAAAAGAAAAATTGCCCTGCAAAAACTCTCGGAAGATTCAGATCAGTTTCATGAGATTAGAGATGTAGTCATTTGTGTTAAAATTAGAGACTTCAATCAAGAAGTTTGACATATTCCTTCACTGGCCTCAGCTTCATAAGCACATGAATAGTGTGATTTTCTCCATTCATCTCATGCGGTGCTCTGGGAAAGGAGATGTGTTCCAGGACCCACGGGTCCCAGGAACACCCAGCAGCATTAGCAGATGCCACCTATACCAGCCATATGGCACTTGTTTTTCAAAACCATTGCCTCAAATTGAAACTCAACAAATATTTCTTAGGGATCTACATTGTGCTTGGTTTTGGCATGGTGGAAGTGAGCAGGACATGGTTCCTGCCCTTAGGAAAACCACAGTGTGTGTGTATGGGGGGGGGATGGAAACGTCAACAGATAATTACCACTGAATTTGGAAAGTACTAGAAAGAGGTTAAGTATAGAGGACTTAGAAAAGAGTGAGTGAGTGGAGGTCTCTTCTATGTGCTTCTGTAGGTCCACTTTCAGCCCTTCTTTGCCCACATCTTTGCCCCCAAGAGGCTGACCTGCATGAGCTCTATCAATAGACTCCCTTGTCTTCTAGCTTCTGGTTGCATTGGTCCATTACAGGCAGCAGTGGATGACAAGGATTGGGGAAGTGAGGTTATTTATTCACCTGGCTTCCTCCCTACAGTGTGGTTTTGGGCCAGCTGCATCCCCCCTCCAACAGAGTCACAGCTCTACCCAAGGCTACCTTCTCCTCAGGACTCTCTTTTACCAGTTCTAACAACCACTCCTCCCTTAGCCTCTCATGCCTTTGGTGGTAATGGTCCTGTTCCTAACACCCAGGTACTGCACTAGCCCTTGTATTTCTCCTGTAAATTTCTCATCCCTGAGTGAATAGTCCTTTCTTATGTCTTCTTACTGGGTCCCTGGCTGATATTATATCTAATCTTGTTGAGATGGGGCAGTATGGTGACCCAGCCAGGAGACCTCACAAAGGAGGTGATGTTGAGGCTAGGGTTTAAAAGCTTAATAGAATTTTGTCTAACATTAAGTTAGCTTTGATTTTTCACAATCAGAAGGCAATAGTTAATACATCCCAGGCACCATCTCTCCATATTGTAAGTTTTACTCCTCATCAAAGATTCTCCGCTTTGTAAGAAGCACTCTTACAAACGAACAAACAAATAAACAAACAATATTCCCCAAGAATAATGGTAGTTGTTCTTTTGGTGTTTGCTGTTTGAAACAGTTTTAATGAATAACATTTACCTTTAAAATGAATTGACATTTGATTAATCCCAGTAGCACCTATGTAAATTTAAAAATAGTACACATATGTTTGAAATACTTTTTATTCAATCTGCAGATGATGCTTAGCTCAAATATGGATTTGATAACCACTTAAACAAATTCTGTGCTTTCTCTCTGAGGGGTCCATGGCCAAGCTCGGGAGCCGTAGATCTAGGCAGAGTCTCTGTATCCCTCTTCTTTGCTACCCCACACTTTCCTGTGCACAGGCATCCAAATCATCAAATGTTAGAGCTGGAAGGAGAATGTACAATTTACTGAATTCAATCACTCTGTTTTACAGACAAGGAAATGAGGGCGAAATTCGTCTCGAGATTTTACATAGCTGGTTGGTGGCTGAGTCAACAGTAAAACTTGGGTCCCTCGCCTCCTAGTCTAGAGCTTTTTCTGTTTCTAAAAATTAAAAGTTGTCATTCTCCTGTGGTAACATTTTGTGCCAAATTTTTGATCTCTCAATGTCCTCCAGATTGAGCAGATGGGAAACATTTCCTTTGTCTCCTCACCCTCCCACTCCCTGCTCATTCTAAGGCAGCAAGTCCTGAAATGGCATGGCGTCTGCTCCTAGCCAGGACCAAGTCCTACAGCCTGGGAGCAGTGGGCATGACTAGGCTTAGCCCACTTCAGATTAAGGGCAAGAAGGGCAAGAGGCTGCCAACCCCAAAGATCACAGGAATTTAAGCGAGCCATGGTCAGAGCAAACAGATATGGGGCCTAAAAATGGAGGGAGTTTGTGGGTATGAGGCCAACTGGTTAGCCTGGAAAGCTGTAGAAAAGACCACAGATAGACTTGAATTAAGAGCCATCCTATATCTGTGCAGCATTTCACAACTCAAGTGTACGTGTTCATCCCCATGATTGTACTTGTGACCCATGAAATACAAATATTGGGTTCCTGAATCTTAAGAGAAGTAACCTAGCCAATGGCATCTGGCCAGAAATCAGGTTTGTTACTACTCCTTTATCATTCATAGGCTGCTATTGCATGGGACACCTTAGGGGTTTGAAGATGGAAATTTACTCACCAGAGATAAGAATATTTGCTTTTACATTTTCATTCCTAAGACCAAAAACTGAGATTTGACCAGTCAGTTGTTAGCATCCTAGACCAGGAGGGTTCTAGACAGGTAATGAGCAAATTTAGGGAACAGGCGAGACTTCCTAGTGAAAAGATCCGATTTTTCTCTGCAAACAGAGGCATCTACATTTGGAAAATGTTATAGCCCATTGAAAAATAAATAGCCCTAGATTCTAAGAAATGCCCCTATCTTAGAATGTTCTAAGTGTGAAAGGAACACAGTCCTATGGAAGTGGTAGTGAATGTTGTTTTATCTGCCAAGATTTATTTTAGACATTTAAATGAGATGTGCTGCCTTCTTACAGTTCTCAGTCCTCTTGTCACAGCTCAACAGCCAGAGCTAGACATCTGATCCAAGCTGAGCCAATAATATTACCTATCCCACTGCCTATTCCACCGATTTTTCTGGGAATGGGCACTTGACCCAAGCTGGATCAGTCAGAACGCTTTCCTGGGATTATTTTTTTGGGTCATGCATTGTGACAAAGCTGGTTGATGTGAGCTTGGATGCTGCTAACAGTCATGTTCCCAGTGACTTGGAGAAGACTAAGAGAAGAAAGCTGATGTACAGAGAGAGGCTGAGATGTCCTAATAGCAGTCTATTCCTGGTTTTAGTTGACTATCAGGCTAGGAATTTCAACAATTCTATTCTATAAATTTTTTAAAAAATCCATTTGTCACTTGCAATCAAATTCTGTTGTGGTATAAAAGCATTAATTTCTTAAAAATAAGCCTCACATATTCATCTTAAACTCCCCAGTGTCTAGTGCCACCCCATGATTTTCTCTGAGCAGTCTCAGAAGACTATATCTTATTATCTTTTTCCTGAGGGATATATTTTAAAATATAGATTTAGTCTCTATTATTCTAGGCTCCAAATGTATGTTGAATGTCTATATCCAGATCTATAAAGGCAAAACCACATAGTGAAATCTCCTAGAGAATTTAGTATAATTCTAGGAAACATTTTGTGTTTAAGAAATGTTTCCAGAATTCTAGATCTGGAATTGCTATTGAGCAGACAGGGTAAACCCTGAATAGGATCCAAGTGAAGAGAACAGTTGAGAGCTAGTCCCAGAAAACTAGGATCCTGAAGTTCTTCCAGACTCAGGAGGCAAGGAGATCATGACATTTATTTTTATTTATTTTTTTATTGTGTTATGTTAGTCATCATACGGTACCTCATTAGCTTTTGATGTAGTGTTCCATGATTCACTGTTTGCGTATAACACCCAGAGCTCCATGCAATCCGTGCCCTCCTTAATATCCATCACTAGGCTCACCCATCCCCTATCTTCCAAAACTCTCCATTTGTTTCCCAAAGTCTCATGGTTCATCTCCCACTCCGATATCTTCCCCTTCATTTTTCCCTTCTCCAAATGTCCTCCATGATATCCTTATGTTCCACAAATAAGTGAAACCTTATGATAATTGGCTTTCTCTGTTTGACCAATTTCACTTAGCATCCAGTCCCATCCAAGTTCATGCAAAAGTTGGGTATTCATCCTTTCTGTTGCTGAATAATATTCTATTGTGTATATGAACCACATCTTCTTTATCCATTTGTCTGTTGAATGGCATCTCAGCTCCTTCCACAGTTTGGCTATTGTGGACATTGCTGCTATAAACATTAGGGTGCATGTGCCCATTTTTTTTACTACATCTGTATAAATTGGTGTAAATACTGAGTAGTGCAATCTCTGGGTCATAGGGTAATTCTATTTTTACCATCTTGAGGAACCTCCATACTGTTTTCCAGAGTGACTGCTCCAGCTTGCATTCCCACCAACAGTGTAAGAGGGTTCCCCTTTCTCTACAACCTCGCCAACACTTAATTTTGCTGGTCTTGTTAATTTTGACCATTCTAACTGGTGTAAGGTTAAGTATCTCACTGTGGTTTTGATTTGTATTTCTCTGACGGCTAGTGATGTTGAACATTTTTTCATGTGTCTGTTAGCCACATTCATTATCTTCTGCCCAATTTCTTGACTGGATTATTTGTGTTTTGGGTGTTGAGTTCCCTTTTTACCCCTGGACAGGTATGAAATTCCTTGAGGTTTCAGTTAGATAATCTGAATGCGGAAAGTTGTCTGGGGAGGGCAGACAGTCATTTTGCAGTGGGGGAGGTGGAGCTGTCCAAGGCAGCAGGACCCCAAGTTAGCAGCTGAGTCCTAGACTAGGCCAGGGACCCTCAGAAGGCAGGCTGGTCAGAGCAAGGCAAAGAGATATGAGACTTTATAACATTTTTAAACTTTCAAGGACCTAAGGAAAAAATGTGTCCTTGTTCTCTAGAGTGCACCTTTCTTCAGGACACAGTCTGTGGAAATCTTCTGCTTGTTTTCAGGCTGCCCTTTGTGTGAGTCTGCTGATTTTCAGTGGACTCACAATCCCACAGCTTAATCTTATTCAGTGATTTCCAAACATGTAGAAAAGAAGACAGACTTGTATGTAGTATATTTTCTGCAATAAATCCCTAGAGAGCGTATCCAAAAGGAGAGGTCCAATGAGTTTCAAGTGGATACACAGTTATAATGCAAAAGATTTATTATCCGGAGTTGTGAAAATAAAACATAGTTTATTTATAAAGAGAAAATAAACTTTTTACATGATTCACAGAGGAAATAAAGGACCATAACGGACTACCACCATGTTGGCTATTATTATGTCTGACAGCCCTAAAGAAAAACTTCAGTCTTATGGGTAGGTTTCTTTAAATGTAGACTGCAGTTCTAGAAATTAGCTTCATTCAAATGCTAAAGAGGTCTCTGGTATTATTATGGTGGTGTTATTGAATGGTAGAAAAAGAAACATTATAATAGAAAAATATTTATTGGCTTGAAATAAAATATTTAGACACTAGGTATAGAGAGCCAAGATCTTGTAGTATTATATTAAATTAGGTATTTAATAAATTAGATATCTAACATAGGTAATTAATAAGTTTATTTAATACAAACAAATTTGTATTTAATACAAATTAAGTATCTGTAGATACCCTACAGCAATGGTCCTTAACTCTTGGGGTCATGTGTCCCTTCAAAGACATTTAAACACATTCACACAATTTTACATAAAATTCCAGGACTTCATGGGTCTGTAGAACTCCTTCTGCCATCCTCTAGGTCAAGAACATTTGCTCTACAGGATCCTACAGTTTAAAACACTTATGAATTGTATTGTTAAAGACTTACTTTAGGATTCTGGTATTAATAGACTAGTATATTGTCAACCAAATTTCCCATTGAAAAAAACTAGGGAACCTGAATAAAAAAGAATTTGAAGGCTTTTGAGAAATATGTGAAGATGGTCAGAACTAGAGAAAATTCGGGTTAGAAGGGAAACTCCCTGAGATAAACCTGATACATATTTTTTAAATTTTATTTTATTTTTTCAGTGTTCCAAGATTCATTGTTTATGGATTACACCCAGTGCTCCATGCAATACTTGCCCTCCTTAATACTCACCACCAGGCTCACCCATCCCCCCACATTCCTCCCTTCCAGAATCCTCAGTTTGTTTCTCAGAGTCCATAGTTTCTCATGCTTCGTCTCCTCCTCCATTTTCCCCCAATTCCTTTCCTTCTCCAAATGTCCTCCACGTTATTCCTTATGCTCCACAAGTAAGTGAAACCATATGATAATTGACTTTCTCTGTTTGACTTATTTCACTCTGCTTTTCCCTTCAAGGCACTTCTTGATTCTCAAGCAGCAAGGACACATAGCCTGAGAAACCAAGCATCGAGTGACTTGTAAGAGGCAGGGAATTTGAGCAGAGCTTACATCAGTTTCTCATGGTGGGGGCGGGAGAGATAAAAATGGGGGTTTAGGGCTACAAAGTTTGCAATAACTCAAGAGGTTGAAATCCTACAGGGAGGTGATACCATCTGAACCCCTTCTCCCCTTGGGGCATTCACTGATTAGAGAGTGGTAAAGTTGCTCACTAGAGCTTTCTTATAGTGCTGGGGAGATACAAATCAGATTTCAGGGTCTTCCAAGGTGAAGAGACCCTAATAAACCATCCATGATGCTAGCTGGGATCTTTAAGTATTATTATATCCATGGAGTAAGAACAAACCAGAAATAGATCAGGTCTTGCAAAACTGCAATACAGGACTGAGTTAAAGTCATCTGTCTGTCTGCTAGAAGTTAAAGCCTTCTCTGGAGCCTCTATAACTTTTAGATAATATTCGGAATTAAATTGAAAAGTACAGGACATACCCAGCACTAACTGAAGGGGCTTGCTGCTTAGTCACTTTATGCTCAAGACTGTGAAGCAAGAGGCTGGGAGTTCCTAACTTGCCTCTGCTGATCCCCTGGTTACCTCTTGGGTCCCTAACAAGCTGGCCTCTGTAGTGACTGGCCTTGTAACTGAAGCATAATGTAAGCAATTCCATAATTATGAACTGCTTGAAATTTAATTCCACCAAAATGGCATCATGAAACTGGGGCATTATGAAGCTTTCCTGACAAAAGAAAAATAGTTTTGGTGGACATCTCCTCCCTGGTCTTCAGCTCATGCCTGAATCACATTCAAGCTTGCATCCTGTCACTGCAGCATTGTTAGGGATTTCAGAACTTGGAACAAGTGCCCCCCAAAATCTGTGGAATTCTGGTCCTAAGCTCTTTCCCCTAAACTCTGGGGCCAGGGATCCTGTACTGCTTCTTGTTCTTTCTTTTGCATTCTATCTTGTCAAATATACAAGTTACGTTAGGATGACGTGCGTTAGGGACACAGATACATGCCTATTCTTCTGTGACAAAGCCAAGTGGGTGGCTCAAGTCATCCTTACTAGTGTCTTCTTCACAGAGATTTTATTTCAATTTGGACATTTGAGAGATACAGTAACTTTCCTTTTGCTAACTTGCATACAGCATACCCCTTGGAGAAATAGAGTGTCCACAGGTCCTTGACAGGGAGGTTTCATAGCCTGGAGGTTTGAGCTATTCCACTGCAGTTGGCAGGGTCCCAGAGGATGAACTCTCTATCCAAATGCCAGGACTCTCACACTCTAGGAAGCTTCAGGCAAAGTGTATATAGAATGGCATTTCTTTCTTTCTTTTTTTTTTCTTTTTTAAAATTTATTTTTATTAACATATAATGTGTTATTTGCCCTGGGGGTACAGGTCTGTGAATCATCAGGCTTACGCATTTCACAGCACTCACCATAGCACATACCCTCCCCAATATCCATAACCCAACCACCCTCTCCATATCCCCATCACCCCCCAGTGACCCTCAGTTTATTTCAAGAGATTAAGAGTCTCTTATGGTTTGTCTCCTTCCCGATCCCATCTTGTTTCATTTTTCCCTTCCCAACCCCCAACAACCCCCTGCCCTGCCTCTCAAATTCATCATATCAGAGAGATCATATATAATTGTCTTTCTCTGATTGGCTTATTTTTTTAAATGGCATTTCTTTTGCAGACCCCAAAGGCAAGAGGAAAGCCACCAATATTAATGGGCTTCTGGTTGGGTAAATTTCTGGCACTTGGAGGACTTAATCCATCATTTGACATCACACACTTTTTCATACCCAGGACATCACTCCAATTATCCAGGTAAAATACTCTGCCTGAACTTTGTGTACATCATCTAGCGGAAAGACAGTATTTTATGGGTATATGTGTAGGTATTTAAAAAGAAGAATTGTAGAATTTGAAGAACCCGAATGAAGCACAGATCCTCATCCTGTTACACACACACACACACACACACACACACAGAGTTTGAACTCTCTGGGAATTCTGTTTCTATCTCTGTTCTTTAGAAGAATAACTAACTGTGTATGACAGAACAAGTATAGACTCTGCAGCCAGACAAGCCAGCCCTGTGATTCAATTACTCCCTGAACCTGGCAAGTGACTTAACCTCTCCATGTCCTCCATTTCCTCATTGGTAAAATGGGGATAATTAGACTTACCTCACAGGATTGTTCCAAAGTTTAAATGTACAGAAGTAGATGGAACAGCTCCTGGTGCACAGTGGGAGTTGAGTCACTGTAGCTGTTACGCCTGTTGTTAGGGGGACTGGCATACTCTTTGTTTCCTCACACTTTTGTCTTGGCCCACAGACTAGACATTTTGCTGAAGAAATCCTGAGGAGGAGGCCCCTGCCTCTCTCTACCCCCTCGATTTCCTTTTCTGGCAAGAATGACTTACCTGATTGAGGAGACTCTCTGAGGAAAAATTTCTGCTGATCTTGACCCCATCTCTGAAGCCTACCTTTCTGAAACCATGCACATTCTCTTTTTCTGCTTCAACTTTCCTTTTGGAAAACACACCTGGGTTAAGGTCCAGCCCCAAAGCACTGTTTCTCAGCCCTACCTGCACCATGGAATTACTTAGGAGCTTTCAAGTATGTACTAGTGCCTGGTATGTACAAGGTGGTCGATGTTGCTCAGGCTTCAGGGATTTTAAAAGCTCCCAGTAATTCTCACCTGCAAATTGGCTGGATATCTCTGTTCTAGAGGCAGCCTAGAAGTTTTTCCTCTCTCCGATTCTTTCCTGCAATCTGTGGGTATTGGATGCTCTGTGATGGCACACTGTAGGTTGGGGAACTACCTATTCTGCAGACCCAGCTGTCTCACATCAGATTCCCACAACCACACGTGGAAGTATGTAGTAAGAGGTGCCTTCTTTGACCAGAAAATTCAGCTTCAGTCTTAAATCCAGCTTAGCCAGTATTAAAGCTGACTATTTTCCCCTTGCCTCTGTTCTGAATACCAGCATGGGGGAGGATGTGATTAAATCAGCACCCCCATTTTCCACACCACTTTTCTTTTTAAAAAATTTTAAAAATATTTTATTTATTTGTCAGAGAGAGAGAGAGAGAGAGAACACAAACAAAGGAGTGGCAGGCAGAGGGAGAAGCAGGCTTCCTGCTGAGCAAGGAGCCCCATGCAGGGCTCAATCCCAGAACTCTGGGATCATGACCTGAGCCAAAGGCAGCCACTTACCCAACTGAGCCACCCAGGCACCCCACCACATCGTGTTTAATAGTGGAGATATTAACCTATGTGTCTGATTCATGAATGTCTATTTCAGTCCATGGATTTGCTTTCTGCTCCATCTTCTCAACAGTTTCTACTGTAGCCTCTGGCATCCTCCCCTGGTTCTTCATAATTCAAGATACCACTTTAAGGAAGAATTCCCTGGCTTATGGATAAACTAGTAATGGATATCCAAATAACAGAGATTTTTACTTGCCTTTGTCTGCAAGCCACTTCATAGCAGAGCAAATTCAGAATCTCTGATGACATGATGAAAATACCTTTAACAAACCAAGCATGTTATGATATCATTGTGGGTTTAGCTTTGATGTCCAAGTGAAATAAAAGACTGGGCCTTTTATCCAGTCCTGGAAACTTGAATCCCTGTATAGTCAAGAATCCTGTTAGTGTCAGCTTGACATCTTTTTTTTTTTTTTAAGATTATTTTATTTATTTATTTGACAGATAGAGATCACAAGTAGGCAGAGAGGCAGGCAGAGAGAGACAGAGAGGAGGAAACAGGCTTCCTGCTGAGCAGAGAGCCCGATGCGGGGCTCGATCCCAAGACCCTGGGATCATGACCTGAGCCGAAGGCAGAGGCTTTAACCCACTGAGCCACCCAGGTGCCCCTCAGCTTGACATCTTGACCCTATTTATCAGAGAGAGAGATAGCAGGGGACTAGTCCTAGGATTTCCAAAGGACTCATCAAACAGACATTTAAATGCCATTATGTTCATACCATCCTTGACTCCTGAATCTGATCCATGTATTGATACTTGACTGGCCTCCCTGAATGATTTTTTTTTTTTTTTCCAGCAAGGGTTACTGGCCCTTTGCCTACAGAGTATGCTCAGAAGTCATAACTTGGCCTCTTCATCCACATCACATTCTCCTGTGTGTTCACAAGATGAGCAGTGAGCTAGAATAGCACCCTGCTCCTAAGGGGGAAGTTGTTGAGGGGAAGATGTTCTGGGGAAGGGTGCTGGTAGAGTTTTGAGGGAGGGCAGTCATGATGGATGGTCTTTCAGCTCTGGAAGTGGGAAATGCTGCTTGGAAGTCTGTAGAATTATCCCTTAGGCCAGAGAATTATATCTTTGGGGGTCCCATTCCCATCCCATTGGGGAGATAGTGTACCCAGGCATTCCACAAATGAACCCACTGCTGCCTCTGAGGCTATCTTATTGTTATGGGTTGAACTGTGTCCCTCAAAAAGATATGTTGAAGTCCTAACCCCTGGTACCTCAGAATATGACCTTATTTGCAAATAAGAACTTTATAGATGTAATCAAGTTAAAATGAGGTCATTAAGGTGGGCTTAATCCGGTTTGACTGGTGTCCTTTAAAAGGGGGGAAATTTGGATACAGAAATAGACACACACACAGAAGGAGAATGACATGTGATGACGAAGGCATAGGTTATGGTAATGCAATTACAAGCCAAGAAATACCAAAGATTGAGAGCAAACCACCAGAAGCTAGGAGAGGGGCATGGACTAGATTTTCCCTCCTGGATTTCAGAAGGAAACAACCTTAATCTGGGACTTTTAGTCTCCAGAACTGTGAGGAAATAATTTTTTGTTCTTTAAACCACCCTGTTGGTGGTACTTTGTTACAGCAGCCCCTCCCCCAAAGCGAATACACTATGAAACAAACCGTGAGGCTGCCGACAGTCACTACCACACCCGCGTCCCAGAGCTGTGGTCCTGTGGTCCACACAAACAGAACTCTGATCGCTGGTACCCATCCCTGCTCCTGAAGTAGTTCAGGATCTCACTGCTGTGGCCATCTGCAAGAAGGCTCCGGCCAAGGCCATGCTGAGCTGCCTCAGAAGCACAGCCTTAGTTGGCAAATGGGCCATGTCACAACTGCTCCAGAAATTGGTGCTGGTGCCTTAGCAATGGCCAACCTACCCCCCCACACTTCATGGCTGCCAGTGGTCCCCACCCCCAGCTGTTCTTCCTTGGCGCTGTTGCCAAAGGCTGTCCCTGGCTTATCAACTGCTCCTCACTGTCCTAGGCTCACTCAGGACCTTCACCACTACCCAAGGACTCACAGATTCAAAACTATGTGTCCCATTTCTCACCCCCTGCTGCCACCAAACACCCTCTTCTTTATGGGGATGCTTAGCAAGCAGAGGCTGGGCCTTCCAGGGTTGTGGCTCTGTATGTGAGATTGCATATATTACTAGCGGAGTTATTAGATCCAAGGAGAACTCCTTGGGTTACCAGTTACAGCTACACAGAAATATTAATATGCTCCATTCTGAGGGCACTGGCTATGTGCTAAGCACTTAATGTATATAAATTAATTTATATGTTATGATAGTATATGTGATTTAATTTAATTTGCAAAAAACCCACAGGAAAAGAATTATTCCTATTTGTTGATGAGGAAACAGAGGATCAGAGAACTTAAGTAATTTGTCCAGAGTTACAGAATGAATAGGTAGAAGAGTTAAAATTGAAGCTGAAGTTTGGCTGACTCCAATGGCTACCTTCCTCCCAGTTTAGGCCATTGATACACAGGCCTCTTGCTGGAAGCACTAAGCTATAATACAGTGACCATAATTTTTCTCTTTCTAATAATTCCGGGGCAGTTAATATACCCATATACCCTTGCTAGGTGGACAAGTGGGCACCATGATCCATATAAGGCAGAAGGACCCCATGATTGCTTGAACCCTATGGTGAGCATTAGAGATTTTGGGGATCCTGACCTCTTTTCCATTTTGCATTCTAACAATTCTATAAGTAAACAATAAAAGACAAATGAGGCTTAAAATATAATATCAGATATGTTGTCCGAGATAAAGGATTTCTAACCTATCATGTTGGAGAACACAGCTTGGACTTGGGGCAGAGTGAGATTACCTACTACTTCCCTTCCACCTCAGCCTAGACCTGGGGACTCATTTGAGGGAAAGGATGTCCACACAAAGAACTCCAGGCGCATCTAATCTGCGAGCCACTGAAGGGAGCCTACTTCATATCTTGTCAGATGCAAGAGAAAGAGAGAGCACCCCAGAAAAACAAAAACAAAAACAAAAAACAAAAACAGCAGAGTTAGAGAGACAAGCTGGTATGCTGGAGCCTGAGAACAGAGATGCACTTTGTTGCTTCCTGAAGGCAGATCAGAAACACAGGTGTCCCCATGCATGGGCTCCAAGCAAGTCTGAAAGGCCAGCACTGTTCTCATCTAACTCAAGGCCCCACTCCCTGGGGAATGTGAACCAACAGAAGTCAGGAGCTCTCCATCTCATTAATCAGATAAGTGACTCTCCCATATGGAGGAATTAGACTTAGGTAGGAAAAAGGAGAGAACTGGCAGTATTTGCTCCAAAATGGCTTCCTTTGGGGAAGATCCTCTACCTGGGAACCAGAGAACAAGAGAGTAGAATTCTCATCAGCACTAACAGTGGTTCATCGTATGGGGAATAGTGGTTCATCAAATACTTGAGGGGAGACTCAACACGGAGGTAGTGGTGAGAATAGGGGATCTGAGGTCAACAACTTTTTCAAACCCTCAGCAGTTTGTATTCTTCTGTCCTTGGGGCTTGGAGCTCTCTAAAGTCCCACATGACCCTCTCTGTGGGTGGGGCCATCCTGTCATTATCTTCCTTCGCATTATAGTGCTTGTGCAGTCTAGGTTGGTGGATTCCAAACTGGTTTTATTTGTAGATTATTTTCTCAAACAGTTATGATATACAAATGAGATGTGACCACTGGAAAAAAGAAGAAATTCCATAGTTGATATATGTCCATTTGATACGTTTTAAACTCTCAGAAAAGTCTGGGTCCATCTGAGGACACTTCAGTGTCAAAGGCAGGTATTAAATAGCACATGATGTGAGATGCCCATGAGAAGAAGGATTGGATGTGTTTCCTTCACATTGGGAGCAAAGCTTGTACTTGTAGCTTTAATTCTCCATTCTGTCTTGGTGCCTGATGCTTAAAAGATTGGGATTATTGCGGTTATGCACAGGGGTTGGACTGAGAGATGAGAATGGTCATCATTTTTTAAATGGGAGAAGGCTGAACTACAATATGATTGTAAAGTGGAGGGAGGCATAACCTATATAAATCATTGTAATGTTGTTTATTTGAACTGAGTTTGAATTACTTGCTCCTGTGATGCTGGTGGGCTCTTGTGTTATTTCCTAAGCCTGTTTGACTCTGCTACTCTGAGGCTCCCTTTAGTTCTCCTTACCACCCTCTAGGGAAGCTTAATATATGTTAGTGGAAGCTATGATGACCCTACATGTCTTTTCAGAGTCTGAAATGGACTGTTGTATTGAATCCTACCAGAAATGGGAAATGGGTTCAAATACAGAGGGAGGGAGGTCACCTGATATTCCCTTGATACCTAGCAAACAGATTATTTATGGTGAACAACACCATTAAAAGATCTTTCTGGTTCCTTCTAGCTGTAACATCCTACAGCTGTTCACCCAGTGCTGTGAGGGAAATCATCACATTTTATCAGTTAAAAGTTAAGAGACAGAAAACAAAACATGTATATCTATGTATTTGAGTTGAGATAAATATTACTTATGTTATAAAATTTAATCAGGAGAATAATGTAAAAATAAAATTTATAGTTCTGAAACTTGATATGCGCCACCTAGAAAATCAGTCTGTTTCCACAGTTTCATAGTTCCATCCCTTTTACCACCTTTTATTCTAGGAATCCAACTGCCGTATTTAGACTAAAATGCTCAAATATGCTGCTAAGTGAAGCCACAGCTGCTCTGTCAGAGACATCACATTAAACTGTGTTCTGAAATCATGAGGACAACATTCATTTCATGAGCTAGAAAACCAGCCTGGTGTATCATGAAGACTTTGAGCAGCCCTTTCAGTTCTTAAAGAACCCTTTGGAAACGAGAGGAGGGCAGTGGCAGAGGCCAGCCATCTCTGAGCCAACTGGCATAGCGGAAAGAGAGTAAAAATAGATTTTCTTAGGTCCAACTTCATTTCTTTATTTTTTCACGTGCTTCAAAGCCTTTCATGAGTCAAAAGAAAAGAGAGTGATGAGTGAGGTCTTCCTTCTCTCCTTGTCTCTCAACTACCAAGTTTCTCTACAAATGACAATAGTAAGATTTTCTTAGGCAAACCTGTGGATGGATTTTGTGTATATACTGGGGCTTAGCATCTTCTCCCCTCTAACCTTTCTCTCTACACAGAGTAGTTTCCTATACATACTATGATAAATGATATCTCAGTATAGTTTATATTGAGTCTCTCTTATAATGAATGAGATTGATTGTGTTTTCTGATGTTTTAAGACATGTGTATTTCCTTCCCTGTGGAAAGATCATATCCTTTATTTTTTCCTATGGTAGTTTTAGTCTTTTTTTTTCTTACTGATCTGTGGGAGCTCATCTAAACTAGAGAACTGAATCTTCCCCTATGATATGAGTTGCAAACTTTTTTCTCAGTTTGTTGGCTTTGTTAATGTTGGTTTGCCATGTAGAACCTTGATTTTTTATTTTTTTTTTGTAGTCAGGTTTTTCATTCATTTCTTTTATGGCTTTTGGGTTTTTATTATAATTAGGTCTTTCCCACTCTAAGATCATAAAACAAATTCCTCCATAATTTCTTTCAGTGCTTTTAGGATTTCATTTGTTACACTTAAATCTTTTGTCCATTAAGAGCATTTGGAATTTATTCTGGCATAAGATATTAAGTATGGATCTGGTTTTATTTTTGTCTTAATGGCTAGTCAGTGTTCCAGCTCTAAAAATTGCAGTGCTGTTTCCCCACTGATTTCAGGTGCCTGCAGATATTTGATGCATTTCTTTCTGTTCTGTTCTACTGTTATCTGTTGAAGTGGGAATGTGCAATTATTTAATTGTTATATCTTTATAATACATTTTGAGATCTGATGGTAACAACCTCTCTTCCTTCTTTATTTCATTGTTTTTGTTTGTTTTTCCATCTGAACATTAGAATCATCTTTACTAGTTAAAAAAAACTGTTGGTATTTTTATTTGTATTGTGTTAAGTAACTTGGGGTGAATCAAGATATTTTAACACAGTTTTAGGACTAGGACTACATTATTAGGAAGAAAAGAGCTTGAAAAAAGAAGGGAATGAGAATGATTTGCCTTGTGCTGAATATATCCATAGAAGAAATAAAAAGAAATACAATCAGAACTTTGTTCTAAGACAGCCTTTCCAAAAGCATGAATCAAAGATCCTTGTAACAGTGATAGGAGAAACTAAAAAAAGGGGGGGGTTCTGTTTTAAAAATGTTTGATGAACGTTGTCCACTATATTATCCCTTGGAGAATTACAATAAACAATAGCCGATAAAGACTATGAGAGAGACAAGATGTGATGGAGGGGAGGGAAGATGCAGACCTCCACTTGATTAATGATCAACAAATAATGTTTATACAAATAAAAACAAACAAACTATGAGAACCCAACAGTAAAGATGTCTATTTACTTCTGTTTACTACGTAGCTTCCAAAACCTGTTTCAAAACTTGTATTTCCTTCTCCAAATAATACCTCTTAATATTTCACACTATGCTCAGAAAAACTTAAGTTCAGAGATCTTCAGGGCCAAGTGTAGATATTTAGAAGACAACTTTTGCATATAAGGTCCTTTCCAGTTTTGATGTTCCTTGATTTTAAGCATCAGTAAGGTAAGAATCTAGGAAAATAATCTTTAGGAAATTACTTATAGATCCTCAGGTTTATCCCACAGGGACAAGAGGTGGTCACATATCATTTCTCCCTCTTCCACTATTGGACTCCTATGTGAATTCACTGAAATGGGTGAAATTGCATGTTTTATCCCACTCTTCTAGTCACCGATTCATTCATTCATTTGGCACTTAATAAGTACCTACTATGTGCAGGGCCCTGCCTAGTCTCTCTTCATCAACGAGAGGGGCCTCTCTAGCAGACCCCCTGAAGCTGAGCTTCCAGAACCCTCCTTTGTCTCATCACTACCTCCTCAAGTTCACGTTGAGGTATATATTTCTAAGAGCAATTGCCCTGAAAATGATACTGCTCTGTATGAGAAAGGTATAATCCTGAGGCTCTGGCAACACTGTTGCCTTCCTGAAAATGACTGTGACATAACCTAGTCTGACTCCTGGCAGGATGAGGCAGCAGAGAAAAAAGAGAGAGGAATTCCTGCACGTGATAGGGACGCAACTTAAACTTAAAACACAGATGTTTCCGCAATATCTTTTGAAAATAGGAATGGTACAAAGGTGACTTAAGAAAAGCACGGAGGGACACCTGGGTGGCTCAGTGGGTTAAAGCCTCTGCCTTCAGCTCAGGTCATGATCCCAGGGTCCTGGGATCGAGTCCCACATCAGGCTCCTTGCTCAGCAGGGAGCCTGCTTCTCTCTCGGCCTCTGCTTGCTTGTGTGTGCTCTCTTTCTCGCTTTCTCCTCTCACAGATGAATGAATAAAATCTTAAAGAAAAAAAAAAGCATGGAAAAAGAGTAAGGGTTCAGATTTAAATACCATTTAGAAGTAATCTTTGGGGTGATCCTCCTGTATTATGAAATCTCTTTGAAATAACTGTAGGAAAATGGGTAGAGACAGTATCACACAGAGGCAAAGCATCCAACTTGACTCAGCACCAAGACTCTTTTGGGCCCTGAGATAGGCTGAAATAACATCCTTTGCCAAAGACATCAGATCCTACAGTGGTCAACATTGACTAAGTTGTGAGATTCATTTGTGGTCTGAGGTGGTTCCATGTTCTTTTTTTTTATTAACATATAATGTATTATTTGCCCCAGGGGTACAGGTCTGTGAATTGTCAGGCTTACACACTTCACAGCACTCACTATAGCACATATGGTTCCATGTTTTTGATATAGATCTATAAATGGCCCCCTGCAGGGTACAGAAAAATTCAAAGGGATATTTCAGAAGTTTTTTTTTTTTTTTTTAAGATTTTATTTATCGGGGGGGCGGGGAGAGCGAGCACAGGCAGACAGAATGGCAGGCAGAGGCAGAGGGAGAAGCAGGCTCCCCGCTGAGCAAGAAGCCCGATGTGGGACTCGATCCCAGGATGCTGGGATCATGACCTGAGCCGAAGGCAGCTGCTTAACCAACTGAGCCACCCAGGTGTCCCAGATATTTCAGAAGTTTTAAAAGAAGAGCTAAAAAGCACCAGGTTCTGCTTTTAATCCTTAAAGCATATCTAGATAGGGGTGTGGGGGAGAGACTACCACCCCTCCACAGATGAATGAACAGGGCTTTGATAAATGTATGGCAGAAACAAGCACACTTAAGCCAATCAGATTTGGTTGGTCAGTCTCTTCCTTTTCTTCTGCCAAAATGGGCATTTAACAATCTGCTCCTCTGACTCCACAATTAATGAAAATTTTTAAAGGTCCATTGATGTGGTTTTTCCTACAGAAGACATATGGCTACGTGTGTATGTATGTATGTATATATGGTCTCTGTGAGACTCAAGAGTTGCATTCTCCTCTGACTGAGCCAATCAGGCGCCCCTGACATACGGCTTTTTAATATAGAATTTATGTATGATTAAAAGCTTCATATCTATTGATTTCAATTCCTAGAAACAGAAAGTCTGGTTGCCTTAGAGCAAATGTCAGATGGTATCATAAGTGAGCCTTGTATCCATCCACAGGCATTTTCCTGGTGTCCTCGTGGCCTTCAGATATTCTGTAATTTCCAAGAAACCGGTGCATTTCCAGTGCTATGGTGCTATAGTGACAAATGATGAAAAGCTGAAATATCTATACCTTCAGAGGTTCACGAAGGGCAAAGGGCCAGAAAGATGATCTACTGTGGTAGTTTTCAAACTGTGTTCTATAGAACCTTCAGTTCTGTGTATTTGCTGTAATTCTTTCATTCAGAAGTAGTGCAAAACAACCAAACTGTCTGGAAAGATCCAGGGTTAATATTAGCAACAGGCATGCCTGGATCCAGATACTCAGATAATGTTATCAACTTACCACTTCCCTGCTTTTCTCATTCTTGTCTCTTAGTTCTTCTTCTCTGAGTTTTAGAGCTTCATTGTCAGTTAGACTCTTTGCCACGAAGCAGCAAAGATGGCTAACAGCAGCTTTAGGATTTTATTCTACCAGCTGAGCAATCCCAGGACAAAGAGCATCTTCCTTCCTGACATTTTCAATAAAAAGTCTTAGTATTAGTCTCACTGACCAAAAATGAGTCAGGCTTATTTTCAAACCAGTCTTGGTGAGTCTGCTTGGGCAGTTCTGGGTCACATTCTCATCTTTAGAGCTGGGCACTAGGGTCAGTTCCGTGGAAATCAAGTGGAATGGGAGAGTGGTGGTGGGAAGGAGGTTGAGGTTCCTCAGAAAGAGGTAGATCCTGTTATCAGAGGAGATTCTAGAAGATTAAAAATAGAAGATGGCCACTAGCTCCATGATACTGTCTTAGGATCATCTATAGCAGCTAAGAGGAGGGGAGAGAAGAGGGCAGACCTGCTTCCAAAAAAGCATTTTTCTTTTTTTCCTTCCCCACCAGCTTTATTGAAACATATTTGGTATATAACATTGTGTAAGTTGAAGGTGTACCATATGTTGATTTAGTCACATGTTGCAAATGATTACCACCATAATTTTAGCCAACACCTTCAACATATCACATAATTACCATTTCTCTTTTGTTGTGAGAACATTTAAGATCTATTCTCCTAGCAATTTTCAAGTATATAAAACAGTATTATTTACTTTAAACACCATGTAGTGCATTAGATCCCCAGAACTTATTTATCTTATAACTGGAAGTTTGTACTCTTCGACCAACATCTGCCCAGTTTCTGCACTGTCCCTGCTCTCTTCCTCAGCCCCTGCTAACCACTGCCCCAGTCTCAGTTTCTATTGGTTAGGCTTTTTTTAGATTCCACATATAAATGATACCATACACGATTTATTTTTCTCTGTCTGGCTTGCTTTACTGAGCAGGAGGCTTTCAAGTTTTTATCCATGTTGTCGCAATAGGCAGGATTTCCTTCTTTCTAATGGTTGAATAATAGTCCACTGCATACACTCACAATATCTTTTTAATCCACTCATCTGTTGACATACACTTAGGTTATAGCCATATCTTGGGTATTGTGAATAGAGCTACAGTAGACATGGGAGTGCAGGTATCTCTTCAAGATCTTGTCTCCACTTCCATTGGATATATACCCAAAGTGGGATTGCTGGGTCATATGGTAGTTCTACTTTTGATTTTTTGAGGACTCTCCATACTGTTTCTTATAGGGGCTGTATTGATTCATATTACCACCAACAGTGCACCAGCATACCCTCTTATCCACATCTGGCTTTTTTCCCCCTCCAAATCTGTTTTACATATTGGAATTCTGCATTAGATGTAATTTGAAGAAAGTGATTTGTAAGTTGCTGCTAAGCTGGAATGTTTAGAAACCACAACTTTAGTTAAACATTCTCAGTTTGTAAACCGAGCATCAGAGATGTTGCATGAACTTCTCACAGTCACACAGTTAGTTAGTGAAAAAATTGTGATGCCATTAAGTTAGAGATATTTAGCCAATCAACTTATTTTGAAGACCTATTATCCATGATATATTGTCCATATAAGGTCTTACTCAAGGCACTGCACGGAAATAACAAAGATGAATATCTTACAGAGCTCATGATAATTTAGGGAAGATATGACGAACACAAAGAGACTTCACAGGGGAAAATGTGTGACAGTCTGTATTTTCCAAAGATGTCTACAGCAATATTTCTGGTCCCACATTCTCTTCCAGAATTTTGCCATACTTTATCAAGAAGTGGAGTTTCATTCCCACCTCCCCCGTCCCCTTGAATCTGGGCAAACTTGTAAGGCTCCAAAAACTTGAATGTGGCATTTTGAAGCTAAGTTAGAAAAGGCAGTACAGTTCCCACATGGCTTTTGCTCACAGGATGCTCAGCTTTAGAACCTAGCCACCTTGCTGTGAGAAAACCCAAACCCTCTCATGCAGAGAGACCACACGGAGAGGCCACGTGGAAAGGAACTGAGGCTCAAGCTGAGTACCAACCTCAGCTGCCACTCGCGTGAATGAATGAGCCTTCAGAATTATCCAACCCCTGGTTTCAAGTCTTTCATCAAAGGCCTAAGATGCTGTGGAACAGAGATAAGACATCCCTGCTATGTCCCGTCCACATTCCTGACCCATAGAGTCTGTGAGCATGATAAATGGTTGTTTTATGCCAGACAAAGTGGAACAGAATAATTCTGCCTGGATCTTCATAGATTGTATAACAAACTGTAGGAGCGATTGCTATGAACTGGCCAGAGTGGCTTTCTCCCAACTCCTTCCTCATGTAATGATCCCATGTCCATGGTCTCACTGATCATAATAATCCATTCCCTTGGACTCTGAGGTAAAGGCAGGGGTTAAACCCATGACCCAAATAGGGCCAATCAGGGCCCTTCCTGACTTGATAAATGGATGATGAGAGAGAGAGGTATTTCATATTGCTGAAGCTATTTGGCTGTGGGGGGGGGGGGTAGATGAATGATAGAGGTAGAAAGAAGATTCTAGCTGCATTAAGTCCCTATTAAGCCTTGGTTCCTATGCCAATCCCTTTGAACATGTAGACCACCCCAGTATTTTTCCCAAATGCTCAAGCCAATAATTTTCCTTTCTTGTATATTGGATTTTTATTCCTTCCCTCCAAGAATTCTGCCTAATTTAAAAGTTTTTGCAAAGGAGATAGCCTGGCACTGTCTCTTGGAAAGTGGTAGGGCATGGACTTTCTGAAGTGGGGAAAGGGCTTTAGAAGGGGAGACAATGTCCATAGAGAAAGGAGCACGACAGCTAAAAGCACGGACTCTTCTGTCACCAGGTCCTAGGTCCAAATGTTGCCCCACCCCTGACCCACTTAGAGAACTTGGATTTTACCTCATCAAAATGCAGTTTTCTCACTTGTGAAATTAAATAACACCTAAGGCATGCAGTTATTGTTAGGATTAAGTGACACCCGTGATGCATATTGGCTCAGTGCCTGTGCCTGTGAAGGTTTAGTTTAGCTGTGGCTACCGTGGAAGGACGACATGGAGTGTGGATGAGGAGCAGCTCACGGCAGGAGTTTGGCTGAGATGAAGCTGCAGTAAGAGGCTGGTGTTGGACTGTGTGAGGTGGGCAGGCAGGAGCCATGGACGTTTTACTAGCAGAAATGATTAGAGATGTGAATACATGTACCTGCTATATGTAGATCGCTGCCATCTCAATCTAGCATCAGCAGTATAGCTTCGTGAGAATACATAATATATTTGGATGATTTGTGAGGTTGATTCCAAAAGCCTGTGGAGTTAGGTGTCAGGTCTTCCTCATTCTCTGCACCACCGACAAGGACAGTCTCGGCTTTTACTCCCTAAAGGTTTTGACCTTTAGGTTGTTTTTTTGTTTTTTTCTTTGAGTTAGCATGAAGAATGGACTGCTACACCATCGATGGTGAGCAAATGCAGGCTTTATTATAGATTTATGTAGTGGATGCTATAGTGCTCTATCAGATCTCCTCACTTCCCCTTTTACCATTTTTTGTTCTGCCTTCCCTATCCCTTTGGCTTCTTGCATGCAACCCCTTGTACAATTGTTCCTCAGTGAACACTGCCCTCTGTAACAGAGTGCGTGTGAATTGATCCCCCTCCTCCACCTTACCCTCAACCAAAGATTGACAGGGTGAGGAGTGTGAGAGCCCAGCTTGCTTACCACCGGTGGGGACAACACTGAGCTGCTCCCCTGTGGGATCAGACTGGCGGGTTGTGCCTGGATTTCATTTTAGCTTGATTTTGCCCTCTTCTTTCTCTCGTTTTGCCTGCTCCCTTCTTGGTCTCCCTTGGGAGCACCTCCTTCATAAGCCCCAAGCACAGGAATCCTGGCCTCGGGGTCTGCTTCTGGGAAACTGTTTTCTAGGGCAAATGGAGGGAGGAGTTTATCATGTATGTGCTACAGCAAATAATTTCAAAATCCCCCTTAGACATTCGCTTCTGCTCGGCTAAGAAGTACATTTTTTCCTTCTTTCCCTTCTTGCTTACAAAGCCTGACTTTCTTGGTTCGCTCCCTGAACACTTCACCCCCAGTTTCAAATTCTTACCTCTTTATTTCACAGAACAGTTCTACCCCAGCAACCACCGAAACTTCTTTATCAAACCACCAGAGTGCAATGATATTAGAACCCTGGGATCAGCAAGATCCTCTCTCCTTAGAAAGCAATTTAGGGAACATCTTTTATTATAAGAACATGCCTCTTGGGGTCTCAACCTCGCCTCCAAGTGAGTTACTAACATATCAAATCCTATGTTCCCTCTGAGTGGAACTATTCTTACCAGCTGGGTTAGTATTTTGCCCACTGGTGTTATGTATCTATCTCTGTGTTTGTGAATGTAGGTATGTATGTATCTCAACTGAACAGTATATACATTGCTTTACTAGTCTGGGACCAGTATTTCCAAGCATTTGATTTCTCCACACTAAAAAAGGGGGGAGATCTGAAAAGAAATAAGGCTTTATGGGGGTGGTGGGAAAAGAACTATATGAGCAGGAAAGTGTTGGGCAGAAGAGGCTGGAATGCAATTTCTAGTTCTTTTGTCCCCCTGACACTGAAGCTCAGGTCCACATGGCTTCCCTCGCCATGTAGGCCCATTTGTTTTCACTGCCCCAGAAGTTCTGCTCAAGCAACTTGCCCTACACCATCGTATTTCTTAGACCTTCCACAGGAAGCTGCTGGCTGCTGGTGCAAACTAATGAGTATTTCCCAACACAAAGCCTCTGGTTGAGATTATGAAGTAATTTATTAGGCTCCTACCGCAGTGAGCACACACAGTTCCTACTCAGAATGGACTAATTAAAAACTTCCCTACCATGTACGATTTCAATTGTGTTGAAACAAAAAATGAACAATATCTCTGGTAATTTTTCATGGAAAGGAAATGATAATATTTCCTTAAAAGATTGTGGAAGCCTCACATTGCTTAAGTAGACAAAACTGGTATCTGTGGGTTTTGGTATATAACTCAGAGCGTGATTGTCGTTGTGCAGAATAGATCCAGTTTCCCACCTTTAACTCTGATGTGGTGTTTTCCCTGAGTTCAAGTGATACAAAGGTCAGAGCCAACGTTACTAACTGTAGGAAGAAATGGGTTTCAAGGTAATTTTAATCTGAGGGTGACATTCAGAAACCCAGGTAGCCCTAGTTGGTCCAAGTTCAGAAGTTTCTCTCCTTTAATAGCCAAATATTTGCCATCTAAGCCCCTAATGTTCTACCAGGTAAGCCTCTCCAGGGTGCCTTGGGAATTTCTCAGGAACACCAAAACATTTCAAAATTCACCCTGGTTGTTGCTTGCCACCTTGGACTGCCATCTGACTTTGAACTATGGCCACCTTCTGTGTGAAGACCAGACTGTTATAAACTTTCTGTGTACTGTTTTACTCTAACAAAAACATTAAATAAAAATTTCACTAAGCCTCAAGCATACCTAGTCAAACTTGCCTGCTGAGTGACACTGAGACCCCTAAGAGTCTCATGCAGCCTATTCTGAACCTGTTTTAGAACTATACCTGTGCCTCAATAATTCTAAACCAGAAAAGTAACTAAACTCAAGAAAGACTTTATAATCCACTTTTGAAATAATCAGAAATTTGAAAAAAACTTCCCCTTCTCCATATCCTCCATATCTGCCACTTTCACTTGTAGCTTGCAAGAGACTCACTGACTTTTCTTAAGGAACATGATTCTTCTTTGTCTGGTGGGCAATATATTCTGCCTCCATTTTAGACTATTTTGAAGGTCTTTGTGTTATGCTGTGACAGTGGATGTTGGCCACTGTACTAATTCCCCAGAGTTCAGCTAAGATGGGGCTGTGACATCTCATAAAGCTTTACTGGAGAATAGGGTGCTGGAGGGAATGATACAGGGACTTAAGGATGCCTTAAAACTGGATACCATAGGGGGAAAATGACAACTTGTCACCACAGGTTTCTTTTCTCAGTCCTTTGTCCATGCTCTCTGATAGAGATCTCTTATTGGTTATCCCTCCCCTTACCACCAGCCTGTGACCTTGCTTTTAAGACAGTTTGTATCCCTACAAAATGAGTCGTCTTGCCAAGTTCTTGCCTATCTGATCCAGATGCCTACTCCACTGACACTCAGGGAAACACCCCATCTCATCCTCACTCTCAGTCTACGACCAGTCTCTCAGTAGCATGATAATCTTGGGGATGCGTCTCTATCATCAGTAAAGACTACCACTTATATTTTCACATGAAGCAGTTTGGATCCTCACTATCTATCTCTGGAAGCTCTTCATTGCAACTGATGATCAGAATTTCACTTTTTCACAAAGGATCATTAAAGTTTTCCAGCAATGAAGGAATCATGTGCCTTTAGGGGTGAACGTCAATGTCCATCTTTAAAGGATAAGAAACATTGTTGATGGTTTAAAAAAAAAAATCTGTCCTCCTCTCTCCCTTCCCTCCCCTTTAGAATCTGGTTGAGAGCATCTTCTTTACACTTACAAAGAGTCAATCGCTTCTAGTGTTTGCCAGGTGCAGTACCCAGAACCAAACAGGCAGAGAAAGGTAAGGCACAATCCCCGCTCTCAAGAAGCTCATGGCTGGGGCGCCTGGGTGGCTCAGTGGGTTGGGCCACTGCCTTCGGCTCAGGTCATGATCCCAGGGTCCTGGGATCGAGTCCCGCATGGGGCTCTCTGCTCAGCAGGGAGCCTGCTTCCTCCTCTCTCTGTGCCTGCCTCTCTGCCTACTTGTGATCTCTGCCAAATAAGTAAATAAAATCTTAAAAAAAAAAAAAAAAAGAAGCTCATGGCTTACTAGAGGATTTCCAGTGACAATAGAGTTAGGATAAGAATAGAGATTGCAGGTGTAAGATGAAGAGACAAAAAGGAGTAGGAGAGTCAGGAAAGGCTTTCAGGAAGAGGTGGCATGCCAGCGGGTTTTAAAGCAGAAATGGGAATTTACCAGATGGATGAAGTGGGAAAAGCATCAGGGGGAGGAAATAAGCGCAAAGATAGAGTGGCAAGAACTAGTATGTAGTATGGAGATGACCAAAGTTGGATAAATCTAAAACACAGATTAAATCCAGGGTAAATGGGAGGAAATACAAGGTTAGATCCCTCCTGGATGTTACCCTACAAGGGATGAGGAAAGCTGGAAATATTTTGTGAGGGTGGGGATCAGGGTATGGAGTGAGGTGGAGGTGGGAATGGGAATGGGTGAGGGCTGACATGATCAGATTGGTGTTTTAGAAAGATCACACAGATTCTTTTTTTCTTTTTCTTTTTTTTAACTAGAGGCCAAGATTCCAATCAGAGAAATAGTGTGGCTGAGGGTCGCTGAGACCTGTGATGAAGGAAAAGGAGTCGATGTTTCTGATGGGCCAATTGTGGTGCCACTAGCTAAGACTGGAAGTACATGGAGGAAAACTGGTTTGTGTGGTAGTGAAGTGGGGGGAGTGAAAAGAAGGGGTTAGTAATTATCAAATGATGAATTCTGGTTTGAAAACATCCTGATTTCTGAAGATGACTAGTTAGTAGTCAGATATACAGGTCTGAAATTCAGGTGGACTGATGGTATAGAATTTAGGTGATAATTATCTTCATGAAAGGACAGTTTATACTCCAAGGAGAAGTGTAGAGTAAGAAAAGAGGGGAGACAGAGTTGACCAAAGAATCCTGAGATGTGGGGCAGTGGTGGCAGTAAGGTATTCATTTGTTTCTTGATGAGAACCAGAAATAGTAAGTTACAGTTACTCTCTGAGCCTCTTGACAAAGACTAAGTCCCACTTTTCCGCATTTCTGTATGTTGATTTCATACAATTTCATTCCCATATGTTGATTTCAACAATCTGTAATGCGCTAGTGTCCCCCAGAAACATCCATGTCTTGTAATTTCACCAAAGCAGTGACCTAGAATCGTGCCAAATCCTATGGTACAAACTAAAACAGTGTTCCCACTCGCAAGGACTTGATTTCATGAGAATATGCAAAGGCCAATAGCTTGGCTCCAGGGGCTCAAAGATCAAAGACTGGGGAAGATCCTTACAATAGCATTTTCAGGCAAGATGGGAATTTTCCAGTCTCTGTAATATCTGATCTGGCACCCCCAATCTCATAGCATTTCTGATTTAAAATGGCTTCATTGTTAGAGGCTGGTAATGCTAAATGTCTTTTCTATCTCCAAGCTGTGCTAACGGACAGACAGGACCCTTTACAAAGAGAGCTGTCTTATCCAGTACTTCTTCAGACAAAGGAGTGACATAGAGAGGTCACAGTTGCTTTCTGAAACTTGCCACCATTTCTCCAGGCAGTTCTAGGGTGGTGTGTAAAGTCATTTTAACCTTTGTTAAAGAGGCCCGTGTTTATGGGCCTCTCGTTGCCCATGAGATAGTCAGAAGCACAGTAGTACATGTCGTACTTGCCAGAAGTCCTGTGGGTAGATTACAACACCTTGTAGGCACTCTAGCCCTAGGTTTAGACTCCACTTTTGGAAAACCTTAGGGATCATCCAGTGCAACCCCTGAGGCTAGTAGTTACCAAGTGATTATTCGTTTGGATAAAAGTATTTTATTATCAATAAAATACAAAAGTTTGTTAAAGATGGACATCTTTTTCCTTTGTGAATTAGAAAAGACTCAAATTATACTACAATAATGTCTAATAATGTCTCTCACACTCATTTCTGATAGGCTTTTTGGATAGGAGAAAATAACCCTACAGTTATTCTAGTAGAAACCGAGCATAACTGTCAACTCATATGCTCTATGTAGTCGCTATTAGCCGTGTGGGGGGCACTAAAACCATCCATTTTGTATTGCTTAAGAACATCAAAGAAGCTAAGCTTAAAACCCACTTCATCATCTCAGGATGCTGGATACCTCCAGCAGTGGGGAACTTACTAGCTTACCAGAAGACTCATTCTGCTATAGATATCTCTCATTGCTCAGGTGTTTTCCGTTCTTATTTCAGACCCAATTTGACCTAGTGGGACTATATAAAGTAATTCCACGTTTACTCCTGGATGATCGTCTTCAGTATCTCAGGAGGTTTTTGAGTGTTTTCTCAGGTGTAGTTTGACCTGTTCCTTGATGTGTTCTTCATGTCAAGAGCTGGCTTCAAATTCTCACCTCTCCTGTTTGCTCCGTCAGAATGCCGGTCAATTTGGTAATATCTTTCTTAATGACTAGCGTCCAGAATTGAATGCTCTGCCTCCCACAGGCCCATAATTTCTTACCTTACTCAAGTAGGGAGGATAATACCATCTTCCCCAAGAAAACAGCTTGAATCCTGATCGTAAAAATGCATTAATGTCTGTGATTTTAGTATCTGAAACAGAGGAGCGTTAATGGGAAACTGAAACCTCCAACCTCCAACCCTTTGCACTCACCTTCCAGGAGTACATTCTTTGCCTGTCTTCTTCCCTGCCACCTTCACTCATCCTTTCTCCTCTCTACCAGAACTGCTGGCCTGTGGGGTTGGACTAGAGATGTCTAGTCAAAAGTTCAGTCTATGAAACAAGATGGGATCAGGAGGGAGACAAACCATAAGTGACTCTTAATCTCACAAAACCAACTGAGGGTTGCTGGGGGGGAGGGCGTTTGGAGAAGGGGGTGGGATTATGGACATTGGGGAGGGTATGTGCTTTGGCGAGTGCTGTGAAGTGTGTAAACCTGGCGATTCACAGGCCTGTACCCCTGGGCATAAAAATATATGTTTATAAAAAATAAAAAATTAAAAAAAAAATACACTTGGAAAACAAAAAAGTTCAGTCTATCTTTGAAACAAATGTTAGAGCTTACATTTCGGAACTTTGAGAAGGATGGAGCTCCTGATAATAAGGTTCATCTTGGATAATATTCAGTTTTTCTCAAGTGAGGGAAGTGCTGCCCTTAAAGGAACCTTTGAAAATGTGTGTCAGCAGTTTTCGTTGTCACAATGATGGGAGGCAGGTGTCACTGCTGTTAGAGTCATGGGTGTGAAATGTTTTATAATGCTTGTGAACATTTTATAATATGTCATCCAAGGAAATATTGTCGCTTCCCAAATTCCAACAAACACAAATGGAGGGAGCACAGAACTAGGGCACAGATTCTGGTCCTGGTCTTGTTCTTACTCGCCTCACCTTTTGTCAAATGGGTGAAAACACGAAGCTGTTGTGAGGACTAAGTCCCAAGCATTTAATCAGACCGTTGTTAAGGACCCTTGACCACTCAAGCCTCATTCTCCTTTCAGCCCATGTGGTTTGGGTAGGCCTGGCCCCACATCTGCTTGGAGGAGGGACCTAGGGTTATCAGTCAGCTAATTCCATTCCATGGTTCAGGGATTGGCTCATGAGAGAGTATGTGATCATTACTCAGGCCAAGGATAATTAGCCTCCAATTTTCATTAAAACCTGTGGGAAAAGGGAAGCTCTATTTTCTCAGGTCACACCGGGCCTTGGAAGATTTGAGCCTTAAACTCTGAGTGGCTACCATGATGGAGCCTGAGAGTGATACTACCTCAGCGTAAGGAAAGCCGAGAGATTGAGAGAGGGGACTGGTGTACACCATTCAAGCCCCTGGAGAAAGCTAAAGCTCAATAAAGATATCCCTGGGAATTTTCATTACATAAGACATATGTTTCCTTCCTTAGTGAAATCAGATTGAGTCACTTATAACAGAAATAATCCTGATTTACCCAGCCGCCGTCTCTGCCTTGAATTACAGTTATTAGTTATCTCCTCCATGTGAATCCAAGCCCCTTAGAGGTAGTTATCTTTGAACCCTCCTAACAGCCCAATAGTAGGTGTCAGTATAAAGAAGCATCCCCAAATATTTGATGCATGAGTAAAATGAAATAAAATGATATATACAAAAAAGTTTGGTTGACTTTCAGTTACTTTGCAGATGAACAACATATTGTGTACATCAAAGTTCTCTTGAATATTTCCTTCTTTTTCTATGAATATTTCCTTCTAAAATCTTTGTCTAGTGAAACATTCCAGAGCAGTAAGATTAGTATGTAAGCAAAGACGTTGCTCACCCAGTTTGTTTTTCACATTTGTCTCTATTTTAGCTTTGTATCAATGCAATCTGTCCTCACTATTGTGTCCCTAATAGTTTCCCCCATTAGATTCAGTGTCTCCAATGCAAAGACCTTTTCTGTTTTATCTCTGTGTCCTCAGTGCACGTCGTAGGTTGGGCTCCTCTCCTTTATCCTCCTCTCCAAAGCTGCTTCTTACTGCTGTGGGCTTTTAAGGTGGCCAGGTTGCCAGAAAAGTGTATTCCTGTGGCACAGTGGGCATCCTTGGGAACTTGTAGTGTATCTTATCATTCATTCATTCAGAAGGCATTCATAGAGGGTTTAACAATGTGCTTGGCATTGTCTTTGAGGCATTGTCATTGAGAATGCCACTCTTGTGGCATTCACAGATGAGTACACAGACAATGACAATGCAGTCTGATAGGCACTAGGGTGGGGGGAAATATGGGGTATTATAGGAATAAACAAGAAGTTGCCAGGTTGAAGTGAATCAAGGAAATCTTCCTGGAAGAAGTGACATCGAAGCTGAGGCCTAATGAGTCAATGGGAATTAATCAGGCAATGAGTGGAAAAGGAGCCTCCCAGTCAAGAGGAAGTGCAAAGACCAGTGGGTCAGGAGGTAGGAGATCAAATGTGTTTGGGGAGCTGAGCATGGCACAGACTGGCTGCAATGTGTCTGTAGATGCAGCGCCACTACCCTTTCCTTGCATCGGGTCTCCTTTCCAGCCAGACCAGGTGATGCTCTGTTTTTGCTTTATTCTGAGGTTTCCTCGGTTAAACCTATTCACTTCAACTAATAATAGGATGCCTGGCAGTTGTGCCTAGCTCTACTGGGCCGAGGGCCTGGCTGGAGTCCTTTCTTTCATTCTTTTCAGAATTCTTTGATTCTCTGGAGTAATTCAACTTCTCTGGAGGAATTCAAGCCTCAACAGAGTATAGGCTGACATACCTACCTTAAAATCAGGTCCTTGATGATTGCAGTCACCTCAAAGATGATTCTGTGTATTTTTTGAAAAAAAAAAAAAGATACTTAGGACTTAGGGACATTAAGTTCTGGGGATGGGAGAGGTAGAGACAAGGAGTGGTGTGTGGTTTGGAAACCAGTGTGGAGATTCCTCGAGAAATTAAAAATAGAGCTTCCCTATGACCCTGCAATTGCACTACTGGGTATTTACCCCAAAGATACAGATGTAGTGAAAAGAAGGGCCATCTGTACCCCAATGTTTATAGCAGCAATGGTCACGGTCACCAAACTGTGGAAAGAACCAAGATGCTCTTTAGCGGATGAATGGATAAGGAAGATGTGGTCCATATATGCTATGGAGTAATATGCCTCCATGAGAAAGGATGAATACCCAACTTTTGTAGCAACACGGACGGGACTGGAAGAGATTATGCTGAATGAAATAAGTCAAGCAGAGAGAGTCAATTATCATATGGTTTCACTTATTTGTGGAGCATAACAAATAACATGGAGGACAAGGGGAGATGGAGAGGAGAAGGGAGTTGGGGGAAATTGGAAGGGGAGGTGAACCATGAGAGACTATGGACTCTGAAAAACAATCTGGGGGTTTTGAAGGGGTGGGGGGGTAGGAGGTTGGGGGAACCAGGTGGTGGGTATTAGAGAGGGAACGGATTGCATGGAGCACTGGGTGTGGTGCAAAAACAATGAATACTGTTACGCTGAAAAGAAATTAAAAAAAAAAAAAAAGAAGTGGTGTGGTGGGGGGTGTGCACGCGTTAGGGGTTTGGGGGAAGGTAGGGCTTACCACTGGCTCATTCATTTGGTGTAGATTCTTATCTTCATATTGAACAGCTTTGGAAGCCCCCTGACAACATCAGTCAGGTGGGTAGGGTCTTGGAACTCATGGCCTTATAGGATGGTGGTGGACATTGAAACTGAGCCTCCTCACAAAACAGAGTCACTATTCTTTGCTCTTTAATGACGCGCCATTCCCCCATCTTTACTTGCGGGCGCCATTCCTAAATTCTGTTTGGGTTTATGGCTCTGCTTTCAAAACGTTGGGAATCTGCCTCCTGGCTGGGACATATGGTAACAGCCCTGGGGGTCTGTGAGGCCAAACCAGAAGTACTTGCCACCAGTAAGAATTTCCTAAAGTCTAATGTTTTATCTTTACATGTTGTGCAAATTCATATTCCCCCATCATAAATGCATGTTTGCTTTAGTGAAAACCGTGTTTTAAATTATCTGCCATTGAATAAAATTGACACTTCAGAGGATGTGCTGTGTTGATGCTGCTTTTTATGACTCTAGCCATGCTGTCTTGTATATAATCTCCACTTTGAGAAACGGGGACTTTTAGGTTACACAGATCTGGGTCACTAGACATGTGACCTTGCACAGATCACTTCACCTTCCCAAGTCTGCTTTTTCATCTAAACTAGGAGAACAATGAAACTTAGATGTCAGGATTCATGTGAGGATTATATGAAAAGAAATATATGAAGTGGCTGGCCCACAGTAGGTACTCAAGACATATTAACAGTTTCCCTGTTATTAGGAAGATCTCTGTCAGGTTTCCATTTCCAGAATTCTGTGATTCTGACTCAGCTGACCGAGAAGGTGACCCCATGGGACATTTGCTACTAGAGGGGTTTTGAGGAGAAAGTATATGTCACTGCTGGGTGACATAGCTGATGACATTGCCGAATGAAAGTAAACTGTATGGAAAGAGGAGATGTGATGTGGTTTTAGGGCTTAGCATAGTCTGTTTTCCTGTTTCTAGGTCTTTCTGAAATGTGAAAATTGGTAATGGGGTGATGCCCACACTGTCCCATCTACTCTCTGGGGCCCCTTGTCATGTGGCAGATGCAAATGAGTCACTGGCTAAGAGAAAAAATCAGAGCCTGACAGCTCTCCCCTTTCTCGGGCTCACCTTTCAGTCCTGCTGCTGAAAAAGATTTAGGCCATGGTCACTGCTTAGACTAATGAGTCTGTCTCAGGGTATGTAACAACAGTCTTAGGAAATTTCCTTCTAAATTCTGGAGTGATACTGGAGATGCCTAGATCCCAATTAAAAAGGAAACATCACCAATGATTCCAATTATGAATGTAGAAACTCAACTATTAACTTTAATTTTGAATATCCAGCTCTTTTCTGGGGAGGGAGGGGAAGACTTCTAGTCATATGACAGTTATTTCTGTGACTTACCCGGCTCAGAGTCCAGTGGGACCTGGAGTACAGGTGAACATGTGGGTAAGGAGGGGTGTGTTAAAAACCTACTGAGGAAGTATGTACAGGTGCACAGGTGAGGGAGTTATGTTATGTGGAAGCTTCAGCAAGTCTTGAGAGTAGAGGTGGTATCCTAGATTAAGATTCTGATTCAGAAGATGGGCTGCACCTCAGGAAGTTGTTTCTCACAGTGACTCCAACGATTCTGGTGCACAGCCAGGGTCACAAGTCATGGCAGACATTTGCACTTCTGTTTTGAGCATTTGCCTTTGTAGGTTCTGAGCCCCTTGGTGGTAGCTGGCTGCCTGCATTCCCCCTCTCAGTGAAGCTCAGGATGGTGCTTTCTCTCCTCAGGCGACATGCAAGTAGCTGAGGCAGCCCAGCAGGACCCCGGTTTCTCTGTGCCATCAACAGCACGTGCATGTCCACCTGTGCTGTCGTTTTTAAGCCTGTGCTGTTATTTAGGGCAAAGAGGAGAACAGAGGAGCTGGGCCTCACTGCAGAAGGCTGGCTAGAGGCACACGTTTCCTTGGGAGTATCCATGCCAGTCCAGGAGCCAATCTTTAGCCAAGGACGGATACTTCCTCAGGGAGAGACTCACCATCCCAGCTCACAGAGGCTATAAACAAGCCCTGAATCCCCACTGATTAATCAGAGTAGAAACTAAAAGAGAGCAAGATGCTCCTGTAGAGACTAAAGTCGTGTGCTTTTTGTCAGTCCCTCTGCCCTGCCCAGAACTCTGAGGTAGTCAGTTTGGAATCCCAGCCTCACTGGGTGCAGATGTCTTGACTCCTGAGACTTACGAAGTATTGACTAGAACTCACGGTGCATGCTCTGTGGAGGGAAAGGTGGTCTGGTACTCTCATAGGAGCGAACTGCCACGGGGTCCTTGCTGGGCATTGAGGTGCCATAGAGAGAGGAGGGGCTGCTACACAGCTTCTCTGTGCACAGGATTCGGCTGTCCCTGCCACCAAGGGCTTTCCTCAAAGGAAATGTGAGTAGCGACCGAATGAGTTTAGGCTATGAAGGTGAATCCATGTGCACGTAAGGGTTGCCATGATAGTCATGTGTCCTTCCCCACCGCCATAACTTGAGAGAATTCTTTATTTCTTAAGAAAGCAGTGGATCCCTTTTAATGTCTTTATGTAAGTTTTCAGGAAAAACTCTTTTTTACTTCCAAGAAGCAATTATCAAGGATCAAACTGTGACATGATGTCCCCTGGCTGGGAGCAGGAGTCCCAGATGGTGACTAGGACCCAGCAAAGTAGTCTTCTGATTCCTCGTGGGTATCTCTCCTAGCAGAAGGCCTCAGGCAGCCACGATTGCAGCAGCCAGCATGCCCTGACTGGAGCTCGGGGGTGGGGGTGGTGTGTGGAAGAGAGGACCAGGTGTTTCTAGCAGCCCTTCTCTTGCCAAGTGTGCAGAAACAGACTCCCCATTGTGTCTCTCCCGTTCCAGTGACTGAAGGGTCTCATTAGTCTGTGCACACTAATGGCTTTCTTTAGGGACAATGAGGTCCTTGGGGATGTGGAGGCTGGAGAGCAACTGGAAAATCTGATGGAGTTTTCCAGGTTTCATGGACTACAGCTTGAATTGAGCCTTCCCTCTCGGTGCATTTCCAGCTGCCCTTGCTGCTTCTTTGTAGTCACTTGGTTGGTTGGTTGGTTGTTTTTTCTTCCCTGAAAGCCCCGACAACAGGACATTTTAAATTCATTATTAAAAATGTGGACCCAGACTTAAGTGTATTAAAGGGAGTAAAGTGAACATAGACAGGGAGCTAGGACAGAATAACAAGAAAGCCAACAAAATGTGCTAACCTAAACAGAAAGGTTATGGTCAGCAGTTTCTGGCACTGAAATACATCAAGCTGTCAGGGAGTCAGTGAGGCCTCCCACCGGTAAGCCCCCTAGGGCACCTCTCCATCTCTCATTCTTTCCTATGCACCCCCTTTTTTCTTTCTACCAGCCTCAGAAGCTTTGCAAAGAGCTACACTTTCAAAAGCACTACTTCCTTTCCAAGTTTCTGCTCCTTTTGTGATGGAGAGTGCCATTCCTTGTCTCTGCTTCTTCCACAGAGTCCCCTTCGGCACCTGGTCCTGGAACACCACCTAAATTGGACAACGGGATGTTGCTGAGCAGTTTGGCTCTGTCTTCATTCCAGAGCCAAACCTGTCCGTTTATTTTAGCTAGTCTCTCCGTTCTTGGTTATAAGATGTCTCTGGAATGGCTCCAGCCACACAGGACAGGTTTCACTCCTGGCATCCTGGTACCTCACTGGCGTGGTTGCTGAAGGAGGGGTGAGGAGTGAGTGTGTGTGTGTGTGTGTGTGTGTGTGTGTTGTGGGGATTGTTGGCAGTGTTGGGTGCTAAGGGTTAGGGAGCAGGGCTACCAGAATCTAAAGAGCAAATAACACTGAAATTATGGGGCATCATGGTTCTGGTCATCGACCCATTCAGGACAAGACCCCAGCCAGAGATGGAAGTATGCATGGTACAGAGGACTATAAGCCTGAGGAAAGAATCCATTCAGATTTGGAAACCAAAGAGTTGGGGAAGGGCTTTTTTTCTTTAGATATTACTCAGTAAGCACCTATATGGGTCTGGCTGTATAAGAGTACTTTCCATATCTGCTTTCATTTCATGCTGATCTAGAGACATACCTTTAGATGAGGAGGCTGAGGTTCTGAGAGGCTAAACTGCTTGGCCAGGATTACACAGTTAAGTAAGAGGCGAGGGTTTGGATTTCAAGATAGGACCTCTGACCTGAATTCAGAGCTCTATCTACCAGGGTGTCTGGGTTTTTTCCTCGGTTACAGTGGGTCCAATATAGTTACTCCTTAATTTCATGTAAATAGTATACACTTACTTCCTCTGTTACTATCATGTCTTACTTCGTTTATTTTCCGGCATTTCTAGCAGTCTATCAATGGCGGGGGGGGGGGGGTTCTTCTTTTAGAAAGGAAGTGGTGAAACCCAAGACTGCTTAAACAGAACTCCTTCCCAATGTCATCTTGGAATGTGGAGCTTCAGTTACTCAATTTATAGGGTATCTAGAACATGAGTCCTAGCCATTTCTACTTTCTGCTAAGTTAGCAAGTATGACTTTTCAGTCCTTATGCTCCTTGTTTCCTTGCAACTCAAATTATTCTCCTACTTCAAGCCGCATTTTACCACCTGGCAGGAAATTTAATCTTCAATTAGTTTCAGTTAAAACCATTCGTTTCAGGCTTATACTTGAGTTAATCCAGGATTTTGTCCTCCCTGATCCCACCCTTCAACCCAGAGTTGGCATCTAAGGTCAGGGGCATTATATAGCATCCCATGGCATCAATGAGAAGAGAATTGGGCATCTGGTTATTGGCACCTTTCCACACTGATAGTACAAACTTCCCTTTGTACTTGGGCACTGCTATCCTGCCACACTGGCATCTATGGAAACACCAAGTTCCTAACTGACCTCTAGCCATGTAAGTGTCTTCACTTCCACTGTGGTATCCCTGCATCAGGACACTAATATCCCTTCAACGTGACTTTCTTATTTATCCAGTGAAACTTCCCCACACTCCTCTGGAGCACAGGGCAAAACCAATGGGGACGTTTTAGGTCTTCCCTGTTTCAACACCGTCTGTGGCCATCTGTGCTGACAACTGCCCATGCTATGGTAGGATATTCTGTGAAGTTGGCACACTCAGTCCAGTTGGAACACAGGGCAGAGATCTCTTCTTTTCTAAGGTGTTCCTACTTGTTTGGGGGTTCTACTGTTTCTTCGTTTATAGCAAGTCTTGGGGAGAATGGATCAAATCAGAACCCAAGGACCCATCTCAGATACCACCACTAGACTCTTCTCTTTTGTTTCCCTTCTAACTCTTTCCTCCAACCTCAGACCAGAGAAGCTTTTTAATCCTTTCTCAGGCATTAGGGAGAGAAAGCTGGCAAGTGTTCTTCTCAGGGGATCATCCCTGGTGTCATTTTCCTCTCTTGACAGTCATGGTCCAGTGAGAGAGAGAGGAATGGGTCACAGATTAGAATGAAGTATAGTTGTAAAAGCCAGTGATTGTAATTCAAAGACTTATCCTGCCCCAGCAAAACAGTTTAAACATATGAGGCAAGAATAGTAAGTAATAGTACATACTATTAGTACATACTAATAGTAATACTAATACATACTAATAGTACATACTATTGCTTATCACAAGTATGTGTGTGTGTATATACATATATACATATATATATATTCATTTATTTCTTATGTATTTATAACTATACATATAGTTAAATATAACTCATTTATTTCTTATGTATCTTATTTATTCCTTTGATATTACTCTTATTATTATTACTATTCTCCCTTTTACCAATGAGGAAACTGAGGCAAAAAAATTAAGTGACCTATCTGACATCTGTGAGATAGTTATAGGTAGTAACCATCGGATTTTGGAGTCAAATCCAGGCATTCTGTGTTCTCGACCCTTATATGGCTTCACTGCTTACGTACATAAATAATGGTTTAGTTTTCAGTGCTGTGGGGATTGGAACAGGAAAAGAAAGGCATCGTTTTTGTTGAAAACTTATGCTTGCTAATTTCTCACTGTTCCTCCTTTTTTCAAAACAGGTTGGCACCACATCCTCAGTTGTGGAGTCTTTTCTCCACCCACATTGGGTTTATAATCACTTGTCCAATCTGGTGAACTGCGAAGAATGCCCTGAAATGAACCAGAGGATGTGTGCATGTGTGTGTGCATGTGTGTGTGTGGGGGGGGTGTGGGTGTGGGTGATAGGGAGCTCCAGGCAGATAGGCCCCACTCTTGAGATCCACAGAAGTGTCTATTTCATGGGAATTGCATTCCACACAATATGCCAAACACATGTGGCAGCTCAAAGATACAAACTAAGGTTGGCAGTTTTGTTCTTTTTAAAAAATAAACATTATGAACGGAAACACTTTGTCAAAATCTTCTCTGCACCTATCAGAATTTGTAGGAGGCAAGTGTACACATGACTGTCTGTGACACTTCTCTTGTACAAGTTCCTCTTCTGCTTTCTCTCCGGGCACCCAACAAAATTATCTTTTCTCTATAATATATGAAATAGTGAAATTGCTGGTGACATTTTGCAATATGGTCTTAACAACTGGTGAGTTTGCGAAATGATGATGTAATGGAATTAGGTGAAATTGCTGAAATTCTAATTTTTCCCCATGGAACTCTGCCAACATTTTGTTTTCTACGATTCTGCAGAAAAAAAAATTGGAGAAATTGCAACTCGTGTTTATCTAGTTGCTATGACATGCAAAATAGTTTCTCATGGCTTGGAATATTAAAAAGGGAGTCAGACCAAATTGTGAGCATTTGTTGAAATTCTTGAAAAAGTGTTTGAATGGTAGGGAAATGCGAGTGGTAAATAAACAACCATTAGGAAATCATGTAGAGGGAAATTCCCAGAAAGTGAAGGTTGTGGGGAAACCAGAGTGGGATTAGTGACAGAAAGATTGAATCCCACACCGCAGTGGTAACAAAGCAGTGAGAATTACGCTTCCCCAGATACAAATACTCTCCCATATTTGCAGAGATGTGGAGTGACCTGAGTACTGAGAACATTTAAGTGTGAGAAATGTTTAACTCCAGCATTCACCTCCTGATACAAGCTCCAGTTCTATAGGTCTTGCTCACACAGCTCAACTTCCAGCACCCCCAAAACCCTTAAAAGCTTCAGTTCAATAGCAACAATTCTCCCTTATCTCTGACTCACACCTGTGGCAAACTAGACCAATTTTTTCTTGTCTCTCTAGGAAGGAGCTGCTTGAACCATTTTAACCTCCTACATCCCACTTCTGATCCAGTTTCTAAATCTGATAATAGACTTAGGGTCCAACTGGAAAGGAGAGACAATCAGTGCTATGGTGCTGCCAGTTCCATGGACATGGCCATGAAGATAGGAGAAGGATCAAGTGCCTCGAAGGCTCTTGTCTGAGACACACTGGCTTGGGAACAGTATTCTCTGTTGAGTTTAGAGTTGAGTATACCAGGGAAATCCATGGCAAGAAATGGAAGAAGAACAGGTTTGAGAGCCTGGTTACTTTGAGGGGGGGGTAAGAATCTTATATTTATCTGATTACAAAAGAAAATCGTTCAGTCATATTCAAATTCATGCCTAATCAGTGCCCAGAGAGAGATAGAAGGTCTTAAACTGGGATAGTATGAAACCTCTGAAATTATAAATAAAGGGGTGTGTGTGTGAGAGAGAGAGAGAGAGAGAGAGCGCATCTTCCACAAAAGAGAATCCATCTTTCCCCCTGGATTCTCAAGGGAATTTGCTGCATATCCCCCACCCCTACCATCATCAAAGTTAAAAACCAGTGACTTAAAATGATTTCAGAATTTGAGCTGAAATGAATCTTGGATGGTATTTAGTTCATTTTTGCTTCTCTTTTAATTTTTCTGATATAATAATTTGAGTCTGATTAACATGAAATGTTTCATAAACATTGAAGTATTCTAGGTCTTTCTCTTCCAAAACACCTTCCAGATGGTTCTTGGAAAACGCATCATGATGACCTAGATAAAGGTTCTGAGTGGTGGCGTGACTATCTACCCATGTGTCAGAAGGACTGATGAGGGGGTGGCAGGCATATTGTTGTCCTCTGGTTTATCTTCATATCTCACTTGGAGCAAAAGATGGAACTTTGTGATTTAGAAACTCAAGTCGCTCCATTTCAGAGGGAATGGATGAGATTTATTCTTACTACAAGAATCTGGCATAGTCCCACAATGATTTCACTTTGCTGATTTTCATGGCCCAATCTTCTCCTGAACATTTACACATTTATTTCTTTTACTTCTCTGCTTAAAGCAGCTCAAAGATACATAATTCAAGATGATTATAGTTTGAAAAAAATCTCATCTGTTCAACACAAATATTGAAAAAAGAAATCAGCTTGACACTTGGCACCCTTCACTGCAGCTGGGTTCACTCTTCCCAAGTCCAATGTTTTCATTCAGTGAGCAGAAGCTATAGAAGAAGAGCAGATTGAAAACCACATCATTCTAATTTCCACGTAAGATTTATCTAGGGTGAGAGGGGAATCAGGAGGAGAACAGTCAGTTGATTCTTTTAATAAGTAGGTCATAAATGAGGTCTTCTTTTTAGGAAGTAGAGTAGAAAGAAGTTGGCAACCATTGGCTATAAGGATGTTTGTTGGGGGCTGGGGGAGTTAAGAATGATGCCCAGGCTCCCAACTTGGCAGTTGGGGCACACAGAAGGAAGAGCTTTTGGGAGAAATAAATGAGACCTGATTTGAATATGTTCCATCTGGATCCAGGTGAAGCATTTAGCATGTGGTTCAATATGAGGGTCTGGACCTTTAAGCAGAGGGTTGGGCTGGAGATATTATTTGAAAGTCATCAGAATACCTGCAGCCTACATACCTATAGGAAATTAGAGAAGAGAATTTCAAAGAGGAAGATAGATAGTGACCCTAAATATCTCAGAGAAAGTAAGTATGAAAGAACCAGCTACTCACTGGCTATAGCAATGAGGAAGTCACTAGTGACTTTAGGATAAGATTTGTGGGGCAGAAACCACATCATATATTTGATGCAGGATTGGATGGATAAAAAAGAAGTGACAAAGCTAAATGGAGATGAAGATAAATGCCAGAGAAGGCATGCAGGATGGTGGGAGTTTTATTTGTTGTTTTTTAGTAGACACTTGAACATGATTAAGTGATGATTAGATGAACCAGAAGGAAGGAGAATTTGAAGAAACAGAACAAATGAATCATTGATAGAACAACTTCCTGGATGGAAATGGGGAAGAGTAAATTCAAGAGCACTGTGGTGACACGGGCCTTGAGGCATGCATCCTCCAAGTCACTAGGGAAGGAGGATATGGGTACAAACTCATGAACAGTGGTGGTCATCCTGGTCATCTCAGTCTCCTTAGAGAAAGTGGGGATACTTGAGGTGGGTTAGGGAGCATTAGAAAATTAGCACAAATTTGGACTTGCTGTAGAGAATAGTAAAAGGACACTAATTAGGGAAACAGACAGCATTGGCTAGAAGCACAGGTAACCCAGATGAGACTGAATATCCTAAGCCTATGGTAGCACCAATCCACCCAGCAGTGTGTATTTCTTTAATGCCTGACTACCAGTGTGCAAAGCTGGAGAAGACAGATATGTTTGGTTTAATACAGGACTGGGGATTAAAAAGCAGAAGTAATAGCAGGGCAAAGGGGTGAAGAAGTTGGATTATCTAGATACAGAGTAGTTGAAGTAATAGGTTATCAGATCCGGGCAGGAGAAGGAAGGATGAAGCAGGAAAGGATTGATGCAAAGTGAAAGGCTGAGATAAAATGAAAATGTTGCTGAAGATCTTGTGAAGATCAGAGAATAAGTAGGGTCAGAGAAAAGCTGGAAAGATCTGGAAAGACAAGATTGTGTGGTCAGAGAAAGCTTACTTTTCCAGAACACTTTACTTCTATTTCTACCTTGCACTGTAAAATTTAAAAGTGCATTACAAATGAAAATACAAATGTCTGGTAAATTATTTATTTTGTATTATCTATGCCTTAGGCTCTTTTCTATGTGATAATCCCCCATTCTCTTCATTGAAATAGAAAAATGTGAACCAGGTCTTAAGAGTATTATTTCCCTAAAGTTTTAACCATTTTATATGTACAATGGTATTATATTTTTATTTTAAATATAAGATCTTGGGAAAGAAGCCAGTGTTTTCTATTTCAGCAGTCCCAGCAGCTGTTACAAGCATAAGCAAGCCTTCAATACATGTGCTTTCTCTGGCTTTGTGCTTTCCTCTAAATTTAAGTTGATTGTAGGAAATTTTAACCTGTAAACCTCAAGAGGATAGATATCAGTAGACCTGACATGACAAGTGACTAATGGTAACAAAGTGGACCCATGGAATGTCGGGGAGGCTGTGCACAACATTGTGATCTAGACTGGAAGCTGAGTCTGCAACTCAGGTAGGTAAGGATGGGTTAGATGAACATTGCATGTAAATAAGCTACAGGTTGCCTCTATTCCATTTAAGTCTGCTTCAGCTATAAATGAGAAGAGATGTTAAGAATCAAGTGTGCATAATTTGAACGTAGTTCAGTAGGAACACAAATATTTCACTTGTTACCCTTATTTTGCTAAAATATGTGTTTAGTGAGTTTGCAGATTAAGTTAAAAATATAAACAAAATTATGGATAATGAATTAGAATCCTATTTGCAGAGGAAATTGCCCTAAGATATGTTATTAGTGAGTAGGACTAAGGCGCTTCTCAAGAATCCTGTTCAGTTTTCTTATTACTGAACAGAATAAAGATGGAGTTGACACATGTGATGGCCATCAGGGTCTAGGAAAAAAATAGCACCCCCCCCCACAAAAAAAAGAACAAAGATTTACCATTGGGTCTTCACACGCAGGGCGCTCAGATGAGCCGGAAAGAGACTCTTGTTCATTCGCTGAGTATTTTCCTACAAGAATAAAAATAGGGACACTGTCTTTGTTCATAGCGGGGACTTAGTTAAATGGCAGACAGGCCTGTTCTTCTCTCTCTTCCTTTGGTGAAGATTGTGCCTCTGATCACATCTCATGACATTAACATCACCTAATTTCCACACTCCTCAAACTACCTGCTAATGGTACTTTGCCTTCTTCCTATGTAGACTTTTCTAAAAAAGAACAGCTCTCTGGCATGCTGACATGAATATTCCAGTTTGCTTAGCTGTTCTGACTTTCCTTATAATTAACAAAATAACATTCTAGTTTATTTACTGATCTCTTGTGAGATGGCTAATTAGGGTGAGTTGCTGCCCTTGGTTCTGATGAATTCAGGAAGGAAAATGTAAATTTCTCCACCTTTAAAGAAAACGAGCAGGCCTGCATTCTATAAAAGCACTGCCACTCAGTGAAGCCCCACGTGAGCTACTGCAAACCTCTCTCTGACACTTTTTCTGTTTCAACAAATACCATGTACGCCTTCTCAAATCATGCTCTGTGAGCCCTTGTTCCAGTCTCAGTGCCTAGCATTCCACTATGTTGCCTTTACCTCAAGTAACCTTGACCTTGAGGGGTTTTGTTGTGAGACAATGGGGCTCAAACTTCAGTCTCATCTGCATGCTTGTGAAAATACATAATCCAGGCTTCCCCATAGACATCCTGCCTCAGCAGTCCAGGTAGGATTTGAACGTGCATTTTTTTAAAACAGATTTTGTTTGTAAGTAATTTCTACACCCAACATGGGGCTCAAATTTACAATCCCAAGATCAAGGGTAGCACACGCCATTGACTTAGCTAGCCAGATGCTCCTGGAATGTGCATTTTTAGCATAACTGATTCTGATACAATAGTCAATAGACCATACTTTGAGAAACGGCTTTCGATTGGGGGCTCACTCATTTGTGGCTATGGCACTAGCAAGGGATATTGTTTGTTCTTGAGAGCCAAGAGTAACCTTCCCACCCCCCCCCACCACCACCAGAGTGAAGTTTGATGCATCCAGAGGAAGGGGAATGGGAGGAAATGAAGCCAAGTGGCGTGACAAAGATCAGAGAGAAATGGTGGGGGCCTGGGAAAGGAGCCCCAAGGCATTCCAGTGGAACTTCCTTTGGAATCTGCCCACTCAGGATGAGGCAATTTGTCTGCCAGACAAGTTGGGTCTGTTGCATGCTCCCTCGAGCAGAAGCAAATTTCAGGTTTAAAACATATTTACCTTAATTTGGCAGTGACTAGTTTGGCCAGGGGCAGATACTCCCCAAGCTGCCTGAAATGATGGTGGCAGCATGTTGTGTTGAAAATGTGTGTGGCACAAGGCTTCTTTCTCTTGTCCTAGAGGTCAGTGATATTGGGATTTCTCATCCATATTTGGTGCTGGAAATCTTTATTAATTGGCATTTGGCAATCCAATTTGGAGAATCATAGAATGCTAGAGCTAGGGCTAATTTACAGAGTATGGCTGAGGTCCTTCTCCTTTTAAAGATGCAGAAACTGAGACAGAGGGAGGATGGGTGATTCACCAGAGTCCAACAGCTTCCTAGAGGAACAGCTGGGACTGGAAGTAGGTCTCTTGACATCAGTGCACAGCACTCTGCTGCCTGCTCCCAAACCTCAGCCAGGAGACACGTGCCTGCTGAATCAGCACAGATGAGTTAGATATATTGGTTTGTTAACTGCTTAAGCATATTTTATTATACGATATTATTAGCTAGTAATAATAGTATTTTTTAACATTTCTTTTTTAAAGGCTTTGTTTATTTATTTGACAGAAAGAGAGAGAGCATAAGTAGGCAGAGTGGCAAGCAGAGGGAGAGGGGAAGTAGGACCCCACTGAGCAGGGAGCCCGATGCAGGCTCAATCCCAGGACCCTGGAATCATGACCTGAGCAGAAGGCAGATGCTTACCTACTGAGCCACTCACATGCCCCATATTAACTAGTAATAATAGTATTAATAGTATTAGCTACTTTGCATTTTGATTTCATCTGTTTAACTCCCTTCCTTAAGTAACCTACTTTTGTTTTTTGGTTCTTTCTTTCTTTCTTCCTTTCTTCCTTTCTTTCAACAATGATCCTTCTAAGTCAGCATTCTTCCTCAACTAAGTACATTTGCCATCTAGTGGCTCAAAGATAGCAATAAAGTTTCCTGCAGAAGATTTTATATAGGGCAAAGGAATCAGAATTTTTACAGCCTGGAAGAGAACCTTCCAGATCTTCATGTCCAATACCCTCATGTTGCCAATAAAGAAAATGAGGCTCTTGAGGGAAGCAACTTGTTGGAGGCCTCACAATAGGTGAGCGGAGCCAGGGGCACCCTTGACCACACTGAGTACAGGACAAGGGTATTTCCTGGCCCCATCCTCTTGGAGGTGGATGAGCCCCTGGAGGGCAGGGATGTGGGTGCACCAGGGATTCCAGAGTACCTGGCCCAGGTCTATGTGTGATGGGTGAAGGGGAGTCCTCCATGACCAGACCCATGTTGCTAGCTTTGATTATTTTTCTTCATGGTGCCATCAAGTCATAGTGGTTGTCCACACAAAGGGGCCTCCGTCAGTGTGGTGTTGGTGACTGGATGGAGGCCTGCATCAGCTGAGTCAACCGAACAGTATGCTATGCCCTCCAGTTTGCACAGTGTGCTTTCTGCCTCACCTTCAGCCACATGCTTCTGCACCCTTTCTGGTTGAGCATCTCTTGCCCAGGATACTTTTGCGTTCAGAGTGAATTTCCTGATGGGCTGCAAGTCTAAGCATCTCCTGCCAGAAGTGAGAGGAGCACTCAGGGCCTCATCCCCTTCTATTTATAACGTGCGTTGGTATCAGGCAGTCCCAAAAAAGGTGCTCAGGGCAGAGTTCAGAACTCACCAGACCTCCAGGAAGAGGTCTGTGCGGGATGGCACTGAGGGGGTTGGGAATGGGCAAGCGCTTTAAACGGCTGCAGATGGCAAGGGTGCCAGGGTGACAGACTGTGGGAGGCAGTTTTCTTTGTATTCCAAATAGGCTGAGGATTTTCTTTTATCCACTGAAACTCTCTGGAAGAAAATGAGGACAAGGAGAGTGGCAGGCATAGGCAGCCCCTGTCGGGAAAGTTTTGTTTCCTGGGGTCCACAGATGGGCTTCCCAAGGCAGATGAGCTCTGAAGCCCCTGGAATTATACACACAATTTGGTGTCTATGTTTTGTTTTGGGAACAAAGTTTCTCTACCTTTTATAAGCTACTCAGGGGAGTAAATGATTCAATCATGTCAGGAACCACCAGTGTCCAGATCCAATCTATCTCCAAACTCTTCGAAATGAGTGAATTCTTTGTCTCGCTCAGGAAGATAAAACTCAGCCACAGTTGTTGTTTGCTTTTACCAATGTTCTCATCTATACCTGATGTCATCTTTTTAAAGGTTGTGTGCACATAGAAAACAAGTATATAAGTAAAATCCTACTGTCTTGACTGCCTTTTGTAATGAATGGGTACATATCTAAGTCCCAAACTAAGGCATGCAGAAAATATGCATTTCTTTTACTTTTCTAAAATTCAAATTAATTTCTATTTTGAGCCCCCATTCCTGTCATGTGGCTGTGACTTAATCTCTATGTTTGGGATCTTCTATTTCTCTCTCTGTCCCAGGGGACTGTGTGTCAATTCTGGGGCACTTACTTAGAGTGGAGGTGCCTACCTAGACTGAGATGTCTGTCTTTTATGTCATTTGTGTACAAAGTCATGTGCTGAGATCCATCCTTGATCTCACGGAGTCCTTGGCTGTGGAGCCACGTGTGTTACCACTGAACTTTCTCTCTTCTGGTCCTGGCCCTGGCAGACCTCCCCACTATCTTCATGATGAGTCCTTGGGGCTGCATCTGGCTCTGCCTGCCCAAGCAAAGGCTCTGTAGCCTTGCTTCTTCACAGGACGCTTTGATCTAGGAAAGAGGATGTTTTGGATTTCTCTTTGAGGTCCAAAGTTACCAAGTCTTCCAATTTGTTTTTTAAGAAGAAGCTGGAAATTTTCACTTTATGCATATCTTTCTGATTTTAAATGTTGGAAATTAATTCATTTTGGAAAAATGGTCACTGAGATCAGACAAAAAAAACTTTCCATGGCCCAGTTTTGCCCCTAGGGCCACCATTTTGTAGCCTCTGCCCAAAGGCTTAGACTTATGGAAACCAAAGCAGGCAAGACATCCATTTTTCTGCTTTCAGTGTGTCATAACTCTCCCTGAGGAAGTAAGCACAGGATTGTCTACCTACTGGACTAGGAGAGAAAGCCAGAAGGGAGAAATCTGGGGGCAAAACATTAGTTAATATTTCGAAAGTCGTATCTTCCTACACCTTGATATTGAGCTTCTAAAGACAGGTTCTGTGTTTAAAAAAAAACAAAAACCAAAAACCAAAAAACAACAAAAAAAAAAACTTTTTCTATATCCAGAGAAAAAAGGCTTAAGATCGCACAATATATTTTCAATAAAGTAACCACGTTCAGCAAATGCTTTCAATGAAATTATAGAACTTTATAATAGGTTTCCTTAATGTTTACTGAATCTTGGGGTGCCTGGGTGGCTCAGTGGGTTAAGCCTCTGCCTTTGGCTCAGATCATAATCTCAGGGTTCTGGGATCGAGCCCCTGCTCTCTGCTCAGCAGGGAGCCTGCTTCCCCACCCCCCACCTCCCTCTCTGCCTACTTGTGATCTTTGTCTGTCAAATAAATAAATAAAATCTTTTAAAAAATGATTGTTGGATCCAATTCCTGAGACTAGATTAAATAAATGAGACAACTGAAGTCTGCAGAGGTAAATGAATTGCCTTTGATCACTTAGCAATTCACGGCCAGCGAGACTCAGTCTCTGACTCTGTCTGTCTAGTGCCTCCTCCTGGGGAGTACTGCATCCTGCTTGGGGTAGGAGTAGGGTGTGTCATGGGAATGGAGGTGGTGCTAGAATGCAGTGCCTACAGTCAAAGAGGGAACACCCAAGAGAACATGGCGCCAGGAGAAGTTAAGTCAAAGGGGACTGACAGCTTCTTTTAAGTTTCATTAAAATTTGAGAAGTGCTGTTCTGGGCTAATAGTTTTTTACCTTGGCTATAGTTTAGAGTTGTTTAGAGCCTGAAGAGCTTTAAAATTTAAATTTTAAAATTTTGTGGAGGCCTGTGCTCTACCCCTAAAGATTCCATTTAATCAATCTAGTGGTAGAGTCAGGATACCTATAGTTGGAAAAGTTCTCCTGGTGATCTTCATGTGCAACAAGGTGAAAAATGACTGTTCCCGCCACACAGAACCACCACCACTTTCCAAACGTAATGAACCTGTCCTTCCTGTGCACATGCATTCCCATCAGCCCACAACAAAACTCCTACTCATTCTTCAAAACCCAGGTTACCAAGCATCTTCTGGGAAGATGTCCCTGAAGTTTCCCCCAGCAGAATTAACTGCTCCCCAATTTGCAGTCTGTTTTTTGGGTACCCTCCTGTAAATAGTTAATAGATAATTATGTATTTTCAAGTCTCTTTCTCTCACTAGGGAAAACTAAACTGTGCATATCTTTAGAGCAGGGAATTTGGTTTATTTACTTTTTTTTTTTTTTTAAATGGCAGAACCTAGTTTTTATGTAGTTGTTTCTCTGTATCTGGTTTTCTATATCTCTGTTGGTGATTGAATGCAGAAATGCAGTAAGTCAAGGTTTTAGAACCAACTCTCCTTCAGATGTTCTCAGTCTCTCAATCATCCCCACCAGAAAATTACCCCCAACCCTGCCAACTCTTCACAGTCCCAAAGAAAGAAAAAGATAGCAAACAAGCAAACAAACAGACCAGAGGCATAATATACATGTCCTGGCTATCTCAGAAGGAATATTTGGAAACAGATCCATAAGGACAGGGATTTTTGTGGGTCTTGTTCCTTGCTGTATCCCCAGTGCCTACAACAGTGCCTAGAATATGGAAGAGGTTAAAGAGGTTAGAGTGAATGAATGGATATTTAATAAGTGGTAATTTTAAGAAGGCTTTCTCTTCTCCTCCTCATTTCCTATTTATCATTCATTCCAGTTACAATGGGCTTTGTTTTGAGTACTGTGACAGAATGCTGTTCTGAATTGCCAGGACAAGATCACCAAGAGCTCCCTTTAAAGATGTTCTGGTTTTGGAAATTTGCTGACCCTGACCACAGTGTTTGCAGGCAAAGTGTCACTCAACCTCCAGCAATATCCTAAGTGCTTCACAGATACATTACAACCTTTCAGACTGACTAAATATAATATAGTCATAAGATCCTAACTTTATATTATTACTTCAACACACTTCAACACACACACACACACACACACACACACAGAAGATCCTGAGTTACACTGAGCTGTTAAACACTGAGCATCTCTCTGGGCTTGGTAAACCAGGACCACATTATGTTCTGCCCTTGAGAACTCAGAAGCACTTCCCGCCCAGTGGGCTGAATCAGCACTGAATTTGACCATCTCTTGATGACTGCTTGTCTTGCTAAACCTCTGACAGAAAATGACAGAATTTTAGAGCTGGAAGGGATCTTAGAGTTCATCTGGTATAACCTTATGCATTTGATGAATAAGGAGGCTGAGATCCAGAGACATGTCATTGCTCAAAGTAACACAGCTCATTAGTTGCTGAATAAGAGCATCGGCTGGTGCTCTAACTTTTGGTCACTTGCATTTTCTGTTTACGTTATTACCAGTTCTAGAATCTCCCTCATACTGGGTCTAAATCATCTACTGTAGGAATGGCAAGTCATTCTTTGTTCCTTATCATGAAAAAGGACTTTAAAAGAGAGTTGTGATCCTTAAAAATCAACTCCTTTAGGTTAAAAGTGAGGTCAGAATGTGTTGAAATACATTGGTCTTGGCTTAAAAGAACAGATGGTGATTTTTGTTTTTTATTTTGGCTTTTCAACTGAAAACATTAGTTTCCATTAAGGCTCTTCTCAAAACCAATTTCTTTTTCCAGATTTAGAACTTCACAAAATAATGTCTTAACCAAGTTGAATTATTCACTGTCCCACAAATGTACTGTATATTTGTAGAATGTCTTTTTCCTCTCTAATCCAATTTTTGTCCTGGCTGATCTCTATGCAGTCACTTCCTACATGTTCTCCCAAATCTAGTTAAATTTCCTTCCCTCTCCAAGTGTCCTCTTGACCATCTGCCTTGCCTGGAATAGTATCTTCTTTTCCCCAACTTCTTTAACATTTGTGAGAGAATTTAATAACTACATATTCATTTAATTGTGTGTTAGAAAAATATATTAGTAGCATAACAGACTCATTATTTTGGTTATTCTTTTAAAATATCACACTGACAATTTTTTATATCATTAAGGGAAGGATGTTTTTGTTATTGCTATAATTTGTTATTGCAGTCCAACAAACTACTCTAAAACTTAATGGCTTAAAAGAAAAATAACTATTGAGCTCATGATTCTCTGGCTCAGCAATTTGGGCTGGATTCCTTTGGGCAGATCTCTTGGTTTCACTGGGCTCCATGTGTCTGTGGTCTGCTGCAAGTTTGCTAAGTGGTTAAGCCTATGGGGTTGACTAGCTGCCAGCTGGAGCCCCTTCTTTCTTCTTCATGGTCTACCATCCCCTATCAGGTTTGCCAGGCTTTTCCTATGGCAGAGCCAGGGGTCCAAGAGATACAGCAGAAGTATGCAAAGCCTCTTGAGGCCACTTGTAACTGGTACACCATCTCTTCTGCTGCATTATATTGGTTCAAGCAAGTCATAAGGCTAATTCCTCTCTCCCTAAGTGGGAGGAGCTACAAAGTCATATTGCAGGGGAAATGGATGAGGAGAAGAGCTAGGGAAACATTTCACTCAATTTATACCGAAGTTGGTTTAAATAAAAATGCACATAGTAGGAGACTATGGTAAAGACTGAAGTTGTTACTCAAAATGGCTGAGTGCAGACGGCTATGATCCATTTGATGCTTAATCATTTATTGCCTTATAACAATTCTGTTATGACCATCTGTAGCACCAACCTGAAATGCAGTTGGAATGAGGCATTTCCTGTGTCTTGATCTCTAAGACTTGGGTTTCTGGAATTCTAGCCCCACCCAAGGCCTCCCTTTAGATCTCATGATTGGATTGAGTTTGAAGAGTTGGGGAGGGAGTGTGTTAGGGTAGAGGAAGGTCCCTTAGGGCACATTACATATGTTTTCTTCCTCAAAAGATTTCAGGCAGTGGATATCATTGAGGTGGAACCTGGATCACTCTCAGTGTATCGATACCAGCGTTGTTAACTTGCTCTTGCATTGCTAGTTTGGGGCAGGTATTCAATATTTTGATTATGTATTCTGACTTAGCCATCATGATGTAGCGATGTTGAAGCCAGGAGAATTTTGCTGAGTCATAAGCTACAATTAAAATTTCAGTTTAAAGAAAAAACTGGTACTGCAAGAAGGGACATTTTCATTCTATTCCTGAGCCTTGCTCCAGGGTTGAGACAAGGGGTGGGGGTGAACCAAGCCATATTAAGTAGTTGACAATGAGCCAGGAGGCTAACCTGAGCATCAGGCTGAAATTCTAAAATTAAATTAAAATATATGAAGGATATGGTCCTCATTAACTCAGATTTCCATGAGCAAGTCCTTCAATACTATAAAAATGCAAACTGACCCAATCTTGCTGAGGGAGACAACATAATCAAATTGAACTTTAAAAAAGAAGGAAGGAAGGAAAGAAGGAAGGAAGGCAGGACGGAGGAAAGGATAAGAGAAGAAACAGAAATTCCTCTTAAGGAAGACACTTGCCTGTTAAGTACTTTTACAAGGAGTGATTGCAAATGACCTGATGCAGTGAGAGACCACAGCAGTCCTCAGAACATCCAGCCCATATTCCCCTTATGACCCTAACAGTAGCCGAAATGCTGAGACTGTTTAATACATGATGTGTTAGTTTGCTGGGGCTGCTGTGACAAAGTACCACAAATTGGGTGTTTTAGAACAATGGAAATTTATTGCCTCACTGTTCTGGAGGCTACAAGTCTGAAATTAAGGTGTTGGCAGGGCCATGCTCCCTCTAAAACCTGCAGCGTAAGGATTCTCCTTTATCTCTTCCAACTTCTGGTAGTCCCAGGTGTTCCTCGGTTTCCCCGTGGAACTCCAGTCCAACGCTTTCACATGGCATTCTCCTTACGTCTCTTCACATTGTCCTCCCTAGAGCATGTCTGTCTCTGTGTCCCAACTTTCCATTTTTTACGAGGATGCCCGTCACTGGATTAGGGCTTACCCTAATGACCTATTTGAACGTCATTACTTCTTAAAAGACTCAATTTCCAGACAAGGTCACATTCTGAGGTACTGGAGGGTAGAGCTTCAACATATCTTTTTGTGGGGGACACAACCCATGACACATGACATGGTGCTATTATCTGGAGTGGGTAATTTATTTTATTATCTAAACTGTAAGCTGTCATATAGATATGTAAAATTTAAATATGCCTCTCAAGAAGTTGTCTGGTTCCAAAAAAAAAAAAAATCACAAAGGAAATCTATGGACAAAACAAGAATTGCAAACACACACACACACACACACACACACACACAAAACGTAGGAAATGTTTTACTATCAGAAAATCTGGAGAAGCAAGTTTTTAAAGATATTTTAAACTGCATCTATATTTGCATGTTATCATTTATTGCTGTTACTGGTGAAGGTCAAGAGGCAATCATAAGAGATGGAAAAACAGTGAAATGGGGACAATTCAAAGACACTAAATTTTTTTTTCCTTGCCAACACTCAATTTTTTTTAATGGTCAGTCTATCCAATAAGTGCCTTATCTTTGTAACCCACATATATCTAGAGCCCTACTTGAATCTATCACCCTGTGGTATTACTGCAGTCAAATGCTCTACCACTGAGCTATACCCCTCCCTGTGGTATTATTGAATGAAAAAAATATATCACAGGATTAAAACAGGAAAATATAATTGGAAGCATTTCATATCTTCTCAGTGTCTTTCGACAACATGCCCAAATGGCAGAATATCCTTAATAAATCAGTAAGTGTTCTGGGAGAGAATGTTCTCCAATCTCATCCCCTTCTCATAGACCCAGGTGTACACACAGCACTCATATACACACATCTGGCAGGGACTTCTTTTTTTTTTTTATTAAGTTCAATTAGCCTATCTATAGTACATCATTAGTTTTTGATGTGGTGTTCAATGATTCTTCATTGGGTATAATACTCATCATAGTATTATAGTGCTCATCATATCACATGCTCATCATACCACATGCCATCCTTAATACCCATCACCCAGCTATCCCAACTCCACCCCTCTCCCTTCTGCAACCTTGTTTGTTTCCTGGAGTCCAGAGTCTCTCCTGGTTTGTCTCCCTCTCTAATTTCTTCCCATTCAGTTTTCCCTCCCTTCCCCTGTGATCCCCGGCTCTATTCCTTATGTGCCACATAAGAGTGAAACCATACGATAATTGTCTTTCTCTGCTTAACTTACTACACTTAGCATAATCCCCTCCAGTTCCATCCATGCCATTGCAAATGGTAGCTATTCATCCTTTCTGATGGCTCAGTAATATTCCACTGTCTATATGAACCACATCTGCTTTTCAGTGGCTTCTGAAGTGGAGCCCTCTTTCTTTCCTCCTGCAAACTCTTTTAATCCCCAACCTTTGGTCATCCCCTCTCTCCTTCCCTTTCTACTTGATCCCTTTATTGTGGGAGAATAACCAAGTGTCTCTGATTGCTTTAGGTTTGTTTTTTTACCCCCAAAGGAGCTTGTTTCTCAGGTACAGCAGAGTAAAGGAGGGTTTGGGTGCCTGTCCAGCAGCTAGAATCCATTCTTATTAGGAGGAAGAGGGAGAGGCTGTGATACTCAGACAATATTTTGTCAGCTGCTTGCACTTCAATATTTTTGGATGGTGTTACATTTTTAATACAGAGCAAGTGGTATCCTCTCTTATTAATAGAAGCCAGCTTCTTCCTGACAGCCATTAAATAGACATTGAACCAATATTTACTTGTTTAGTTTGCATCATTGATGACTTATTCTTTTATTTATTTTTATCTTTTAATTTTTAAAATTCAAATATAACTTAAATAGTGTTATATTAGTTTCAGGTGTGTACTATAGTGTTTCAATAATTCTATTGAATTTCAGAGCTCATTAAGGTAAATGTACTTTTTTTTTAAAGATTTTATTTATTTACTTATTTGAGAGCGGGAGAGAGAGTGGAGGCGGGGGAGGAACAGAAGAAGAGGGAGAGGGCGGGGGATAAAATCTCAAGAAGACTCTGTGCCAAGTGCAGAGCCTGACATGGGGCTTGATCTCAAGACCCTGAGATCATGACCTAAGCTGAAATCGGGTGCTTCACTGACTGAGCCAGCCACTTGGGAGCCCCAGGTTCATATACTCTTGATTCTCTTTATCTATTTCACACATTCCTCTACCCACCTTCCCTCTGACAACCACCAGTTTGATCTCTGTATTTGAGAATCTGGGGTGGGGGGTGGTTTGTCTCTTTGTTTGCTTATTTTGTTTCTTTAAATTCCATGTGAATAAAATCATATGGCATTCTTTAAGTATATATATATTCTTTATTCATTTGTGGATGGAAACTTGGGTTGCTTCCATATCTTGGCCTTTGTAAATAATGCTGCCATAAACATAGGGGTTCATATGGCTTTTTGAATTAGTGTCTTTGTGTTTTTTGGGTAAAAAGCCACTAGTGGAATTATTGGATGAAATGGTAATTTTACTTTTTTTTTTTTTTGAAAAACCTCTGTTTTCTACAGTGGATGCATGAGTTTGCATTCCTACCAATAGTGTAGGAGGGTTAGTGTTCCTTTTTTTTTACATCTTTACCAACACTTGTTATTTCTTGGGTTTTTTATTTTAGCTATTCTGACAGGTGTGTGGTGATAGTTCATTGTGGCTTTGACTTGCACTTCTCTGATGATTAGTGGTGTTGAGCTTCTTTTCTTGTGTTTGTTGGCCTTCTATATGTCTTCTTTGGAAAAATGTCTTTTCCTGTGCCCATTTTAATCAGATTATTTGTTCTTTGCGTGTTGAGTTGTAAAGTTCTTTATATATTTTGGATATTAACCCCTTATAGGATCTATCATTTGCAAATATCTTCTCTCATTCAGTAGGTTGTCTTTTGTTTTGTGGATGGTTTCCTTCACTGTGTGAACCAATATTTTAGAATATCTCTTTAAGCACAAATTATTAATTAGCCCCCTGTGCACTCCCACATATGAGGGTCTAGGGAAATGTGCTTTTGTGATCAAAGGCAATAGGATGTAGGTGAAGGAGAATAAGGCTAAAACATTTGGAATTCAGTCTGAAAAGGCATGGGGAATAATGGATGCTGGAATAGCTCCCTAATCCTAGGATATAAGAACTCATGTGAAGAGGTGTGCTTAGAGCTGTAAGGGAAGTATGATTCCAAACAGCGACTTTAGAGTTCAATTTGTATCATTTAAAGTTTTGGCCTGATGAAAAAAAATGGCTTAAAATGAAGTAATGAATTTCCATGATTCCACGTTAGTTAAGTACTTGATATGCCCTACCCAAGCTTCCCAATAAAATGCCCAAGAAAAGGTACAAAAAAACCAACATCAGAAAACAAAAAGAAGCCTATATGCTGTGATCTAGTGTGAATATTTCTATTAAAGAGAATCTCTACAAACAGAAACATTGGTGAATGTGCCCCCAGTGATGAAATTAGGAAAAGCTTTTGATCACTCCTTTTGTCTGCCCTCCTAAATTTGAGATAACTTTAATTAGAAAAACAGGTGCTTGCCCGTCTTTGCATGGGGACTGGTTTTCTGTGGTAGGCAGTGTTGTGTAACTTGTCCCACATCTGTCTCCTCATTTCTCCCTCTATATTCTCTGAAAACTAAAACTCCAAGTATGCAACGCAATCAGGAATGGAAATATCTGCTTAGGTTCACATTGAAAGTATTCATTGTTTCAATCCAAGGGTTTTATATTAGGTAGCTGGGAATGTAGGTGCATACATTTGTGCTTGTATTTTCTGAACATTCCTCTACTTTATTTCTATGGACCTAACCCGAAAAAGAAAGCTATGGAAAAGACACTAATATCTACTGTCATGATCATAGCTATAGCACTGATTCTCCAAGCATTTATAATTACCTGGGCTACACTCTTCAGACCCTCTTTGAGGTAACTTTGCTGTTAGAACATAGCAAAATTTTTGGACTCTAACATAATGCTAAAATGTTGGAATTCTAATGCGTATTTTATAATTCTAGGAGTTTATGAGCTCACATTTGGTGCCTATAATCCCTGGGGTGCAATTTGGAGAAGAAAAAATGGAATCTAACCAAGGGCGATGTAGAAATTTTGGAGACGTAAATAGAGGGCTTGCAATTATTATGGTCAAGGATCTTAAAATCCAAACTCAAATTTCATGCCACTACATTAACATATATACCTAGAATAATAATTTTTAAAGTTAACTATTTTGTATAGTAGAAGGGAAAATGGAAAGAAAAATTTGCCCTGAAACTGTTGTCTAATTTTTTTAAAGTAACAGTTATTTTTTCTTTTTTTTTTTTTTAAGATTTTATTTATTTATTTGACAGACAGAGACCACAAGTAGGCAGAAAGGCAGGCAGAGAAGGGTGGGGGAAGCAGGCTCCCTGCTGAGCAGAGAGCCCGATGCGAGGCTCGATCCCAGAACCCTGGCTGGTATCATGACCCAAGCTGAAGGCAGAGGCTTTAACCCACTGAGCCACCCAGGCGCCCCTATTTTTCTTTTCAGTACTATAATGCAGCTAATATTATATAGTGCTTACAATGTGCCAGACTCATTCTAAACACTTGATGTACATTAGCCATTTTCATTTTCACAATTTATTAGTCCTACTAATAAATGGGGAAACTGAGTCATGGAGAATTTAATTAACATGTATGTACCTGGTCTTCTTACATCTTTTATAATTTTAATATCCTCACATATAAGGATAATATTTTCTTATATCTTATGGAATTTTATTTCCTTATATTGTCTTCTGCTTTTGAAGATAGGTAGTAGTTCTCCTTCAATTTTTTCAAAAATACTATTAACCATATTTTTCTAATTATCAAAATAAGAAATGAAATGGTATTTTCAGTTTTTCTTCTTATTATGAATGAAGAAGTAACATTTCTCATCCCCATTTCTAGTCTTTGGTAATAATATAACCAGGAAAACTCCAGATTAAATTGTTTTTATATTATATAATCTTTTTTTCTGTCAGAATTACAGTTTGACAGCTATATTCCATTTTGTAACAAATTTTGTAATTCTTTAACTTTACTTCAAAATGTTTTCAATGTCTGTTGCCAATTCTTTTACATCTTCCTATTTTTCCCCTTTATTTTGATTTATCTCTTATTCTGAAAGGTTATTGTTTGCTTGCTTTCTTGCTTTTTAAGAGGATAAGGTAGGTAGAGACTTTTAGTCTCACAAACAAGAGATTGTCTTTTGATTATCTTCACATGCATTTGAGTGAATTTTTAAAATCTGAGTTGGAGCATTTCTCTCTTAAAAACTCTGAAGATCTGAAGGTAGCTGCTTAACCAACTAAGCCACCCAGGCATTGGTTAAGCAGCTGCCTTCAGCTCAGGTCATGATCCCAGCGTCCTGGAATCGAGTCCCATATCGGGCTCCTTGCTCAACAAGGAGCCTGCTTCTCCCTCTGCCTCTGCCTGCCATTCTGTCTGCCTGTGCTTGCTCTCTCCCCCTCTCTCTCTCTGATAAAAAAAAAAAAAAAAAAAAATCTTAAAAAAAAAAAAACTCTGAAGATCTTACTCCATTGTGTTCTGGCACTAGTGTTGCAAAAGAAAAGCCTGAGGCGAGCTTGGTTCTTTTATGCACAACATGTTTGTACATATCCCTGTAAGTTTTTTTCTTTATTCATATAATTCTAAACTTCTTTCAGAATATGTCTGTGCATTTATCTTTTTTCAGAAGGATGCAGGAAGGACTTAAGCTTGGCAATTGAAAAACATAGATTGAACGTCAAACTCTGCTACTTGAGTTGAGACCTTTAAATGACCTCAGATGACCCTCTCTAAGCCTCAGTTTCCTCAACATAAAGTGGAATAATGACTTCACTGTTTAGGTTTGTTGTTAAGGTTCAATGAAAGCATGAATGTAAAATGCAAAGTACAGTACCTGGTTCATAGTAAATGACAATTATTACTGTCATTAGTCTTGTCTGGAACATGATTCACCCTTTCAATTGTTGTATGAATGCAAAAGTCAGAGCAGACTCAGGAATCATAGATCTTACTCCTCATCAAATTTTCCTAATAATTCGAAGGATAGAGGCAAACTCCAGTTGGAAACAAAGCATTCCTTTTCCTGGAGGAGCCGGCAATCAAAAGCCTGCAAAAATTTGTGAAAATGTCTTTTTTCTTTTTTAATTTTTAAACAATTTGGACTTTGGTTTTGGTTTTGGATTAACCAATGCATTTGAAATCTTATTCACAAGGGAACGATTTTGATTTTGAAGGACCATTTCTTTTATATTCCATCAACTACACATGGATAAGAAAATGCTTATATGACTACCTGTTATTCTCAAGCTATGCTCGTTAAACCTGGACATTCTAGCTCTATTCAAAATAAGCAACCTAGACAGACCAGGTGTATCCTGTTGAAAACATTCTATAGCTAGAGATTACTCAGAAAAAATACCACTAACATGTTTACAGTGAAATCTGATTGAGGTCATTTATTCCCTTGGGTAGAGAAGGAGTCAACTCTTTCCTTCCTAACCTTCATACTCCAGTATTTTTCAACTCACAGAAATGTTCCTAAGATAGGTCTTTGATTATTGCTTCTGTCTCAAGTTTTCATCTTTAGAAGGAATAGCAATAATTCTTCTGTCCGAATCTCTTTCTTTGTTGTCCATAACTAACTTTTTAAAAAAATCATAATCTTTTTCACTTCTTTTCCTTCATTTTTTTCCATAGTGTAAATGTTACCTCCAAAAGTATATTTAAAGATTATTATATATTTGGTTTCATATATTTTCTTATCTCACTCATCTCATGTTCATCTCATCCTGTTCTTTTCCATCTTAGACTGTTCTCCTATTTTTTTCTATGAGTTTTCCTATGATAATTTTTATGATTTTTAAATAATTATTATTTTTATTATAATTATATTTATTATATATTATATTTATAATGATATGATATATCATTATATTATATCATACCATTATAAATATAATATAATAAAATAAATATAATATAACTATAAATAATAAATATAATATAATTATATAGAATAATAATATAATATAATATAATATATTAAATATAAACAATAGTATTATATTATATATAATATAATATAATATAATATTATATTTATATAAAATTATATATTTTATTTATATGTAAATATAATAATATATAAATAATATAATTATGTTATATTTTATATTACATTATATATTATAATATATAAATTATTATTTTATGATATTTTGATTATGATATTCATAATTTTTAAATGATTATTATTTTTTATACCCTGCTAAACCAGCGAGCTGATTACTAGAATTTTCTTTTTCTGGATCTTAAGCTAGATTATGTTCAGAGGTTTCTTCTTACACTGAGTATACAATTCCTTTTTCTTTGTGCCACAGCATTTTTTAAAATTAGCTTTATGCTTTTTTCCCTACTGACTTCTATTTGAATGAGAGAGATTGTCTACCAACAGGTATGATAAGTGGATAGTCTTTGATCTCATTCTTTGCCCCCTTGAATTTGGCTATATTCTATTTTAAGATAGCAGAATCTAATACTCTTTCATTTAGTGTGGCTTGGCTGGATTGAGATACTATAGCTTTCTGTCCCTACGTACTGCCAGGCTCTCTAGTAATTTAACAGATGCTATTGTGAAAATCTATAATTCCCTGTATACCTTTTTCCCAGGATTTATCTTTCTCCACCTCTACCCACTGTCCTTTACCTGATGGAATTACCTGATTTTGCTGCCCTAAACCCCTCCCACCCTTCCCCATTTCATGCTGACATGATTAATGGAAGTTATAGTTGCTGATAATGTAAAAAATGTAGAATAAGCAGGAATAAAGAACAACCTTCTGATTATCTTTCTATCATTCCTGTAATAGATGGTTATATTCTCAGTGTTCTAGTTGGTAAAGACCTTGACTTTCTTAATAAGGAAAGAAAAGTGGTTAAGAGCTAAACACAATCTCTTACTTTCTGAGAAAGTACCTTCATGGGTTCTGAGGCTAGGAAATAAAAGATATGGCATGCTGTCTTGCTATCTTTTTGATCACTTGTTTTTGGGAAAGCCAGCTACCTGTTGTAAATATACTGATGTAGTCCCGTGAGGAAACCCACACTGAGAGGAACCAAGGCACCCCACCAACAACTAGCATCAATAGGATAGCCATGTGATTGAACTACTTTTGGAGCAATTTCTCCATCTCTAGTCCAGTTTAGTCTAGACTTCATACAATGACTGTAGCTTCATCTGACATCTTAACTGCTTATAAGAGATCTCAGGTCAGAATCTCCCAGACAATTCACTCCCAAATTCTTCACACAGAAACTGTGAGAAATAATGTTTGTTTATTTTTATTTCAATTTTTAAAATTGAGATAAAATTCATATTCCATATAATTTACCATTTTCAAGTGCACAGCTCAGTGATACTTTGTATATTCATGATGTTCCCCAACCATCACCACTACCTAATTCCAGAATACTTCCATCACCCCCAAAATAAATCCTGTACCTTCTAATTCTTCTCTTTTATCTCCTGGCAACCAGTAATTTATTTTCTGTCTTTATGGATTTGTCTTTTCTGGACATTTCATATAAAATGGAATCACACATTATGTGACCTTTTGTGTCTATCATCTTTTAATTAGAATAATATTTTTAAGCTTTGTTATGTTATGGCATGTATCAGCACTTCTTTCCTTTTTATGGCTGAGTAATATTCTGTTGTATGGACATACCTTACTTTGTTCATCCATTCATCATCAGATGATCCATGCAATCAGTTGAGTTGTTTCCACCTTTTAGCTACTACAAATAATGCTGCTGTGGACATTTGTGTACAAGCTTTTGTGTGAACACATATTTTCAGTTCTCTCAGGTATATACCTTAAAGTAGAATTACAGGGTCATATGGTAATTCTCCCTTTAACTTTTTGAGAATAAGTATTAATAGATGTGGAATAACATGGAGGACAGTAGGAGAAGGAAAGGGAATTGGAGGGGGAGTTAAACCATGAGAGACTGTGGACTCTGAGAAACAAACTAAGGGTTTTAGAGGGGAGGAGGGGGGAATGAAGGGTGAGCCTGGTCGTAGGTACTAAGGAAGGCATATATTGCATAGAGCACTGAGTGTTGTACATAAACAAAGAATCTTGGAACACTGCATCAAAAACTAATGATGCATAAGAAATAACATGGAGGACATTGGGAAATGGAGAGGAAAGGGGAGTTGAGGGAAGTTGGAGGGGGAGATGAACCATGAGAGACTATGGACTCTGAAATACAATCTGAGGGTTTTGAAGGGGTGGGGGTGGGAGGTTGGGTGAGCCTGGTGGTGGGTATTATGGAGGGCACGGATTGCATGGAGCACTGGGTGTGGTGCATAAGCAATGAATTCTGTTACACTGAAAAGAAATTAAATTTTTTAAAAAGCTCATGATATATTTTATGGTGACCAACATAACACAATAAAAAAAATAAAGATTTGGTGCAGTTTATCATGCAGGAATGGATAACAATTGCCCTTCTTTTAGTGCATAGACTAATTGACATGGCATGGGTTTTTTTCATGGCATAATCCCTCCAAGATTCTGAGATTAGATTGACTCTCAGCCAAGTATTCTGTGCTGTTATGATTTTTTTTTCTTTACAATTTTTTGTATGTGATTTTGTAAGAATTTTTGTTGAAATTTGGGAGAGGTCATGAATGAAGTTGTGTATTAGTGTCTATTATTGATATCAAATTACCACAAATTCAGTGGCTTAAAAGTATACACACTATTGTCTCACAGCTTCTGTGAATCAGAGCTTGACCTAGCTGGGTCATCTGCTCAGGGTCTAACCAGGCTGTCACTGGGCTGCCTTCTCAGCTAGAAGCTTATTTAGGAAAGAATCTGCTTCCAAGCTCACTTGGGCTTTTGGCAGAATTTCTTTCCTTACAGTTGTAGGACTAAGGGCTCTGGCCTGGAAGGTGCCCATAGTTCTTTTTTTTTTTTTTTTTTTTTAAAGATTATTTATTTATTTATTTGACAGAGAGACATCACAAGTAGGCAGAGAGGCAGGCAGAGAGAGAGAGAGGAGGAAGCAGGCTCCCTGCTGAGCAGAGAGCCCGTTGCGGGACTTGATCCCAGGACCCTAAGATCATGACCTGAGCCAAAGGCAGCGGCTTAACCCACTGAGCCACCCAGGCGCCCAGGTGCCCATAGTTCTTAGTGGCTACTTTCACTCTCTTTTCACATGGACTTCCCAACATGGCCTCTTAATTCACCATGGCAAGCAGGCCACATCTTTAGGATGAGTGTGCTAGTAAGATGGTCTTAGAAAATAGAACTTAGTCACCAAAGTGACAGCCTATCACCTTTGTTATATTCTGTTCCTTAGAAGCCAATCAAAGGTCCTGCTCACACTTAATGGGACAGGATTATTTAACAGTGTGAACTACAGGAGGCGGGGATCATGGGGTCTGTCTGCCACAGGCTGCACACCAAATACCATTTCAAACAAGATGTGGAGAAAACTCTTGGAGATAATCAAATACTTTTCTATTTTACTTCATTGTATTTCTAAAAGACTAAAATTTATTTGCTGGTACTTTTTAAAAAGATTTTATTTATTTATTTGACAGAGAGAGATCACAAGTAGGCAGAGAGGCAGGCAGAGAGAGAGAGAGAGGAGGAAGCAGGCTCCCTGTTGAGCAGAGAGTCCGATGCGGGTCTCTATTCCAAGACCCTGAGATCATGACCTGAGCTGAAGGCAGAGGCTTAACCCACTGAGCCACCCAGGTACCCTGCTGGTACTTTTATGATATATTTTCACTCTCACCTATTTAAAAAAATTTCCTTTTCTAACATTGCTTTAGCTTAAACTTGGAAAAACGAATTGCAATCTAGATATAGTTTTAACGTTTCTGCTTTCTCTATATAGTCACTGTCTTGAAAACTATGAGGCAATGCAGGATAAGGTTTACAAACATTGGCTTCAGGGTTAGGGAAAAGGACGCCTGGGTTCAAAGTCTGGTTCTACTGTATATTAGCTGTGTCGCTCTGGGCAAATTAATTAACCTTTTTATGCCTCAATTTCTTCATCTGTAACATAAGAATAATAATAATATTGACCACATGGGGTTATGATTATTCAAGGACAGAACTCATATAAAGTGTCTAACATAACACCTTATAGATTTAAGCACTCTATTAATGCCAACTTATAATATTAACGACAACAATAATTATTATTATTGACCTAAAGAGGAGAGGTTTGAGAAGGAGGGAACAGTAAAGAGTTTGGCACAAAGGACAAGTATGGTAAGGACAGATTAGATTTAGCAATTGTAGGGTTATTGCTGGTCATCCTAAGAGCTGTGCCAATGGACAGAGGTGAGGCTATAGCTGTGTTGCTGTGCAGGTGTGCAGGGAATGGGAAGTTAGGAAGAGAAAGCAAAAGGAAAGTGCATTGACTCTGGCAAGAGAAACTCTGAAGGAGATAAGTGGGCAATATGTCCTCTATGCCCTTTGTCTGTATATGCAATAGTTAATAGGGTGTCATCTTACAAAGACAGTATATCCTTCAGTGGACAAATGGATAAAGAAGATATGGTCCATATATACTATAGAGTATTATGCCTCCATCAGAAAGGATGAACACCCAACTTTTGTATCAACATGGACGGGACTGGAAGAGATTATGCTAGTGAAATAAGTCAAGCAACTTCTGGAACCTATGAAGGAGATTCAGTCTTTTCCTCTTTGAGTTAGTGCATTTCTAATCCTATTGTACAGGAAAACTTTTAAAAATGCAAACTTCTATTTCTGGCTTCTCCATAGTTTGCTAAATTACAACTTTAAATATTTAAAGGTCTCTAGCTTACAGAGCATGCTGATGCAATACATGGGGAAAAAAGAAGAAGCAGAAGCAGTGACCTCTAAGAGGCAGGGGATATTAGTAAAGAGTTACATATACTCAGCTGCATAGAAATGAATGGTGGAGCCGTAGAGCATTGGGGGGGGGGGTCAAATACAAGCTTAAGACAGTGGATTTAGAGGGTTTTAATGTTCCAGACTAAATTGCAAGCCCATTTGGCACGTGACCAGCTATCAACATGGGCAAAATGCAAAAGCTGATGTTTATGTTTTTCCTGAGCTAGCTGGAGGATTTATCTGTGCGGTAACAAGCTGTCCAAGCTGGAACAGTCGGGAAGATGCTTGAGTTTGTAATTTATTATTATTCCACTTACCATTGTCTTTTGTGCCAACAGTCACACTTTATACAAGATCTTTCTGAATAATTCCAGTTCATCAGCCAGAAGGAAGAACAATTCCTCAAGATAAGGGCCGTGGGCCCAATGCTGTACCTTTACCTCAAATGGGTATTGGAAATAGCCCATGATGCAGTGTCTGGTCATTTATAGAGCCAAAGAGATCCTTAGTTCTTACCCTGGGGTGTGCTAATGGAAACTTCAAAAAAAGTGTTGCCATGAGGAAGTAGAAAAGCTCTGAACTAGAATCACAAAGTCCAATAATAAAGCCTCATTCCATTACTATCGTGAGAACTTTGGGCACTTCATGCCCTCTCTAAGCCCCATTTTCTCAGCTGTGAAATAGGACAATTATGTCACTCCCATGAATTGTTGTACGAATGAGATGAGATGCTGGGTGTCTGCATTGTTGAAGGTTTAATACATTTTTCTTGGATTTGGATTTCTAACATGTCTCAACTTTTTATTTGATGAATATTTGGAATTCTTCCTATGACTATGACCTATGTCTAAGTTCCACTCCCAAAATGGGGAGTAGTGAGTTACCTGCCCACAGTAACTGCTATAGCTGTAGGGCGGACCGTGAGTGGGAAGTGTGGTGAAGTGACATGGAAGTCAGGATCCATAACTGTGTTTCAAACCCCCTGAGTGACCTTGAAAATGATCTAGAGTCTCTGAACCTGCTTCCTGATTTGTAAATTATGCCCGCATGGCAGGTGGTGGTGGAGAATAAAACATCTAAGTTTTTTCCTGTCTTGAATATTCCACATTTAGATCAGAAAGTTCCTTCCATACTGGGTTTATTGAGTCATACTTTTACTCATGATAATTCATTAAGAAGTATTATCATCAGCCATTATTATTATTACCAGGAACTTTAAATGATTCCCATGGAAGAATTTAGCAGATAATAAAATCATTTGCAATAAATAAGTTTGTTATCTAAAATGTGGTGATGTCCTATGAAGAAGAGAATTTGTTTTATTATAATTAAAATCTATTTTTAAAAAGTCATTATCATTCAGGTCCTGAATCGTATGTGCATGAATATTTGTTGATTTAACAAATAAATAGATTCTTTCACTCTATACAAGCCGTCTATGCAATAGGGTCAAACATGAGCAGGAACTATTTGGACATTAAAGGAAACATGGAAGGGGCCCTATTCTGATCACATGCCATCCTGTGATGCTGTTCAGTACTGCTGTCCTAAAATACACCTTTGCCTACAAGGATCCTGCAGGCTAATTTCAGCAGCTGGGAACCTGCCCAGGCTGTCATTGGCTTTAAGGCATGCTGCCCTAGGCAGTCACCAGCAGGCATCTGTCTCCAAATCTAGGGGGAGCTTACAGCGGCATGACCCCAGCCCTAGAAGGGAGCTTAATGGAAACTGGTAAGTCAGAGTTACAGATCCAAATAGTTTAGTTAGAATAAATGTGGGACTTGTTTAAAAGTTATATACATGACCTTGACCACACAGGGATCAGTGCTAATCTCATTCAGACCAACTATTGACACAGATGAGCAGACACATTACACGTAAGGAGTCCCAATGCTCTGAGCTGCTCAGAGCTTTTGCTCTATCAAGGAGTCCTCCTATATGGCCATTAACTTCATGGGCCTTGCAGTCAGCCAGACCCCGATTCAATTCCTACCGCTACTCATTAGCTGTGTGACTTTGGCAGGTTTTCTTTTCTGTAAAATGAAGACAAAAAAACAGTTTTTACCTCACTTATGGTGAATGTGTGAATTAAAGGAGATAAGGCATAGTCCATGCTTTGTTAAGTGCTTTTCATGTTGTAAGCCCTGCAATATTCTACCTATTTATTCTCATTTCGTCACTGTTTATTTATAATAATAAAAATGCAGGCTCAGAGAAGGTTACTCCAGGTCAGACAACAGCTGGCAGGGTGGGAGTGAGCACCTGGAAATATCTGCCTGTGGTTCTAACAACATTGCTGCAAAAGGGAAATGAGTAGGGTTACTCTAAGAGCAGCAAAGACAGAACTTGCTGACAAATGCTGTGTGGACAGCCAATTCTGGGCAGGACCTTGTCACTCAGGAACAGAAGGAAGTAGGAGTCAGTCGAAGCTACGAAGGTCAGTCCATCTTTCTTCCCAGAGGCTACGGAAGACCTACGGAAGGCCCGGGCCTCCCGGGCACTTCTGAAGCCAGGCAATCCTAAACTGACCTACTTGTAAACTGCGGTTAAAATTTAACGAAATGAATACCAAGCAGTGCAACAAGTATATAATTCTGTAATATAATTCTCTTTGGTCTTCCTCTCTGCTGCTTTCACCCTCCATGTGCATGCAGTGTACTCTGGGAGGCAATCTCCTTCCAAATCCCAAATTGGGAATGGGGCACAAATATCTCTGGTTTTTCTTTTCCCAAACTTTCTCCAGTTTTCTTTAGCGTAGTCTGTAAGGTACCACCCAGAAGAAAAGGTGTGAAAGGGAAGCCAGGGCCCAAGCACCTGACCTCTTGGTATTCTTTTCTTCTTTTGGTAAAATACCTTTTATTTGCTCTTCCTGTCTTATAGGAACTTTCCTTGGGTCACTTCTGAGTCCACTCTGCCTGTGGCTTAGAGGAAAACTAATTTTAGACATGTAGGCATTACTTCTTATATGTAAAAAAAAAGATATTTTAGAATTTATTAAAAAAATTTACTCTCTCTTCAACATCTGGTTTTCAAATCTGTCTTGCTATGAAATTAAAAAAAAAAAAAAGACATTTCAAGATATACTACAGGGGCGCCTGGGTGGCTCAATGGGTTAAGCCTCTGCCTTCAGCTCAGGTCATGATCTCAGGATCCTGGGATCCAGTCCCACCCACATCGGGCTCTCTGCTCGACAGGGAGCCTGCTTCCTCCTCTCTCTCTTTCTCTGCTTGCCTCTCTGCCTACTTGTGATCTCTCTCCTCCATCAGGTAAATAAGTAAAATCTTTAAGAAAAAAAAAAAAAAGATGTACTACAAAGCTGTGATCATCAAAACAGTGTGATGCTGGTATAAAAATAGACAGATAAATGGAACAGAATAGAGAGCCCAGAAATAAACCTTCACTTATATAGCCAATTAATCCAGGACAAAGGAGGCAAGAATATACAGTGGGAAAAAGTCTCTTCAACACATGGTGCTGGGAAATCTGGACAGCTACATGCAAAAGAATGAAACTGGACCACCTTCATACCATATGCAAAAACCCTCAAAATGTATTAAAGACCTAAATATGAGACCTGAAGCCATAAAATTCTTAGAAGAAAACATAGGCAGTAATTTCTTTGATCAGCCAGAGCAAGATTTTCTAGATAAGTTTTCTCAGGCAAAGGAAACAAAAGGAAAATTAACTATTGGGATGACACCAAATAAAAAGCTTTTGCACAGTGAAGGAAACCATCAACAAAACAAATAGGCAACCTACTGAATGAGAGAAGATATTTGCAAATGATAAATCCTATAAAGAGTTAATATCCAAAATGTATAAAGGACTTAGAAACCTCAACACCAAACAAACAATCCAATTAAAAAATGGATAGAGGGGGCGCCTGGTTGACTCAGTGGGTTAAGCCTCTGCCTTCGGCTCGGGTCAGGATCTCAGGGTTCTGGGATCGAGCCCTGTATCAGGCTCTCTGCTCAGTGGGGAGCCTGCTTCCTCCTCTCTCTCTGCCTGCCTCTCTGCCTATTTGTGATCTCTGTCAAATAAATAAATAAAATCTATAAAACATTTAAAAAAAGGATAGAGGACTCAATTAGACATTTTTCCTAGGGAGACATACAGATGGCCAATGAACACAAGGAAAGATGCCCAACACCACTAACCATCAGGGAAATGTGAATAAAAACCACAGTGAGGTATTACCTCACACCTGCAGAATTGCTAAAATAAAAAATGCAAGAAATAATAAATGTTGGCAAGGATGTGGAGAAAAAAGAGCCCTCCGACACTGTTGGTGGGAATGCAAATTGGTGCAGCAATGTGGAAAACAGTTTGGAGGTCCTCAAAAAATTAAAAATAGAATTTCCAATGATCCAGAAATTTAATACTGGCTTTTTACCCAAAGAAAACAAAAACGCTAATCCAAAAAGATTTATGTTTGTTGTAGCATTATCACAATAACCAAGATATGGAAACAACCCAAGTGTCCATTCAAAGATCAACTGATATAGAAAATGTGGCATCTATATATATACTATGAAATATTACTCAGCCATAAAAAGGATGAAATCTTGCCATTTGCAACAAGATGGATGGACCTAGAGGATACAACGCTTAGTGAAATAAGTCAGAGAAAGACAAATACCATGTGATTTCACTCAGATGTGGAATTGAAGAAACAAAACAAATGAATAAAAAGTAAGGGGACAAACAAAAAAACAGACTTTTTTTTTTTTAAGATTTTATTTATTTATTTGTCGGAGAGAGAGAAGGAGGGTTTGAGCACAAGCAGGGAGAGCAGCAGGCAGACGAAGAAGCAGGCTCCCTGCTGAGCAAGGAGCCTGATGTGGGACTGGATCCCAGGACCCTGGGATCATGATCTGAGCTGAAGGCAAATGCTTAACTGACTGAGCCACCCAGGAGTCCCCAAAACCAGACTCTTAAATGCAGAGAACAAATCGGTGGTTACCAGAGGAGAGATGAGTGAGTGGGGGGATGGTGAAGGAGATAAAGGGGATTAAGATACACTTACCTTGATGAGCAGGAAGACATGCGTAGAATGGTTGAATCATTATATTGTATACCTGAAACCAATATAACACTTTATATTAGTTATAGTATAATAAAAAATAAAATGAAATGTTACTTTATAAAACTTTTTCTGATTTTCAAAAATTGAAAGAAAAGACATTTGTTTGCATTGGTGCTAACCTCCTTCCCTAGGACAGCACTCTTCTTGGCTTATCTTTAAAGCAGTTGGGATGCGTGGGAAAGAAATAACTCCTGGATTAATAAAAAAATTACCAAGGAAATAATGGAAGATATTTTTAAAATATTATCTCTGTGATACTGATGAAGGGCCACAGTTATGCTTTAGGCTAGATCTTTCATTCATTCGTTCTTGATTATTTCTAGAAAGCCAACCTGGGCCAGGCACTGAAGATAGCAATAAACTAAATTTTCCCACTTTTCATAGCCCAGGCAACAGCACTGAAAGAACACATATAGTTGTCTAATTTTCATCGAGCCTTGGGGAGGTCTCACAGAAAATGAGTTACTGATTTTCTGGAATGTCTGTGATGAGAATAAAGATACTTGCTCTTTGTGCTCTCTTCAGCAGCACATAAACTAAAACTGGAAAGATAACATGGCCCCTGCACAAGAATGACACGCAACTCCATGAAGCTTTCCCTGTTTTTAGAGCGGAGATGTCCATTGACAGAAGAACGGATGAAGATGTATATATATATACACACACACGAAATATTTCTCAGTCATCAGAAAGGATGGATATTTACCATTAACACGACATGGATGGAACTGGAGGGTTTATGCTGAGCAAAATAAGTCAATCAGAGAAAGACAATTATTGTAGGGTTTCTCTCATATGTGGAATATAAGAAATAGCACAGAGGATTATAAGGGAAGAGAGGGAAAACTGAATGGGAAGAAACCAAAGAGCGAGAGAGACTCTTGACCCTGGGAAATAAACTGAGGGTTGGGGAATGGGTGGTGGATGGGGGGATATGGTAGTTGGGTGATGGGCATTAAGCAGGGTTCCCACTCAGCAGAGATCCCGATGCGGGCCTCGATCCCAACACCCCAGGATCATGACCTGAGCAGAAGACAGAGGTTTCAACCCACTGAGCCACCCAGGTGCCCCAATTCCCACCAGTCTTATATAGGAAAACAGCCAACATTTATTGAAATATTTCCGCATGCCAGGCACTATGTTAAGCACTTGATGGGCTTTCTATTTGACCCTAATAACAATCCTAATGAAGTAGCTATCTTTTTATCCATAGTGGATAGAAGAAGAAACTGAGACTTAGAGAATAATCTGTCAAGGTCACAAACTAGTAACTAGTAGGGCTAAAGTTCTGATGGTTAGTCTGTGTGGCTCAAAATTAGGCTCTCGACCTTGAAGTTATCTATTTTGTTAGAAACAAGTCAATAAATTTCTTGGCTGTGGCCTATCAGTTCCTTGGGTGGGACCTATCAGTCAAGGATCCAGATCCACAACCCTGAACAATAGAGCTAATCAAAGTACTCTAATCAGTGTGATATTTTAGAAATGCTAAGCAATCCTTGGGAATGAGCAATATTGTCTCCAGAATAAGCCAGTGATGTAAAGCTGTGACTTACAAGAAAGGGAGTCCTATAAGCAGGTACCGTTTTCGGACGAGACCTCTAAATGCATGGTACTTAACAGAGATGGCTAATAAATTTTGTGCTGCTTCCCATCCACACACCCTGCTGTGACTTATTCTTCACGAATGTACATTTATTTGGAAACCTCTCCTGTGTTTTTGGTTAGTAAGAAAGCTACAAAATGGAAATGCCTCTCATGACCCGTTGGCCCTACTAGAGCAATAGCCATAGGTTTCTTGTTGTTAGAGGACTTTGAGGCTGTTTAGGGGTTTTGTTTTGTTTCTTTGTTTTTCTCCTTTAGGCTTTTAGTCCTAGAACTAGAGCTTAGAATTGAATTTGAGCCACAGCACGCCATAGAACAGTCTGCAAGAACTCTGCTGGGACCCCCCTGGCAAAGGATGTGTCTGGTCCTGGTTCTTTGCAGTTAAGTCTGATGCTGTTACACAAGCCAGGTCCTGCCACGGGCCGATGAGAGGACATGAATCACTTTTCGGTGGCTCTTGTTCCTAAGTGGCTGTTTTGGAAAGGAGCCCTTTGGAATTAAAAGAAATACTATTTTACATAGCCACTTATTTGGCTATTGCTCTAAGGAAAATTTCCACCAACAGGAAGAAACCATTCCAAAGATTTTACTAGATGGGAACAGCTATATGTGAATAATCAAAACTGTAAAGTAACAAGGCATAATCACTACCCATTTATGGAGAATTTTATTGGAGCTTTGCATATTATCTAGGTAGATTCTTTCACTAAGCTTGGGTGATAGATACCATTGTTTCCATCATGTAGATGATACATAGAGAGTTTAAGAGACTCATCCAAAGTTGCCATTTCTGTAAACTAAGAGAGCTGAACTAGGACCAGGGTCTCTCAGATTCCAGTCGGTGTTTTAGGCAACTATTCAAAGTACCTACAAATAAGTTAGAACCTTCTTTTATGTGAACCCCAGAAACTTGGAACCATGTTCCTCTGTTTAGGGTGGGATCGGTAGTTAAAATTTTCATTCCCTGAATTTGTAGCATAGACATTTTATATTGAATAGCTAAATTATTTAAAAAGAACAAACATTTGTAAGAAACACTTCAAAAGTACTCATTAACAAAGTTACAGGAAATATGGAATCATAAAACCTCTAGTTAGAAAGGGTCTCAGAAGTAATAGATCCTTCTCTTCCCCATCCTAACGCTTCTCATCACTCTCACGGGCTCATTTAAACTCTCCTTTTCTTGGCAGGAAGCTCTTAGCTTGTAAAGCTCTGTGCCTTTAAGACATTTCACAACTTGGACATCTTTTCCTTTCAGCCCCTACTTCCTTCAAAATTAAACCAAATGGTGTGGGTTAATTCCTGTTGACTCCCAACAAACCCTCCTAGGGACCAAAGTTTGTTTTTAAGATTTTTTTCTTTTAATTTGACACAGACAGTGAGAGAGGGAGAGAGCAGGCAGAAGGAAGGGGGAGTGGCAGGCAGGGGAAAAGCAGGGTCCCCGCTGAGCAAGGAGTCTGATGTGGGGGTCAATCCCAGGACCCTGAGACCATGACCCAAGCCAAAGGTAGCTGTCCAACTGACTGAGCCACCCAGGCACCCTATGCAACAAGGAGACCTTAAACCTTCTGTGTTTACTTTCCTCTGGAGAACTTATACTACTTCCTTATGTGTTTATTCTTCCAACTTCTTTGGAGTTATACTGTCCAATGAGGTCACCATTAACTACGTCAGGCTAATGAACACTTGAAGTGTGGCTAGGTAGAATTGAAAGGAGCTGTATGTGTAAAATATATACTAGATTCCAAGGGTACCTGGATGGTGCAGTGGGTTAAGCCCCTGACTCTTGGCTTCAGTCTCAGAGTCTTGAGATCAAGCCCCACATCAGCCTGCATGTTTGGTGCAGGGTCTGTTTCAGATTCTCTCTTCTTCTCCCTTTGACCCTGCCCCTCATGCTGTCTCTCTCTCAAATAAATAAATAAATCTTAAAAAAACAAACAAACAAACAAAAACCAAAAAAATCCACACTAGATTCTGAAGCCTTGGTACCCTCCAAAAAAGAATGATCGATGTCATTAATAAATTTTTGTATTGATTACATGTTAAAATTACATTTTAGATACATTGGGTTTAAATATATTATTAATATTAGTTTCACCTGCTTCTTTTAATTTTTTAAAGATGGCTATTAGAAACTAAAATGACAGAAGTCACTCACATTTTGTTTCTATCGGACAGTGCTGGATAAGAGCATAGATTAAACAGCAAAGGAAGTATAACTTGTGTTGATTGTGTCCTGAGCTTGAAAGGCCTTTAAAGAACATTTATGAATCACTCTGAGTGTGCCCAGTATTGCCCACAGCTTACACAAATACACAGTGTCTTCACTCAAGATTCATGTCTTCTATATTGTATGGTAAATATAGCAACATGTCAATATCCACAATTGTTTGAGCCCATCACCTTTCCTAGTTCTTTGCTTGTTGTGTTCTGTGAAGTAGTTAAACAATTAGGAAAAGCTAGCAAGAATGGAGGTAAAGAAAGAAGAGGACACAGTTCTGCAAGGTAATTAGGAGACAATTGTAATTTCCATCTAAAAGTGATGAACGGGAAGGCATCAAGCCATTAACCCAGGGTATGTATGCTCTCTGGCAGGCCTTTGGCAAGCCAGCACAACACCAACTTAAGTGGGTCACAGCCTGATTGTTAATTTCCATTCATGGGGTTTGTTTCATTTTCTGTTGTCTCAGTTAGCTCCAAGATGGTGCTTTAAATAGTTGTGAAGGCATCTGTAGAGGTAGTCAAAGTTTCCAAAGGGGCTATCATTAACTTCCTTTGTCAGGATTTCTCCACTTTCTGATGAGTCTTCAGCAGAATCTGAGCTATTCTCCTGGAATCCAACCAGCAAGCTGTTATCAGAATTCTCCAGCTTCTCCTGAATACCATTGCCAACAAACTGGAAAGAATCGTGTAGGAGGAAATGCCAGCCTTGCTGAGTCAAGCAACTTCTTCAACCCAAAGTTGACTGGTAATTATCATCACTGCATTCCTAGGACCACGGGAAGTATAGCCAGTTCTGGTCCAGCTCCATCAAATTCGCTCAGTATGGAGAAGGGCACTATCCAGGGTAGTGAAATATTCCAACTCCATGCAGAGAAGAGTTGGCAGATTCGAGCCAGGAGAGTTAGGCTATATGCAGGCAGCAGGTGTTGTTATTAACTTTCTTAATTCTGGGGTTCCTTTAGTGTGATTAGATTATGGATGAGAGAGAGAATAAAATTTGAGAGTTGATCAAGACTGTGCTCAATTCAGATGTAGTCTGGATGAGGGTGAGTGGTCCAGCTGAAATACTCCCCAAAGTGACTCTACTTTGGAAGTTTAGTTGAAACAGGGCTTTGGAGTCAAACAAATTGGAGTAGAGTGGTGATTCTGCAAATTAACTGTATAGTCTTATACAGTATAGTCTTGACCAAATCACTTCACCCCCCTGAGTTTCTATTTTCTCATCCATTAGGTAGGCATATACTAGCTCCCTTCTGGGGTTGTTGTCAGGCTAACTTGAGATATATATATATAAAAACACTTGGAATCTAGCACAGGGAATGCGATGAATCATCCTGACCTCTCTCCTTTAGTGTGTTTTATTAACAATAATAACATAACAATAATAATATATATAATAATATATATATAATATTTATATATAGAGAGATATATATAATATAGATATCTCCCTTGTGAAATCGAATTCTAACCTTTGGCAATGATCATACTTACTCTAGTTTTTTTTTCTTTTGAGCTACTTGACTTTGGAGATTGTCCTGTTCTAATGATGATGATGATGGTGATCAATAGTAATTTTTTAAAAGATTTTATTTATTTATTTGACAGAGAGAGAGAGAGATCACAAGTAGGCAGAGCAGCAGGCAGAGAGAGGGAGAAGCAGGCTCCCTGATGAGCAGAGAGTCCGACGAAGGGCTCGATTCCAGGACACTGAGATCATGACGTGAGCTGATGGCAAAAGCTTAACCCATTGAGCCACCCAGGCGCCCCTCAATAGTAATTTTTTATTCAGCACCTACCCAAGTCTTGGCCCTGTATTAAGTGCTTTTCATATACTATCTTGTAAAATCGTCACAATAATCCTGCGAGGCAGGTATTCTTACCCCCATTTATAGATGAGGAATGAGGTTGAGAAAGATTGAGTGGCAGACTTCAAGGTTATGAAATTATTTAGTAGAAGATGTGGAATTTAAACCCAAGTGTGATGGTCTCCAACGTTATCATTCTTTTTTTTTTTTAATATTCTTATTTATTTATTTGACACAGAGAGAGAGATCACAAGCAGGCAGAGAGGCAGGCAGAGAGAGAGAGGGGGAAGCATGCTCCCCGCCTCAAGCAGAGAGCCCGATGCGGGACTCGATTCCAGGACCCCGGGATCATGACCCGAGCCGAAGGCAGCGGCTTAACCCACTGAACCACCCAGGCGCCCCCTCATTCTTTTTTTTTTTTTTTAAGATTGTATTTATTTGTTTGACAGAGAGAGATCACAAGTAGACAGAGAGGCTGGCAGAGAGAGACAGAGAAGGAAGCAGGCTCCCTGCTGAGCAGAGAGCCCAATGTGGGACTTGCTCTCAGGACCCTGAGATCATGACCTGAGCTGAAGGCAGAGGCATAACCCACTGAGCCACCCAGGTGCCCCCAACGTTATCATTCTTAAATACTCTTATATTGTAACCATAATATATATAATAATATATATATAATATATATATATAGAGAGAGAGATATAATATAGATATCTCCCTTGTGAAATCGAATTCTAACCTTTGACAATGATCATACTTACTCTAGTTTTTTTTTCTTTTGAGCTACTTGACTTTGGAGATTGTCCTGTTCTAATGATGATGATGATGGTGATCAATAGTAATTTTTTAAAAAATTTTATTTATTTATTTGACAGAGAGAGAGAGAGAGATCACAAGTAGGCAGAGCAGCAGGCAGAGAGAGGGAGAAGCAGGCTCCCTGATGAGCAGAGAGTCCGACGAGGGGCTCGATTCCAGGACACTGAGATCATGCTATCAGTGTGCCTTATTTTTCTTCAAACTAAAAGACTTCCTATGTCCATAAAGGTATAAAAATGGGCTTTAAAAAGGGACCATTCCCAGGGGCCCATGGGTGGTTCAGTTGGTTAAGCCACTGCCTTCAGCTTGGGTCATGATCCCGGAGGCCTGGGTTGAGCCCCCCATTGGGCTCCCTGCTCTGTGGGGAGTCTGCTTCTCCCTCTGACCTTCTCCCTTCTCATGTTTGCTCTCTCACTCACCCTTTCTCTCAAATAAATAAAGAAAACCTTAAAAAAAAATGTGGGGCACCTGGGTGGCTCAGTGGGTTAAAGCCTCTGCCTTCGGCTCAGGTCATGATCCCAGGGTCCGCGGATTGAGCCCCGCATCAGGCTCTCTGCTTAGCAGGGAGCCTGCTTCCCTTCCTCTCTCTCTGCCTGCCTCTCTGCCTACCTGTGATCTCTGTCTGTCAAATAAATAAATAAAATCTTAAAAAAAAAAAAAGGAACCATTCCCAATTTTAAATATCTTAAATAGCTTAAACATATCTAATATTTGATTGAAACAAAAATTTTAAATGAAAGATAATCGGGAACTATTTATGATGAAGGGATATTTAATTTCTTATTCTGTATGGAAATTTAGAGAATAAATACATTCTCTAATGTATTGGGGAAAAGAAAGTTACGTTTAAACCAAAATCTGAAAGAACTAATTATAGTGGTATACAGAATTTAGAAATAATTGTAGTACTCGATGTTTTATTATTTTTTTATTCAAGAAAATGTTTGAGAAATTGTAGACATGAAAGCTTGTTTGTGTTCTTTAAAGATTCTGAACGTTACTTTTATTTTTTATAAGAGCTCAAAAATTATGTAATACCCACCTGTTCCCATATCACAAAATATGAGAATATTAGATAAATAAGAGGAATTTGAGAATATGAAAATAAAAAAAAATTCAGAAATTGGAGTACACAAATCTATTTATGAGGCCAAAGAAATAACGCTTCCGATAAATAAAGGCACAGACCACTGAGTGTTTTTCATGGGAGGGATGGGGAAGCACTTCTATCTGTGGAGATGACAGCCTGCAAGTTCCTGCTGCCTTGAGGGTCCTACTAGAATTGTTTTTCTTGGGTTTTGCTCAAAGAACAGATGTCTTTCTAAAGCTAGTATTGTCAAATCCAATTTATTTTTTGGATTTACTCTTCTAAACTTTGCCTTTTCCTTCTTAATTAAAGGTATATCTTTCTAAGGTATTAAAAGCCCTACTTTAAGTAATGATGAGATTATCCAGATTAAGTAAAACCTCTTTGAGTAATTGGCTTATCAATGTAACTCACATTAACTGCTCAGAGAAAAATTAGTAAATCTCATGTTGGTGCAATAAGCTTCACCTTTTGTGTTAAACTTGATAAAAGCTATTTTTGAAGAAATAGAAGGATCATTTTCCTTTTATCAATCTCATTTACTGAAATAGCCCCTGTCCAGGTCACCAATGACCTGAATACTATTTAATCCATGGCTTTATTTGCACCTCCCAGAACTGTTGATCATGCTTCCTTCTTGAAACTTTCATTTGGCTTGAGACATCAATATCTCTTGGTTTTCCTTCTATTCCACTGGCTGGTCAGGTCCTTTTTATGTACTGACTGCTAAGTGTTAGGAAACTTACGGGTTTAGGCTAAAAACTTTTAAATTCTTTATTTACTCTGTAGGTAACACCATCCCCAGTCTCTTAGCTTTGAAAGCATCTACACACCCACAATTCCCAAACTTACGTTTCTAGCCCAACCTCTTTCCTAAATTACAAGCTCATGGCCAACCATCCACTCACTCTTTCACTCAAATATCTAATAGGATCTCAAACTTACCCTGTCCCCAATCAAACTCCTGATTCTACAACAACATCATCAGTTGCCCCACTGACAAACCTCTCCTGAATAGTCTTCTACATCTCAGGAAATGAGCTCTGTCTTTCCAGTTGCCCAGGCAAATACCTTATTTCATGTTTTCCTCTGTACCCTATATGCATCAGTAAATCCTATTAGTTTTACCTGCAAAATACTGTGTATAAAAAATCTCAACGCGTTTCACCACCACCATTGCTATTTTCTTGGTCCCAGTTTTCATCATGCCTCACCTCCTCACCTGAATTATTTCAATAACTTTCTAATGGGACCCTGTTTTCCTTCCCCTTTCCCTAACCCTTCCCCACCACAATCTATTCTCAACATAGAGGCCAAAAGGATCTATTTAACTTGCAGGTAAGATCAAGTCACCCTTTTCCTCAAAACATTTGATTGCTAATCATTCAGAGTAAAATCAAAAACAGTATGACCTGACATTATGACCAGCTACCTCTCTGACTCCACATTTTTAATCTCATGCCCCCTGTTCTCCTTGTACACACTCTATTCCAGCTACACCAAAAATTTCCTAGAACAACCACCTCTCATTTCAGATTCAAGGGCTGATAGACTAGAGGATTCCATCTGTACCTCCCATTCAAGACAATTGAAAAAACTGAAATACACACATACACACACAGACACACATTCTTGCATGCATTGGAGACCTAATGAGATAGTAAGAAATTAAAACAAGGAAATGATTATAGTTCAAAAAGGTGAACCAAAGGAGGATTTACTGATAGTCAAAAGGAAACTGAAAAGCAGAGCTTCACTGAGGTCTTGGGAAATGACACACTATATCCTGGAATCCAAGGACTGAAATTTGATTCTGAGGCTTTTTGACAACCCACTGAAAGCAGCTGAGACCCAGAGTTAAGGTTTTGAGGACTCAGTTGCATGAAGGTTTCAGGATTGGCATTCATCCCCTTCAAAGACAGAGGCCCTAATGTAATATCTCTTCCTTTTTTTTTTTTTTTTAAGACCTTATTTATTTATTTGACAGACAGAGATCACAAGTAGGCAGAGAGGCAGGCAGAGAGAGAGAGGAGGAAGCAGGCTCTCTCCTGAGCAGGGAGCCCAATGTGGGGCTCGATCCCAGGGCCCTGTGATCATGACCAGAGCCGAAGGCAGAGGCTTTAACCCACTGAGCCACCCAGGCGCCCCATATCTCTTCCTCTTGAGACACTCAAAAGGCTACAAGCCTGGGGTCTGGTGGTCTGGATTTTCTTCCAGCCTGCAAAAAAAAAAAAAAAAAAAAAAAAAACCTGAAACAAAACAAAACAAAAACAAACAAACAAAAACCTCACAAAACAAACAAACAACCAAAAAACCCTCAAAGCTTGGTCCCAGACAGCTAAAGTATTAAGGTATATTGTAAAGAAAAAAGATCTAACATCATGCTGGGTTTCAAATTCTCACTAAATATAATTTTAATTTGTCTAGCAAACAGTCAAATATTATAAGGTAAACAAATATTCAGAACAAATGGCAAATATTGTGGTTCCAAACCACCTCTCCACTTAGCATATGAGAAGCTGCTCAACATCATTAGTTACCAGGGAGATGGCAATGAAAACCACCGCAACACACTTCCCATCAGAAAAAAAAATTTTTAAGTAACTGATAGCATAAAGTGCTAGTGAGGATACAGGGCAATTGGAACTCACATGCATCACTGGTGTGAATTCAAAATGTATAGACACTTGGAAAAACAGTTTGGCAGTTATAGGGGTGAGAGGTAAAAAAAAGAAAAGAGTTTGGCAGTTATTAAAAAGTTAAACATACACATACACATATGACCCAGCAATCCCACTTCTAGATATTAACCCATGAGAAAATAAGGTATATAGCCACACAAAAACCTGTTCACAAATATTTATAATGGCTTTTTCACAATTGGCAAAAATTAGAACTATTTATCCATCGGCGAATGAACAAGTTGCTATAAACACATAATGGATTACTGGTCCATGGTATTTGCAAGGAGAATCACTTTTTAAAAAAATTATGTTGACCCTTTCAGAACTGGTGTGACATTTCAGTCACCTCTGTGGATAGCTGATGAAACAGAAGAGCTCTTGAGAACCAGAGGATGATAAACCTTTTTAATTCAGGGCAGGGCAGGAAGCCCTGTGGCTTACATTTGTCCCTTCCATTTGGCTCCCTTGGTACCTCATCTGACTTCCTGCTCCTTCAGATGTTCCTGCTGTCGCCTGTGGCTGGGGTCACGGCCCCCTGTGAGACAGACAGACAGCCAAGGATGTTTTCACAGGAAGGGCATTTGCTGTGGGCTTAGCTGCCTCACTGATTTGGCCAGTGTTTCCCATAGCCCTTGTTTTACACTTCTTGTAGTGACCCAGAATTGCCAAGTGCAGACGCTCGTACGCGGTAGGTACACAATACACATTTGCTTTGTGTACAGATTTGATTTCTTTTTGAGATAATAACTTTAGTTCCTGATGTCCTCAAGTGTACTGAATGCAAACTAGAATTGCTGTGGCAGGAGGTGTACTTAATTCGTTGGAGGAGAAACAATAACCTTGCTGTCCTCAGTTTAAGAATATTGGCTTTGTGATATATTTTTACTCATTCACGCACTCAGCAAATATTTACTGAATGGCTGCTATGTCCTAGATTCTATGCCAAATTATTTAGATTAATGGGATATATATCCCAGAACAAAAATCCATTGTTAATTATAAATTTCAAAGATATATATTGGTCTTTGTATACTTTGCTTCCTAGTGAATTTATTTTTTCTTTTCATTTCTATTTTCCCTGTAAGGAGTGGATTTTTTATGTACAGATGCTCTGAAAGAGTGAGGAGCAGCTATCTTTTCTGTTCTAGTATACTGAGAGGATTTGGTTCATTTCCATGAGTAATGGTAGCTCTCCCATAGTCTACATAAAGGAAGGGCTGTTGGGGGTGGAAGTGAAGTATCAGAATTCAGGAGAGTTAGGAGCACATGTGTAGATCCAAACCACCTATCCACCAGCGCACGCTCCTTTCTCCACATCCTGACTAACAGCTGTTTCAGTATCTGTTTTGCCCAGAAGGAAGAGGTTTCCTGTGTTTACTTCCTTTTGCTTGAGGGGAAAGATTCTATTGTTTGAGTTTCATGGATTTGCTATTTCAGGTTGTCATTAAACAGAAACTCTATTAATGGTATTAAAGATACACAGTTAAGTTTTCTTTGTTAGTCTGTTGTTACCTATATTTTGTTTTTATCCTCCCTCTCCCCAGAATACTAGCCCTTCTTTTGTCTTGTGCTTTGATGGTTTTGATTTGATTTTGTTTTGTTTAGTTTTGGGTATCAACATTGATTTTTTTTTTTAAAATTATCAGTGGGAATAAGCAGGAATGAAACATCTAACAATGTTTGGAGATTGTGTATGGACAGTCGAATCAGTTTTATTTTTTTATTAAATTTATCTATTTTCAGCATAACAGTCTTCATTATTTTTTCACCACACCCAGTGCTCCATGCAATCTGTGCCCTCTATAATACCCACCACCTGGTACCCCGACCTCCCACCCCCTGCCCCTTCAAAACCCTCGGACTGTTTTTCAGAGTCCATAGTCTCTCATGATTCACCTCCCCTTCCAATTTCCCCCAACTCCCTTCTCCTCTCTAACTCCCCATGTCCTCCATGCTATTTGTTATGCTCCACAAATAAGTGAAGCCATATGATAATTGACTCTCTCTGCCTGACTTATTTCACTCTTTTAGTCCCGTCCATGTTGCTACAAAAGTTGGGTATTCATCCTTTCTGATGGAGGCATAATACTCCGTAGTGTATATGGACCACATTTTCCTTATCCATTCGTTCGTTGAAGGGCATCTTGGGCTCTTGGATCGGAAGAATAAACATTGTTAAAATGTCTATACTGCCTAGAGCAATCTATACTTTTAATGCCATTCCGATCAAAATTCCACCAGTATTCTTCAAAGAGCTGGAGCAAATAATCCAGAAATTTGTATGGAATCAGAAGAGACCCTGAATCACTAAGGAAATGCTAAAAAACAAAAATAAAACTGGAGGCATCACGTTACCTGATTTCAAGCTTTATTACAAAGCTGTGGTCACCAAAACAGCATGGTACTGGCATAAAAACAGACACATAGGCCAGTGGAACAGAGTAGAGAGCCCAGATATGGACCCTCAACTCTATGGCCAATTAATCTTCAACAAAACAGGAAAAAATATACAGTGGAAAAAAGACAGTCTCTTCAATAAATGGTGCTGGGAAAACTGGACAGCTATATGTAGAAGAATGAAACTCGACCATTCTCTTACACCGTACACAAAGATAAACTCAAATCAGTTTTATTGATGCTAAGTGGTGACTTTGAATCATTTGGGATAATGTTTTGTATTCAGTAAGTTTTCTCTCTTGAAAAATAGCTTTAGTTTTTATCTCAATACAATTCATGGTTTTTTCCTTTATTGCTGTTGCTCTTATTAATAACATGTGTCTTATATATGACTAAGCATAAAAAAGTCACATGTAAATTTAAAACAGAAATTACTTGCATTTTGCATACATCAGTCAGCCAAGATATTTGAAGAATAATCTGAAAGTGCTCAAATTTATATATTATAAAGCCAGTGTAGTTTTTGATACATCTTTACATTGAATTGAGTAAACAAATTTAAAAAATCATTTATTCCCCTATATAGAAATAAAACATGACTTATATGTGAATATTTGTAACCCATGAGTGTTTTAGAGAGACTAAGTTCTATTTTGGATTAATAATGCCACTCTAATGGACAACATATTTTAAATAGAATTTTGCAATAAAGAAAAATTCTGAGAAATAAGATTGCTGAGAATAACAGAAGAATCCCCAAATGAATTCTCTATGAATTCCCCTTTGTATGGCATATATAAACTAATTACCTTTAAAAAAATAAATAAATAACTGCCTTGCCTAAATAATATTTCCATGATTAACTATGCTAACACATGATTTTTAGAAAATGATCTCTATGTCTTTTGATTTAAAACAACTATTGTTAATTTCCTAAGGGAAACAAGGAAAAAGAGAAATAATTCTTAATATGATTGTTAAGCAAAAGAGAACAAAAGGAAAAGGAATTGAGAAAAAGTACAAATATTATTTCTTCAAATATAAGAAATATGAAAAAAAAAAGGCTTAAGACACAAAGCCACTCAGCCATGGATTTCGATTTTCAATAAACATTTGAGTTATACCATATCTCCTGTCCGTGATCACTGAGTCCTTGAAATACACTCTGCTACTAACACATTCTATCACCCATTCAGTCATTCTGGTCTGGTAACCACAGAAACAGAGTGGGCAGCCTGTTGGTTTCACCTGAAGTGGTGGTATGAAGGTGACCTCACTGTGATCCACTGGGATGCCTTCCACATGTAGCATTGCCAGCTTTTGGTCTTCTAGATATGCAGGAATCACGGTAAGACTCTTAATTCCTGGGGTACCTGAGTGGCTCAGTCGGTTAAGCATCTGCCTTTGGCTCAGGTCATGATCCCAGAGTCCTGGGATCAAGCCCCAAGTTGGGCCACTGCTCATCAGAGAGCCTGCTTTTTCCTCTCCCTCTGCAGCTTGCCCTGCTTGTGGCATGCTCTCTCTCTCTGTGTGTCAAATAAATACATAAAATCTTAAAAAAACAAAACAACAACAACAAACTCCTAACTCCCCCAAATCATTCAGGTTCTTGGTATCCAGTGGTAAGTGGAGATATTAAGTGACAAGTTTGGGGACCTGGATCATCTTTGGATGAGGGTCTTTGAATCAGCAAATGCTCCCTTTAGTTTTTTGGTAAGGTCAGTTGATGTCCTTTCTGTGTCACTTGTCATCAGAGAAGCTGGAGATTTTCCAATTAAGACTGTGGGAAGCTTTTTGTCAATCTCTTCATTACCCCCTTGGGGCGACCCCACCTCTAGCATCAGCACTTTGATAGGCATCCTGTGTGTGTGTGCGCGCGCGTGTGTGTGTTTTAAATACTATTAATCAGAGGTGCTCAGGTCAAGTTCTCATGGTCTTGGATCGAGCCCCGCATCGCGGCTCCCTGCTTAGCGGGAAGTGTGCTTCTCTTTCTCTCTCTCTCGCAAATAAATAAATAACATCTTTAAAAATAAATAAATAAATACTATTAATCAAGTGGTTTCAACCATAGCTTATCTGTTCATAACCACTATTTCCTCCAGTTCAGCAGTTCCTTCCAGGTCTATTAATTTTACTTTTAAAAAGTCATACTAATGTAAAGCAGAACTTATAAATGTAAGCATATGCGATGCAACAGGCAGAGTGGGCCCTGGGGGAGCTTAGATTCTGATACAATGAATTGAGGTCTTGTTCTATCTCCGCCCAGGCTTTCCCTGGAAAGGCAAGATAGGGTGGGTGGGAAGGAAAGGAAGTCGACAGGCTGCCCTACTCAGGAAATGGGGAGGCAAAAAAGTGGGCTTCCATAGCTTCATTATCTTCTGGGCCCAATCCCTTTAGGCAAAATGGAACCAATTAATCATAGGATTTCTGGAAGCTCTACTGCTTTTCTAGAAGCTGCACCTAGGAATATTTCAACTGGAGTGGATTACTGCCACCAGGTAACACCAAACTGCAGTTAGGACTAGGTAGAATTTGGGTTTCCAAACTGGACCCTAACTCCAGGTGGGGTCATTTCATTAACCTCGTGGTAATGGAAACTCGTATCTTGGGCCACTGAGGTTTTTTTAGACCCACTCACAATATGAAGGTCAAGTTTTACAGAATGTGTTTGTATACTTTTTTTGGTTTATTTTTTAACACAAATATGATAATGTTATGCATATTGCTTTGCATCTTATTTTTACCTCCACTAAGAAGTCTTGGATAAATTTGCATAGTAGTACCTATAGATCAGTGGTTTTTAATGGTTGCATTGTATCCCATTACATAAATGTAGCAGAATTTATTTGACTCCTCTAATGAAAACCAGGATTTTTTTCTGCCTTTGTGGCTGTTTTTGCTGCTACTACCAATAATGCTTTAATGGGAATTCATGAATATATATCTTTTAACATTTGAAGGTGTATCTGTAGGACAAATTCCTAGAAGTGGGCTAAAGATTATGTACTCAATAGGCCCCACTAACAGAGATTTGAAGCCATAGGAATTGATAAAAAGGGGCTCTGATCTGAGCCTCGAGGAACATTATATATAAAGTACAGGAAAGGAAAGTGGCTTCTAGTAAGTGCACATTGCACTGAATTGAGTGCAAAGTTAGAAATGTTTAGAGAGGTATAAGCCCATAAGTTAATGGTATCATGGAAATTGTCTTCAATGTTTTTCCCATACAAGGAGTAGAAAATATCTTTCTGGGAGGAAAAAAAGAAATAAAACAACTCAGAGACCCTTTGATAAGGATTTAGTTAAAAGAAGAACAACTATAACAACTGAGAATAGTCATGTAATTGTTATGTAATAGAATGTTATGTAATAGAATGTAATAGAGTGCAGCTCTTAAAAATATATTAAGCAGAAAATGCAGGTCATAGGGGCACCTGGGTGGTTCAGTTGTTGAGCGTCTGCCTTTGTCTCAGGTCATGATCCTAGGGTCCTAGGATTGAGCCCTGCATCGGGCTCCCTGCTCCGCAGGAAGCTTGCTTCTCCCTCTCCCGCTCCCTCTGCTTGTGTTCCCTCTCTCTGTGTGTCTTTCTCTGTCAACTAGGTAAATAAAATCTTTAAAAAAAAAAGAAAGAAAAAGAAAATGCAGGTTATAGAACATTAAAATAGTATGACATTGGGAGAGAATGTCAGTTCCCTGTGAAATAACCTTCGACTTCTTCAAATCAAGGGACCCTTTTGTTTGGCTAGGCACAATGTCACTCAGCTGAACGATTATATTCCCTGTCTCCCTTGCAAAGATGGGGCTATGACTAATTTCTGGTCAATGAGGTATAATCAGAAGTTTCCTTAAAAAGGACAGTTGTATCTTTATTCCTCACCTCTGCTGCTTGGAATGTAATATTTGAAGTTTGGACCATCTTGTACCAGGAAGACAAGGACCATACTGTAGGGATTCTAGAATGAGAAAATGGAAGGCGACAGCTTCCTCATGACTATGAAGCCACCAATCAGCCCTGGACTACCTACCTCCTGTTTTTTTGTTTTGTTTTGTTTTTCTTGTGAGAGAGAAGTGAACATTTATTTTGTTTACATTGTATTTTTAAGAGTCTCTGTTATATGTAGTCAAATCTAATCCTAACTGAGAGAGACCCCACTTGTGTTTAAAAATTAAATATCTACACCCATGCACACATACATACATATCACGTATGTGTGTGTGTGTAAACTATATATCCATAAAATATCTGTAAGTGCACAGAATAAACTGGTAACAGCATTTATCTCTAGGGGTATGGGATTACAAACAGGAGGTATGAGGGGGCTATTAATTCCTTCATATATATGAATTTTAGCAATAAACTTGTGTCAAGAAAAATTAAGATGTTTCTACTTTTATGAAGAAAAGAAAATAGCTCTTGACTGGTAACTCCTTCAAATCGAAAGAGTGGGAGACTTCCTTACCGATCACTGTCTTCTCCAGAAGCAGCGCCATTACCATCCTGCTGGTCCCTTATCTACTCCTCAATGCTCCCAACTTCATCGGCATTGCTTTCCCTCCATTCTGAGTATTCCACATCTCTTTTGAGATTTTATTTATTTATTTTTGTGAGAGAGTGGGTCAGAGAGAGAGAGAGAGCATGCACACAAGTGAGGGGAGGGACAGAGGGAGAAGCAGACTCCCTGCTGAGCAGAGAGCCCAATGCGGGACTCTGTCCCAGGACCCTGGGATCATGACCCGAGCCTAAGCAGATGCTCATCCGACTGAGCCCCCCAGACACACCCTCCCACCCCCTTTTTAAAGATTTAATTTGTTTATTTTTGTGAGAGAGAGAAAGAAAGATTCCACGTCTCTTAAATATGTATCAGCCTGCTTCTGATACAAACAGTTTAAGAAGAAGCTCTGTTTAATAATGGAATGAATAGTTGATTCAGACAGATAAGAAGACACATACATGCAGCTGCTTTGAAAATAAAAGAGTTCTCCTCCAAATAAGAGTTCTCTGGCAATGCTCAGTGGTTACCATAGCTACATGTTCAAGTGGAAGTCAATCCAAATAAGAAAGGCTTGTCCAGTTCTCTAGATAACTGGAGTAGGTTTTGCTTTTTTTTAATTATTCATTTGAGAGAGAGAGAGAGGGAGAGAGCACTAATAAAACTAATATATAATGGGGCAAGGGTATAAAGCAGAAAGTGAAAGTCTCCCATAATTCTAGGCCTTAGAGATAAACATAACCACGTTGCTTTATATCTTCCAGACATCCCTTTTGGTACCTGAATACAATGTCATTGGAGAGATGTGTGTATTTTATTTAACCGGTCCTATGCTGATGAGCATTTAGACTGTTACCAATTTTTCTCTGTTTTATATAACTCTGCACAAAATATAGTTATATACGGATCATTGGCCCTTAGTGGGTTATTTCCTTAGAAGGAATGCCTAGCAGTGAAGTTTCTAGATAAAAGGTCTGCAAATTTTATATTTGAATGCATATTACCAAAATACCTTTCAAAGAGATCACATGAACTCTGCACCCAAAAATGGTATTGTGGGTTCCTATATGCTGGGCTTGCAAGATTAAAGATTTATATATATATAAATTAGGTATTTTCTTTTTTATGTGAATCATCAGTTCACATATTGTTGGACAATTATTCCAGTTATCCATTGTTTAGTCAATGGTTTGACGAACAACCCAAAATAAAACAACAACTTTTTTATTATATCTTGTGATTTTGTGGGTTAGGATTTTTTTTTTTTTTTTTTTTTTTTGAGAGAGAGTAAGTGGGTGTGGGGAAGGGCAGAGAGAGAGAGTGAGAGAGAATCTTAAGCAGGCTCCAGGGCCTAGCTTAACCGACTGAGCTTCCCAGGTGCCCTGTGGGTTAGGAATTTAAGTAGGACTCAGCCAGATGACTCCTCTTCCCCTATAATGTTGAGTGGGGTCATTTGATGATATGCAGCTAGCCCTTGGGTCGTTTGCAGGGTCCAAGATGGCTTTACTCATCTGCTTGGTGTCTTGAGGGGATAGCTGGAAGGGTGCTCAGCGGGGCTCTCGTCCTTCTCTGTGCAGCCTCAGAGCCATTCTATGTGGACTCTGTAGCAGGGTGGCCAGACTTCTCACAAGCGGCTCAGGGCTCCAAGAAACCAAAATGAGAGCTGCTGTCCTGTCAAAGACTGGACTCAGAGCTGGCATAGTGTTCCATCCACCATTCTAAACTGGTCAAAGCAGTCACAGATCATCCAAGATGCAAGAAGAGGCCAAATAGGCCCTTCCTCTCAAAAGGAGAAATGTCAAGGAATTTGTGGCCATTTTTAGTCTGTACAAATGTTATATTAGTATACTACTTAATTTTTAAAAATCTTCCCATTTCTTGGAGAAATCCTACTTGGACATGGTGGGAACTCCCTAATTGCACTTTAAAATTTAATTTGTAGGTGTTTTACCCAAGATTTTTACATTTATATTGATATGTAAATTTGGTTTATAGTTGTTGCTATTGCTTTAAATGTTGGTACCAATGTAATTTTAGTTTTTTAATAATTAATTAATAAGTTTCCATGGTTTTTTTTTTAATCTTTTTTTTACAAAGGATGAGAATCATGTGCTTTTTGAACATTTGAAAGTCTTACCCACAAAGCTGTCTGAGGCTAGGGGATTCTTTTGGACAGAATTCTTTGATCATTTTTTAATTTTGTTATTGGTATTCAGATTGGATAACTGAACCAGTTTTGATCATTGAACATTTTTTTTTTCATTTTTAAGTCTCAAGTTGTATTTTGTAGCTACATATGTGAACTTGGAAAGTACCATGGAATATTCAGTAAGGGGAACAAAGTGCCCAAGAAACATTGGAAGGTAGGTACCTTCTGGAAATGTTTATTACAGACATTAGAAGCTAATTTTAGACCTCATCTTAATTTTTTTCGTAATATTCAAGAAGATATAGACTCTTTCAAATAAAAAAAGTGAAAAGAAGATACTTTCATAAGCATACTTTTATAAGATGCTGAGATGGCCCCTACGCTTGATATACAAGCAGAACAGAAGCCAACTCAGGGCCCTGAGGAACATCCTTACACCTGGCAATAAAGGGGATCAAAACATATTGGTTGGTGAACATGTGAAGAAAATGGATGAATGAATGATAAGTAATACCTGTTCTCACACTGTGATTTGGTCTTACAGTCCTTCCAGACATTAGGTATACACACTGATCACTGCATGCATGGCTCACCTCCTACATACCTCCTTAATTGTACATGCTTATTTGCCATGCAAATGTCCAACATCATCGACTCTTGGTTTTTCTCTTCCCATTGCTTGCTGCTACTCTCCTGACTTATCTTTCCCATCTCTGAGTTTTTTTAACCACTTAATTTCTCCAGTAAATAATCAGGTGTGTCCTCAAATTCTAGATTTTCCCAGGCTACCCAGCAAATGAAAAACGCACTTAGATTTATGGAAGCCTACATCAAGAAGACATTCTGGGACATCTGGTGAAACCTATCTCGTTTTTTTGTAGACTGAGGAAGCCGCTGAACTGATGGAAAGAACAAATTCATTAAAGACTATATTTCAAGAGGACTGAGTGTGGTTATCAGAAAACAGAAGACACCACTTGAGGTAAAGTTATCAGATTCAGGGACAGTCATGCTATGAGGATGAACACATGAGGAATAAAAAGTCATGAACCTGTCAAATGGGAGAATAAATATCAGTAGAATGTATGTTCAACTTTGAAAGTCATGAAATTTCAAATGTTCTACTTAATTTATCCGATCCACTAGGTAGAATAAAAAAATCCTTTCAGGGGCGCCTGGGTGGCTCAGTGGGTTAAGCCTCTGCCTTTAGCTCAGGTCATGATCTCAGGGTCCTGGGATCGAGCCCCGCATCGGGCTCTCTGCCTAGCAGGGAGCCTGCTTCCCCCTCTCTCTCTGCCTGCCTCCCTGCCTACTTGTGATCACTCTCTACCTGTCAAATAAATAAATAAAACCTTAAAAAAAAAATCACTGAACGTGAAATTTTCCTTGGCAACCTGGGCTCCCTGCTCAGCCGGGAGTCTGCTTCTCCCTCTCCCTTTGCCTCTCTCCCCAGCATGTGCACTTGCTCTCTCACTCTCTCTCTCTCTCTAAAGCACACACACACACACATACACACTGTCTCTCTCAAATAAATAAAATCGTAAAATAAATAAATAAATAAAATTTGAAAAAGCCTCTGGTTTCAAAAATACTTCACTGTATTTTCATTGGTAAAACAATTCAATAAAAATTTTAAATGTAGAAACTCGAAGGTAGAAGTCTTCATTACATAAAATAGTAAGATGATAATCATCTTCAGCAGTTAGATCATTTGCACAGGGCTAAGAATGCCCCCATACATTAGCTTTTAAAAAATCTTCCCAATTGGTACCATTATTATTCCCATTTTATAGATAAGGAACCTGGGGTTCAAAGAGGGTAAGTACCTTGCCCTGTTGTGTGGTGGGTGGTGGAGCCAAGATTTAGATTCCTGAGTCCAGAGCACAGATGCTTAACGAATGCTACTTTGACCCCATAACTCTACCTAAGTAGTCATTATGCAGCATATCAAGAAATCCACAGTAAAGGCTGTTGGCCTGTGTGGTCTCTTCAGCCATTGGGACTAGGAGGCATATTATACTTTAAAATGAATAAATAACTCTTGCGAATTTGCTCAATAGGTTAAGGTGACATGAGGAGCAATCATTGTGAATCATCTAAGAAACACAGGGAGAATTAAGATACTGGTAAAGCACACCTGCCAAATGCTGAAAAGAAGATAAACAGCCCTCAGGAGCCGGTGACCTGCAATGCTGGGCAGTATGATCACTGAACTCCAAAGACCAAGCCTCCTGAGCTTCGCTGGCAGCTGGGATTCAAGAGGGGGCGGGGAGGGAGGGGCAGGCGCTAAGATGTGCTATTTCCTGTCTATTGCATTTTGAAGAGGCACATCAGAGAGGCTACGCCTAATGGACTCTGAACACTGGTTGTTCGTTGTTGTTGTTGTTGTTTTCCTGGCAACAAAATTAAAACTGCACCTAGGGATTTATCCACCCTTTTGCTGATCTCGATGTGAACTGTGCAGTGAAATCCCTGTACACAGCACTGACTCTATCTCCCAGGGTGTTGCTTAAAATGTGACTGAGCACAAATGGAAAACATCAAGTCTTGTTGAAGTCAGCACACAGAATTAATCTCTAAAAGTAATGAAAGAATACATTTTACTCTGTAAGATAAATAAATCTGAAGTATGGTAAAGTCAGAGATGATCAGCTCAGCTGCAGAGACATCTTGGGGAAAGGATATTGTGTTCTTGGGACACATTTTAATGCCCCTCTGATACCCTTGAGTAATTATAAGGATGCTTAAGTTTTCCTTTTAAAAATACATTTAATATATGAGATTTTGAACCTGCAACTATTTACCTTCAGTATATTTTAACATTGGGAAAGGTAAAAACTTGTGTTCTGCCCCACTCCCTTTTTAGCTCTTGGATGCATGAATATATTATTTAAGTAAATATAAAATTAGGAACCATCTCAATATTAAAAGTCAAGATGAAATGAGGCTCTCTGTTTTCCACACATCCTTAATTTTATTCTTATCTTGACTCTGAACTTCATGCTTTGGTTTTCTGGGGTATTTTTGTTTTTGTTTATTGTTTTTTGTTTTTTGTTTTTCCATGAACCACCTGCTTGGAATCAGCAGTGCTTGCTTGAAAGTTGTTCTGAAAGTCTGGGATAGAGGAAGTCAGATCAAATAACATTTCTCCCCCAGTACCTAATGAAATGAACAAAAATGTTTCTTTCCAAAAGGCTGAAAATTATCAGCAGTAATCAAAATTGAAAAGTGGCTCTCAACCTTGCTTACCACATCTGCTTCCCAGAAAACAACTGAGGAATGTTCCAATATCCCGAATTCACCTTCATTTGAAGAGAAGTGGTGAAGAGAAGCGGCCGGAAGGATGAGTAAGTGGGAAACGATGAACCTAGGAGCCACTTTCTGCACCATTGCAGACCCTGGCTGAGGACCGGCCATTCTCCAAGATCACCGCTGCGTTGGAGGAATGAACCAGAGCCCTTGGGTTAGGAAATTCCTGGCCCTTGCTGGGAAGGCTGGCCCCCATAAAGGACATTTGCAGGGACTCAGAAGAGAGGAAGCAGTCCAGGACCCCAGCAAGGACTGCGGGCAGTTCCAGAGGGGCTCTTCTCCTTACCACTCTCAAGTTTCAGGATACAGAAAAGCAAATAGAAAATGACATCCAGCCTCCAAGTTGCTGTCCACAGGGGTGATAACTAGTTTCTGGGAAGCTAAGAAGGTCAAGAACTACTATAGATCAGAGCAACTGGAGACTTACATAGAACTGTCAAACTGGAGTTTAAGCAAAATAAAAATAAAAGGCATGTCAACCTTGTAAATGTGTCACAGAGGAGGGGGTGAGGGTAGGAAGAGGGAGAGAGAGAGAGAGAGAGAAGGTACAGACACAAAGGAAATAGCCCAGAAAAAACAAAAATTAAGAAAAAAGAAGGCAATCCCCCCAGATTGCTTAGTGCTAAAAAGAAAACAAAACCTTAATAAAAACAGGTTATCAGTACATACGAACTCAAAGACAAAATGCTGAAACAACAGAAAGACATGAAAGAGAAATTGCAGGGCTAAGGAAACCAATTGGAATCAAAATAATACTATTACAGATCTTAAATAAATTAGAAATCAGAGAACAGTCTAGACAGAACCAAGTTAGTGGCATTGAAGACTTGAAGTAATCACTATGAACACAGCAAAAAATTATAAAGAAATTAAAATAATGAGACCAAACAAGGTGTTCATAAATAGATGATACAAAATGCAGATAATTATTGTTCCTGAAATAGCATACTCAAAATAGAAGATAAAAATTATTCTCAAATATAATGAAGAAAAATTTCCCCGAAGGTAAAAGAATGAAGTCTGCTATTGACAGGGTACACCATATACTCAGAAACTATTTAATATAAAGCAAATGACGTTGATTAAGGTATTTACCTTTAGGAATAAAGAAAGTTTTCCTGAAGCATCCAATCAGAAAGAGCTAGCTACCCACAAGGGGTAAAGGTCAGACTGGCCTCCTACTACAGAAGACAGGAGAGCAGTATCTACAAGTTTCTGCAGGAAAGAAAGTGGGACCCGTTACTATACTAAGCCAAGTTGTCATTCAAGTTGCAAGGCAAAAGGCGGACATTTTTTTGTTTTAAAGATTTTATTTATTTATTTGACAGAGAAAAACACACAGAGAGAGGGAACACAAGCAGGGGGAGTGGGAGAGGGAGAAGCAGGCTTCCCTCAGAGCAGGGAGCCCAATGCAGGGCTCAATCCCAGGACCCTGGGATCATGACCTGAACTGAAGGCAGATGCCTAACAACTGAGCCACCCAGGCTCCCCAAAAGGCAGACATTTTAAAAAACACAGCAAAAACGGGGCACCTGGGTGGCTCAGTGGGTTAAAGCCCCTGCCTTCAGGGGCGCCTGGGTGGCTCAGTGGGTTAAAGCCTCTGCCTTTGGCTCAGGTCATGATCCCAGAGTCCTGGGATCGAGCCCCGCATCGGGCTCTCTGCGCAGCGGGGAGCCTGCTTCCTCCTCTCTCTCTGCCTACTTGTGATCTCTGTCTGTCAAATAAATAAATAAAATCTTTTTTAAAAACCACACAGCAAGAACCAAAACAAATACAAAAATCCACAAAACAAAAACAAAAATCCAAAGGAAGAAAAAAGAACGAGAAAAGGAAGGTGGGAAGGAAAGAAGAGAGGGAGAGAAGGAAGGAAGGAGAGAAAAATACTCATCTTAAACACACACACACGTACATACACTTTTTCTTTTTACTATAAAATCAGGCCATTCAGGAGGTGAGGCTAAATCACCTAATTTTTTCTATTAGCTTTTCTTCTGAGATTGTCAAAGATTAAATTTTCAAATTTCAAAGGAAACCTCACCTATTTGAGAGCATCAGAAAGGAGCTGAGTGAGGAATGAGAAATGGGAACCAAAGCGTAAAAGTCAAACTTGATAAAGCTGACAATTTTGCCTCAGATTAACTCACCCTGTGCTCCATAGCCGCATTGAGAACATGCAGATAATAGTCCTTGCTTCACAGGGCTATTGGGAGAAGTAAAAGAGAAAAAAAATGTTGTGAAAATGGACCTCAGAACCTGATACATTTTAAACACTCAGTTAATCGCATTCTCTCGTCCATTCCCATCCCTTGCCATATACACTATTGTCTGGTTTGGTTTTGTTCACTCAGGCTCACTCCATATTCTTATGGATTGTACTTTTTCAGATTGAGTAATTTATGGCTTAAAGCTAAATGTGTGCTAGTAAACTGTTCATAATTTTTTCTAACTGTTCATAAATTAGCATGGAAAAAATCATGGGCTTTGGCATTAGAACTAGGCTTCAATCCTGGGTTGCCTCTCTCATGCATGTAACGGGAATATCTGAAGAAGAAAGAGAGAAAGGAACAGAAGCAATATTTGAAGTAATAATGACTGAGAATTTCCCCCCACATTAATTTCAGTCAGAAAACTACAGATCCAGGAAACTCAGAAAAACACCAAGTAGGATAACTACCCCTCTATGCCCCCCACCAAATTACACCTAAACATATAACATTGAAATTGCAGCAAATCACAGATAAAGAAGAAAATCTTGAAAGAATCCAGAAAGAATTATATTCACATTTTTCTCAATCAACCAGGCAAGTAAGAAGAGAGAGGTGTGAAATACTTAAAGTATTGAAAGGAAACAAAACAAAACAAAACAAAAAATAATAACTAAACAAAAACCTAGAAATCTCCATTTTGTAAAATTATCCTTCAAAAATGAAGGATAAATACTTTCTTGGACAAATAAAAATTGAGGGAATTTTCAGTAAACCTCACTTTCAAGAAACATTAAAGGAAGTTCTTTAGAGAGAACCAAAATAGTAGCGATCACAAACTCAGATCTATGTAAGAAGAGCAGTAGAGAAGCAATGAGTAAGGTAATATAAAAACTTCTTTTCTTCCTAATTTATCTAGAAGATAACAGATTGAGGTAAAATAACAACAGTATTTGATGATTATAGCTTATGTATAAGTGAAATAAATGACACCACTGATACATGGGATGAGGCAGAAGAATGAGAAATATTTTATTACTACAAGGTATTTGCATTACTTGAGAAGTGGTATGGCGTGATTTGAAGGTAGACTTGGATTAAATTATAAGTGTATACTGCAAACTCTAGGACAATGACTAAAAAAGTAAAATTGACATTAATTATAATTAATTAGAAGAGAAAATGGAATCATATAAAATGCAGAAAATGACAAAAATAGGAAAAAAGAACAATACCAACAAGTAGAAAGTGGTGACAAATATGGTAGATAGTCATCCAGCTGGATTAATGATCACTAAATGTCAGTGGTCTAAATACTATCAATTAAAAGACTAAAATTTTCAGGGCGGACCCAAAAACAAGACAACCGTATATTGTCAACAAGAAACCTACTTTATTTTTTTTTAATTGTTTTAGGATTTTATTTATTTATTTATTTGAGAGAGAGAGCACGAGTTGGTGTGGGTGGTGTTGGGGAGGAGCAGAAGAGGAGGGAGAAGTGGACTCCCCACTTCTCAGGGAGCCTGACCGCAAGGCTCCATCCCAGGATCATGGGATCATGACCTGAGACCCATGGCAGATGTTTAACTGACTGAGACACCCAGGTGCCCCAAGAAACCTACTTTAAATATAAAGACATATGCAGATTAATGTAACTCTGCTCTGCCATCCTGCTCCCATGCCCCATTAACATTCAGAAATTGCCATATCTATTTTGCTCATTGGTTCAAGGTCTCCAACCAAAAGTATTCAAGTTCACTCTTTTGAGTCCCCCTGTCTGCTAGTATTCTGGTTAAGTTCTCCCAAGACAGGCACTCTTCCGTTTTCCTAAACAACCACATGTATAAATTCAAGTCTTCCAGGAGCATTTCCCCCTCTGGTTACTCTTGGAATCTTAATTGTTCCCCATATCTACCTGAAAGGCACTAATGTTCTTGTGCAGTGGCCACTGGCTCTTTGAGCTGCTAGAAAGTGTTTTATATTTTATTTTATTTTTTTAAAAGATTTTATTTACTTATTTGAGAGAGAATGAGTGAGAGAGAGCATGAGAGAGGAGAAGGTCAGAGGGAGAGGCAGACTCCCCAAGCAGCTGGGAGCCCAATGCGGGACACGATCCTGGAAGTCCAGGATCATGACCTGAGCCAAAGGCAGTCACTCAACCAACTGAGCCACCCAAGTGCCTGGTGTTTTATATTTTATAGATGTGCACAGTGCTGGTGGTATTCCTTATTTTAGTTACTGGCTCCATCATCCACCTGGTCATACAGGCTATAATCCAACACTGCTGCTTTTACCATATGTGACTTAGCATCAAAGAACTTCTCAGAGGCAAAACAGATCTCATGGTATCACAGACTGTGATCTACCTATAGCCCAACTTCATGGGATGATCTCATGAATTAGATTGGTGGTTCTGTTATGATTCCTCTAGCTGGCTGTTCACAAATGATGTTAATCTTTGGATGTGTGCATGTTTCTACCTGATTCTCTAGGGGTCTGAATTCCCCCTTAAAGCCTCTCTTGTCTTCACACTCCGTTCATTAGCAAGTCTTGCTGATGCTACTTCTGGAATATCTCATACATATGTCACACATATATCCCTGCTACTGCCTTAGAGGGGTTCATAGCTCCTTGTAGCCTCTTTTTTTTTTTACATTCTTTAAAAAAATTTTTTTTTAATTTCTTTTCAACATAACAGTATTCATTGTTTTTGCACCACACCCAGTGCTCCATGCAATCTGTGCCCTCCATAATACCCACCACCTGGCTCTCCTCAACCTCCCACCCCCCACCCCTTCAAAACCCTTAGGTTGTTTTTCAGAGTCCATAGTCTCTCATGGTTCACCTCCTCTTCCAATTTCCCTCAACTCCCTTCTCCTCTCCATCTCCCCATGTCCTCCATGTTATTTGTTATGCTCCACAAATAAGTGAAACCATATGATAATTGACTCTCTCTGCTTGACTTATTTCACTCAGCATAATCTCTTCCAGTCCCATCCATGTTGCTACAAAAGTTGGGTATTCATCCTTTCTGATGGAGGCATAATACTCCATAGTGTATATGGCCACATCTTCCTTATCCATTCATTCGTTGAAGGGCATCTTGGTTCTTTCCACAGTTTGGTGACTGTGGCCAGTGCTGCTATAAACATTGGGGTACAGATGGCCCTTTTTTTCACTACGTCTGTATCTTTGGGATAAATACCCAGTAGTGCAATTGCAGGGTCATAGGGAAGCTCTATTTTTAATTTCTTAAGGAATCTCCACACTGTTCTCCAAAGTGGCTGCACGAACTTGCATTCCCACCAACAGTGTAAGAGGGTTCCCCTTTCTCCACATCCTCTCCAACACATGCTGTTTCCTGTCTTGCTAATTTTGGCCATTCTAACTAGTATAAGGTGGTATATCAATGTGGTTTTATTTTGAATCTCCCTGATGACTAGTGATGATGAACATTTTTTCATGTGTCTGATAGCCATTTGTATGTCTTCATTGGAGAAGTGTCTGTTCATGTCTTCTGCCCATTTTTTTAATACGATTGTCTGTTTTGTGTGTGTTGAGTTTGAGGAGTTCTTTATAGATCCTGGATATCAACCTTTTGTCTGTACTGTCATTTGCAAATATCTTCTCCAATTCTGTGGGTTTCCTCTTTGTTTTGTTGACTGTTTCCTTTGCTGTGCAGAAGCTTTTGATTTTGATGAAGTCCCAAAAGTTCATTTTCACTTTTGTTTCTTTGCTTTTGGAGAAATATCTTGAAAGAAGTTGCTGTGGCTGATATCAGAGAGGTTACTGTCTATGTTCTCCTCTAGGATTCTGATGGATTCCTGTCTCACATTAAGGTCTTTTATCCATTTTGAGTTTATCTTTGTGTACGGTGTAAGAGAATGGTCGAGTTTCATTGCTTTAGTTTTTAAATGCTGCTATTTTCTGAAAGGGTTTGTATAGAAATGGTATTATGTCTTCCTTACATGTTTGATAGAATTCACCAGTGAGGTCATACAGAGCTGAGGTTTTCTGTGGGGAGGTTTTGTTTTGTTTTTTTAAAGATTTTATTTATTTATCAGAGAGAGGCGGGGAGAGAGTGAGCACAGGCAGACAGAATGGCAGGCAGAGGCAGAGGGAGAAGCAGGCTCCCTGCTGAGCAAGGAGCCCGATGTGGGACTCAGTCCCAGGATGCTGGGATCATGACCTGAGCCGAAGGCAACTGAGCCACCCAGGCGTCCCTGTGGGGAGGTTTTTAAACTACAAATTCAATTTCCTTAATAGAAATAGGGCCACTTATGTTATTTACTTGTTATTGTATAGGTTTGGGGAGTATGTGTCTTGTAAGGAATTTGTCCATTTCATCTAAGTTTTTGAATTTATAGCATGGTGTTGTTCATAATACTCTTTTATTTTTTTTAAGATTTATGTATTTTGGGGCGCCTGGGTGGCTCAGTGGGTGAAAGGCCTCTGCCTTTGGCTCAGGTTGTGATCCCAGGGTGCTGGGCTGGAGCCCCGCATTGGGCTTTCTGCTCAGCAGGGAGCCTGCCTCTCCCTCTCTCTCTGCCTGCCTCTCTGCCTACTTATGATCTGTCTGTTGAATAAATAAATAAAATCTTTTTAAAAAGAGAGATTTATGTATTTTTTTGGAAAGAGAGTGAGAGAGAACCTGCAAGTGGGGAGAAGGGCAGAGGGAGAGGGGAGACTCTCAGGCAGACTCCCCACTGAGCATGGAGCCTGACATGGGGCTTGATCCCATGAGATCATGACCTGAACCAGAATCACGAGTTGAACACTTAACCACTGTGCCACCCAGGTTACCCTGTTCATAACACTTATTTTCATTGTAATATCTATAGGCTCTGTAGTGATGTCTTTTCTTTCATTACTGATGTCGGTATGCCTTCTTTCTTTATTTTTTTCCATCAGTCTAGCTTGAAATTTGTGATTTACTATTTTTTCTTAAAAAAAAAAAACTGATTGTTAATTTCATTGATTTCTTTTTCTGTATGATCTGTTTCCTCTTCCATTGTTTTTTGCTATTTATTTTTTTTTCCCTTTGCTTCCTTTAGTTTTCATTAGCTCTTCTTTTTTACTAGTTTCTTTTTTTAAAAAAATATTTATTTATTTATTTATTTGAGATAAAGAGAGAGAAAGTAATCATGAGTGAGGAGGAGGGACGAGGGAGAGGGACAAGCAGACTCCCAACTGAACAGGGAGCCCCACATGGGGCTTGATCCCGGGACATTGGGATTGTGACCTGAGCGGAAGGCAGATGCTTAACTGACTGAGCTACCCAGGTGCCCCCCCCTTTTTTTGTTTCTTAAAGTGGAAGCTTGGATCATTGATTTAAGGCCTTTCTCTTTCTTAAATATTATGATTTAACACTATATTCTTTTTAAAATTTAATTCAATTTAATTTATTTTTCAGTGTTCTAAGATTCATTGTTTATGCATCACACCCAGTGCTCCGTGAAATATGTGCCCTCTTTAATACCCACCACCAGGCTCACCCAACCCCCCACCTTCCTCCCCTCCAAAACCCTCAGTTTGTTTCTCAGAGTTCACAATCTCTCATGGTTTGTGTCCCCCTCCAATTTCCCCCAACTCACTTCTCCTCCCCTTCTCACAATGTCCTCTGTGTTATTTCTTATGCTCCACAAGTAAGTGAAACCATATAATAATTGACCTCTCTGCTTGACTTATTTCATTGAGCATAATCTCCTCCAGTCAGCATATACTCCTCCAGTCCCATCCATGTTGATACAAAAGTTGAGTATTCATCCTTTCTGATGGAGGCATAATATTCCATTGTACATATGGACCATATTTTCTTTATCCATTCATCTGTTGAAGGCATCTTGGCTCTTTCCACAGTTTGGCAACTGTGGCCATTGCTGCTATGAAAATTGGGGTACAGATGGCCCTTCTTTTCACTACATCTGTATCTTTGGGGTAAATACCCAGTAGTGCAATTGCAGGGTCATAGGGAAGCTCTATTTTTAATTTCTTAAGGAATCTCCACACTGTTTTCCATAGTGGCTGCACCAGGTTGCATTCCCACCAACAGTGTAAGAAGGTTCCCCTTTCTCCACATCCTCTTCAACACTTATTATTTACTGTCTTGCTAACTTTGGCCATTCTAACTGGTGTAAGGTAGTATCTCAATGTTAACACTACAATCCTCTTCTGAGTACTGCTTTAACTGAATTCCACAAATTTTGATGTGTTTTGTTTTCTATTTCAGTTTATATTTATATTTATATTCAGTTTTATATTTCAGTTGAAAATATTTTCTAATTCTTTTGTGATTTCTTTTTTGACCCATGAGATATTTAGAAATGTGCTACCTAATATACAACTTGTTGAGTATTTTCCAGTATTTTTTCTATTATTGAGACAATTTAACTCCATCATGGTTAGAGATTATACTTTGAATGATTTTAGTTCCATTAAATTTGAGACTTTTTAAAATCTGTAGTCTATCTTAGTGAATGTTCTGCATGCATTTGAAAAGAACGTGTCTTTTGGTGTCATTGTGTGACATGTTCTAGAAATACCAATTACATTAAGTTGATTGGTAGTGTTCTTTGATCTCCTATGTATTACTAATATTCTTGCTGCTTGTTTCTATCAACTACTGACAAAAAAGTGCTGAAGTCTCAAGCTATAATTATATATTTATCAATTTTTCCTTTCATTTCTATGAGTTTTTCTTCTTGTATTTGAAGCTTTTATTAGGTAGACACACATTTATCACTATCAAATGTCTCTCTTTGTTCCAGGTAATACTCCTTGTTCTGAAATTTACTTTGTCTGAAAATACTGTTTTTTTCCTTGCATACCTTTTCCATTCTTTTACTTTCAAGCTATTTATGTCTTTATATTTGTGGTACGTTATAGTATATCTGAACTCTGATGTCTCATATTGATAAGTGTCCCTAAGGTCACTGATGCTCTGTTTATTTCAGTATTTTTCTCTGTGCTATTCATTCAGGACAGCTTCTATCACTGTGTCTCAAATTTACTGATCTCTTATTCTGTGGTTTAAGCTGTTGCTAGTCTCATTCATTGTATTTTTCATTTCAGATAATGTATTCTTATGGCCCAGAAGTTCCTTGGATCATTTTTATATCTTTCCTTCCCCTTATAATCATTCTTATGCTTTTCTCTACCTTCTTTAATATATGGAACATGTTTACAATAACTTTTTAAGACATCTTTGTCTCCTAATTTCATTATCTCCATCACTCTTGACTGTATTGATTGGTTGATTTTTCTGTGGTTGGCTATGGATCTTATTTTCCTGCTCTTTTGCATTCTTGGTAATTTTTTTAGTATTGAATTCTGAACATTGTGTTATTAACTTTTTTGATGATGCATCTTGTTGTATGCCTTACATAGTGTTGGACTTTTATTCCAATGTGTAGTTAAGTCACTTGGAATTAGTTGGATTGCTTCAAGGTTTGCTTTCAAGCTTTGTTAGGATAGATCCAGAGTAGCTCTATTATCAAGAGGGCAATACTCTTCTCAGGTCAGGACCTAATGTCTTTTGTAGTTTGAGTTCTTTTCACTCTGGTCAGTAGGAAAATGGAACTATTTAAAGCCCTCAGAGAGCTGCAGGCTCTGTTTTCTGTACATCTTTCCTGGGCTTCTTTCTGTGGCCTCAGGTAGTTTTCCTTCACACAGGCACAGATCTTTATCCGGGTGAAGATTTCAGAGCTCTCTGTATTAGCTCTCTCCTCTCAGAAGGAAAGTCTAGCTGTCTTGGCCTCTTCAAACTTCAATCTCTGTCTTCCCAACTCAGTGAGACTGGTGTGCTCTGTTTGCGTATCACTTCCTATACTAGGAATTTCTTCCAGGCAGAAAACTGGGGCAATTATAGGGCTCACCTCATTTATTTCCCTTTCTCTCAGGGATCACAGTCTTACATTACTTGTTGTTCAGTGTCTGAAAACTTCATACACTTTTTTCTGGTTTTCTATTTGTTGAGGCACAAAGGTAAATCCAGTCTCTGTTTCTTCATCATAGTCAAAGGTGTCATTATATACATATTACCTTTGCCACACTTAATCCCATAACTCTCTGGACATGCAAATGTACAATTTTTGTGTTGTGGAATTTAATGGACAAGGAAATACATGACTGCCATAATTTGGGAGAACCAGGATGGGAAATGTTTTCAGTTTAATACTGACTATAACTCATATGACCACAACAGTGGAGGGAAATTATTTTAGTTTAAATGTAGTACTCTGATTTCTTATCTACAGTTGTGGATGTGTATTAGAATGGTTTAGTAATATTGAGTGTAGTGTGAGGTCTTAATTTCAACATAGGAAGAATCCTGAAGGATGGTAGGAGTGGAGAAAGAAGGCTCTGGTGTTGACTTCCTTTGTTTCCGGGAATGAACCAATGTTGCTATGATCCGACTTGCTTAGAAAGAAGATGAGAGCAGAAGTGGTAGGAAATCTTACCCTTGGTCTACTTTCAGTGGGACTGAGAGCTGGAAAAGGGCAGGAAGGGAATGAGTAATCTATTTCTGTGACTTTCTTTATTTTGATTAGATGAACTTCCTTCTTACATTGAGACCCAGCACCTAACACAAAGAATGCCAGGATTAATGGATGCATGGATAGGAAAAAGAGACATTAGTGTCTTCTATTCTTTCTCATCAGCAATCTCAGGCTGCTTTATGATGGCAACTACCAGGCTCTAGTTGCTAAATATGGGGTTTTCAGCTTTTTATTATAATCATCTAATTTTAGTTTCAGAGCGTAATTTAATTGGATGGTTTTGACTTATTTGGAGTTGTCAGAATCCATATAGCATAGTAGAATAACCTTAGGGATTTTGAAATGTGTGTCTCAAAATAGAGCTGGGGGAAAAAAAAAAGAGGACTAGAATCTGTGTTGGTTTTAAAATCCACTTGGAGAGAGGGAAATTTATAGCCTGTGCTTCTTTGTGAACTCTCCCAGCATCACTGCTGATTCTGCACTTTGGAGGACAGATTGTCATTTCACTAGTGCCAGGTTGTTCATTTTAAATGATCTGTTCAGTACAAAATATTCTCTATTAAGAAAATTTGGGGCTGAATTCTTTTACCAAAACAGTTTCATGTCATACTAAAAGATGAAATTTGCCACATCAATAGTATTTTAAGGAAACCAGCTACAATTGATAATGAAGTGCCCTAAATACTTGAAAAGTTATGAGAGTTGCAATTCATCAGAAAGCTGTTCAGCTCCAGCTTTGTAATATTTTGAAATAGGGCCATCTAGTGGAAATATGCACCATCCCCTAACTATGAAATGATGGGTGCATCCTTTAAGACTATACATTTGAGTTTTTAAAATACCCGTTTTAATGCTTCTAAATCCAAATTACCTGTCCCTGATATAAATAGTCTGCTCAGAAATAAATACATTTCCCCTCAAGTTCTCACACTGATTGATAATATCATAATCTATCAATATACACTCAATTAGGTCTCTAAAAGTTCTAAGTTGTTTGCTTTTTCCCTCTTCCTATGAAAAACAGCTCTTTCTAGTCTGCTTCCTCTCACACTACCACCCCCTCCACCATGAAATCTTATTGAAGAATTAATGTATATAGGTGAGGCAATTTGAGAATTATACAAAGCAGTGTATGATATAGGATCAAGATGTTTGTTACAAATGTAACTGGACTGTATATGACCCATCAAACACATTGTTGAAATTGTATGAGATGTCAAAGTGTGTTTTCTTGACCTGGGTGGAGACAAAAGACGTCTAAGGAAAGATATATATAAATTTCTCATGGAGGGTTTGTTCACCAAGCTGGAGGGTTTTTTTCACCAAACTCATTTTGTTCTCTTCCTGGAAACATAGCTAAATCTCATTTCTATCTCCATGCCCAACCTTCAGTTAGGTGGAGTCCTGTGATTGAGTTCTGCCAAATGGAATGTGGATGGAAGCGATATATAGTTTATAGTTATGTATATAGTGATATATAGTTTATAGTTCTGGCTCCTAAAATGTCCTGCATCACATTCCATGTTTCTTTCATCTCCCCTCCTCACCCTCTGTCCGGTGGATATCATTGCCCAGGCAGCCCATGGGAGCCTCTATCAGCCTGGGTCTTTGATGCCTGTGTAGAGCCCTCCCCTGTTCCCTAATCCCCACAACCTGCCACAGACTGACATGGACATGAAATATGTTTTCAGTACTTTAAGCCATTGAGATTTGAGGATTGTTTGTTCACGGCCCTGATTAGCACAGGAAAGAAGAAACAACTGGAAGAAAGGAAAGATGGTGATGTGAGAGAAAGACAATAAGGTCCAAATTTCCTTCAGATTTATTTGTGAGCATTCTGACTCTTCTCCAGGATTCACATATATTCTGAAAACATCTACAGAACAGCAGAACGTAGAACCACAGAATGCTTCCTGACAGGGTTTGAGTTTATGGGGTCAGGAAGGTGGGCTGTGGATGGAGATGATGAAGTTTGGATGGAGATGATTCCCACTGCTTGAGACATGGTGAACTTGGTATGAAGTTATTACGTATGGACAACTGGGGGACAGGGTTTGTCAGCTTTAGCCAGCAGACATTTACTAATGTTATTGTACGTCATTTTATACTAATTAAACTTTTCAACTAACCCTGCTCCAGGATGTTCTGCAGATATGGTATATATAATAGGTATTCCAGTTATATTCAGGCTTGGCAGGGTGAGATTTTAGAAAAATTGTTCATCTGGGCCATTTGTGGAAGCAATACATGGCACAGGTTTAATACAGAAGGCAAATGAAGCAGAAAACTTTAGACTATGGAGATCAAAGTTTTGAAGCGGATGTGGGACTTGAGCTAAACTGTTGACAGGCAGAGAGGAAGGAGACAAACATGACTGGTGGCAGAAGGTGAAGAGAGACTAGTGAATACGGAGATATTGTTGGGGGGGGGCGGTAAAAAGGTGATTGGCCCTATAATGTAGGACTGAAGTAGAGGAAGAGGATAAAGTTAGGCAGCATAGACAAAATGAAAGGAAGTTACTAAGAACCTTGGAAACCATCACGGGGATTTGAATTTGAAGCTATAATCCGGAGCTCCCAGGCCAATCAAATATGATTAATTAGATAAGCTGGACCTACCCAAACAATTTTTTCTGGTACCCGTCATCACTCACTTTCCCCCATGGGACACTCCTGGGCATTTCAGGCTGAGAGAGGGTCTGACTGAACACAGAGTTCCTAAATCTAAACATGGAGATCATGAAAAGTATTAGTCTGTCCTCTTCCTGGAGTACCCCCTCTTCTCATCTGCTCAATGACACTGTCCCATCTCTCTAGATCCAGTTCTGTTGTGTTCTGTACTTTCAAACCTCCACTGAAGCCAAACCCAGGAAGCTGATGACTCCTTCCTTTGTGCAGCCGTGGTACCAGACATATGACTCTACTATCTCCTGCTTATTCCAAGTATTTACTAATTATCTGGTTCTCACGCTAAACAATGGATTCCTTAAAAGCAAGGGCTGTAACTTCCAGAGCTCTGTATCCCTGACGCTGAGGGCAAGGCCTACCACCTGGTAGGTACTCAGAATTAATACATGGTGAATACACAGATGGATGAATGAATGACAGGTAGTTAGATTTGTTTTCCCAAGGCTGGAGAATTCACTCACGCATTTGCCACAGCCACCGTGTACACGTATTTGTCTATATAACTGCCTTCTTTTATTAGATTGTAAGTCCCCTTGAGTCTTGCTCATCAAGATATTCTCAGCACAGTTTAGTGTCTGCCATATATAAAACGCTAAGTAAAATGTTTGCTGAATGAATGGATGCATGGATGTTTCCTGCTGTAAACACAAATTACCAAGATTTGTTGATACGATATTTTGGAAGGAATTTAATACACAAAATATTATTATTATATTATTATATATAATATATTATTGATATACAGTATATTGCTAATAAAATATATAATTATATCAAATTATTTTCATTATAGCTACTTAAACATTTACAAAAACAAATTACATATAAATTCATTGTCTATATTCTATTTCATCTATGGAACTGAAGTTTATTTACAAATAACGTGCAAACAAAAACATAACAGTAAAAAATTCAAATAATGGATATGTTCTAACAAAACAAAAACAACGATGTGATAAATAATAGAAAGATGCATTTTGGGGTTTTGTGCTTCATTGTTTATTGTCTTGATATTGAACATGCTAGAAGGATATTTGAATCATTGAACATTGTTTTTATCTTTCCTTTTAAACAATGATGTTAATTTCAAACCAGTTAATTGTTTTATTGGGCTGATCTCCTTAATCGTAGCCTGCAAAATGCAACAGAAACAAAATATTCTAAGAGTAAGAAGACATAATGAAAACATCGGCATTTTACCTGTTTTTTATCACCTCACCGAATCAACTGTTGCTGGACATGGATGGAAAGCTTCCAAAGATGGAAGCTTTACTGTGAGCTGCTGTGTCTGTGAGGTAGCTGCATTCACCACTTCCCTACTTCTGAATGACTGAGAAATTTTTATTCATATCTTGCGCCAAACATCACATGGCCTCCACTTGGCTCCACACAATTGTAAACACACATGCAAATTTGGGTATTAGGTTGTTAGGTGGTTGACCTAGAATATTCCCACTAAATTTTTAAAATTATTGTTGAAACAAAAACATAAAATTTAGAAATTCTTGTAGAGAACTAGAGGACACCTTCTATGATGAGGAGTTAATGATTTTAATCAGTTGTTCTTTGTTTGGCATCACTTGCTGCTGAAAGTGCAGGAATCCAACTAGAAGTAAAAACTTGAGCAAATGGACCTTGATTGGATTACTTACATGCTTCAGAAGTCAAACAACTTCTGCTCTGCTATTTGCAGGATATTAAGACAGTCATAGTCATACCAACTATGTCCCATAGATGGAAAGTTTAATATTCAGCTCAAAGCTCCATCTCTGGCACCGAGTATGTGACTGTCCACCTCTGTAAGTAATGAAATTGGCCATGAAGTTGTTGATGATATTAGTTTCTGTCTACCTCTAAGACACTAATTTTTTAAAAATTTCAGAGTGGGGATTTGTAGAACGCTCCCTCTTACGGATCTTCTAATCAACATGAGCAAGTATCCTTTTTCCATTCACCCCCTTGGAAATAATGATGCCTTGTATAGTACAGTGATAGAATTTTTTTAAAGCAAAAGAACAAGATGAAAGAAACCTACTAAAAGATAAAGGAATTTATAGAGAAATTAAATATGCTTAAATAAGTGCTTAAAATGAAGCACAAAGGCTTTCACATTTCTGACTGGAAGTTTGAAAGGGAATTTTGATGGAACTTGCATTTCAGTTCCTGATTACAAATTCAGTCTGGTGATGGGGTCCTGCACTCAGTTCAGCTATCTGTCCCACATCATCTGAAATCCATGGCCTCAATCTCATGTCTGCTCTGACTAGTATACTCTTTCAGGGGTCAAACCAAGCTGACTTTTAAAAACATACCTGTAAAGATTCCTCAAGAAATTAAAAATAGAACTTCCCTATGACCCTGCAATTGCACTCTTGGGTATTTACCCCAAAGATACAGATGTAGTGAAAAGAAGGGCCATCTATACCCCAATGTTTATAGCAGCAATGGCCACAGTCGCCAAACTGTGGAAAGAATCAAGATGCCCTTCAACGAACGAATGGATAAGGAAGATGTGGTCCATATACACTATGGAGTATTATGCCTCCATCAGAAAGGATGAATACCCAACTTTTGTAGCAACATGGACGGGACTGGAGGAGATTATGCTGAGTGAAATAAGTCAAGCAGAGAGAGTCAATTATCATATGGTTTCACTTATTTGTGGAGCATAACAAATAACATGGAGGACATGGGGAGTTAGAGAGGAGAAGGGAGTTGAGGGAAATTGGAAGGGGAGGTGAATCATGAGAGACTATGGACTCTGAAAAACAATCTGAGGGTTTTGAAGGGGCGGGAGGTGGGAGGTTGGGGTACCAGGTGGTGAGTATTATAGAGGGCACAGATTGCATGGAGCACTGGGTGTGGTGCAAAAATAATGAATACTGTTATGCTGAAAATAAATAAAAAATAAATTTTTTAAAAAACCTGTAATTATTAGACCCTTGTTAGATCCTAATTTAAAGAAGTGAGTTTATTGACAGAAGACACCCTGTCACCTTATCTCCTGGCTCCTTTTCCCTGCCTACTGTGTTGTAGCTCCTTCCAGGTTTTGTGGACTGGTTAATGAGCTCTTATATAAAGCTCAATTTAATTGTACGGTATTCATAAATTTCCCACAAGCTAGAGTGCCCTCTTGTGGGAATATCCAGTAGATATTCAGGTACTACCAACCATCTGAATTTATGAGTCCACACTTCCCAGGTGTGGTAGGTAAGCTGAATGTCCTCCCCCACTGTATTTTATTTTTATTCAACTCATCTTGTTCATGGGTTTCATTGCCATAGGTAAATTGGAAGGGGTAGAATTATGGTAGGCAGTAGCCAGTGGTATAAGAATATATTTTCCAAAACAATATTGATTTTCTATTTTTCTTTTTCTTTTTAAATGTAGTGGTAGTAGGAGATCAGGAAAGTATAGAATAAGTCAGAATGTAGGTCTCAAGTTCAAGAAATTAGTAGATGTCTTTAACTCTAGTCACCAAAGAAACATTTATGTGGGTTGTCAAATGCCTCATTGAGGATCTATATTCTTCCTGGGATAAGTAAGCATTCACGAACTTACTCTCACCTGACTGTCAGTTGTTTGCATCTCATCAGAAGAGAGTCGAGAGCTCTAGCCTAAGAAGGATGAAGAATTTTAGTCTAAAGTGTAGCTATTATAAGATATAATAAGGATTGCTAATAGCTTAAATGCATAGTTTTCTTACTACTTCAAGGCATACATCTTTAAAAACTTTCTATTTGGAAGAACTTCAAGCATATACAAAATAGTATACGAAAGGAGTATAATCCCCCCATTTACTTATTAGACAACACCAACAATACAACTCATTACTAATCTTATTTCCTCCAAACCTTTTTCCTCCCTCTCCAGTTATTTAGAAGTAAATTCCAGGCATTGTACCCTCTCACCCATAAATATTTCAGAGGATATCTCTGAGAGATAAGAACTCCTCTTTAAAAATAAAACCACAATATCATCATGTAAAAAATAACAACTATTCCTTAATGTCATAAAAGATCAAGGTGGTGTTCAAATTTCCCTCATTGTCTCTCATTTTAAAAAGAGCTGATTGTTGGGACACCTGGGTGGCTTAGTGGATTAAGCCTCTGTCTTTGGCTCAGGGTCCTGGGATCGAGCCCCACATTGGGTTTTCTGCTCAGCGGGGAGCCTGCTTCCCCCCCACTCCGCCTGCCTCTCTGCCTACTTGTGATCTCTATAAAATAAATAAATAAAATCTTTTTTTAAAAAAGGAAAAAAAAAGAAAAAGAGCTGATTATTTTAGTTTTAGGTTTACAGCTGTACTGAGAATAACGAAAAGAAATCTCTAATAAGAAATCTCTAATAAGAAAATCTCTATTTTCTGCTCTCTCACACATTCGTAGCTTCCTCCATTATCAATATCCATCACCAGAATAGTGCTTTATTTTATCTATCTATCTATCTATCTATCTATCTATTTTTACCAAGGATAAGCCTACATTGACATACCACAGCACCCAAAGTCCATAGTTTACCTTAGAGTTCAGTCTTGGTGTTGTACATTCAATAGGTCTGGGCAAATGTAGAATAACATATATCCATCATTACAGTATCACACAGAATATTTTCATTGCCCTAAAAACCCTCTGTGTTCTGCCCATTCATACACCACTCCCTGCCCCCTGACCTGGCAACCACTGAACTTTTCACTGCCTTCATAGTTTTGGCTTTTCTGGAATGTCATATGGTGTGAGTCATACAGTACTCAGCCTTCTCAGATTGGCTTCTTACTTAATTATATGCATTTAAAGCTCTTTCATGTCTTTTCATTGGTTGGTATCTCATTTCTTTTTAGTGCTGAATAATATTCTGTTGTCTGGATGTACCACAGCTTATCTATTTACCTACAGAAGGACATCTTGGTTGCTTCCAAATTTGGGCAGTTATGAATAAAGCTGCTGTAAATATTTGTATATGGGTTTTGTGTGGACATAAGCTTTCAACTCCTTTCCTTAAATACCAAGAAATGTGACTGCTGGATCATATAGTAAGAGTATGCTTAGTTTTGTCAGAAACTGCCACAGTCTTCCAAAGTGACTAATGTTTTGCATTCCCATTAACAGTGTATGAGAGTGTCTGTTGCTCCACATTCTCACCAGCATTTGGTGTTGTCAGGATCCCAGATTTTGGACCTTCTAATAGTTGTATAATGGTATCTCATTGTTCTAATTTTTCAATTTCTTTGATGACATACGATGTGGAGCATGTTTTCATATGCTTAGTGGCCATCTGTATATCTTCTTTTTTTAAAGATTTATTTATTTATTTGAGAGACAGCATGAGCAGGGGGAGAGGCAGAGGGAGAAACAAACACCCACTGAGTGGGGACCCTGACCCAGGGCTCCATCAGGACCCTGAGATCATAACCTGAGCTGAAGGCAGATGCTTATCTGATTGAGCCACCCAGGCACCCCTGTTTATCTGCTTTAGTGAGCTGTCCGTTAATGTCTTTGGCTCATTTGGTACACTGCGTGTTCATTTTCTTACTGTTGAGTTATCATCTCTTTTATCTGTAGGTTCTCTTACTCTCCCTCTCTCATTTTGTCTTTCCCTTCAATATATTTTTGTTCAAGAAACAGTCACTTTTCTACAGTTTAGACAAACGGGTTTTTCTTAATGTATCATTTTGATGTTGTTTAGGAGTTAGAGGAGTCTGTCCCTGTATTATTTCGTTAAAATGAGTAGTTCAATCTAGAAACTTGATAGGATTCAGTTCGATTTTTTGTTTGGCAAGCCTACTTCTCAAGCAGTGAAGCAGTCTTCCACCAGGAGGCGCACATGCTCTCTTTGGGACAGAAGCAGCTTTTTGGTGGGGGTGGGGAGCGGCTTGGTAAGTAGTCTCCATGTCCAAATGTGGAATTTGTACTCAGGACCCCAAGATTAAGAGGCCCATGCTCTAACCACCGAGACTTCAGCAGCTTTTGATGATCACCGTATTCATTAATTAACAAGCTAATGGTTGCTGAACAGTGACGTTTTGCCTCTGCAATCCCTTCTTCTTTTACTAGGCTTTTATGCTTCTTTGATTAAATTTTCCTTCACCAACTATTTTGTTACTCCAAGATGCAACTTATAGACAGATGCCAGAAAAATGCTTGATTTTTTTCTCTTCACTTAACAGTTTTCAAAATAATGAGTTGCTTCCCTAACACCATTCCAAATGACCAATGAGTTGTTTTTTTAACTCATTATGAACTCATTTACGTGGATCTATTTTTTTTTTTTAAGATTTTATTTATTTATGTGAGAGAGTGCATGAGCGGTGGGGAGGGGGAGAGGAAGAGAGAAAAGCAGACTCCCCACCAAGCATGGATCCAGATGCAGGGCTTGATCCTGGGTTGAGATCACCACCCCAGCAGAAGGAAGACTGTCAACCAACTGAGCCACCCAGATGCCCCATGTGCATCTATTTTGATATTTTTCATTCCACTGTAGTCATTATACTTATTGACACTTAAATTCTTTTATCTTTGACCAGAGGAAGTCTGTTTAAGTTGGCTCCTGAATCCTTTTGACATGAACCTTCTTTTTTTTTTTTTTTTAAAGATTTTATTTATTTATTTGACAGAAATCACAAGTAGATGGAGAGGCAGGCAGAGAGAGAGGGAAGCAGGCTCTCCGCTGAGCAGAGAGCCCGATGTGGGACTCGATCCCAGGACTCCGAGATCATGACCTGAGCCGAAGGCAGCGACTTAACCCACTGAGCCACCCAGGCGCCCCAACATGAACCTGTCTTTAGAAATTTCCCTACTTTCTGCTTAGGCAAGATGTTCCTGGTTTCTTTTACATGTATTAATTCAGACCTGGAATTAGCGATTTCTCTATGGCAATGGTTCTCAGAGTGTTATGGGGGAATCCCTGAGAGTCCCTGTGATGCTTTTATGGGGTCTGTGAGGCCAAAATGATTTTCATACTAATACTAAGATGCTACTTTCCCTTCTTAATTTTCAGTCTCTCACAAATGTATATAGTTTCCCAAGGGCTACCAGGTGTATGATATTATGACTGAATGTAGAAGAGGTTTTAAAAATTATGCTGTCATTTATTAGGCCAGACGTTAAAGAGATTAACAAAAATGTAAAAGGATGGCGCTCTTCTCATTAAATAATTTTTGTTAATGGATATTTTGTTATTTTAAAATTTATTTTAATGTATAATGTAGTAAACATCAATAGGTATAACCCATATACACAAAAGCTCTTTGGGGTCCTCAATAGCTTTTGAGTTTAAAGAAATTTGAGAAGCAAAATGTTTGAGAACCGCTGTTCCCAGGAGTCTTGACTCCTTTTAATAGAAAATGATATTTAAGTCACAATCTGGGAGCTAGAGATGTTCGTAGTTACTGGATTGGCCATTGTTTGTAGGCCATTTCAATGGGCAGAGCTAAGATAAAATGATAAATATATTTAAAGATAAAATACATCAGGAGTTTTTCAATTACTGAATTACTCAGTAATTGAAATTACTAAGTAATTGCTCAGTTACTGAGTCTTTCAATTCAAGTTCAGGATTTTAGAGTTAACTCTAAACTCATACAGTTTACCATTTGTATCTCCTTTCCCCCATTGCAAAAAATCCAGCATAAATGTTTATTTTCAGTGTCAGATGAATAATACCACTACCGACAATATAATTACCTAAAACAGTTTAAGATTGTTTTGACAGTTCCTTTGTCATTCTATATAGATGTACAATAATTTGATGTATTAAATTTACTTGAAATGGTATGTTTGGCCGGGGGTTGGTTATGCCGCCTAGCAGATCAGTTAGATTCATGTGTTCTTACTTTTGATTTTTAGAGGAAATTGTGTAAATTTAATTTTGCTTTATAATAATATGTTTAGCTGGTTCTAGAGTAAATTCTGTTACATAGAATATATCCAGACACCTGGCTTCTTTCCCTGTTTCCCTATCCTATTCCCTTTCTCCCCCAATTGGTAAAGTCTTAAATCAAAGCAATAGTTTTCTTTCTTTTATTTTTAAAAAATCTAAGCAAACATGTATATATATATATGTCATATTAATACCACTCTTCTCTTTTTGGATAAAAGGTAGATACTATATGCACTTCTCTCCACTTAGTTTTACACTTAACAATATATCCTAGAGATCATTCCATAGTTGTAATACAGAGCACTGCACCATAATTTATTCAGCCAGGCCACTATTGAGGATTTGGGGGCTAATTTCCAGTGTTTTATTGTAAATGGTGCTGCAGTGAATATTCACGCACATTCTTTTCACATTTTTAACATTTTATCTTTTGGATAGAGTCCTCGATGCGGGATTGCTGGGTCAAAGCATGAATGTGTCCAATTCTGTGAGATATTTAGCTACTCCTTTAGCCTCCGCAGTACAGATGAAGGAACAGAGACTGCCCGAGGTCACTTCATCAGTCACTGATACCGCTGGGTTTTAAACCGGGAAGTAAACGTTCCCCACGCTCTCTAGGTCATGGCTTCGAAGCAGAGTACCGAGGTGGGAGAGGGAGGTGAAGAATTTGCATTTGGACATCACGGTCTTGGGATCACGTATCCTTTCCTCCCAGGTCCCAGTACACCACTCGGGCCCTCAGACCTCTCCTCTTTTGTTCTTTCCGTCACTTTGCCCTCTTCTCCCTCTACTAAAACGCGCCCCCCACCTACCCCCGGCTCGTCGGGGCGGAGGAAGAACGCGCAAACCCAGCGGCTCTGCAGAAATAGCGGGCGGTGCGGAGGCAGGACCGGAATGACGTCATAACCGCGCGCCGCTCCCAGGCGTCCTCGCAAGGTCGCCTCGGAAGCGGAGAGCGCGACTAAGTGACAAGACCCTGGTCAGGGGCGCTCCGTGGCCTGCCTTGGTACCCGTGGCGACATGTCGGGGTACACGCCGGACGAGAAACTGCGGCTGCAGCAGCTCCAACAGCTGAGAAGGCGATGGCTAAAAGACCAGGAGCTGAGCTCCCGGGAGCCGGTGCTGCCCTCGCAGCGGATGCCGCCTATGGAGAGATTCTGGAATACGTTGTTTCGGGAACAAACCTCCTGGAAGAACGTGGTGAGTGATGATGGGCTTCCTTCCCTCTGATGCACACACCGCGTCGCGACCTCCGGCCTGCTGCTGGACGCCCGCTCGTTGTAGCCGCACCAAGGACTGACATCCCTAGGCCCGCAAGTCCCGGTAGTTCCTTGGGGGAGAAGCGGATTCAACGGAGATTTACATTTAGCATGGACGCTCTCTTGTCCCAAGAGAGCTCTGGAGTTCAGGAGCAAGTATGGCTTTGGGAGAGTCATTCCCTTTTGCTGTCAGATATGATGAAAAGGGGGGCCAGTCTTTGCTTAGGTTTTACAGACTGACAGAAGGATTCCCTTGAGTGAAAATTCTGTGATTTTAGTGTTTAAGGACACCTGTCTGCTTTTCAAGGTTGAGGTTATAGGGAATGACAGTACACCCAACTACCAGAAGACAGGGGGAGCCCCTAATTGGTCGTGCAGCCCCATGTGATCACCATGAAAGATAGGGTCTTAATTGGTATGCTTAATGAGTTATATTCAAGAGCCACCTTTCTGAACTACCACTATGTTCTTTTAACACAGTTTAATTTAAAAGTGCCGTTTCTGGACTTTGCACTGAAGAAAACCACTCATTTCAGAGCTATCTTTATTTTCAGGGTTTCTGGACATTTTCTTGAGGTCTTTAAATTACATCAATTTTAATGATGAACACTGTATCTCAGAATTGTTTTCAATAAGTATGACATTGGCTAATGATACTATGAAGTAACACTTAAGTACTTTCTGTCCTGCATTTTGCTGAAGGTTTGACATGTGTTACTTTAATTCTTTCCTTCTGTAAGGTAGAACTACTCCTAATCCTTATTTTTTTTTTTTAATTGTGCTTTTTTTTTTTTTTAAGATTTTATTTATTTATTTATTTGACAGAGAGAGAAATCACAAGCAGGCAGAGAGGCAGGCAGAGAGAGAGAGGGGGGAAGCAGGCTCCCTGCTGAGCAGAGAGCCCGATGCGGGGCTCGATCCCAGGACCCTGGGATCATGACCCGAGCCGAAGGCAGCGGCTTAACCCACTGAGCCACCCAGGCGCCCCCTCCTAATCCTTATTTTAATGAGACCTACAAAAACTGAGTGAGTTATCCGTGGTCACAGAGCTAGGAATTGAAGGAGTTCCCACCAAGATCCAAGTGTATCTACTTTCTTACTGTAATGCCAAGTCTTGTGCAAATTTTTCTGAGCAAGTGTTCTTAGACACTTATTTAGGGTGGTAAACCCTAAAGAGGGTTTCAACCCTCTTCTCACCTTTTGTATCCTTGACATTACTTGTTTTTAGCAGCTGCTGGTTGAAAGTTGACCCAGCCATCAGCCAATGATGTAAGGAAGTAAATATTTTAGTCTGTTTTTCCTTACTTTGAGTTAGTTTTTCTTCCATAATCATATGTACTATAACACCTGGAATCTAGTTTATCCCTGGAAAGATAGATGTGTTTCAGTCAAATTGGCTGCCACGGAAAAAGTTCCGTTTTCAGTTTTATTTTGCCTTTCTCTTTTAAAATAGTGTGCCTGAAAGCATCTCAAACAGACCTTGGTACACCCCTATCCCAGTATGTAAAACATTCTTTTTCAAGCTTTGGTGTGCTCAAGGTCATCTGCCTTACACCTAGAATGGTGCAAGTGACATTGATTGTGGGTATCCGAAATTGATAAATTAGGGGGTTGACTATACCTGAAAAATTCTGTAGGTTTGATTACTTTAAGTTGATTAAAATTATTCTTTCATTACTTATGTTATGTTTATCTTTAGTAAACCTATAATAAGGATGTTTTTAGAAGTCTTTACAATATTTATATCTATCTATGAAAACTTTACTGTAGCTTTGCTAAATGTTACTTGTCTTAAGCCTTGTTTACTGTGAAGTCTGTAGGTATCCCCTAGCAGGTCCTATGTTTAATGAAAATATTTGAATGGGTGAGGTTAGTTACAGACTATAAGGAAGTATGTAGCATGTAGATATTTTAAAATAATCATGACATTATTATACCATTGATGCTTTTTTCTGCCACAGACATTAAAAAATGGGATATTTGTATGTATGTTTCTTTTCCCTCCAGATTTATAAGGCGTACCGACACAGTGTCTTTGCTTTTACTCATGTACTTATACCTGCCTGGATTATTCATTATTATATTAAATATCATGTGAATGTAAGTATGTTTAAAGTATGTATTTTTCAGAATTTACTTTTAATATTGTACAGAATTATTTCCTATGCTGGCATAATTTATGCTGCTTTACTTAGTGGAAATAATCTTCCTCTTATAACTGGTTTTGAACTGCTTTAAATAAAGTAGTTAAGTAAAAGGTTTAATGAAACTTAAGTAAGTATGGTTTTTCAAAAAATTAATCTTTATATTAGTTGATTACAACTTGAAATGCATTTTCTCATAAAAACAATGTTTAAATAATCAGAATGAAGCTGACCCAATAATACTAACATAAACTCTGGGTTCTAAATAAGAAGGGAGCAAAGATAAAAGATAAATTCAAATTAGAGGTCTTTGTCATCATCCCATTTCCCTTTCCTTCATTATGTCTGATGTTTTACCATTTTCTTTCTTTAGAATCCAGGATGTCCAAAAGCTTGAACTTTGTGATGGAAAGATCTCGCATGGGGTGATTGAGCTGAGGCAGTTGCCATATTTTAAAGCCAAGGGATAGTCTGGTATAGGCGTTGGATTCAAGGCACTATGAGGAAGGAGTGTGTTTCAGGGAATGGTATAGAAAGGAGAGCAGTGGTGGCTGCCTGGCATGGAATGTCATGACCCAAACAGATTGAAGAGGGCATTCTGGTACCCAGTGAGGATATTAGGTCTCAGGTAGAGGGGGAACTTGGGGTGAGGTTGGGGTTGGTGAATAAACCTGTTTGGAGAGCAGCAATGGTAGTAACCTGGGGTAGGATATTGGAACCTGAGGAAGGGGAGGAGAACATCTTCAAGAAGGGTGGTTTGGGGCAGTGGTGAAGGTGGCAGTCTACATTACAGAAGATATCAGGACCTGAATGAGGTGAGGTTATTTATACTGGTGTGGGATGGTAGTGACAGGAGATTGTTTACATATAGGAAGATTGATCAAATAAGTACATGTATTGATGATAACAGACTGAGAATTCTCATTGTCAGAAAAGGGAATTCCACATGGACTGGAGAACCCTGTGGTACTGGAATGGAATTAGAATTTGGTATGAACATATGGTTTTTAATATGTACTGATATAGAATTCTTTATAGGTGTAAATGTGGATAGTCTAGGTCTGACCACTGACAGGCCTGGGAGCAGTGCCACTGTATGGTAATTAGCATATCTAGCAGCCTGGTCTTATCCAATTCTCCACTGAAAGGATCCAGAACTCCTTTTAAAATTCTGATTGCTGACATCATTCTTGTTCTTCACTAAGCAGATTATGTTCGTTCATCAGTATATTATATACAGAGTGCCTAGTATGTCATCTTCCTTTATTGCTCTGGAAAGAATAGGCAAGATAAAATTCCTGGAGTTTGTAGAAAGTTGGAAGATGGGTATGATGTGGGTAAGAGTATGGAGGAGAAAAGTTATTCCAGCTAGGAGGAAAGATAAGGAGTCAGTAATGTGCATATCATATCTACCCAAGACTGAGGAAGTGTCTAGAATAGCATGTCTGTTGGCTCAATGGGCTAGGACCATTTAATGGAAGATCTTGAAGGCTAGGCAGAGAAGGTTGATGCTTATCTGGTAGACAATGGGATCCATTTTTCAGTAGGTGAGTGAGTTGATGAAAGTAGTATATTTAGGAAAACGTTAAAAAATTCATATAATAAGGGTAATTGGAGGGAGGAAAGTACTGACATCAGGTAAATCAGCTCCAGGCTACTGTACTGTAGATGTTAGTTGATGAGAATCTTGTTAGGGTGAAGATGGCAGAAATGGAAAGGAAAATTGAAGCCAGAAGACATTATTTAAGGAAGTCATAGCTCAAGTTGGGGATGAAACCAAAAGTACTTATGACTCTAAAATTTCTAGCCTTGGAAGTTATAAATAGGGTTTTGCAATGGGGTAAATTTGTGTAGTAGCATGTGTTGTTAATACGTTTTGGGGATGTCCAAGTGGACATGGCCTGTCTTATGTGTTAAAAACATGAAATTAGTGGAGGCTAGTAGGAATTAGAATTGTAGTTCAGTGTTTTCACTTCATAAACCACCAGAAAATTTTCCCAAAACCGTTAAAAGAGGCTAACAATTTATATGTCTAAGGGTTAGAATATAGTTTGTTTCTCTTATTGATGGGCTTAAACAAAATTTTATATTTATATCCACCTGCAAGTCCACAGGCCATTTCATATCATCATGTCTGTTATTTTTTACTCTCTTAACATGCAAGACTCTAGAGAAAAATATGTTTCTACTTTCTGTCTGCAAGTATTTTTTAACATCCAAGACTGGTTTTTACGTGCAGAAGAACTGTTCACAGTTACCTGGAATATAAATTAAAATTCATTTTGTTAGTTTCAAATTTAGAAATCTCCTTTTTTTCCTAATTCTTTATATTCAGTTTTAAAATTCTTTTAAACTACTTAAACATCTAGTAAAATATGAACGATCTCCTTTGTTCTTATTGTCTTTGGGTTATTTCAGGTTGAACTCTCCTAAAACAATTCCACTTACAAACATAATCATATTCTTTTATGTTTTAAGCTGCATTTATACATTTTATATTTACATGTTAATTTTTATTTTTAAGTATTTATAGGGCAAATTAATAACCCTAAGAAGCAAAATCTTTTTAAACTTATAGTCACAAACCTAAATCAATTATGCTTTGTAACCAGAACCCTAAAACTAATCTCTTAGAACCTCTCATAGCCAGATTGATTACCTTAAACATTACAAATGCTCTAAATAACAGAATATATGGATTATACCTGTGTTTTAAGAACTTAACTAAATTTGACATTTATTTATTTATTCTGTAGTCTTAATCTTTGTTATATCTGTATTTAACTGAATTTTTCTAGGCAGATTCAATAAGCTGCAGTTACTGGTTTGACAATTCAAGACTTTAATATAGTTGCTTATCTGAGGGAGTCATACTTCCAGATGATTTTTTGCTAAGCCACAGATGGATGTAATTAAAGGTTTTGTGTCAGTTGAGGTTCCAAGGCCTCTTCCTTACCTTGTTTTTTCTCTGGATTCAGGTAGGTCTGCATCCTCTTTTTTTTTTTTTTTTTTTTTTTAAGATTTTATTTATTTGTCAGAGAGAGAGAGAGAGCATGCGCAAGTGAGCACATGCACAAGCAGGCAGAGTGGCAGGCAGAGGCAGAGAGAGAAGCAGGCTCCCTGCCAAGTAAGGAGCCTGATGCGGGACTCAATCCCAAGACCCTGGGATCATGACCTGCGCGGTGCCACTGCTTAGTGCCACTAAGGCAGTAGCTTAACCTACTGAGCCACCCAGGCATCCCGGTCTGCATCCTCATTACTATTGCAGCCAGTTTGCTTCAGCTAACACCTTTCCTGACTAATTAAATTTTGTGTTCTCTCTAAGGACATTTCAGTGTCTTCTTGTTACTGGCCCCAGTACTTAAGAGACAGTTTAATGTATTTACATTGTATTCTGACTTTATCTCCTGCTTTTGGCTCCAGTTTGAGTCTTACATTATGCCAGTCATATTTTAATAAAATTTTATTCATGTGGTACCTTGTGCATATGTATATGCTTAATAAATACATTTATGTAACAAACATTTTTAGCACCTCTTGTGTGCAAAGCACTGTTCTAACACAGGGATATAGAAGTAAGCAAAGCAGATTGAGTCTCTGCCCTCATGAAGTGTGTATTTTAGTCTTGGAGACTGGTAATAAATAAAGAGACATATAATGATGTTACAGGAAATGATAATCTATGGAAGGAAAACGAAACAGGGTAAAAGACTAGGTCTCTCTGGGGAAGTGCTGTTTGAAGAGACACATAAATAAAATGATGATACAGATCAAGCAGATACCTAGAAGAGCATTTCAGGTAGAGGACTCATTACATATGAGGCATAAGCAGGCCCAACTGATTAGACTAATAGTAAAGGAACACTGTGGCTACAATACAGAAAGAGAAAGAGATCAGAGAGGTGGCCAAGGGCTGAATTGTATAGGGCTTTAGAGATCACAGCAAGAACTTTGGCCTTTGCTTTACGAGTTATGAAACTTTGAGCAGAGGAGTGATCCAGCTGGGGTGGCTCAGTTGGTTGAGCAAGTGCCTTCAGCTCAGGACATGATCGTGGAGTCTGGGGATGGAGTCCTGCATCCAGCTCCCTGCTCAGTGATGCGGTGAGGGGGGCGGGGCAGTGTCTGCTCCTCACTCTGACCTTCCCCCTCTCGTGCTTGTTCTCTCTTTCTCTCAAATAAATAAATAAAACCTTTAAAAAAAAAAAGTCACTTCTGCTGTTGTGGATAATAGAGTAAGAAGGCATGGGTGGGTGGCGGACACTAATACAGGTAAAACAAAAATGCCAGAGGCTTGAACAAGGGTAGTAGTACTAGGTGGTGAGAAAGTTGGATTCATGATAAAATCTCAAGACAGAACCAAAGGGATCTGCTGAGGAATCAAGGTTTTTGGTCTTTGTTAACTAAGAGAAAAAAGTGCCATTTGCTACAATATGGAACCATCTGGGGCTGAGGGGATGTTATAAGTTGGACCTGATTAAGTTTGAGATGAGTAGTAGAGAGAGCCAAGTAAAAATCTTGAGTGAACAGTTAAATGTATGAGTTGAATTTGGTGAAAGTTTGGAGCTTAAGTTAAAAACTTGGGATATATTGTATTTTATTTTAGAAGAAACTCTCAAACCATAATTAATAGAGCATTACTTTTATTGCAGACAAAACCATATGGTGTTGTTGAAAGGAAGCCCAGGATATTCCCAGTAAGTCTTAATATGTCTGATTTTTCTTTTATTAGTTTTCTCTCTCCTTTATGTCCCTAAGTGATCATTAAAGTGCTCCTTTCTTCTCATTGTCATTTTAAGTACCTGATTTGTATATTCTTATTAAAAAAAAAAAAAAGAAGAAATACTGTGAGGCAGCAGCTATAGTTGAAAATGGGAGGTGAGCATATTTCTTTTGAAGCCGGCTGTAAAACTTGATGACCTTTGTAGTCCTGAAGTGAATTGAAGATACCAAGTTTTTCACTGGTTCCCCTGTTTTCATGTAGGGTTAAGGACTTAGGGCACTAGCCTGAGCAGACACTTGAGCATAGTAACAGCAACTGAATTCCTCTGTTATTAATTCCAAACTGTCATTTCTTATGGCAGTTTGACCTTAACCAGTCCATCTGTGAATTCAAAATCTGTTAATGTGTACTTTAAGTTTTGTGATGTAACTATGTAGGCTATTATCCTAATTTAAAATTGGGTCTTTAAAGCATTAAAGGATTAGTTAGTTATCAGTTGGTATTTTTACTGGTTTTGCAAGGTTATTATTTAAGCATAGCAAAATGCAGATTATGTTCTTGTTCTTTTTCTAGTCTTAGATAATGAACTACCATCAATCTCTAAGTTCTATAATTTTAAAAAACAGAACTCTGTTGGTTCTTGCATCAATCAAATGACATCGTCACAGTAATCCATACTTGTCTGCAACAGAAGGGAACTTAAGGGTGAACCACCAAAATTAACTAACCCTTTGGTTGAAACTTAGCTTTAAGAAATAGGGTATTTCTTCTGTATTTTGTGTATAATAACGGTGTGTGTGTGTGTCAGGGTTTGGGTAGTCCCAAAATAAGAATTATCTTAACTGGTTTCACTAGTTGGGTAATTTATTTAATCTTCCATTGACATATTTATTTATCACTTTTTTTTTTTTTTTTTTTTTTTTTTTGCCATTGCTGTTCAAAGGGAAAGAAGGGTGAGGCTCTTTAGAGGACCACAATGATTCTATGGCATTTTGCCTAGTTCTGGGTTTTTGTTTGTTTGTTTGTTTCGTTTTGTTTTTTGCCACTATGGTTCTGTTTCTGTGCCATTGACTCTTTAAGAAACTTCCCCTGTGTGGACCTGAAGAATGCTCATTTGTATACTTACTAGAATAGGATAGATAGTAACAAACCCCAGACCTCAGCGGCTTAACAAAACAAAGGTCTGTTTCTTAGTTGACATCATAGACTGATATGCATCAGGTGTTTTCCACAGTCTTATAGTTACACCATCTGGAATATGAGTCTTCTAAAGATCATGTTAAGGGAAAGAGGGATGGACATCTCAGAAGGATTTTAAGGTCTAAGCTTGGAACTAGCTTACATCACTTCTCTTCAGATCCTGTTGGCCAGAACTCATTGTCATTGTCCCACGTATCTATATGCTTTATTATATTTCCCAGTCTACCATGCCTGGAGTCTGTGCCACAGTCCATCCTTCTAATTACCAAATAGCTCTTTGCTTTCTTCTCCCCACACATATAACATCGTTCCTTCCCTAGGGAGAAATTCCAGAGTCCCATACCTTCACTGCAACCAGCCCCAAATGTAGGACCTCCAGATACTGTACAGTTTGTACAGGTTTAGATGTGACTTCCCATGGGATCTTAGCATCAGTGAACTAAGGCCAGTTAACTATATGCCTTGTCTCCCACACACCACCCCCAAACACACCTATTGCTCAGTGGTGGAATTCAGTTATTAGTTCTTGGCAATTCTTAAATCCCAGTGCTCAAATATAAAGATTCCTAACCCCCGCATGCAGTATGTTATTTGAATGGGCACTGATTTTGTTTTCTGGAATGCCTTTGTTCCTTGTTCTTCCTGGCCCCTGGGTCCGTCATGGGATTTTTATTTTTTTTTCTTTTCCATTTTCAACCTAGACCACGTTTTAAAATGGGTACTAGGAAGCATGCCCTTTTTAGGGTTATCTAGCATTTAAAATTTGCCTCCTCCTCATAGGGTGAGTGCCAGAGCTTGTTTTAAGCTCAAACATTCACAGGCTTTTGTTGCCTATATGTTTGGTTTCTTTGACCATCTAGTTTCCGCAACAGTTGGTAGTTATGGAAAGAAAAATACTTGATGGGAGTCTGTTTGCTTCTAGTCAGTCCCATATGCATCTGTTTTGTGTAGTTACCATGTTCTCTCATTTCTTTGTGCTCAGCTGCCTCTGTAACTACATGGAAGACATTTGAAAAACTGGTTCAAGATCGGTCTGATCTTTGCCATGGGACAGAGTCCCTCTGTTTTAGTTTTATTGGGCTTCTGTGTCTGAGGATCTTTTCATTGTTAACTCAGTATTTAGAGAACCAGAAGCAACCTGATTTTCAATATTGCAAGGTCCTGAATTTCTTTATTCTTTCCATTTTTATTTCTCCTTTTAAATCAGCATCTTCTGCCTGAACTTATTTTTCTTAAAGTACATTCCCAAGGCAGCAAGTCAAAGATAACTGTAACTTTTTTCAGCTACTTCTCCTAGAACCTCAATGCATTAGACACTCTGCTTCCAAGACACAGCTACCCCATCTTTTAGCCTACTGTTAAGCCAGTGCCATTGGTTCTATTTTTATTACAGCAGCATTAGTACCACTTTAGAGTACTAATTGCTCTGTTAGGGTAATGCAAATTGAGTAACAAATTACCCCCCAAATGTATAATGGCTTAAACATAATAAAAGTTTATTTCTTCATCAGATAACAGTCCTGAACACTACCAGGGTCAGGAATGGCAAGTATAGGGATGGGGATAATTCTGCTCTACCCAGTCATTCATGGACTGTTAGGCTTACAAAATCTGCTCTCTTAAACAAAAAGCTGAAACTAAAGCTAAGTAATTTGCCTAAAATAATACAGCTTCTTAGTGAAAGTTCTAGGATTCTCCCCTCTTATTTCTGGCTCCAAAGTCCATGCCCTTTCTACAGCACACACTGTATCTACGTTTGAAAAGATAACCTGAATCAGCTACCCAAAGTTTGTATTCTGTCCCTCACATCAAAGCCAAGTGGTAAACATGATTGCCTAACACATTCAGTTGCTAGGAATACATTACCTCCTTATATTGGAATGAAGATGTCTCCCTGTAACTTCTTTTTAGGGCTTTTCTTATTTCTTGGGGCCATGCAAAATAAACATTATCTCTTTATCACTTTATAAAGACCATTTTCATGCCCTTTCTGGACATTTTGTTTGAATGAAACTTCCCCCTTATACTTCCTTTATGTAAACTATAAGATTCTGAATATTGCTCATCTTTAGACAGCTTCTACTTTGTCTAAGTCCCTTTCAAAATGTCAATGCCAGAACTGAACTAGATTTTCCATGTGAGATCTGATCAAGTGGAACTATTATCTTTGCAGACAAAGATTTTTCTACTAATGCATCTTTGTTTTTTTAGGGTGATACAATTCTGGAGACTGGAGAAGTAATTCCGCCAATGAAAGAATTTCCTGATCAACATCATTGAAGATTACTTTAAAATTTCAAAGGCATATAAAGCCAAGTTTGTTGCTGTATAAGTGTATTTACTGAAAATATTTTCTGGAAAAGTAACTTTAATAAAGTTTACTCTGAGATACGTGTTGTCCGTTTCTTCACAAATATCGTACAATTTGCAACTCTTTGAATTATTTAACAGTAAGTAAAAATTGGATAAGCTTTAAAAAGATGAGTGATCACCTTTTCTTGGCCATTCTCAACTTGAAAAACAGGATAGAAAAGTAGTCACATGATAGATTTTTTTCTTATGCAGTATTTAATCTGATCTTGTGTTAAGGTATGTAACAGAACGAAATGTTGCAATAAAGAATTATAAAAGAACAGCAATTCCACACACTGTTTTAGAGAAGACTGAGGCATTTTAAGAGGTTACTTAGGAACTCTAGGTTGAAAAGCACATCATTCCATCTATGATTCAGTACTCACAAGCGGTCTGATCTAGCTTGATTTGTTTTATATAAGAATGTGGAAGACAAACCTTGCAAAAATTAGATAAGTGGTTACTATAAAGGACTATGCAAAAAATAAATTTGGAAGCTTTGCATAATGAATTTTACTTTAAATCGAGACACATGCCAGACAAACATCAGGTAAAGAACTGTGTGCACAAAATTAAATCCAGAGGAATTACAAATTTTCATTCATCCCCGAGATTTTGTCTGGGTATTCCTTGCTGAGCTGTCGTCGTGCGGCTACTGTTGATGCATAGATGACATAGCCCCAGGAGAGCAATACGATCGCGAGGAGCAACTAAAAAAATGCAAAAAGGGGAATACAAGCAAAAAAAAATTACTGTAAACGATACCCCCCCCTTGCCCCAACAGGTTGCCATGTACGTTGCTAAGGAGGGAATTACAGTTAAAGACTCGAATAAAAGGGGTTCTGGAGGCGAGTACACCCAGCCGCCCTTACGTAAGAAGCGGAAGAGCGTGTCGTCCAGGAAGAGGCGGAGTCGAGGTGAGAGAGTGAAAGCCTTAACACAGGAATGGATTTTGGAGTTGCTGGGCGCTGAAGAAATAGGGGGCCTTCCGCCTGCGGGCCTACGGAGTCGACCCCGTGGAGCCTCGCCAGACCAGGGACCTACCACTGAATAAATCCAGTCCAGGGTGCGGCGACTCACTGGCTTCATGGTAAGGAGGCGGCGGCTGCCCGCGGGAACGGAGGGAAACTGCAGGCCCTAGAGTAACAACCGGGGCGGCGGCTGCCGAGCGGCGGCGGCCATCTTTCAGCCGGGCACAAGCGCCCGCCCCTCGCCTCCGGGCGCGTTTCCCATCCGCGGGGCCGGCCTCTTCCGCCCGGAGCTGGGGTGGGCTCACGTGACATAGGGGCCTAGTTCGTGGTGGAGGGAGGGGATGAAATGAAGGGGAAAACACGTTAAAAATGGCCTTTTTTGCTACTTACTTGGGCGTGCATTGTCGTCCGGTCTTCTTTCATTTGGAGTGCAGTATTCATGAAAGATAATGGACCGTCGTGTGCATTTAAAAATTTATTTGAAAAAAATCTTCATTTTAGATATTACACGGGCTTCTGACGCTGGAGGGATTAACGTTTCCTCCCGCACTTGTTTCCACATAATACAGAGAGAGGTTCGTATATTCATCATTCACCTAAGAGGAACACCCACTTTTATATAACAGCGACGAATCGTTGCGGGGGGCCGTGTTAATTGAGCCATTCTTCCAAAAACAAGTCTTTGAGAACGCAGTGGCTTGTGCATATAAGTGGTACTTCTAAGACGAAGTAACGTAGCACGAATTACTTGGCATAATGTACCTGCCAATCAACAAGTGTGTTTTGAGCGTTTGTGATGTGCTTAGAACGGTAGCGCGTATCAGATACTAAGCCAGAGACAGGCATTTTGGACGCGGGCGGTTTATAGCTAGTTTAGCTCAAGAATGTTTGGGACGCTCACATCTGAGGCCTGTGGGTAGAATGGGGCCGTGGGCCACTTTAGGCTCAGACTTGGCTCTGTACATCTCGGATTTCACCGAAAGAAGTTTTTAATCCAGATTCAGGGGAATGGGGAAGGGGAAAAGTATTCTTTGAGAGAACAATGTCGTCTGTCTTGGGAAGATTTTAAGGCCCTGTTCTCTTAGGTCATCCCTGTTTATCCCTAGACTGGAGTAGATTTCTTTATGAAGACTGCATAGGACACTGGTTGGGCTCTGGCTTTGGATTCCATCCGAATCCCCGTGTTATGATCCAGATGTGCAACTGGAGGCGGTCCCTTCACCTTCAAGTAACTCAGTTTCTTTATACGCTAGAGATCATTTTAGTAGCTTCTCGCGGAGTTCGGTGAGGTTTAAATGAGACCAAGCTAGTTACCGTGTTTTCCGGGTAAGGTAGGAGCGAACATTAAGTATTGCGCCTGTACCCCCCAGAAACTAATGGTAACAAGAATGATGGTGATGGTAGTGATTTGTGCCCGGGACGGTCCTGTCGTTCTTATTCCAGGAACCGAAGGGACGGGTGGGGGAAGGGCCCGTGCTTGGCCGAGCGCTCTAGGCCCCGCCCTCTGAGCCGGCGCCCTTCTACTGCGCAGGCGTTACGCACGCGGGTGTTGTGTTTTGACGCGCGGGGGGCTGCGGAGTGGGTCTCGCTTTCTGCTGCCGTCCCCCAAGCTGCCTTTGGTGATGAGCTCCTTACGTCACAGGGTTCGCAGCAGCCGCCGGGGTCTCCGCTGTCTCGCGAGGAGGGTGAAGCGCCCCCGCCTGCTCCCGCTCCTGAGGGCCGGCGGAGAAGTCGCCGGGTACGCCTTCGCGGATCCTGCCGTCACCGACCCAGCTTTCTGGGCCGCCGGGAGCTTGGCACGAGCGCCCCAGCCGGGACTGCGTCGGTATCCGAGGTGAGTGAGATCCCGAACAATGGGGCGCGGGGGTCGGAAGGGCTGGGCGAGCCGTAGCTCCCGGCCTGGAGCGAGGCCCAAAGACCTGGGAGCTGCGGTCTGGGCCTGCGGGGCCGTCCGGGCCTCGGCGGGGCTGGGCGGGGCTGGGCTCCCAGCGGGCGGGCTGGCGGCTCCCGTGGCGCACCTGTGGATTTGTGCGGGTGGGCGGGGGAGAGTTGCGTTTCCTAGAACCTTTCCCGTGGGGCGCGAGCGTAGCGGTGTACTGGAAAGAGCTTGGTCTCTTTGGGGTGGGGGGAACCCCAGAAAACAAAACGTTCGCGTCTCATTCGTGGCATCGCCTCTCTCAGAGGTGTGGCAGAGGGGTCATAATCTGCCTGCCAGTAAAACGGGAGTAACAGTGTTTTAGTTCGTTGTGATTATGTAATGCACGGGGGCCTTATCTGCGATCTTGGCCGATGGCCGTTCTCAACCCAGGGAAGCCACTATCACCGTGACTCTTCGAGTAGTCTGTGCTGTGTTACACATTGTGGGCTAGGCTCGCTTGCCTGTGGTTTCTCCATCCATCCGGTTAGTGCAGCTTTCCTCGTGGGGTGCTGATTCCTAGACTGGCAGGGGGCAGTGCTAAGATGGAGCAGTGTTTTAAGGGCAGGAGTGAACAGAATTTTTGGTAGGTAATTTTCAGTATTATTTAAGATAGATTAAGAGTTACCCAAGATTTAAGTTAATGGTGAAGGTTGGGTTTTGTTTTGTTTTGATTCAATGAAACTCAAAGCTGTAGTCAGCCAAAAACAATCAGGCTTAGCTGAAATGAGTGGCTTTAGTGCAGCATGGTTCCCAAGCAGTTCTTTTTAGGGGTTGAAATTGGAATCAACATTTATAGGATCTCGTTAATAGATCCTGTAAGATCCGTATGACCCTTTGGAACTGGTGATTAAATTGCAGTTGAGGGAGGTACAGTAATTTCAGAAAGGTTGTAAGAGTTAGAAGCCAGATATTTTTAATACTTGGGGCTTATTCTAGTTCATCTGCTTGTAAACGCTTTTTAGCCCCTTGGATATTTTATATACAGTAATTATATTAAGAAAAAAAGATGATTTGTTATAGGCTATCATCTTTCTGGGTCTTTATAATCAGTTGTAAGTGATGAAAAGGACTAATGTTAACTTTATTTTCACGTAACATAGGGAAACACTATTAAATTTTTACTGCATGGTAATCACTATGCTAAGGGTTTACATAGAATATATGCCTTCACACAACTACCTTTTCACGTGGGTACTAGTATTTAACCCATTTTAGAATTGAGAAAATTCAAGGTTTTGGGAAATTAAATAACTTCCTCCAGATCACATCATTAAGTGGTTTTGATTTTCAACCCTGGCTCTGCGTTAGAATTAATATCATTCCCCTGTATATAATCAGCACAGTCTTTAAATGTCCAGTCTATAATGTCCAGCCTCTTGATTCTTTAGCCCCTCTCATCCATTTCCCTAGGTAAGTATGATTGTAAATTACCTAGAATTCCCCCAGAATGTGACAGGAAGGATTTTTTACCTCTGTTACAGCCGGTAGATGTGAAAATTTGGGGAAGGTTTGACTTAATCATTGTATCCTAAAGATGGTAAACTTTATTTAGAATTTGGGAGATGGTTAAGGATATGGGATCAGAAGAATTGATTTCATCTTTAGGTCTATGGGGAAATTAACTTGAAGTCCCAATTCCTAGAGTGTTAGAGAAACCTTTATTGCAGGCTTCTAGAACCTGAGCACTAAATTCGCCATCAGGTCCACCTTTACTACCCAAACCCAGAATTTATAAACCTGCAGATTTTAATCCGACTCTTAGCCATTGCTATTTTATGCCTTGATTTGTATTTTTAAAAGAGTTTTGTTGAGATATAATTTATATTCCATCCATAAAATTCACCTGTTTAAAGTATATAATCCAGCGGGTTCTGGTATATTTAAAGAGTTGTGCAACTGTAATTGAACATTTTTATCATTCCGGAAATAAACTTTGTAATCCCTCTCCGTCCTCCAGCAACCACCAGTCTATTTCCATCTATAGATTTGCCTGTTCTGGACATTTCATATGAATGGCATCATACATGTCTTTCATGACTTTTTTTTTTAAATTTAACAGAGATCACAAGTAGGCAGAGAAAGAGGAGGAAGCAGGCTCCCTGCTGAGCAGAAAGTGATGCGGGGTTTGATCTCAGGACCCTGGGATTATGACCTGAGCCAAAGGCAGAGGCTTTAACCCACTGAGCCACCCCGGCACCCCTGATTTTCTTGGTCTTCATTTAGCCTAATGAAAAGTTTCATCCTTATTGTAACATGTATCAGTGTTTCATCCTTTTTATTTCCCATTTTCATTCCATTGAATCCACATTTTATTTATCTTTCCATCAGTTGATAGGATTGTTTCTGCTTTTGAACTATTAGGACAAATGCAGCTATGAACATTCCCAGGCAAGTTTTTGTGTGGACATGTTTTAATTTCTTTTGGAAATTAAATTAAGGTGTTGAGTCCTTGATTCATATGGTAATTCTGCTTCATTTTTATCTCAGCAAATATTTGAAGAAATTTTTTTTAAAGTAATGTCTGTATGCAGTATGGGGCTTGAACTCATGACCCTGAAATCAAGAGTCACATACTCTACTGACTGAGCCAGCCAGATGCTCCATTAGCAAATGTTTTAATTTTAGCATTAGTGATGCTTTTGAAGGAGTAAATCTCTTTCTTTGACTATGTATGTCCATTGCCATTGTTTGATGTTTCTGATGAATGGTGTTCTTTATAGCTACAGATATTGCTGTGAGAAATACAATACAAATCTAGTTTATTTTTATTTGTTATGGACATTACTGATCATTCTTTAGCTTTATGCTGTGCTGCCAAAGTGGTTGACAGACTTATAAAACTAGGAAAGGGAAGACTAATATTCTTTTTTTTTTATTAAGATTTTGTTTATTTGAGAGAGAGAGAGAGAGTACATGCATGAGCAGGGGGAGAGGGAGAGGGACTCTGAGGTGAGGCTAAATCCCAAGAGCCTGGGATTATGACCTGAGCCGAAGACAGATGCTTAACTGATTTAGCCACTCAAGTGCCCATAAGATTGCTTTTTTTTTCTTTCTTTTTTTTTTTTTTTTAAATTCTGCTTAGGTGAGATTTTATCCGAACTTCAAGTTTACTACCTACTAATTTCCTTTAATAAAGTGCATTCAGTTTTTATGTGAACTGCCAAGTGTTCCGTAAGCACTAAAATTCTAATTTCCAAGATACAAATTAAGATACAATTATAAACTTATATTCACTAGTTTTTTTTTTTTTAAGTATTACATAGAGGTGCAAACTGAAATCTAGATCTCATCAGATGGCTCCAGTTTATAGAGTTAGTTTTAGGGGAAACTTGGTCTTCAATCCAGGTTCTCTGATAACCTATTCAGTTCCTTCTCCACTCTTCATTCCTTTCCCTAATATTCTGTGATCCTAAAAATTTTTATTTTTAGGCTTTTTTTTTTTTTCCTTCAGAGGAAGAGTAAAAGTGTTAGAAGTAGGGGCAAATGCTGAAAAATTTATGTAATATTAAGGTTTAAGTATATTAACAATTAATATTAGTATTATATATAGTTCGGTATATTAGCAAGAAGTTTATCATTATATGGTGTTCAAGAATAATAGTGATTTCTGTATTTCTAGTCTAGAAAATGAAAAACTAGAAGTACTTGGATCCCTGAAAGCATTCGTTCAGCATTAATTGATTTTTGATTAAGTTATATCTCTGGGAAAGTTTTAAGAGGCCCTAGATGAGCTCTTAAGTTTAATATGAAAACCGTGATGAAATAGTTACATTTTACAGTCATGAATTTTTGTTGTGGATTTTCTTTTTGATAAGAGTTCGGTATGGCCATAGTTTAGAAAGTTAAAAATCTGTTGTTTGACTCCCCTGGTAGCAGTTGACCATTGATGAAACTTCCTGTGATAGAGGAGATGGGAAAAGATGAATAATAGGCCCAGAAAACATAAAGGAAGAAGCAAGTATTTAATATATACTCAATGATTAGTATAGAATGCAGCTAAAAAGTGATTTTACAAGGTAAGAAGGCCAAAAATGTGTTGCACACCAAATTTCAGCTCTGGCAAATTGATTTTGAAAGTTATGGGTCAACATAAACTGATAAATTTAAAGCAAACAAAACTAATTGTTAACATTTTAGTGATCCATGTGGGAAAAAATGAGGGAAGGGCACTGGAAGCATGATTTCAAGAAACTTTGTGGCTGACTTTGGATTAAAAGGCTAAGCTAAGCAAGGTTTTTTAGGGATGCTGTAAGGAATCAGGAACGGAATGTGGTAGTGTAACAGTAGTATAGTAATAGCAGCAACTAACATGTACACAGTAGTTGCTGGAAGTCAGGAACTATCTTTTAATGCTTTTACAGTTATTATTTCATTTAATCTTCACTAAAAGATATTTTTTTGTGTGTGTGAAAGAATCTTCCATTAAAAACTACAGAATTGGTTTAAACAGGTGAACTTTTTGGTATGCAAATTATCTCAATGCAGTTATTTTTAAAGGTGCGTATATAATGCTTTCCACAAATAAGTAGTGATAGTGTATATTGTTCAGGGCATATGTATAAAAGATCTAAAACCATACATAGAAATAACACCCACTGAGGACTGGGGTGTTGTGGGTTTTTGTTTTCTAGAGAGGAATAGGAGAAAGGAAGATAAGGGGCATTTTAAAAAGTGGGGAATAGCCATGAGAAAATGTTAAGTTGTTAAATCTTAGTGGTGGATACTTGGGTACTTGGTGGATTTTCTATCCTCAGTTATTTTCAGTTAAATATTTCTGTTTAATCCTCTTTCAAAAGAACAGAATGATAGAGAATAGTTGAGAACTTACTATATACCAGGCCCCTTTTTTTATCTTCATAAACCCTGTGGTGCAGGTTCTATTATTGCTGATCTCCGTAGTCATACTGCTGGTGTAGAACCAGGATTCAAAGCCATGAAGTATCTGGCTTTAGGGTTTGTATTTTAAGTACTATATTACTATGCTATCCTGCTCCTTCATATTACAAGGATAATGAGCTACTCAACTGTTTCACCAAATTATATTTCACAGTCATTATTTGCTTTTTTTTTTTTCCAGATTTAGTCTTGTCTTTTTTTTAATCCGGTTACTGATGTATTTTTTTCCCTTTTACAGATAATGGCATCAGCTGCTAAGGAATTTAAAATGGACAACTTTTCACCTAAAGCTGGTACTAGCAAATTGCAACAGACAGTACCAGCTGATGCATCTCCTGATTCTAAGTGTCCTATATGTTTGGATAGGTTTGATAATGTGTCTTACTTAGATCGCTGTTTACATAAGTTCTGTTTTCGCTGTGTACAGGAGTGGTCAAAAAACAAAGCTGAATGTCCACTGTGTAAACAGCCCTTTGATTCTATTTTCCATTCTGTGAGGGCAGAAGATGACTTCAAGGAGTATGTCCTAAGGCCTTCATATAATGGTTCTTTTGCAACCCCTGATGTTCCAAGATTTCGCTATCGTACAACTATGACAAGGGATCGAAGTGCTTCTGTTTATTCACCTAATAATACCATGAATAGAAGAACAACAACTCCACCAGATAGTGGAGTACTATTTGAAGGGTTAGGCATTTCAACAAGACCTAGAAATGGTGAAGTTCCTCAACTTATGAGACAGATTGCAATTAGGAGGCCAAATGCAGATGAAAGATCTTTGCGGAAAATTCAGGAACAGGATATTATTAATTTTAGACGAACTCTCTACCGTGCTGGTGCCCGTGTTAGAAATATTGAAGATGGTGGTCGCTGCAGGGATATTTCTGCTGAATTTTTCCGTAGAAATCCAGCTTGCCTTCACAGATTAGTTCCCTGGTTAAAACGTGAACTTACGGTTCTTTTTGGAGCTCATGGATCTTTAGTGAATATTGTCCAGCACATCATCATGAGTAATGTCACTCGCTATGACTTGGAGAGTCGGGAATTTGTGTCTGACTTAAGACCGTTCCTGCTTAATCGGACTGAGCATTTTATACATGAATTTATCAGTTTTGCTCGATCTCCTTTTAACATGGCAGCTTTTGACCAGCATGCTAATTATGATTGCCCTGCTCCTTCATACGAAGAAGGTAGCCATTCTGATTCTTCAGTCATAACAATATCTCCTGATGAAGCTGAGACTCAGGAGTTGGATATCAATGTAACCACTGTTAGTCAGGCACCGTGGGATGATGAAACTCCAGGACCATCTTACTCAAGCTCAGAGCAGGTGCATGCTGCCATGTCTTCCCTTTTAAATACTTCTGATAGTTCAGATGAAGAACTTGTAACAGGAAGAGCCACATCTCAGATACAAGGAGTACAAACTAATGAAGACCTAAATAATGACAGTGATTCTTCTTCAGATAATTGTGTCATTGTTGGGTTTGTTAAACCACTAGCTGAGAGGACCCCAGAACTTGTCGAACTATCCTCTGATTCTGAGGAGTTAGGGTCTTACGAAAAAATGGAGACTGTGAAGACACAAGAACAGTCTTACAGTTCTGGTGATAGTGATGTTAGTAGATGTTCATCTCCACGCTCTGTCCTTGGAAAGGATGAGCAAATAAATAAAGATCATTGTGGTTCTGGTAAAAGAATCAAGTCAAAGAAGGAAGAGAAACACTCTACATCCTTGTCATCTCCCAGAGACCTGAGCTCATCTGTCAGAGGAGACAGAGTATATTCCCCATATAACCGTAGACACAGGAGGAGGGGAAGATCAAGAAGTTCAGATTCACGTTCCCAGAGCAGAAGTGGGCATGACCAGAAAAATCGCAGAAAGCATCATGGGAAGAAAAGGATGAAAAGCAAAAGATCCAGAAGCAGGGAGAGTAGCAGACCTAGAGGTAGAAGAGACAAAAAGAGATCAAGAACTAGAGATAGCAGTTGGTCACGAAGAAGCCAAACTCTCTCTCTCAGTAGTGAGAGCACAAGCAGATCAAGATCTCGTAGCAGTGATCATGGTAAAAGAAGATCACGGAGCAGAAATAGAGATCGTTATTATTTAAGAAATAATTATGGAAGTAGATACAAGTGGGAGTATACTTACTATAGTAGAAACAAGGACAGGGATGGCTATGAATCATCTTACAGGAGGAGGACTCTGTCCAGAGCTCATTATTCCAGACAATCTTCAAGTCCAGAATTTAGAATTCAGTCCTTTTCTGAAAGGACAAATGCTAGGAAAAAAAATAATCACAGTGAAAGGAAGTATTACTACTATGAAAGGCATAGATCAAGGAGCCTATCCAGTAATAGATCAAAGACTGCATCTACAGGGCCTGACTGGGTAAGAAATGAAAAGCCTGGAGGGAAACGAAAATACAAGACACGGCATTTGGAGGGTACTAACGAAGTGGCTCAACCTTCTCGTGAATTTGCTTCTAAAGTAAAGGAAAGTCATTACCAAAAATCCTCATCAAAATTTGATGGCAGCCACAAAAATGAGAGTGACAGCTTTTCAGACAGCCGGTCATCAGACAGAGAGACAAAACATAAGAGGAAAAAAAGGAGGACCCGGAGCCTAAGTGTAGAGATAGTTTATGAAGGGAAAGCTACTGATTCAACTAGACATCATAAAAAGAAAAAGAAGAAGCACAAGAAGAAGCATAAGAAACATCACGGGGACAATCCTTCACGTTCGCCCGTTGTAATTACCATTGACAGTGATAGTGATAAGGATTCTGAAGTAAAGGAGGATACAGAATGTGACAATGGTGGTCCTCAGGACTGTCTACAAAATGAGTTTCTGCCTCCTCCCTTGGAACCATTTGAAGCTAAAGATGTAGTTACAATAGAAGATGAATTTGGCATCCTGGACAAGGAATGTAATATTACCATGCTTAATAATAACTTGAATAATGCCAACAAAACTGTGGATAATATTCCACACCAGCCAGCTTCAGTTGAACAAACTCTTGATGTACGAGAAGAGAGTACTTTTGCCTCTGATTTGGAGAGTCAGCCCAGTAACGTGTCTATTCAAACTGAGCCATCAAGGCAGTTGCCATCTCCACGGACATCATTAATGTCAGTGTCACTTGGTAGAGACCATGATATGTCTTAAAACTCTGCCAAAGCATCTCATTGAGAATTCTGATGGTATTAAAAAACAAAAAAAGGAACAGTGTCATCTACTGCAGTCTATTTAAAGATGACTTTTGGTGAAAACTCTTTTCCCCCTTAAAAATATTTTAAGTAATTTTTTTTGTGTGTGTGTGTTAAAAATTTGTAAAAATCATTATTTGTTCAAAAAGTATGTATGTCCCACCCTCAGAGATATGCACTTTTAAGTGAGGAAAATGATATTGCTAGCGGTTTATTTAAAACTTGGGGTCCTTTTTAAATAAAAAAAAATATAAATTTTAGAAGTTATTTCATAAAGCCATATGGTATTGACCTATTTTTAAAGTAGTCAATGAGTATTTTTGAATTTTTTTTTTTCTTTGAGAGTTATTCTGGAAATGTGTTATAAGCTAGGAGAATCCCTTTGGACAGTCTTTATTTTTCTTCTTAAAAATTTGTATGATTCAAAACCATTTCTTCAGGTTAAATTGAGGCATTTTAATCTGCACAGTTTATCTTGACATCTGCCAAAAGCAAAATTTAAATATTTCCTTTATATACTTGTTCATCTGGACTGCCAGTGAAAGAAATGTGTATTCAACAAAATAAAAAATAAAATAGTAATACTTTAAAACATGAATCCAGAAATTTTCCTATGCAGTATTACCTTTAAAAAAAAACTGTTTTAGAGGAGCTAAAATCTTTAAAATAGTTAAGAATATACTTGTCGTAAATACTAAATTTTAGGTGATCTGCATTTAACTGCACAGCTTTAATTATTTTAGTTCTTTAATCTGATTATAAGGTATATCTGTTTTCAACAAAATGCAGCTATGTAGCTTTTAACTTACTAAAAACAGCTTGCCAGACATCTTTTACATTGGTAATTCTTGTACACAAAGTGGTTACGTTTATGTTTTATTCTGTTTTAGAGATGACAAAGTGCTCTCCATCTAACCTAAAGTAAAATTGCCAGGGAAGAACAGAACTTGGATTAAGTCTAATTCAGCCTTCAGATTGCCTTGCTACCATATTCATTCATTGTTAAACAGAAGTTGGGATGCCTGCAGTGTGACAGGATCTAGACTATGTTTTTAGGATTTCAGTGATAGAACAAAGCATATCTGCTCCTTGCCTTGTGGGACATATGTAAACATTATAAACCATAAGTTATCTGAAGAGAAAGTATAATTTCATATAAGCATTCAGTGGGGACCTAAACTCATGTGGACGTGATGGCTGAATTGAGATTCAGAAAACAAGTAGATGTTAGCTAGGAGTGGAGGTGCTCTTAGCAAAGGAAGAAATGTCCAAAGATCCAAAAGCAGAAGGGTAGCCTAGCATATTCAAGAACTAAAAGAAGGCAGGTTGGGGCGCCTAGGTGGCTCATTGGGTTAAGCCTCTGCCTTCAGCTCAGGTCATGATCTCAGGGTTCTGGGATAGAGCCCTGCATTGGGCTCTCTGCTCAGCAGGGAGCCTGCTTCTCCCTCTCTCTGCCTTTCTCTCTGCCTACTTGTGAGCACTGTCTGTCAAATAAATAAATAAAATCTTAAAAGAAAATAAAAATAAAAGAAGGCAAAGTTAAAGGATAAAGTGCGTGGGACCAAGCTTTATAGATCATGTTTGTATTTGTCCTAATGGCAGTAGGAAATTGTTTTAAAGTGACCATCTAAATTGATGTTGGCAATTTTTAGTAAGCTCAGACACTGAGAAATTATGGGAAGGCTATAGGGTAGTTGATCAAGGAATATACTTTGAAATTATGACATGATTTATAGTTTTTTCTTAAGTTTTAAAAACAGTGCTATTTTCTGATTTTACATGATACTTCTAGTAAAACATTTTAGTGAAAACCTATCTTAATGTTTTCTGTCGAACACATGAAACTTATCTTAATACAGGGACCATCACATCATCCTTTTTATGGTGTTCAGGCCAAAAATTTCCCAGTCTTCAGTTTTCCTCCTTCAGCCCTCTCATTCAATCCCCAGATCCTGATCACTAAATATTTCTAGTGTGTAAGTACCATCCAATCCAGGCAGCCATGATCTCTCACCTGTGCTCTGATAATGGGTCTCCCCGCATCCACACCCCTCCATTTTGCTCTACACCTACCCATTTGCCTCCAGCCATTCTCGATGTAGCATGCAAAAGATACATATTTTTTAAAATTGTTTTTTTTTCATTCCCCTATTTAAAATTCTCTGGCAACTTCCTGTTATTCTTAGGGTACTTAATAAAAGCAAACAAAAATCCAGCATAGGGGCGCCTGGGTGGCTCAGTGGCTTAAAGCCTCTCCCTTTGGCTCAGAGAGCCCCTGCATTGGGCTCTCTGTTGGGAACCCTGCTTCCCCTTCTCTCTGCCTGCCACTGTACCTACTTGTGATCTCTGTCTGTCAAATAAAATAAGAAAAAAAGAAATAGCATAATATGGTTTACATAACTGCCTACTCAGGTTCTAGCTCCTGTTACAGCTTTTCTCTCACCTCACTTGTGCTCTGGCCGTCCTAACCTGCTTCGGGTCTGTGGATGTGCTACCTGCTACTCCAGAGCCTTCATATGTGGATTTTTCTTCTGCTGGGAACTGAATTCCGTTCTAGCTAAAGGAGGCTTCTGGTAAAGTGTGCCCTCTTCCGTTATTTCCCCCCAATTACTTGCTCTCTTAATAACCCTGGACTCTTCTGTAGTAATTGATTACTAAGTGTTCTCTCATAAGTCTGCAAGTTCTTTGGCAACTGTATGTATGTGTACTGGTAAATCCCTTCTGTTATCTTTCACATAGGAAGTGTTTAAAGCACATACTGGATGGATGACCAGGTGGTAGGGCTTTTAAAATTTAAAAATCGGCTAAGACCTGCTTCTTTCAGAGGGCTTCCATGTCTGTCAACTTTTAGCCTAACACTATTTTCTTTTAACCTGTTCGTCTGAATTCAGTGTCCAGGAGGTATTTTATCTTACCTTGGGTTTTCAGTGTTTTTTGTGACTTCTGTGACTTTTTTGTTTAAAGGAAAAACAGCCGGGGCGCATGGGTGGTTCAGTGGGTTAAAGCTTCTGCCTTCGGCTCAGGTCATGATCCTGGGGTCCTGGGATCAAGCCCCGCATCAGGCTCTCTGCTAAGCGGGAAGCCTGCTTCCTCCCCTCTCTCTCTGCCTACTTGTGATTTCTGTCTGTCAAATAAATAAATAAAATTTAAAAAAAAAAAAAAGTTAAAAAAAAATAAAAAATAAAAAAAATAAAGGAAAAGCAGCCAACCATTTGCACTTGCACTTCATCAATCCTCAGATTCATGATGGGAAAAGTTTTTCTTTCTTTCACTTTCCATTCTCAGGAAGTTCTTTGGGAGCCAATCCCAAGGCCTCCCCCACCCATTTAATGTGTAATAATGATGGACTATGTGTACAAAGGGGCAATAGCTTATTCAGGGTAAGCTGATGGCCCATTCTTACTGGGAGTTCTTCCATCGTGGGGAATAACTGCAGTCCTCTGCCGATGCGTATGGACACCCTGAGCCAGTCAGCACATCCCTGGACTCAGAAAATTTTTCAGAAGGTTCTTCAGGATACCAGAAACCATGTATAACCTGGTTTGGGTTGTTGCCAGCCCTGGTGTTCCCACCGTGAGGGGCAGGGGTGTGGGAAGTAAAGGAGAAGAGTCCCTCTTCACAAACCAGATTTCATCAGAATTCTGAGGATGGGTCTATTTCTAACATTAAGCTCATTAAGGCTACAACTGAAATATTAACTGATTAAATTTCTATAATGTGCTATCAGATCAGAACTTAGTATCCCCATACTTGCAATGGATAAATTCCAAGATCTCCCAGTGAATGCCTGCAACTAGATAGTATCTAGCCCTGCATGTAGTATTTTCTGTATGTATGTAACTATGATAAAGTTCATAAATTATGCACAATAAGAGATTAACAATAAGAATTGGACAATTATAACAATATACTGTGGTAAAAGGTTCGTGAATGTGGTCTTTCAAAATAGCTTTGTACTGACCCTTGTGATGTGGGATGGTAAAATGCCTATGTAGTGAGGTGAATGACTTGGGCACTGTGATGCAGCATTTGGCTACCATTGATTGACCTCAAGATACTTAAAAAGGCTTCCAAATCATAGTTGACTGCAGATAACTGAAACACAAGAAGCAAAACTGCAGATAAGGGTGGGGGGGAGGGCACTACTATAAAGACCTGTCCGGGGATTGATACCTTTAGAAAAACCTGCATGGGAAGCTAAATAATGATGATCGAGTATGTAGCCTACTCTCAAATGGATCAGAGAAAAATACTACATACGTAGTTGAGGACAGTTATGAAGTAAACTGGCAAAATGTTAAAAAGCTGAGGGTACAAATACAAGAAGTCTTCTATTTTTGTAGGTTTTCTGTAAGTTTGAAGTAATTCCAAAACAAGCTAATAAAATCGCCTGTATAGGCCTGCAGTTTTACCTGTGTGTCAATCAGAGTTTTCAGTCATGTATACCCAGCAAAAGGAAAAGTCACAAAGGCAAACAAGCAGTAAATACTAAAGCCGATTTGTGAGGAAGAGTCATTAGAGAGGTTTTCTGGTCCCACTTACAAGGCCTGGCCTGTTGAGATCTTAGTCTGAGAGATACATGACTGCTTTTGGTTCCATGCTCAGAAGCAAGCTTGTGGGGTATAAAATCGAAGGAGAGTTTTTTTTCTTAAATTTAGGCTGGAGGGAAGACAAGCTTTCTGGGAAGGAGACCTTGGAACAGGAAAAGTTAAAGGCAAGTGAGAGAGAGAAAGGATGCAACAGAGTTCCTGAACGGCAGAGCACAGGACACAGGTAAGTGAATTAGTAATGAGCGGAAGCAGAGGCGAGTCTTAGTCTAAAGTGGCAGAAGAGGATAATGTGCAAAGAAATGTTTGTGAGTAGAACGTTGAGATGAGGTGGTTCATATTGTCAAGGCTGGCTTTTCTCCATGAAGTAGGAAGCAGTGCCAACTTGTGAGAAAGGTGGGTCATAAATAAAGGGCTTGAGGAAAGGAATGAGAAAATGGCCACTGAGGGCCATGGAGAGAGGGTTAGCTAAGAATTGCCGATGAGTGCTGAGACTTGAGGCATGGGGTATTGTATGGGACAACCAAGATTTGTGATTTTGTCTGGTAGCATTCAGCGCTGTGGGAGCAGAAGCAGAAACTAATGTTGGAGATTCAGTGTGTGTGCAGTATTTATACAGTGAATGAGTGAATGGATGACTTCTGGTTGGGGTTCTGCTGAATGACTAGTGAAACAGCAGGGGCAAGGGAGTGAGAGAGATACTGGTGAGTACAGTTGAATTGATGCATTCTGGCACCTGGGCTGTGTGGGGAAGGAAGTGAAGCTCTGAAGTGACTGTTAGACTTTAAGAACAGGGAGATACCGAAGAATTTGTTTTCCAGTGAGTTTCAAGTAGATATAGTGGAGGTAGGTATAAGAAGACTGAAGAAATACTTTAGAAAGTGCCTAATTCTAGGCATGATTGGAAGTAACTAGAATGGGTAGAGGTTAAGGTGACTGGAAGGGATAGTGATCAGTGAGGCTGGAAGTACACATGGAAAATGCTGTGGGTGATGACAGCAGTTAAAGGGTAGAGAAGGAAAGGGGAGTTGTGTCATGGGTATTAATAGCTTGTCCTTTAAACAGGGCCCGTGTTTTGCTATAGCAGCTGGCACAAGTACAGAGAAGATGATAAAAATTTGGTAAATAATTATTCCCTCATTCTGAGTTTTTAGTCAATGCATGGCCCACTTAGGTATTAGAAAACAGTGCAGGGCGCCTGGGTGGCTCAGTGGGTTAAGCCACTGCCTTCGGCTCAGGTCATGATCTCAGGGTCCTGGGGTCGAGTCCCGCATCGGGCTCTCTGCTCAGCAGGGAGCCTGCTTCCTCCTCTCTCTCTCTGCCTGCCTCTCTGCCTACTTGTGATGTCTCTCTGTCAAATAAATAAATAAAACCTTAAAAAAAAAAACAGTGCAATATGACCATTTTAAAAAGTACAGTAAGATTGTTACAATGTCATGAAAATTAGGAAATTCTTACTTTACCTACAAGGGTATTGGGGAATGGTAAATCCATTGGATCTGTACGTGAGAAAAGCAATAGGCAAGGAAAGTGGAAGTCCAGTTAGGCCAAGGTCTGAGTCGAAAAATTTATCCCCATAGAAGCTGCAGCTGTGATGTTTGCCACAACATTAGATGATGTACTTACGTAGACACGAGGGAACAGAATTGGGTATCTAGTATTTGCCTGGAGTAGGCTGCTTCTCTGACCATCTGCACTTTAAATAGATAAACAGTTCTCTCCTAGGGAAAAGGATATCTCTTTGCTTTTCTGTCTGTAAAACTCGTTTATTCATCAAACACCAAGTACATGTGGTCCAAGTCTGTGCTAAATGTTAGAGGTATGATGATGAATAGGGTGGAACCAACAGGAATTTTAGACGTGGGAATGGAACAATTAGATTTGTTCCTAAACAATCAGCAGTAATGTAGAAGAAAGTTTGGAGAGGGAAAGCCCAAGTGCAAGACTGCTTAAAAGCTTTGTAGTAGCTCAAACCAGAAATCAAGAGCCTGTAGAAGAGATCCGGTGCAGAGGCAGGAGTCAGTATATTTCTGTGGCAGACTAGACACAATTTTGGGTACCATTTAGATGAGGATGGGCTGTGAGGAAGAGGGAAAAGTCTGGTATGATGAGATTTTTCTTTTCTTTTTTTTTAAGATTTTATATATTTATTTGATAGAGACATCCCAAGTAGGCATAGAAGCAGGCACAGAGGGGGAAACAGGCTCCCTGCTGAGCAGAGAGCCCAGTGTGGGTCTCGATCCCAGGACCTTGAGATCGTGACCTGAGCTAAAGGCAGAGCCTTAACCCAATGAGCCACCCAGGTGCCCCTGATGAGATTCTTCTTCTCCCATATGAGAATTAGATGCCTGGTGATAATATTCAAGGTAGGAAATAGAGTAATAGAGATAGTTTAGGGAGAACAGTGAGTTCAGTTTGAGAGTCAGCTGCCTAGAGTTGCACTGTCCAATATAATGACTACTAAGCCCACTTGGATATTGATTACTTGAAATGTGGCTGGGAAAACTGAGGAACTGAATTTTAAATTTTGTTTAATGAGGCTTATGGCTGCCATATTGGCGAATACAGCATTTCCATCATCACAGAAAATTCTGTTGGACAGAAGGGAAGACACCCAGGCAGATGAAGATTTCCAATGGGTAGCTGGAAATAGAATGAATCTTGAAGGAGAGATTGGGCCTATGGAGGTTAGGGACTAGTGACTTAGAAGTTACTGAGAAACTAGAGAGTACTAGTGAGGTTATAGAAGTGGATGAGCTCTCCCAGAGAGTAGAACAAGAAGAGCAGGCATAAGAGAAGATTCTAGAGAATACAAGATTAAGGAGGCTGACAATAGAAGGACAGCTTTCAAAAGGGATCAAAAAGTGTTCCCTCTAGTTCCATATACTTTCTTGCCTCTTCAATTTTATGTTCTATTTACTGTATCAAATGCGTGCCCTGCGTGCAGTAGGACATAAACAGAATTTCCAAGAAGTTAATCTTCATTTTAAATTGTTGGGAGCATGTCACTGTCACCTTCATGTGGTCATTGAATCAGGGAATTCTGCTGTGGATGGAGCAGATTAGGCTACCTGCAAGAATATCTAAGGCCATTTTTTAGAATACAGAACTAGGAAGTATAATCTTCCTTATCCTATTTCCCCTACTCTATCAGTTACCCCCCTTCTCTATGCTTGCTTTCCTGCTTAGCTGTGATTTTCCAGATTGTTTAAATAACTCCCTTGCAATACCCTCCAACTCTCTTGCCCTTATTTATGTCTCTCCTCGTTCACTTAGTTTAGGGGTCAGCAACCTTTTCCTGTAAAGGCCAGATAGTAAATATTATGGGCCATATGTAGTCTCTGTTATATAGTCTTTTATTATTGTTGTTGTTTGCAACACTTTAAAAATGTTAAAACAGTTTTACACTTTGGCCTGTTTAAAAACATGTCATATGCCAGATTCCACAGCAATAGTTCACCCAGCAAGACCTCAGTCTGGATCAACTCAACTCTTCGGTTGTGCCTGCATGCATCCTGCTGAGTTTTTGTTTGTTTGTTTGTTTGTTTTAAGACTTTATTTATTTATTTGACAGATCACAAGTAGGCAGAGAGGCAGGCAGAGAGGAAGGGAAGCAGGCTCCCCACTGAGCAGAGAGGCCAACGGAGGACTCGGTCACAGGACCCCAAGATCACAACCTGAGCTAAAGGCAGCGGCTTTAACCCACTGAGCCACCCAGGTGCCCCCATCCAGCTGAGTTTTTGAAGGAAATGAGTAACTGCAGATTGGTGTCACCATGAAAACACAATCCTCAGGTTCCAGTTCATATGATATGTTAGTGGACAAGTTTCTTTAGTGTTCTTGCTCATTGGTACAATGGATATTTTTCACACCTTTTTCTTCCTCAAACTTCCCACTTGGGTTTCCATAGTGGCTGGGTAGTTCTAGCCAGGGCCAGGTTTGGGCAAACATAAACCCTACTTGTTTACCAAAACAATGCAAATGGTGTAAATACTGTAGCAAGTGATGTAAATACTGGGAAAAGTGAAGAATTGTAAATTTTGCATTCAACCTACCATAGCACCCCTCTTCACTCCATTAATGAATGAAGTGCTCCTCCTCGAGGCCTTTAGTTCTCACACTTTTGCATGCACCAGTATCATTTGGAAGGTTTGTTAAAACAGATGGCTGAGGCCCAAACCCACAGTTTCTGATTCAGAACATCTGGCCAAGAATCTGCTTTTCTGAGTTTCCAGGTGGTCTAATGCTACTGGCCTATAAACCAGAGTTCTAGGACATACCCTCCACATCTGCTCAGGTTTTCACTTACACCCACTGTAGTGGGAATATTATATTCAAGTTACCCTCCCTTTTCCTTTGTCTCATTTTTTTAATGACTTTGCTACTTAGAACAGGATCTGTGGACCAGCAACATCAACATCACGAATGTCAGTTTGTAAGAAATGCAGTCTCAGGCCTACTAGGTCAGAATCTGTACTTTAAAGACCTGTGTGGAGGTTCATGTTTGGGAAGCACTGGCTGTGGGTAATTCTCATCAGCAAGCAAGCGAGCATATTCTTGATTTCCTCCTCCAAGCCTGCCCATCTTCCAGTGTCTCATGTTAGTGGATGGCACCCCCATTCATGCAACTGCTCAGCCTAAACAAATGGGAATTTTTCTTGACTTCATTCTCACATGTCCTACATCCAATTCATCACCAAATTGTATGTGATTTAAGATTATATATCCTGCAACTTTACCACTTCCACTGCTTTGATCTTGATCCAAGATGCCATCATTTCTCAGTTGGGCTAGTGTTGGTATCAGCTTCTTACCTCGTTACTTGGCTCCCACCCTGTCCTCCGGCGGCTTGTTTTCTTCCAGTCAGCCACAGTGATCCTTTAAAAAGAGATCTTACACTCCCTTTCAAATCCTACCATGGTTTCCCATCATGTTTAAAATCAAAGCCAAAGTCCTTTTTGTGGTCGGTCAGGCTGTATGTGAAGTGCCTAAGCCTCCTTCCTCTCTTTCCCCCAGCCCACTTGACTCTAGTGACTCTGCTCACCTCCTCTTTCTGTGGCACACCTGGTTCACTTCAGTTTTTTGGTACTTTTTTTTCCTCCTTTGTGCTTTGCTTGTTTAGTAGAATGCTCTTCACCCAAAGGACATTCTCTCTCATTTCCTTTAGGTCTTCCCTGATTAGCTCACCTTCTATAAACAGCCCTCATTACTGTTTATTCCCTTATCCTGCTTTATCTCTCCTTCCATATGATACTAACTTACTGTTACTTACTTTCTTGCCTCTCTTCCACACTAGGATATAATAAGTTGTAAACCTGTCTTCTCCATTTTAGTCATGGTGCTGCCATTCTAGTTGCTCAAACCAGATGCCTGGAATGTATCCTTGATGCCTATTTTTTTTTCCCCTTTTCCTTTCCACTGCTGTTCACTCACTTCTATCTATATCTGAAACATCTCATTTCTTACACTTTCCACCGCCACTGTGCTTATCTGTGCTCTCATCATCTCTTGAGTCACCTCTCATGCATCTACTTGTTCTGCAGAAGAGCCAGAGAGAAAGTCTTGGGAAAAAAAAAAAGTCATCATATTATGTTACTCCTTGCTTAAAATCCTGCAGTGTGTTCCTTTATCTATCTCCTTACAAGGCCCTGTTTACCATTTCAGCGCTGCATGCCATTTATCCCTTGTTCAAGAAGGGGTATCCCTTATTCACTTTTTCTCTTTGACTCACACATGCTTTCTGTCCCCCTGCAAGGAAGCCCCCTCTCCCTACTTTTTTGAATAGTTCATTCCTTCTCATTCCTAAAGACTCAGCTGAAGAGTTCATTCCTTCTCATTCCTAACTGACCCAGAGAGATACGCCCTTACCACTGTATTAAAAGTTTTTTCCGACTTCCATTATTTTGTCTTATGACTTCATTTGCTTTCTTTGTATCATTTCATATTTACTTGAAATACATTTTTAAGAAAATTAAGTGGTAAGTCAGACTAGGAGAAGGTATTTAGAATACATGTATTTGACAATGGGCTCATATCCAGCATAAATAAGTTGTAAATCTGTAGTACAAAGAAAACTCTATCATGCAAAAGATGGGAACAAATGCCTCACAAAAGAAGATAGATGAATGGCCAATAAATAGATGCAAATGTGCTCACATTAACAGAAGTTAAAGTTAAAACCACAGTGAAACACTATTCCACACTGACCAAAATGGCAAATTGACCAATGTGTATCTACTGGAGCTCTTATTTTTACCGGTGGGAATACAAAGTAGTACATGTACGTTGCAAAACAGGTGGCAGGTTTCTGTGAAGTTAAACATGCACTTACCATATGACCTACATGACCTGGAGGAAGCAATTACACCCAGACACATTTTTCAGAGCTCATGGAACAATACACCTAAAATCTGTGCATTTTATTGAGTCTAACCTTTCCTGATATAAAAGCAAAATGAAAAAAGTAGTCCCTCTGGGTGAGCAAGTACGCACGGGTCGGCAAACCAGGCCGCTAGAGAACACGAAAAAAGCTTGGAAAAATGCATTTGGGGAGGCGGGGACCTGCAGCCGTCCAGCATTTGTGACTCGCCCCGGCCGGCAGACTGCTAGTTGCAGTTTCGATTTCCCGTCTGCGGCTGAGGTTTCCCAGCGTCTCCGCCTTTCAGCACTGGGTCTGCTTCTCAGAAGCTCCGTGCTAGCCGGCGGCCGCCAGGCCTTTGAAGGCAGTGCGGCCCTGGTGAGGGAGCCACCCGCCGGCATGTCGGCCGAGGATCGGCGGAGTCTGCACGCCTTCCGGGATTATGTCGTGAAGACTCTGGACCCTACCTATATCCTAAGCCACATGGCCCCCTGGTTTAAGGACGGTGAGTGGTCCCCAGGGACACCTGCTCCTTGGAGCAAGGGAACAACGCAGGACTTGTTTTTCCCTTTTAATTCACGTCAGGTAGCCCGTTAGGAACGTCGGTGTTGAGGCAAGATCCTAACGGCATTTTTAGACTGGAGATTGCCAGGAGAACTTGAGGAGCCTTTGGAGGTCCAGATGGAGAAACAGTCCCAGAGAAGTGAAATGACTTGTGTAGGATTGGGCATCTATTTAGGTTGAAAGCTGGGGAAACAAACCGTTGTCCCTTTCATTTAGTTTCTCTAATGATTATGTCCAGGATGTCTTCAGCTTTCTACCGACAGAGATTCAGGAGTGAGTTAGAAGCCCTTCTTTCACATACTTTGCAGCCCAAGATTTACTAGTGAGGACAGATGTACATAAATGACTATTAAAATGCTCTCAGAGCTCCAAGGTAATTGACAGTTACTCTTGCTAGGTCTGAATTGCATTTAGGAGTAGCTGGAAGCTTGAGAGGGGCAAGGCTGTGTGGACTGAATGGCTGCAGGCTTCACTTCTGGTGTGTTTGTCTAGCTTTTGAGACACCTGGTGATGGATGAATGCTGCTTTAAATCTGAATCCAGGAGCACTATGCTGGAGATGAGCAGAGGCTTTGAGCAAAGAGGAAAAAGGAGGTAGTACCTAGAGGGAGTTGAAATGAAAGAGGGGATCTGGCAACTCCTTTTCAGGCTCCAAGTGCCTAAAAATCTTTCCCAGTGTGAGGCAGTTTTGGGAAATTGAGTGAAAGCAGAAAGGTAATTTGAATGCTAATTGCTCTGCAAAGTCACAGGTTGTGGAGTAAGGAGTGAAGGAATACCACCAACAGAAGTGGGCTTCCGCTTTGTTTGTGCTCAGAGAGAGGTAACAAGGTAACATCCTGATGACCACAGAGTAGCTTGGGCCCCTGAAGAGAGTAAGCCCCTTCAGGACATCTCTTTTAGAAATCTTGCCATAAATGAAAGGCTAACAAACTGGTGTGAATCCCATTCTTTCTTGCACTCATGTGTGATTCAAGCAACTCAAATGTTTTAGACATTGTGTTTGCTTTGGAGGGAATTGACTCGTATTACTACACATATTATCTAATAAGAAGTGTAACAGAAGTGAGAAATCCATGGTGAGTGTGATAGAAATGGCCCCTAATAGAGATCAGAATGCATATGGGAAGGCAGGTTACTAAATAAACCATAGATGACAAAACGCTCTGCTGGAAAACTATAGTTTTAATATATAGCATAATTTTTAATATATAGTTTTAATTGGTAGTTATAAAGCAATCACAATAAAAATACCAAAATGTAAGTAGAGACAGCAAACTGAAGAACACTGTGTGATACTGTTTTATTTTTGAATGTTAAAGACACCATAGAGTTTATTTCCAGCTCCTTCCCAGAGGAAGTTGTTATCATTTATCTGGCTTATATCTTTCTTCCCATCTTTTTCTGTTAGATTGATAAAGTTTCTCTGTCCCCCTTTTTCTTTTTCTTTTGTTTTTGGATGCTTTGGAATCTCAGGATTCTATTAGTTAACCTTAATTGTGACAAGTATATTCTAGCAGTCAGTATTCAGTCAGAGAGCTGAGACATGAGAATTATAGCTGGATATAAATATTTTGATTCATTTTTTTGCTTTTATAAGTGGGAGCTTATCCACACTCTCCTTATGCCCATACACATTCCCCCATGCACACGCAAGTACACCAATATGTTTAAATTACACCAGCAATATCCAGTATGTCTTTTACCATAATTGTCTCCATGTGTTGGGTATTGTGCTCTAGTTGAATCTTGGGAAAGGAGAATTGAAGCCATGTGTCTTCTGGAGAGCTTGCGTGGCGACTAGGGTACTGCGGGGCTTTGCTTGTTCATAGGTTATCCAGGATGTTTCAAGGTAGACCAGGTTGTGGGCTCCAAATTTTTTGCAGTATCTCTTTGGATTCAAAAACTTACCCTTATCCTGGAGAGATCCTGGGTAGTAGTCTGGGAGGGAGCAGTATTCTGAGTATTTATCCATTTCTTTAGTAACATTCTCTGGATAAATGTATGAGCCAGGCACTTTGTTGATGATTAGAATACAAAGATGGAGGCAAAAATGAATATAACATGTAAATGATCACAGTCAATGGGAAAAGACACTCAGTTACTATATAACTGTATAGAGTATATATACTGTATATATATATACTGTATTTATAGAGTATATACAGTATATAGAGAGTATACACACACACACACACCCATATACAGGGTACTATATACTGTGTGTGTGTGTGTGTGTGTGTGTGTGTGTGTGTGTTTATAAAACTATATAGAGCATTGTCAGTGCTCTAGTCAGAAGCATGTAAAGAGACCAAGAAAGCACGGAAAAGAGATGAAGAAATTCTACCTTGGGAAGCTGAGGATGGCATCACAGAGTGGCCAGCATGGCAAGGGAGTGGGAAATACTAACAGCCCAAAATAGAATTTTTCCTGCATTGGTTAATGCTTTTGAGGAAAGTAGCACTACTTAGGAGCAGTTATCGGGCCAGGTAGCACCAGGACAGGTCTGACCATGTGCAGAGAAAAGCTAAACTGCCCCAATACAGCAAGACAGTTCAACTGGGAAGGGTTCAGCTGTGACTGGGATATGTCTGAACCTTTATGTGGAGTGTCAGTAATGGCTGGTAGCATGTGTAAGGAAAGAACAAACAGCAGGGAGACCTGGGACTAAGAATCCAGATCTGAGGATGGGGTTTAGGAACAGAATTAACTCTCTCAAAGGAAAAAGAGTTGTGTGCCCAGAAGAGTTGGGATAGGTGACAAGATAGGTTGCTATTATGGGTTGAATTGCGTCCTCCCCAAAAAAGATACATTGAAGTCCTAAGCCCCAGGACCTCAGAATGTGACCTTATTTGGAAATAGGATCTTTATATGGAGGTAATTAGTTAAGAGTAGGGTGGGATCCTAATCAATGCGATTGGTGTGTTTAAGAGAAGATAGCCGTGCAAAGACACAAGGGAAGGTCATGTGGAAACAGAAGCAGAGGTTGTAGTGATGCAGCCACAAGACACACAAACAGGAGAAAATAATGTGAAGAAAGAGGCAAAGATTTGATGTGGCCACAAATCAAGGCATGCCAATAGCCACTGGAAGCAGGAAGGGTTGTATTGTCCCACAGAGCCTTCAAAGCAAGTGTAGCCCACCAACATCTTGATTTCAGACTTCTGGTCTCTAGAACTGTGAGAGAATAAGTTCCTGTCATTTTAAGGCCACCATTTAGTGCTAATTTGTTACTTCAGGCACGGAAAACCAATATAGATAGCTAAAAAAAAAAAAATAAGAAGAAGTGTTGGCCAGGATGTTTGGAAATTGGAATTCTCGTTAATTGTTGGGGGGAATGTAAAAATGGTGCAGCTCCCCTGGACAGCAGTTTGATAATTCCTGACAGTATTAAATGGAGTTACCATATGACCTAGCAATCTCACAGTTAGGCACAAATTCAAGAGAAGTGAATACATATGTTCACAAAAACACTTGTACATGGCTATTCATAGCATTGCTATTCATAATAGCCAAAATGTGGAAACCATCTAAATGCTCATTAACTGGTCAATGGGTAGACAACCTGCAGTGCATCCATATAATGGAATGTTACTACCTACAACTGTGGATGAACCTTGAAAACATTATGCTAAGTGGAAGAACCCAGTTACAAAAACCACGTATTGTATAATTTTACTTGTATGAAAGGTCCAAAGCAGGCAAATCTGTAGAGGCCCAAGTGGATTAATGGTTTCCTGGGTTTAAGGGAAAGGGAGATGGAAGTGACTACTAAGGGCTACAAGATTTCTTTCTACAGTAATGACAGTGTACTAAAATTAGATAGTGGTGATGGAGCCACAACTCTAAAAACTATTGGATTTTACACATTAAAATGTTATTGTTCCCAAGACAGAGACCTTGGCAGAGAAGCACACTGTCCCTTCCTTTTTTCATCCATTCAGTATACCTTTGTTGAGTGTTATGTACTAGAAGGTCCTCTTCTAATCTCTGATGATACAGCGATTAACCAGACAACTGGCTTATTCCTTGGAATTTACACTCCACTGACAATAAGGGGGGAAAAAAGGAACATTGTCAAATGTCAGGTCATGTGTAGGCAACCACTGCCCCAGACATGGAGATAGACACACGCAAAGCCGTGTGACCATCAGCAGCTGGGTGGATAGTTTTATGCTCCTTGACCTTACGTTTCTTTTAACTACTCTTGCTTTTTCTTTTCTCCCATATTTCATACTAAGCAAAAACCTAGAAAGAGGACCGCGAAAGTATCTTTTTATTTCTAACTCTTCATTTGAGTATGGTGTAATTAAAGATGCCGTGGAGGTAGTCCTGTCCTCACAATCTTGTAGGCCTGCAATTAATTTAGACTTTTGAACAAGGGAGTATCAAAATGTTGGAGGAAGGGGCACCTGGGTCGCTCAGTGGGTTAAAGCTTCTGCCTTGGGCTTAGGTGGTCCCAGGATCCTGGGATGGTGGTCCTGAGGTCCTGGGATCGAGCCCCGAGTTGGGCTGTCTGCTCGGCAGGGAGCCTGCTTCCTCCTGTCTCTGCCTACTTGTGATCTCTGTCTGTCAAATAAATAAAGTCTTTTTAAAAAGGTGTTGGAGGAAGCCATTGTTCTTTTACCTAATAGTGTTAATAGTGACTTGTTATGGGAGTACTTTTTCATACACAATTAAGAAGCTCCCTTTTTAAAGGATTGCCCTGAAATATGTTCCCAGACTTCCATACCAAACTAAGAGAAGTTTCTAGAGAGGATGGGGGATGGGAGGGAAGGATGGTTGGTGAAGAATAGGCATCATCTGTCTGAACAGAGAATTTGCTAGCTTCTTGCAGTTCCTATCCCACAATGGAATATGTTACAATTGCTGTCCCTGTTTGAGAAAGTCTGACAGCCCTTTTCAGGTTTGTCTTCCATTGATTAGTTGTGCAGTTTGATGAGCTCCTCTTGCTTCTGTTTGTAGATGAGGTGCAGCATATTCAGGCTGAGAAAAACAATAAGGGCACGATGGAGGCTGCCTCACTTTTTCTTAAGTTTCTATTGGAGCGCCAGGAAGAAGGCTGGTTCCGTGGCTTTTTGGACGCCCTTGGGCATGCAGGTTAGTTCATTCTTCTTACTCATGAATCAGAGGATATTACTTAACTGTTTCAGAATGCTGTAAAAGTGAAATGCTGTTAATTTTGAGCTATCCTCATGTGTCTCATGTCTCTTAATCTGAGGCAATTTAAGATTACTCTTAGTCACATAATATGATTGTCTACCTGAAATATCCAAAGGAATCTGCAGAGAGATTATTGGAAGTACTTAACAAGTATATCAGGTATAAGATCAGTATACAAAAATTGGTTGCATTTCTGCACCATACACAAAAATAAACTCAAAATGGATTAAAAACTTAAATGTAAGAACAGAAACCATAACATTCCTAGAAGAAATAAGCAGTAATATCTTTGACATCATAGAAACATTTTTCTAGATTTATCTCCTTCAATAAGGGAAATAAAAGCAAAATTAAACTATTAGAACTACACCAAATAAAAAGCTCTTGCACAGCAAAGGAAACCATCAACAAAACAAGACACCTACTGAGTAGGAGAAGGTATTTGCAAATGACATATCCAATAAAGGGTTAATATCCAAAATATATAAAGAACTTCTACAACTCAATACCAAAACATCAAATGATCTGATTAAAAAATGGGCAGAAGACATGAATAGACATTTTTCCAAAGAAGGCATACAGATGGCCAACAGACACATGGAAAGATGCTCAACATCACAAATCATCAAGGAATACAAACAAGAGCCACAATGAGATATTAAGATAGCACAATGATATATCACCTCACACCTGTCAGAATGGCCAACACAAGAACTAGTAAGTGTTGGAGAGGATGTGGAGAAAAAGGACCCTCATGCACTGTTTGTGGGAGTGCAAACTGCTACAGCCACTGTGGAAAACAGTATGGAGGTTCCCTAAACATTAAAAATAGAATTACCATATGATCCAGTAGTTCCACTATTGGATATTTACCCAAAGAGAATGAAAATACTAATTCAAAGGGATGCACGTGCCTCTATGTTTATCGCAATACTATTTACAGTAGTCAAGATATGGAAGTAACCCAAATGTCCATCCATAGAAGAATGGATAAAGATGTGGTGTATATACATACATATATATATATATATATATATATATATATATATATATATACACACACACACACACAATGGAATATTACTACTCAGCCATAAAAGTGAATGAAATCTTGCCATTTGTACTAACATGGATTGATCTAGAGAGTATAATGCTAAGTGAAATAAGTTAGAGAAAGATAACTTATATGGGGAATTTAAGAAACAAAATGAACAAAATAAAAAAAGACACAAATGAAAAACAGACTCCTAGATATAGGGACCATATTGGTGACTGCCAGAAGGGAAGTAGGTAGAAAGATGTGTGCAACAGGTGAAGGGGTGCACTTTTGTGATGAGCACTGAGTAATATATAGAATTGTTCAATCATGTTGCACACCTGAAACTAATATAACACTGTATGTTAATTATACTGTAATAAAAATAAATAAAGCACAAAAATTAGTTGTATTTCTAGCCACTGGAAGCAAATAGAAAATGTAGTCCAAAATGAATACCACTTAGAATAGTCACAGAAGTTGTAATACAGTTAGGAAATACCTCGCAAAAGATGTGTAAAGTTCAAATGGAGCAAATGATAAGTTGTTATTGAAAGATATTAAAGAAGTCCTATCTAAGTGGAGATATAGACCCATACACATGGAGAGAAAGACGTGATACCATAAAAATATCTGCTCTTCCAACATTGATTTCTATATTCAATACAATTTTAATAAAAATCCTACATGTTTTTTCATGTGCTTGACAAATTTCGAAATGATTCTAAAAGGTAAAGGGAAGAATTATGATCCAAGAATAGTCAGGATATTTCCTAAAGAAGAAGAATTAAGTAGGCTGGGGTTTCCACTTATAAATAGCAAAACTTATGCTAGGCATTGAAACAGCATAATGTTGGTCTTGGCATCAACCAACTGACCAATGATACAGAATAAAGAGCCTTCAATTAAACTCATATATTTATGAAAACTTGATATATTTGAGATCACCGGGAAAGGAGGATCATTAGGAATGGAGGAGTTTTGGATGCCTGGGTGGCTCAGTTGGTTGAGTCCAGGTCATGATCCTGGAGTCGCAGGATCGAGTCCTGCATCAGGCCCCCTGCTCAGCAAGGAGTCTACTTCTCCCTCTGACTCTCTACTTCTCCCGTACTCTCTCTCTCTCAAATAAATAAAATCTTAAAAAAAAAAAAAAGGAATGGAGGGGTTTTAATAAATTGCAGTGGGCCATTATAAACAGGATAATGTTAAAACCCAAATAAATCCTAAATTACATATCCATGTAAAATAAATTTGTATTCCTTAGCTCATTCCATTCACACGTAGCCACTAAATGAATTCACAAGAATTAAAGACTTAATTCTAAAAGCCAGAATTTAGCAATTTTAAAAAAGAATATAGAATAATATTTTATGACCTTGGGGTGTGGCAGGATTTGTGAAACAAACATTAAAGCATTATCCATAAAAGACAAACTGATGTATTTGTTGACATTAAAATTAAAAACATCTCTTTGTCAAACATGAAAGAAAATGAAAAAACAAGGCACAAACTGGAAGAGGGTATTTGCAAAATATATAATCACCAAAAAGATTAATATCTAGAATATATTAAAAAGGCTTTAAAATCAGTTAGAAAAAGAAAGAAAACATCTACAGGGCAAAAGTGTGAACTTACATAATAAAGAATAGGAAATAAGAAAGGTTGATAAACATATGAAAAGATTGTCAGCCCAAATAGCAATTAGGGAATTGTGAATTAGGAATTCAATGAGGTAGCATTTTATTAACTACTAGACAGCAAAACTTAGGAAGTCCAACAATGCTAAGGCTTGAAGAGGTTATTTAATCATGGGAAATCTTAAGTGTCATTATACAGAGTGTAAATTAATACAGTTGCTTTGAAAAACAATGTGTCTGGGCACCTGGGTGGCTCAGTGGGTTAAGGCCTCTGCCTTCAGCTCAGGTCATTAACCCCACCGTCCTGGGATCGAGCCCCGCATCTGGCTCTCAGCAGAGAGCCTGCTTCCCTTCCTCTCTCTCTGCCTGCCTCTCTGCTTACTTGTGATCTCTGTCTGTCAAATAAATAAATAAAATCTTAAAACAACAACAACAAAAAAAAAACCAACGTGTCATCATCTTACATAGTTCAACTGAACTCTTGTATTCCCCTGTCCAACAGTTTCACTCTAAGTACGTGCCCTAGAAAAACTCTTAACACATATATTGCAGCGTACTGATTAAAGAATATTCATAGAATAATTGTAATAAAGGAAGCAAGCAAGCAACCAAATAAAACTGGAAGCAATCCAGTGTCCTTCAAGAAGAAAATGGATAATAAAATTCTATAATAGTCACGTTATCCTTGTTACTTTTTCCTAAGAGATGATAAACATTGTTAGAGGACCTAAAATGTTGGGTGCTTATAATAAATGTTGAGTTTTCTTTTTTGAAAGATCATTAATTATTGAGGTGCTATCAGATATTTTTTGACTTCTCTTACTATACATTCAAACATAATTCCTATGATGACAATCGTAAAATATCTTTTAGTTGGTTTCATAAAAGCCCCTATTTTCTTCTTTCTTTCCAGGTTATTCTGGACTTTATGAAGCCATTGAAACTTGGGATTTCCAAAAAATTGAAAGTCTAGAGGAGTACAGATCACTTCTAAAGCGTTTACAACCAGAATTTAAAACCACAGTTAATCCAAAAGATATCCTTCCTGAAATATCCCAATGTTTAATTAGTCAGGAGTGCGAAGAAATTATACAGGTAATTTAATTAATGTATTTAACACAATTAATTATAATTAATTTAATATAAAATAATAAATTGGGGGGAGGTAATTTGAACATGGGAAATGTCTTCTGTTTTCTCCACTGATTTAGACCCGAGAAGGATCATTGAAATCCACAGAAGTCCTCAAATCTAAGGCATAATTACCTGGAATAGTATTTTTAGTTGTGAATTGAGTAATTTTTAATATCATGAGTTTTTTTCAGGTTTGGCCTATTTTCAGTTAAAATTATTATTACTTTTGTGAATAATGTTTTATACAAATTTAAGCAAAGTTGAACAAGTTAGCGAATAAAAAAGGACAAACGCTGTAGACTCTCATGGTTGAGCATTCAGGCTCTGCACACAAATTTTGTTAGAATCCTAGTTCATCCATTTTCTGATAGTATGATCTTAGGCAAGTTAGTTTCTTTAACCTATTTCTTCATGTAAAATGGAAATAATAGTACCTTATTAACATGATATTTTTAGAAGGATTAAATGAGATAATGTATGTAAGGTTCTTACATATGCCTGACACATAATAATAATAATAATAATAAGTGCTTGATTAATTCTAGTTTTTATGATGATAAAAATCATGTAGGTCCCATTACCCTGAAAAAAACAATTGTTAGTATTTTGTTATATTCTCCCAAATATCTCTCTGTACCAATACACCCATAGTCTGAATGGTTGTCAAATGGTTTGTTTCCTAGTATTGCTGATGATGATAGAGATAGATAAACGGTCTCAGAGGACTGGGAGTACCTGGCTTGACCTAGCATTGCCACGTGGAAAGACAAAGACAAGGGAAAGGGTGTCTTAAAAGACACTGTGTTGGATGGGGCAAAAAATGGTCATGAATAAGACCTATTGAACCACAGTATCACAGTCTACAATTAATTTAAATCAGATAGTGCTTGAATTGCTATTTCTTCTATAAAAACTCACAAAAGGAAAACTTTTTTTTTTTTTAAACTGTGTAATGTGAATCACCATACAGTACATCTTTAGTGTTTTGAAAACTTTTAAAATGACTGATCAGCTCCAGTTGTCTTGCTTAGGTGTGTTCCAACAAGGGGCTGATGGCAGGTGCAGAGAAAATGGTTGAATGCCTTCTCAGATCAGACAAGGAAAACTGGCCCAAAACTTTGAAACTTGCTTTGGAGATGGAAGAGAGCAAGTTCAGTGAACTGTGGATTGTTGACAAAGGTGGGTAGGATATCCCAGCGAAGGGCCCTGAAGGTTTGGGAAGGTCTGAAAACATGCTCTGCCTTTCTCATAGTTCTACTAGGGCCTCTTTCATTCCTGCCTGTCCATCACTCAGTGTCAGAGGCATTTTGTCCTTCAGACACCCATGGCTACATGGTGACTCCATTCTCCAGTCTCTAGTGAGAGAGCAGCATGAAATGGAGTTCTCGGAAGCAAGTGCTTACTTGCCTACAGAAGTAATATGGTTGTGTGTAACCCCTAAAATGGACCAGGGCAAACTGCTCTCATCCAGAATTAGCCCATCTGGCCCAAAGGATTTGGGGAAGGCAGAATCTGAGCTCACTCATCAGAGAAATAGCTTTAAAATCTTTTTTTTTTTTTTTTTTTTTTTTTAAGATTTTATTTATTTGTCAGAGAGAGAGAGCATGCGTGAGAGAGCGAGCGAGCACAGCAGGCAGAGGCTGTAGGAGAAGCAGCCTCCCTGTGGAGCAAGGAGCCTGATGGGGGAATGGGATCATGACCTGAGCTGAAGGCAGCAGCTTAACCAACTGAACCATCCAGGCGTCCCTACCTTTAAAATTCTTGAGTGGAAGGTTCAAACTCCAGAACTTGCCCCCTGTTCAGACTAGAATTGTAATAGAGACAGCCTACTCCTCTTGCCTGCGCCATTGGGAACTAAGCCAGAACAGGATTGAAAAAGGAATGTATTGTGATTAGATATCTGTGCTGTCATGTGTTTTCCTGTAGCTAATCTGCTCAGAGCATTGTTTTAAAATCCTTAGTTTGGTAAAGCAACTGTTTGGTCTTCACTTGTCCTAGGCTGCTTTAGATCACAAGTTGTTCTAGAAAATGTCTATATAAATACCCATCTGATTTCTTGGATTAGGTCAGGAATGGAAGCCATAAATGTCTGCAAAGTGGTGTTTCTCTTGTTTACTTTATGTGAGAATCACCTGGGGATTTTGTTAAAATGCAGATTCTGATTTAGTAGGGATGCAAGAGCCTGCATTTCTAACAAGCTCTGGAAGTTGCTGGCCCATGTTCCACAGTTTGAATAATTAAGTCCTAAATGATATTGGAGTTCAGACTCCAGATTGAGGCATCACACTCAAAAAGATTCTTCTCCAGACACCTGGGTGGCTCAGTCGTTGAGCATCTGCCTTCAATTCAGGTCATGATCCAAGGTTCTGGGATTGAGCCCCAGATTGGGCTCCCTGCTTGGTGGGAAGCCTGCTTCTCCCTCCCCGACTCCTCCCACTTGTGTTCTTTCTCTCGCTGTGTCTTTAACTGTGAAATAAATAAGTAAAATCTTTCTTTAAAAAGGTTTTTTTTTTTTTTCATTGTTTTAGAAGGTGAAGGGCGTGGTTGTGAGAAATTTTAATGGAATTTGAGAGTTTTAGGATTATGACCTCTTTGTAGGTCTTGTGCTCTCAAAACAATCAGATTAGATCAAAATTCTAAGGTGTCTTTTGGTCTCATACAGATGCAAAAAATGTTGAACCAAAAGTTCTTGAGGATGATGAAATGGAAACTTCTGACATACAGATTTTCTATAAGGAAGAATCAGAATGCCAGAATCTTAGTCAGAGCTCATCTCCACCCTCAGGTACCCAGCACTGTTCTTTCCATAATGATTTTCCTCAGGTATTTTGTGTGGGAACAGGGCTTGCAGTATGAAAAGTCATAGTGTTATGAAAGGTTTTAAAGGAAAAGTAAGAAAAGATCATTTATTTTTCTTTAAAGAAAATATAATTTATATTAAAATAGATACTTTTTCTATAATTAAAAATACTGTTTTCTCACTTCTAAAGCTATTGTCAGCCTCTTTTATTTTCTTTTGTCACTAAGACATATGTACATGTCTATATTGAAAATGCAAATAGGGTCCTCCTGGAAACTTCAGTGTCTATGCAATTCAAAGTCAGCCCTGCTCTCTAAAGAAACACTAATGTTTGTGAGTCACTTGTTCACTTTCCTTTTATTACCCCAGGACTGGCCTGTAAGCCGATGAAGTTTGTGCACTAAACAAATGTGCCCAGCTGAGTTTGAGTGGGGACTGAGATCCAGCCTGTGCTCTTTGCCAAATAGGGCACAGAGGGGCTGTACCATCCCAGAGGATCTCCTTTTTCTAATTTCACACAAAGGCACTGTATAACTTAGTTATAAGGTCCACCTTCTGTTTCTAGAAGCATGTTATCATGAGGGGATCGGAAAGTTGCATAACTAAGAGCCACAATAAAGTTTTTTTTTACGAAAGGACCTCAGGGAAGACATTCTGACTAATACTGAGTAGTGTGAGAAGAAAAGTGTGATTTGGTGATAACACCTTAAGAAGAGCTACAGATTACTTCTGCAACCAAATGATACAAGTTGTTGTGTTTTTTTTGTTGTTGTTGTTGTTTTGTCATTTCAGAGTAAAATCACTGAATGTAAATTGCTTTAAATTTTTCTGACATGTAAGGGACCTTAGTGAAATCACTTACCCTTTTAGAAATGTTCCTTTTCTTTAAAATTGGTTGGGGTCAATAGATGATTTCTAAAGTCTTTTCTAGCAGTAACATTCTATATGCTTATCTGTTAGTGAAAAAAAGCCTCTGGTTATTTTTTTAAACTCCTGGTCATTTTGAGAGAAGATACCCTGTGAGAGCCTGCAAAATTGGAAAGCATGGTTGCTGTCCACTATTTCCATGGCTCTGGGAATTCAGTGTTGATAGTTTGTTGCTTTTCATAGATCCAGGGAGGGATTTGTTGTTTGGTTCCATATACCATTTCCTTTTAACCAGTGGCCGTCTGTCTTGCCATGAATTAGGCCATTTTTGCTTTAGTTTCTCCTTACTAGACTTCCAAGACTATTTAAGAAAGAAATCTTTGTGGTTTTTTAAAAGAATTCTTGCCATTGGTACTTAATCACTGAGGGAGAAGTTTGTACTTAAATCAGTGCAGTCTGGAAAGGTTAACAAGAGACAAGGATTCTAAAGTTTCTTAAACAACGCCCTTTTTGCTAAAGTCTGGATTCCTGTCTATTTGATGATAGATAGCTCTTTCCTTGATTTCTCAGAGCTGCAACTATTTGGTAATTTTGTCCCTTTTGTATTATAGCAGCCTCTCCTACCTGCACGCCTCTGAAGCCAAGAAATTACCAACTAGAGCTCACTTTGCCTGCTAAGGAAGGAAAAAACACATTAATATGTGCTCCTACTGGTAAGCTGATTGCTACTACTTATGTGGGTTTTTTCTGTGTTTGCTTCCCCACCCCCCTTTTTTTCTTTATTTGAATACTGGGACAAAACGGGCAAGTTTCCATTTTTTCCTTGTTCCATATATCTTTTGAGAAAGCTTTCCCACTAACATAGTCTCCAGGTTTTTTAAGGAACCTGAGGAGGGAAAGAAAAATGCCCTTTTTTAGCTTACTCAATGCTTTGACTATTTTATTTGCATGTTACCTAGGAAGTAGCTTGGTCCTTTCCTGTCCTGGTACAAATTCTGCTGCAGTTAACCCATTGACATTCCTAGTTTATTAGTTGGAGCGGTGGTTTTAGGGGAGCCAAAAAGAATTACCTTTCTGTAGAAATATTTTAGTATAATATCAGTTACATGTCTTCTTTTTCTTTGTATGTTAAAAGGATGTGGAAAAACCCTTGTTTCCCTTCTTATATGTGAACATCATCTTAAAAAATTTCCACAAGAACGAAAAGGGAAAGTTGTCTTTTTTGCTATTCAACTCCCACTATATGAACAGCAGAAATCCATATTCTCCGATTATTTTGAAAAACTTGGGTAGGTATAACAGTTGATCCATTTCTTTTCCTCTGGCTTCATGTAACTGGTGTGTATTCAGCTTTGTTTAATATTTGGAGAGCTAGGATTCAAAAATTTGTAATAGATTTAGCTTTTATATAATCTAGATGTAATTAATTTTTTATGAATGCAAGTGTGGTAGGTATGCTTGAAATCCTAAACTCCTTTGGTTAGCTCTTGCTTTCTAAGTAAATGACTTGAGATCCATTTTACATTTCAGTGACACATTTAACTTTTTAATGATTTTATAACTTCTTTACTATTACTCTTTGAAGTACTACTTTCTTTCTTAAGATTTGAAGGAATTAACATACTCACTAGCAATTTTGCATTTTGTTTGCATTTATTTATTTGCATAAAAAAACAAATTTGTTTGCATTTATTGACCTTTAACTGTATGTATGACTCTGTGCTAAACTAAGTACTTGTCTCTAGATATATTCCTTTTGGAGGTAGGGGGAACTTAATCAGTTGATGCTCTGAGCTACTGTTTCATGTCTTCATGGTTCCTCATTCACATCATGGTTAGTAATAGGGAATTTTTTGTCATTTCTCAGGTATAAAGTTGCAGGTATTTCTGGAGTAACAGCTGAGACTGTCTCGGTGGAACAGATTGTTGAGAACAATGACATCATCATTTTAACTCCACAGATTCTTGTGAATAGCCTTAGAAATGGGACCCTTCCATCACTCTCTGTCTTTACTTTGATGATATTTGATGAATGTCACAACACTGGTAAAAACCATCCTTACAATATGATCATGTTTAATTATATAGATCAGAAACTTGGAGGATCTTCAGACCCACTGCCTCAGGTATCTCCAGAGCCAGATGGATTTCTCAGAAGAGCTATAGTACACCAGTAGTGCAGCGCATGAAGTTCTCTTGCCCTAATAACTGTCTGTTTAGGGAGCATAGGTTAGAAGAAATTCAGCATGGTACCCGTAGACAAAATTTAGTAGCAGTCACATTTTTTTTTTTTTTTAATATTTATTTATTTGAGAGAGAGAAAGTGAGACAGAGCATGAGCAAGGAGAAGGTCAAAGAGAGAAGCAGGCTCCCCGTGGAGCTGAGAGCCCGATGTGGGACTCGATCTCGGGACTCCAAGATCATGACCTGAGCCGAAGGCAGTCGTCCAACCAACTGAGCCACCCAGGCGTCCCTAGCAGTCACATTTTTTATAGCTTCTTCTTCTAGAAAAAAATTGGTGGCTAATTAGATTCCTTGCTAATGAGTCAATTATTCAGTATTTACTGAGTTGCTATTCAGGTAAGATAAAAATTATTAGGTGACCATTAAGCTAATACACACACACACATATGTGTGTGTGTATAAATATATATATAATATATATATAAATTTTATACTATATATGTATAAATTTTATACATAGTATAAAATTTTATACATAGTATAAAATTTATCTATTTTTTCCTACAAATGTTACCTTGCTGAATTCACACACCTACCATTCTGAATAACTATTGTTTCCCAGCTTTAAAGAGAGCTGAAGGTACTTGTTCTTTTATCCCAGCCAGTGTGACGTGGTTGCCTTTAGAATGGAGTTATGTCTGATTTCAGTCCCTTTCCTTTTAGTTCTACACATCTTGGGGGACACAAAGATAGTGAATAGAGAAGTCCTGCCTTGAAGGGGTTTCTGCCATTAGTTTCTTTGCTAATTCATGTTTGTTAAGTTATGATTCCTGCATCTATTTAGTGCTTTGCCTAACAGGGACCTTTCCATTTGCAATGTCATAGAGAATATCAGGGGGGGAAAAAACCGTGTTCTTCCTCTTTATCTGAAATTATTTAAAAAACAAAAAAACAAAAAACCCAAACCCTACTTTAGCAGGAAAGGGTTGCATGGGGGATTTTGGAAATGGCATGGTGTTTTCCAGACATCTGACAATTTGGGATGCTTCTCACAGGTCATTGGGCTGACTGCCTCGGTTGGCACTGGGGATGCCAAAAACACAAAGGAAGCCATGGAGTATATCTGCAAACTGTGTGCCTCTCTTGACACGGCGGTGATAGCAACAGTCAAAGACAACTTGGAGGAACTGGAAGAAGTTGCTTATAAGCCCCAGAAGTGTAAGTGGAATCCCATAGCAAGCCCTTTAGAACTTTGTTATCCTCTGCTTTTCTTAGCTCAGAGACATTTGAATGAATACTGAAGTTTTACTTTTTCTTTTTAGTAGAAAATATTTAACTCCAAACTTAGGAAATAATTACACTTCATGGTTCTCTCCACCGAGCTCTATCCTCAGTAAGTGGATGAACCTCAGGAGTGGACTGTCAAAAGCAAACATCCTTACTCTTGGTTTGATGATTTGTTTTGTTTTGTTCTGTTTCTGATGAAGTTCTTATAAGGATACTAACAATGAGAGAGACATGATGAGAAAATCAAAGCATGTAAATGGCCAAGAGCTGGCTTAGTCCTTCTGTGTGTTGCAAGCTTGAGGAGGATGCTATGTGCTCATTCATTATTTGAATATGTATCTGATGATTTGGGTTGAAATCACGTTTTTCCTCAGATCAGAATATGATTTTTAAAAAAATCGGCTTGCAAATGTTTATTAAATTTCAATGCTCTACTAACCCATTGAGGGAGAGAGGAAGAGGAGACATAATGTGCCTTCCTCCTTGCTCGGGGGATGTTGTAGGATTGTATAAGGCAGAGTAGACACACATGAAATAGGGACAATGCAGTTCTTATCTGGGAGCTTCCTGTAAGTCATTCAGGGAAGGTACCCAAACTAAGTTTTTTAGTATCAAGTACAAATTTCTTTGTAATCCAGTCCCCTCTGCCCCCTGCCTGTAAGCCCAACCATGTTGCATTCCTCTGAGCTCCTCAAGTGCATCTTGTTCTTCCTCCATTCCTCTCCCTCTGTTTATCCCACAACATCTCCTTTGGAAGAACCAGAGATGTTTTTCCTTGTGCTCCGTGTCACCTGGCACAACTCTTTACTGTGGTTATTTGGCTGTGTATCTGTCTCTCCCCTGAGAGCACAGACCTGTCTGGAGCACAGGTTGTGTTCTTTTCAACTGTTCATCACCAGAACATGGCACTTGGTAGGCAGTTATTACGTTTCTGCTGAAACAATGCAGTAATGAATTTTAGGAACAGTGTGAGCACTTCTGGGGGTTGGGTGGGAAAGGAGAAAATCAGAGAAGTGTTGTATTTGCAGAGACAGGATGGACACCAGCCTTGTCAGGATAGAGGCTCTATGCTGAATAACAGGAAAGCCAGAAAGAGAAGTTGGGTTCAACCTAGACCATGAAAGATGGAGATGTTAGAATCTGTGCAGTAAGCCCGAGGGAGCTATTTCAAGGTTTTTGAGCATTTGATACATCATTTAGACTACCTGCCTTTGAGGTTGGGGGCCTCAGGTCTTGCAGAAGAAATAACAGAGGCAGAGAAAGGTGTGCAGATACCTACTTTAAACTATAATGTGTTCTTCCTGAAAAATACTCACTTTGTTTTGATGGCTCTAGTTTTCAGGAAAGTAGAATCCCGGACTACTGACAGATTTAAATGCATCATATCTCAGCTGATGAGGGAGACAGAGAGTCTGGCAAAGAGTATCTTTGATGAACTCGGTACCGTAACTCTTGGTGAGATAAATCTCCTTTTCTTTTTAAATTCAAAGTAAATCTCTGTGGACATACATAACTGAAAAATACCAAATCTAAATTGGTTCATGGCTTTCTTAATCCTCCAAATTAGCTTTCTGTTCTGACTTCCCTGTTTATGTGAATGAAACCACCATTTCCCTGATGGCTCTGATTGAAACAGGCAGAGATCTTCGATTCTTTCTTCTTTTGAGCCTCTCCTGTGAAGTTACCAAGTTCTGTTCTTTCTTTTGTTCCTTCATTCATTAACCAGGTACTCATTTTGCCCTTTAATGGAAAGAACAAGGTTAAAGACAAAGTCCTATCCTCGGGGAACTCATAGTCAAATAATGAGAATCAGATGTGAGCAGCTTCCACACAGCAGGGAAGAGGTACACCCTGGGTGCCCTGGGAGCTCATGGGAACTTTGGCCTGGAATGGTCTGCAGGGCAAGCTTCTTGGGGTGGAGTGGTGTCTGAAGCAGTCTTGAAGTCAGCCAAGTTAAGGAGAGACAACCAAGGGAGGTTGAAAAGGCATCAGGCATTGAAGGAAGAGTTTCAGGAACTGCAAGCATTTGGGTACTCCTAACACATGAGTAGCAGAAAGGAATGATGCTACAGAGGCAGGGACCAGACCAGGAAAGGCCTGGGAGGCCAAACTGAGTTTGACTTTGTCCTAAAAGCAGGGGGAAGCATCTAAAGATCTTAACCCGATCCATGATGTGATGAGGATACCAGTGAACAAAGAGGGCCAGAGGCAGTCAAGACAGCTAGTGGAGGGAGGAACCTTGTGCCAAGCGCTGCAAAAAGGATGTGTTCCGATTTCATGGCTAGCTGGTTTGGGGTGGGAGTGGGGGGTGACTTGCACCAGGCTTCTGTATTGCACACTTGTTGGTATAGTAATGGGGAGTGCTGGTTCCAGAACGGGGAGCAACTTTGGAGATGTTGAGTTTGTGAATTCACCTTTCCTCACACGTACTTCGGTTTTACTCTTCTCTTTCACAGCTTTCTTTAGGACTTATGCTAACAGCTCTCTGGCTAGTTTGCCCACCCCCACTCATTTTTCCATTCAGCCCCCTGTTACCTGAAATACTAGTTTTATCATGTCAGTATTCTGCTTGAATCTCTCTGCCTTACAAGCAAAGCTCTCTAAGCCTCTAACCTGCCAGTCTGGGCCCTGCCTGCACAGTCTGGTTCTACTTATCTTTCCAGTTTTACATTCCACTCCTTCCCTACTCCAGTCCTTTGATTTAGCCGTTCGTTAAACATGTTCATTCTCTTGTCATCCACTTAGTGCTCAGCAGTATGATAGCTGATGGGGAGATAGCATGGACCCTGAGACAAGCTCCTGCCCTTGAGGCATTTCCAATCCAACGGGTAAAGCCAAAGTTAGATAAGGAATAATGAAACAATGGGATAGGGGTAGGTGGGTGGTGGTGATCAGGTGTGTTTCAGGCAGAGGGAACAGCATGTGCAAAGGCCAGGAAAGCGGAGAGAGTAGGAAGACATCCATTAGCCCTGTCAAATGAAGGAAACAGAGAAGCTGGAGATGAGAATCAGAAGCAGAGGCTAGATCACAGAGGATCCTGGGAGCTGGGTAGGACTTTGATTAGAGGACTCCCCTAAAAGCGTTTAAGTGGTAGGGTAACAAAATGTTTCATCTGTAATATTGGAAACTCTCTCTGCTGAGTGGGCAGTGAATTGGGGTGGGGGGCAAGGCAAGAAGTAGAGAGACCACTTACGAGGCTGTCATGTTATCCAGGAGCATTATGATGTGGTCTGATCTAGGGAGTGGCAGAAGGGTGGAAGACATGAATTTCTACCTTCTTATTCTTCCCACTTCTAATTCCCTATCTCCGCCTTTCTCCAGTCTACATCCTGTCAGCTGTTTGGTTTCCAGATTGCTTAGCTCATTTTCACACCTACTCACATTCAAGAAATACTTGTTAATTCATCTGGTTTACCCCCTTGTTTGTCGTTGGAGCTGGGAAAGAAGATGTCAATGCTACTTGTCTGAATAGCCTCCTTTGTTCCTCCTGTTAAACATGAATGGGTGAGAAGAGCAATTTCACCCAGAAACAGAGCTCTTGCCTGTGAGTTTTACTAAACTGTGCTCTTCCCAGGGAGCCCTGGAGATCTGAGCCGCTTGAGAATAGGATTCTTCTGTCTTCTGCATCCTTTTACCACCAGCAGCCTGCACACAGCCTGGACCAGAGCTGATGCTCGATTTTTGGACCGAGCAACTGAGGCATAGCTTAGGAGATGCCCACGCACAGAAGCACCCATGACAAGCATCTTTGGAGTATCTGTTCTTTGCTGGGTCCTGTGAATGATGCTGTGGAGATCAGAGAGCTTGAGTTCACACCAAGACAGAGGAGACTGTTGAGTTCTGTCTCTCTTGCTTTTAGATGCCTTCCTCATGAATGTTTTGAAACCTATTACTTTTATTTACTGCTTCGTTGTTAAAGGCAAAGTTAGATATTTTTTTTATGTCCACCATTTTACCTCTGGGCTGCTTTGCTCATCAGCTCATAGAGCCGGCAAGCCTTCAGTATCGGACACACCTGGATCTGCATTCCTGTACCCCCTGCCCTGTGCTAGCTATGTCACTTTGGGTGAATTACTTTGCTTTTCTGAGCTTCGGTTTCCTCACGTGTAAAATATAATATCCACCTCAGAGATTTGTGAAAATGAATGAAATTATGAGTGTAAGACGCTTTGATACTAGGTGCAGAGTAAGTATTCAGTAAGCAGCCCTGTGCCAGCCAGATTCACTACAAAAAACCTCCTGTTTCAGGAGAAGTACTGTGCTTACGGAGAGGAAGGAAGAAAATTGGAGGGTGAGGCTTGCTTAGAACTTTAAATGACTGACCACATGGCACAATGAAATACTTTTTTCTTTTTTCCAGAAAATGTATCTCAAATTCAAAATAGGAGTTTTGGAACACAGAAATATGAGCAGTGGATCGTTTCCGTTCAGAAAGCGTGCATGGTGGTTCAGTTGCCCGACAAAGATGAAGAGAGCAGGATTTGTAAAGCCCTGTATTTGTACACTTCCCACTTGCGGGTATGTGGGTTCTTTGTAGCGACATATTTTAGTTGCAGCACCTCCTGGGAGCTTGGCTCTGGGAACCAGGAGAACATCAACTTCTCACCCTATTCCAAGAGCTCACTTAGGGACTTTCCGAGGGGTTCCTCTGAAGCAAACTTTAAAGTTATCCCATTCGGCATCTTCTCTGTCTGCTTACTGAAATGTAACACTAGTAGCCACAGGATAGAAACAGATGCTGGGGCTCTATACCATGTGCCTCTAGCATTCCCATGATTGACACGATTGGAAAAAGTTGGGGGATGATGAACATGATTGTAGATATGCGGTTGGTGACAGCCATCTTGAGAGTTCAGTAAGCGACTGCTTTTGCCCTATTTTGAAGTATGGCTGCTCTTACCTTTGGCAAGCCACATGCTCAGAAATCCAGGGTCTTTGGTTGTTTTCTGGTTAACCAAGAAGTTAAGAAATAATAACCATCACCTCTGCTTATCATGCTGTTAAGAGTATTTAAAAATGCACTCAGTCGGGGTGCCTGGGTGGCTCAGTGGGTTAAAGCCTCTGCCTTCGGCTCAGGTCATGATCCCAGGGTCCTGGGATCGAGCCCCGCATCAGGCTCTCTGCTCAGCGGGGAGCCTGCTTCCTCCTCTCTCTCTGCCTGCCTCTCTGCCTACTTGTGATCTCTGTCTGTCAAATAAATAAATAAAATCTTTAAAAAAAAAAAATGCACTCAGTCCGCATGCGTTTATAGAATTTTAATGAACTTAGTTGCATGTTTGGGGTAGGCGGTCAGCGCCAGCAGTTGCAACAGGTATTGTTGCAATTCACTGATGGCTCTGGATGAATGAAGAGATTAAATTCAGTGTCTGAATCAAGAGGCAAGTTGATGTGGAAGTTGATTTGCTTTTGTTTTTTGTTTTTTAATCTTTGACATGCATTTTTCTTGTAAATTTTCTCTTTCCCGTCCAAGGTGGAATTCTAGACTCCAAAATGATCCTAATTGATTAATAATCCTAGCTAATTATGGTTTTTTAAAATAGTATTGGTTCAAAGGTTTTATTGCAGTACCATTAGAAACCACTCATCTTAGAAAACTAAGTTGGAATAGATTTAAGAAGAGCTTATTTTAAAAATTAATTCCATGCTAAGTACAGCTAATTGAATGTGAGTATAGCAAATGCATTGGACACTGGAAACATTGAAAACTCTGTTTTCATTTCAAACAGAAATATAACGATGCCCTCATGATCAATGAGCATGCACGGATGAAAGATGCTCTGGATTACTTAAAAGACTTCTTCGCTGACGTCCGAAGTGCAGGATTTGATGAGACTGAGCAGGACCTCACTCGTAGATTCGAAGGTGGGTGGTGTTAGAGGAAGAAGCCATTGGAGCCTGGCGACTCCAGGGCGGGATACTTATATTGTATTGCATTTAGTTTACGATGATGCTCAGGGAGTTGTCCTGGGCTTAAGAAGACAACTATAGACACCAGGACTATTAAGCTTCAGTGAAATATGGTGCTTATGGGAAAAATATGCTGCTTTTACTATTTCTTATTTTGAAAAAGGAAAAATGGGATTTGCAAAGGACACGTCCCATAGAAATTATAATAGGTAGCGGCACTTTTTTTCAATCTGTAAGAGACTCTATTTTTTTCAGTTAAATTAGCCAACATACATCATTGGTTTTTGATGTAGTATTTAATGATTCATTAGTTGCGTACATCACCCAGGGCTCATCAGATCATGTGTCCTCCTCAAATGCCCATTACCAGTTACTCTACCCCGCCCCCCGTCCCTTCTTCAACCCTCAATTTGTTTCCCAGAGTCCGGAGTCTCGTCTCTCATTGTTGAAAGGTGGTAGCATTTTTTGGTTCAACTTTTAGTAATTTTACAAAGCTTTAAGAATATATTTAAAAGTGTTTTAATTATTTAAAGAGATTATAATTTATATATACTATATATAAATGTATATATAGAAGAAAACCGAGATGGCCCATAATCCTATTGCTCTTGGATTAAGAAGTAATATAGGAAGATTTGAAATGAAATTAAGTCCTTCTCCTTCTCTCCAAATCCTTTTCCTGAAGGTAATTACTGCTAATAAATTTGTTTGGCTTATATCAAAGTATTAAGTATACATAAGTGTAGCCCAATGGTGTGCTGCTATGCTTGAGCACCCAGCTGTCTGGGGAAAAATAAGTATGCATTTATTGCTGCATTTTTAATATATGCATTAAAGCAGTGGTTATTACTCTTGGGATTCTGGTCAAAGATTGAGAGATTAACTGAACTATAGATAAGGTCACAGTGTGTTCTAAATTTCTAGACTTTATAAGCCATTTATGGAATGTTCCCCTTTTGCAGAAAAATTGAAGGAACTGGAAAGTGTTTCTATGGATCTCAGCAACGAGAACCCTAAACTAAAAGATCTCTCCTTCATCTTGCAAGAAGAGTACCACTTAAACCCAGAGAGTAGAACCATCCTCTTTGTGAAAACCAGAGCACTTGTGGATGTAAGCTTCTTTCTTCTTGTGGATAACAAATTGACCCAGTACAAAAAGACATTCCTTTCCTCACTGCTCTGCAATCAGGCACTCACCCAATTAAGTGTGGGTCTGTTTCTGGGCTTCCTATTCTGTTCTGATTATCTGTTTGTTTATCCTTATACTAATACCCTACTATCTTCATCACTCTAGTTTATAGTAAGTCTTGGTACCTGTAGAGCAAGGACTTCATACTTTAAAAAATTCTTTGTTAACTAAAAACAATTTTAGCCATCCTCTGAGCATGTAATGTCATCTCCCTAGGCTTTTAAAATTCATTTTACTATATTTGCGTTTCAACTAATACATTTGAGCATTTTTCATAAACTTATAAGCCACCCATATATCTTCCTTGGTGAAGTGTCTATTCATATCTTTTGCCCATTTTATTTCATTTTTTTTTAAAGATTTTATTTATTTATATGAGACAGAGTGAGAGCCAGAGAGATCACAGAAGGAAAGGGAGAAGCAGACTTACTGTTGAGCAGTGGGGCTCAATCCCAGGCTCGATCCCAGGATCCTAGGATCCCTGAGATAATGACCTGAGCCGAAGGTAGATGCTTAACTGACTGGGCCACCCAGGAACCCCTCTTTTGTCCATTTAAAAATAGGATTTGAGGAGCACCTGAGTGGCTCAATGGGTTAAAGCCTCTGCTTTTAGCTCAGGTCATGATCTCAGGTCCTGGGATTGAGCCCTGCATCAGGCTCTCTGCTTAGCAGGGAGCCTGCTTCCTCCTCTCTCTCTCTCTCTCTCTCTGTGCCTGCTTCTCTGCCTACTTGCGATCTCTGTCAAATAAATAAATAAAAATTTAAAAATAAATAAATAAAAAAAATAGGATTTGATTGATTTCTTTATCATGATATTGTTGAGTGTTTAAAATATTTTTTTAATATATTCTGACAAAAGTCCTCTGTCGGCAATGTGATTTTTAAATATTTTCTTCTGATCTTTTAATTCTCTGAACAATACCTTTTACTGATTGAAAGTTTTAACTTTCCATAAATTCTATTTTACCAATTTTTTCTTTTTGGAGATTGTGCTTTTGGTATTGTATATAAGAACCCTTTGCTTACCCAAGATCACAAAGATTTGCTTTGTTAGTTTCTCCAAGTTTTATAGTTCTGCGATTTACAATTAGGTCTACAATCTATTTTGAGGTATGAGTTGAGATGCTTTTTATCTTTTCATGGAGCTATCCACTTGCTGGAGGACTGTATGTTGAAAAGATTGTCCTTTCTCCATTGAATTGCCTTTGTAACTTTTCGAAAAATCAGTTGGCCTTTTTATGTAGGTCTATTTCTGGATTCTCTCTTCTGTTACATTCATTTACATTTATTTATCCTTTCATCCTTCCTGTACTGCTTTGATTAGCTTTATGGTGTGAGTCCTCCAACTTTTTTCCTTTTTTCAAAATTGTTTTAGCTATCTTCCTTTGCCTTTCCATTTATATTTTAGAATCAGCTAATTCACATATATGAAAAATCCGGGATTTTGTTTGGGATTGCATTGAATCAAGAGATAAAACTGGGGGAAAGTGACATCTTAACAACATGGAGTCTTGGGGGTGCCTGGGTGGCTCAGTCGTTAAGCATCTGCCTTCGGCTCAGGTCATAATCCCCGGGTCCTGGGATCAAGTCCTGCATCAGGGTCCTTGCTCAGCGGGGAGCCTGCTTCTTCCTCTTACACTCCCTTTGCTTGTGTTCCCTCTCTCACTGTCTCTCCCTCTGTCAAATAAATAAGTAAAATCTTTTTAAAAACGAAACAAAACAAAACAGTATGGAGTCTTCCAATCCATGACCATAGTATATCTTTCTCTCTTCTGTATTAGTTATGTATTGCTGGTAACAAATTACTTTGAAACTTAGTGGCTGGAAACAACAAACTATTATCTTACAACATCTATAGATCAGGAATCTGGGAACAATTTAACTGGATGATTCTGGCTCAGGATCTCTCAGCAAGCTATAATCACCTCAAGGATCCTACCTGAAAGGCTTAACTTCCAACCATATCGGTCTGGCTGTGGAAGGCCTCAGAAGATGTGCTTCTGAGCTCACTCATGGGGGCTTTTCCACTTCCACAAAGCTGCCTCAGAGCACGGCCGCTGGCCTCCTCTAGAGTGAGTGATCCAAGAGAGATTGAGAAAGTATGCCTAATATGGAAGTCATAGTCATTTTTAACTTCGACTTGGAAGTGATCACATCTTCCGTTTTTTATTTATTAGAGGCAGGTCAGTAAGTTCAGTTCACATTTGAAGGGAGGGGATTACACAAGAATCTGAAGACCAGCGGGTGGAGATCACGGGGAGCCACCCGAGAGGCCACCTACCACATCTTCTTTGGTTTCTTTTATCACTGTTTTGTTGTTTGCAGCATACAGATTCTGCACGTATTTTATTAGACTTATACCTAAGTGTCAATTTTTTAATGCTATTGTAAATTGTACCTGTAGTTGCTTGTTGCTGGTGAGAAAAAATACAACTGACTTCTGTACATTATCTTATGTCCTGGGATCTTGCTAAAACCCACTTATTCTACACAATCACTATTCTGAACATTGCTTTTTTTTTTTTTTTTTAAGGATTTTTTTTATTTGTTTACTTGACAAACAGAGACAGCCAGAGAAGGAACACAAGCAGGGGGAGTTGGAGAGGGAGAACAGGCTCCTGGCTGAGCAAGGAGCCCAATGCGGGGCTGGATCCCAGCATCCTGAGACCATGACCTGAGCCTAAGGCAGACAGTTAAAAACTGAGCCACCCAGGTGCCCCTGAACACTGCTTTTTTCATTTAAAAAAGGTCTCAGAGATTAAATTATATCAGATCACAAAAATCTTAACCATTATATTTAATTGCATAGAATTCAATTCCAAAAAACTTTTTTTCTCAGGTTTATCAGTCAGAAAACTACTTACTAAAAGTTTTTCCTTCTTGTGATATATCAATATCGAATTAATAGTTACACAAATGTGGTCTACAAATAGTGTCCAGGGGCACCTGGGTGGCTCAGTGGGTTAAACCTCTGCCTTCGGCTTAAGTCATGATCTCAGGGTCCTGGGATCGAGCCCCGCATTGGGCTTTCTGCTCAGCTTGGAGCCTGCTTCCCCCCTCTCTCTACCTGCCTCTCTGCCTACTTGTGATCTCGCTGTCAAATAAATAAATAAAAAATCTTAAACAACAACAACAAAACCCACAAATACTGTCCAACTGATAATTGCTTTTGATTTTCAGGCTTTGAAGAAGTGGATTGAAGAAAATTCTGAGCTCAGCTTTCTAAACCCTGGCATATTGACTGGACGTGGCAAAACAAATCAGAACACAGGTACTATATTAGTGAATTAGAGTTAGGATACTATAAGATTATTTATAATATATTCAAATTCTTTTTTAATGCTTTATCAGGGTTCAACTAGAGAAGCAAAACCATTAAGTGATTATACACTCATACATATATACATATTTATGTTGCTTGTGTGTGGACACAAACACACACAAACTCATAGGGATTTGGGAATTAGCATGCACAACTGGTCTGGCAAAGGAAGTCGGAAATACATGAGGTAGGTGGACAGGAGCAGGTCTGAAACCCACAGGTGTGAGCTATTTGGAGTCTCTGAGGTCTGGGACTAATGCCTAAGCCCTCTTTCTTTTTTTTTTTAAATTTTTATTTATTTGACAGATCACAAGTAGGCAGAGAGGCAGGCAGAGAGAGAGAGGAGGAAGCAGGCTTCCCACTGAGCAGAGAGCCCAATGCAGGGCTCAACCCCAGGACCCTGGGATCATGACCTGAGCGGAAGGCAGAGGCGTTAACCCTGAGCCACCCAGGTACCCCCTAAGCCCTCTTTCAAAGGGTTGATTGATTATGTCAGGTCATCTGAGGATGAATCCCTTTTGTAACTTAAATGTCAAGTGATTAGGAACTTTAATTACGTCTGTGAATTCCCTTCACAGAAGCACCTAGATCAATAAGCGAGTACTGTAGTTCAGCCTAGCCACAGGAAAAAGCCATCACAGTGCTCAAATACAAAAACTTACAGACATCTCCTCTTCCCATAGGTCCTTCGGATGAAACCAAAGTTATTTTTTAAAATATTGTTAGAGCAGGTCACTCTTTTTCTCTAATTTTCAACCAGTAAATTTAGATTAGCTGGAAATAAAAATGTTCTATTTTATTGTTTTTTAAGCTAGAGACGCTTTTATGTGTATTATATATTTTTTAATTAAAAAAAAAAAGTTCAGGCACAAAATCCTGCAGTCTAGCTACAGTGGTTGAAGGATGAAGGGGTGCCTCTGTAATCCCAGGAGGATCCCTGGGTGGCCAGCCCTCACCTGACATTCCCGTAGCCGTGCTCCCCAACCCTCATTGACCAGCCAGGACAGATACTCATTCTGTTCCTCCTGTTCAGTTTTGTGTCTAATAAGCAGTCCCCATCCTGTCAGTCCTCAGGCATCGCTCTTGCACTTTCCCCTTATGCAGATTTTAAACTTTGGGAATATAATAAGTATATTCAGATTTCGAAAGTTTGGCTTTCAGTACCAAGTTTGGCTTGGTTCAATACCAAGTTTCGAAAGTTTGGCTTTCCAATACCACATTACTGCAGTTGGAATTCAAAGCTCTGCCGTCTGACTCTAACATGAGTTGATTTTCAAATTTTGGTATTTCTTTACAGATAAGCATTCAAGATAGTTTCTTGTTTGTTCGTTTATCCATCCATCACCCATCCAGCCACACTTATTTAGAAACTTATTCTGTACCAGTTATTGTGCTTCTGCCAAATAGCCTTCCCCAACCCCAAGACTGGTAGAGGTTTCTCTCCTCCCCATCCCACAGATGCAGTTCCTAAGATATCAGTATTATACCAATTTTATCAATAGCTTCCTATTGATCTCCTTCTTCCATGAGATCCTTGTAGATAAAAATGACCTTTTTAACCATTGTATTTTTACCTGACAAACTATAATTGCTGAGTAAATGATGAACAAGTAGATGACTAAGTTTAGAAATTCATGAAGTACGGCATCTGTCTTGGGCACGCTCATTATTCACTAGAAAATGATGGTAAAAAGAAATTGTTTTGGCCTTAACAAAATATATCTGAAGATTTTGGCTGCCAACGTACAGAAAAAAACTAGAACTTTTATAAATTCTCTTAACTCAGAGGTGGAGACCACTGAAATTCTTTTCTTTCTCAGTATATCACTGGCTGAGGACTGCACACTGTTAGGGTTTCAGACTTAAATTCAAGGCCCGGTTCTGTGAGTTTATCATACTTCCAAAACCTCAAGGTCTTCATCTGTAAAGGAGAATTGTAACACTTGCCACATCAGCCTCAAAGGGCTTTGAGAAATTCCATTAATTAACTGTGACACTGTTTTGCCAGCTGTAAAGTCCTATACACATGCAAAGGCATTACAATTAATTGTTTTGCAAAAAAACTATGAATTACTGATAGTTGTTGATAGTTTTGCAAAAAAAAAAAAAAATCCATATTTGTTTTGCAATAGAGCTGCACAGCTGGTTAGTGCCACAGCTGGGATTTGAACTCAGGCAGTCTGTGGCAGAGTCCAAATTGTTGAACACCACCCTAATGTCCTCTCTAAAACAAGGATAGGAATAGGCCCTACTGCCTAGGGTTGTTTTGACATCATGAATATAAAGCACTTTTCACAGTATTTGGCACGTAATAACACTCCGTTATTAATGGCTACTTTTCAAGGGTAAAGTTCCCTCTTTGATAAGTTGTGTAATGAATGCCCTCTGACTCTGACTCAGGAATGACGCTCCCAGCACAGAAGTGTGCATTGGACGCATTTAGAACCGATGGAGATAAAAAGATTCTGATTGCCACTTCAGTTGCTGATGAAGGCATCGACATTGCTGAGTGTAATTTGGTCATCTTGTATGAGTATGTGGGCAATGTCATCAGAATGATTCAAACCAGAGGTGAGAAGAGCTTTGATTCCATTACTAAATGGCTGGCGATTTCTCTGATTTGTGAGTGTGTCTGTTATTTAGAAACATACTCTGTCCTAGTCATTGTGCTTCTGGCTTTTTCTCCTTTATTAAACCATTGTGGCTATAGGACCATTGGCACCATGGACTCTGGCGTCTTTGGCCCCAAAGGCGGCTTACTTGATCAGGATTGTGTGGGTACAGTTTTGCCCACTAATATGTGTCCCATTTTAATTCTTGTTTATGATGAGTACTGTTTACTTGACCAACATTGACTGACATATTTATGGAAAGATAATTCCCACTTGGATTGAGACTTTGGCAGCCTATGTGTGGACCCTTCGTGGTTGTGCTTGTGGTAATGATGGGCCTTTGTATTCTAGAAGAGATACTCCATAGAGTTCTTCTCACTTGAACTAGGTAATCTCCTAACTAGCCTCTCTTCCTTTTCCAATTTCTGTAACAACAGCTGCATTTTACTTCCTGAAAAACAGCTCTGGGGCTGGGCATGTCACTGGGCATGTCTGGGCATGTCACTTGCCTGTATAGAGACTCCATTGTTTCCCGATTTACATGGTGTTAAAAAGCTCACAGTCCAGCACCAAATTATCTTTCCAACCTATTTCCCATTCTTCCCCTTTATTCGTTATCCACTTCTGCCAACCTGACTTCATCATTTTCTCCTTGTCGAAGAAAGCGCTCATGTACTGCTACTCATAACCTTTGTTTTACTTCCTCCCTCTTCCCCTGCTTCTGTATCACGTGTCCCTGATCCCCCAGCTGGCAATAAACTTGAATACCCATATTTCTTTTCATTTATCTTCCTTATTTTACTTAGTATTTCTACCTGTATTCTGGTGACTGTGAACATATCTATTTCCCCACCTGCTTGAAGGGTCTTGAGGGAGGATCTATTCATTATTCATATTGGAGTGCTCACGGTGTCCTCCTGAGTGTTCAAGCTGGATTGTCTTTAAGGCAGTGTCTCTGATAATGTAGCTGTCCCGTTACACTGCCTGGAGACCGACCCCCCGCAAGGAAGCCAGCCTAAGCCGCGCCCCCAGCTTAACATATAGTTTAATATGGAGGCACACACCTGCGTTGGGAGTTCCTGCTCTAACAGCTCAGCTGTCCTATGAAAGCGGGTATCAGTGAATCAGAATTGAATTTTAGGAGTACCCCTCTGTTTACCTCTTCTCAAATTTATCAAAGTTCTAAGTCAAAGACACCAAATACTTATTTTCTGATAGGCCGAGGAAGAGCAAAAGGGAGCAAGTGCTTCCTTCTGACCAGCAATGCTGATGTAATTGAAAAAGAAAAAATAAACATATACAAGGAAAACATGATGAATGAATCCATTTTAAGGCTTCAGACGTGGAATGAAGCAGTATTTAAAGAAAAGGTAAGTCTTTTATTCTGTGTCACTTTTGCAGAATCTGACCATGAGTAACAAACAGAATGTAAGGGTAGTTGGTGCCTTTTATCATATTGCTCTGAGTGTTACATGAGAACACTAAGTTTATGCTTAAAATTTTGTCCTGCAGTAAACATCAGATTCATTCTGCTTTGGGCCTCAGTGAGATTAAAATGTATGTTATTAGCGCTAATACTTGGAGTGAGGTTTTTAGTTAGTTATAAAAGGGCAAACCGAGTTAGATGGCCCTCAAGTTGGTAGCTCATCCTGAGGACTGCACCCTAACATGGCAAAACACAGCCTTCAAATTTGTCGCTAACATCCAGAGTCCTTAGAGAAAAGCTCCCCATGCACAGTGCACGTTAGAATGCCTGTTTGTAGGTGCGGGTAGGAATGCACACTGTGGAGTGTTGTATCTGTTTAGTTCAGTCTCTCTCTTTTTTTTAAAATTTTCTTAAGATTATTTATTTATTTATTTGACAGAGAGAGATCACAAGTAGGCAGAGAGGCAGGCAGAGAGAGAGAGAGAGGAGAAAGCAGGCTCCCTGCTGAGCAGAGAGCCCGATGCAGGACTCCATCCCAGGACCCCGAAATCATGACCTGAGCCGAAGGCAGCGGCTTAACCCACTGAGCCACCCAGGCGCCCTAGTTCAGTCTCTTGATAGTGACCTTCATTTTACTGCAATTTCCTCTATAACACAGAAGCATGGAACCAGACTGGGGAAGGTCAAGAAACAGAAACATGCAAATACATGCACACACAGGCTTACGTGCATGCACATATTACAAGCACCCCCACACTTTCTCTAGACCCTTTGCAGAGACTTTCATCTTGGGATCTCTGCCACTTAGAAGATATGTGACCTCAGGTAGTTACTCCGTCTCTTAAATCATCTGTCTCCACATTTGTAAAGTTGAGAAAGCAATGGTATTTAATTCACAGGGCAGTTTTAGGGATAAAATGGGGGTATATGCATTGCTCAGCACAGTACCTGGAATCAAGTAAGTGCTCAAAAAATGAGAACTGTTATGGACTGAGGCATGAGGCAGACTTTAACTTCACAGAGATGAACCTCACAATTCAGTAGACCAACTCCATAGTGTCCATAATTTTGAAAAGTCATAATCTCTTTACTCAAAAATAGTTTTGAGAAGCAGTGGTCTAAAGCAAATTAACATTTTAGCACATAAAAGGACAACTTTATGTCAGTATTCACTCATTTTTAGAAAATTTCTACCTAAGTTTAGAGACTAAAATATTTAAAAATACTTCTTCCACATTTTAATTGAGGAGAATTGCAGGGAAATTTTTTAGTTCCTCTTTAATTTTCCTCTTGAACTTTACTGAGAATAGAGGTTTTTCACTGAGTCATCTTCCCCTTTTGTAGCATATGTTGATGTTGGCTGTAAAATCTTTAAAACAGTAATAGCTTTACTACCCATGACATAATTTTTATCTCTTCCACTGGGTGACCAATGACATAGACTCATGTGTATCAGGGGAGAAAGAGTAAAAGCCTGTTGAGGGAGATGGAGGCTCGGCCATACCCAGACTCTTTTGTAGCCAGCTCACCAGGACGAGGAGTGGGATGAAGAGAGAACAGGTTATGCATCTGTTGAAGAGCACCTGGGATTCCCCAAACAGCCATAGAAAATGGGCAGCGGTGGGAAGGGATGAGAGGGAGCCCAGAACTGGTGCAGCCAGGACTTGTTGGTGGCTGGTCATTCCGTGGGTGGGGCTGGGCGTTCTGGCTCTCCGCAGGGTCTGCCCTGACATCACAGGCAAGGGTGGTTACCGTGTGGCAGGGCAGAGCATGGATCCCTCCTTGGCCTTCTCTGACACTGCTAGGTGGGAGTGTGCAGACGCTTTGTTAAAGTGGAAATCTAGGTGCGCCCTCAGTCTTTGCTGGCATGGGCTGGGGTTAGACCATAGTTGTCTGTTCCGTTCTATGATGTTTGGCAGAAATAGAAGAGCCACTGTCTGAAAGTTTTTTGTCTTGCTAGGCTGTCCCTTTCCTGGTCGTCCTTTGACTAGAGAGAGTCAAGTAGGCTTTTGTTGAGACACTTTTTTTTATCTGCGTCCATAGGCATTTCCGGTTGCCAGTTCTTTCAGTCTCAAATCTGGGGTAATAGGAGATGAAAAGAAAACCCAGGTTACTCAGTACCATTTTGTTCTTAAGATTTTGTGTTTTCTAGCTGTCTCCCTTCCTCTCTTGACCCTTCTAAATCTTCTTAGTTTTGTTTTATCTGTAACGTCCAGGTTTTTAAAGAAAAAAAAAATAATAACTTTGTTTATTTGAGAGAGAGAGAGAGAGAGTGAAAGAGAGTTGGGGGGAGGTGCAGAGGGAGAGGGACAAGCAGACACTCCCCATTGAGCAGGGATCCTGACGTGGGACTTGATCTCAGGACCCCTGGGATCGTGACTTGAGCCAAAGGCAGATGCTTAACCATCTGAGCCACCCAGGCACCCTATAATGTCCAGGTTCTTAGTTGTATGTAGGCATGCCCTAAGTTTTGAAGTAGAATGCAGTCATACCATATACATGATTTAACTTTAGTGTAACTCAAAGTACTCTCTGTGGTCAGAAGGGGAGAGAGAAAAATGATTTAGGGGATGGGGACTCTTCTGTCTGCTGTTCTATTTAATGGGTCTCTGCCCTAGAAGTGATATAACTATCCCTGAAACAGTCAATATGTATGTTTATATTTATGAATGCTTTAAAAATTTTTTGCCAACTACTAAAGTAGAAAACAGGGGTCACATGATTGTTTTATGAACATCTTTAGTATTTTATGGGCACCTTTTTTTTTTTTTTAGATTATTTCTTGTGAAAAGCGAGAGAGCAAGAGAGTGGAGGGACAGATGAAGAGGGAGAGGGAGAGAGAATCCTTAAGCAGACTCCCTGCTGAGCACTAAGCCTGATGTGGGGCTCAATCCCAGGACCCTGAGATCATGACCTGAGGTGAAACCTAGAGCCAGCTGCTTAACCAACTGAACCACCCAGGTGCTCCCTTTATGGGTATCTTTGATGCAAAAATTTAAAGGCTCATTGGAGGTCACAGTTAAACACTGACTAATAAAGAATTAGGAGAACCCAATAAAATTATCTATGGGATTTTTATAAACAAAGTCAGGTACTGTATGTTCATGGAAGTTGTAAATGAATGAATGATAATACGTGTGTGTGTGTGTGTGTTTGCGTATTTGCATGCACACAGTCATAAATACCTCCTAGTTATACCATTGTACTGACAAGGTGGTTTTGTTTTTGGTTTTTTTTGGACTTTTGCATGTAGATTCTCCAGATACAGATGCAAGAAAAATTCATCAGGGATAGTCAAGCAAAAGTAGAACCTGTACCCGATAAGGAGAATAAAAAACTGCTTTGCAGAAAGTGTAAGGGCTTTGCGTGTTACACGGCTGACATCAGAGTGGTAGAGGTAAGCGAACTTTGAGCAAAGAGCATTGGGTCATTTTTTAGCACTAATTAAACTTACTCTCTATCGGTGAGATATTTGTGGAAGAATATTATTATTTTTGTTGTTATCATGGCCGTGATATTTTAAAAAGCCAAAAAATTTTGAAAGGAAACCCATAACAATGAAGAAGAAAAAGAAGGCATTTAATTAAATATGACATAGCCACTAAAAATAATAATGGTCATGCTAAATGAATGGGGTATCTGGGATTAAATCCTAGAACAGATAAAGAATATTAATTAGAAAAAGTAAATATCTGTAGTGCCAGTAACAGTAGCGTTTCAATCCTAATTTCTTAGTTTTGACAAATATACTGTGGTATGTTAGATATTGACATTCAGGGAAGCTGGGAGAATGGGATACAGGAGATGCCTGAACAACTTTGCCCTTTTCTATAAATCTAAAGGAACTCCAAAGTAGAGTTCATTAAACGAAATGAACATGAAGCTTATGTATAATGAAAAGCTTCTTACAGACTGTGATGAAGTAGAAAAAATAACAAGGAAACAAAGTTGTTAATATGCTGTGACTTTCGGGGTGTGAAATAATAGTGGCAATACCCGCACCGCTCTCACCTGTAACGAAAAACATTAAGACATTTTCTTTGTCCAGAAAAAGACTAGAGCAAATATACTAAATATATATTTTACAGTGAGACTCTATGATTTTTCCTATTTTATGTTTTCTAAACTTTCTTTTTGGGATATAGATGACTTTTTAATTTTTTTTTTTTGAAGATTTTATTTATTTATTTGACAGAGAGATCACAAGTAGGCAGAGAGGCAGGCAGAGAGAGAGGAGGAAGCAGGCTCCCGGCTGAGCAGAGAGCCCGATGCGGGGCTCGATCCCAGGACCCTGAGATCATGACCTGAGCCGAAGGCAGCGGCTTAACCCACTGAACCACCCAGGCACCCCATAGATCACTTTTATAATGAAAACAAAATATCTCCTTATTTTAGAAAATCTGGTTAGTTATTTTTTGTTTTGTTTTGTTTTTTCCTCCTTAAAAATTTTGGATAGAGGGGTGCCTGGGTGGCTCAGTGGTTTAAGCCTCTGCCTTTGGCTCAGGTCATGATCTCAGGGTCCTGGGATCGAGCCCCACATTGGGCTCTCTGCTCAACAGAGAGCCTGCTCCCCCCCCCCCTACCTACTTGTGATCTCTCTCTCTCCATCAAATAAATAAATAAAATTGAAAAAAAATTTTTGAATAGAATAATCTCCAGAGACAAAAACTGCCTGTAACTCCATTGCTCCTGATAGAAGAGAGGCTGGTTTCGATGATTAGTTATTAGGATTCTTTTTGGTCTTTGGGAAGCTGGTCTCTGATCAGAAAATGGAGCAAGAAGCACAATATTAAGGGTGATACTAGCAAATTCCCGTGCCTTTGTAAATCGCTTCTTTATCTAGAGAACATCCTTTCAGCTCCAATTTGAGTGATTTTTCTCTTGCAAACGCCCTTTATGATCGTTTCCCTCCTGCCCCACCCCCTCCTCCCAGGGGCCCGTATATTGGGTCTGCATTTCCTCTGTACAGAGTGGTGTTTCTCGGATTTACTCTAAAGTTGACTGTAGTTGGAGCCTCTGGACACATTAGTCTGTGACCCTCTGCAGATCTCCATTGACCCTTCGTTGTTCTCTGTATCCTTTGGATTGTGCCTGTCAGGTAAACTCAGGCACTGGAGCTCTTCAAGAAATACCCGCTTTTGTTTCCGAACCAATAAAGAGTATCTACTTTCAGAAGCTTGGTTGCCCAGAAACTTCTTAGTCCTCGTTTTCATGAGATGGCCCCTATCCCCTCACTTGGCATCCCCACGCTCACTTCCACCCTTGGAACTGGGAGTCAAGTTGCATGGATTCTAGTCTGGCCTTCAGTGAATGCATATTTCCTTCTTACCCCATCTGTCACAAAAGTGGGATCCTACCTGCTTTTCATCTCAGATTGTTGTGGAGTTCATAAAAAATCACAGTTCGGTCCTGGTTCTAATGTTCTGTTTTGTGTTTTATTCAATCCCTTTGTCTGTAGGACTGCCATTACGCTGTGGTTGGAGATGCTTTCAGGAAGTGCTATGTGAGCAAATTACACCCCAAACCAAAGACCTATGGGCATTTTGAGAAGAAAGCAAAGATCTTCTGTGCCAGAGAGAACTGCTGCCATGACTGGGGAATCCATGTGAAGTATAAGACATTTGAGATTCCAGTTATAAAAATAGAAAGCTTTGTGGTGGAGGATATTGCAACTGGAGCTCAGAAGCTATATGCAAAGTGGAGGGATTTTCCTATTGAGAAGATACCCTTTGATGCTACAGAAATGTCCAAATGACCTTGGGTCCTCAGTCTTTAGCTACAGGCAAGGGGTGACCTTAACTGACAAATTAGCCCCAGTGGGTACAGTCATGGATTGCTTGTATACCACTGTGAAGACACTTTACCCAAACTTGTATCAAACTGAATATGTCACTTAACTTCACCTTCTTTTTATTGTTTTTAGCAGTTTGAACTATATCACATATGTAGAACACAAGTGATAACAGCACTAATGTTCTGTAGGCCAATGGAGCTCTAAGTACTTGGGAAAAATTAAAAAGCCTTAACTTCTTTTCTGATCTTTCCTTTCACAACTGACTGCCAGTGTAGCCACTCAGTACACATTGGAAGGAATGAATGAATGAATGAATGAATGAAACGTTGAAAGTGTTTCTACCATAAACTGACTTTTGCCCTTAACATACTGAAATTGTTCTTGTTTGGTCCTGTAAGACTGTCCCACCCCCTCCGACTTCAGGCATTAGTTGCAAATCCAGGGAATCACCTGAGCCTCTCATTGACAGGGCATAGATCAGAGGTTCCCCTGACCTCCTCCTTGAATTTGATTAATCTGCTAGAGGAGCTCACAGAACTCAGAGAAACATTGTATTTTCTTAATCACTTGTTGACTAGAAAACAGCCAGATGGGAGACATGCATAGGACAAGATGTGGGAAGAGACAAGGAGTTCCCATGTCCTTTCCTGATCTCCACCTGTTCAGCAGGTGGAAGCTCCCCAAACCCTATCCTTTGGGATTTTACGGAGGCTTTCTTATATAAGCATGACTGATCAAATCATTGGCGTTGGTGATTGATTCAACCTCCAGCTTCACTCCCTGGTTGTTAGGGGGCTGGACTGAGAGTTCCAGCCCTAGAATCTGAGTTGGTTGTTCTGGCAACCAGCTCCATCCTTAGGTGTGGTCCAAAAGCCATGTCATTAGCATAACAAGAGACCCTTTGTCACTTGTGTCACTTAGGAAATTCCAAGGGTTTTAGGAGCTCAGTGCCAGAGCTGGGGATGAAAGCCAAAGAGATATTTATTATGTAAATCACTATCTCACAAGTATCTCTTTTTATATGTGATTGCCTTTTTTTGGATGCTGTTGTTTAAGAACCCTAATAGGATGTTTAAAACACCTACTGGAGATTTGAGAAAAGTTCTTTCAGGTGTCTAAATGGTCCAATTTGTTTGAAGGTGAATGGTCCTCTCTTCAGCCAACAGAAGGCAGATTGAAGGTGAAACAAAAAAAAATATTAGAATTTCCTTATTGGATTTTTGCCCTGAGTCAAGCCACTGCCAGGCACAGAGCCTGGAACAGAGTTAGGCACTCGGTTACTATTTACTGAAGGAAAAAACCTGGTAGATAGAATGCAGACTCTTGACTGATGCCAAATGCTGGTCATTAGATTTCTCGGTCAAAAGCTGTATGTCAGAACCAAGTGGGGAGTCTTCATGGGCACGTGCCCCACCCCCATTAGGATATCTTGGCAGGGTGTCCAGCCATGTGTACTTAGTGAGGTTCCTCGGGTGGTTCAGATACAACCCATTACACACCCACAGGACCTTGTCTCTCTATGGTTCCTGCTAGTGCTGACATTGTGATGGGTTTTTCACCTGAAATGAGAAGTTGCCTTCAGTCAAATGCCTGATTGTGTAATAAGTAAACTCTGATTCCTGTTTTTACAACTGGTATTATTACTTGAATTTATTTAAAATTTAAAAAAAAATTTAAATTCAATTTGTTTAACCTGTAGTGTATTATTAGTTTCGGGGGGTAAAACTGATATTATTATTTGAATTTAAAAGACAAACCATCAAGTCAGCATTTCCTCCAGCAAGTCCTGTGAAACATACACTCTGTGAGATGCTCTGACGAAAACATTCTTGTGGTCGAGACAGGCTTCTGAACCAAAATGAGTGATTTACACCATGACCCTCATTCAAATGATGTGATTTACACCATGAGTGATTTACACCATGACCGTCATTGTGTGGGATTGTGTCAGTTCTGTGCTATCAAGACCCCTTTAACTCAGTGGTTCCCAAAGATGCTGTCCCTGGAACCCTGTTCTCCAAGGGACACCACTCCCATCCTGTGGAAGTCCCACAGCAGGTGAGCAGTCTTGCGGGAGAGCAGACAGAGCCCAACTGGAACAGTTTCAGGATCATATCAGATACTCTTTTATCATACCGCGCAGTAAAACTACACATCTCGCTCAGCAAATCTGCTCTTAATGTGTAGACCTCTGTTCTTGGGATGCAAACTATTAAAACTATCAGCTACAATTATATAATTGTTGCTTATGATAATTAGGCTGTCTGGGTGAACAAAAACTACCTGGGTGTTAAACTCTGTTTGTGGTCATGACATTTAATAGCTTCCTCAGAAAGCAGCCAGGAAGGCTTACTGTTTTTCTGGAAGTAAGTCTGCATTGCTTCTACATAACCCTGCCGGGTACTCCACTGTCCTCACATAACCCTGAAAGGGAAATTGGGCTCAAGATACGGTTCTTCATTTTGGTGACCTGGAAACTCCCAACTTTAGCATAGAGAATACTGGGAGATACATCTCCCAGATTATGAACTACTAACTATTACACCAGAGCTGCTGGTGGCTACATCCCCAGGCACAAGGAATAGCCTAGAATGAGGTAACATGAGAGGAGAAATGATAGGGAGGGAAGCTGAGTTTGAGTCAGTAGATCCAGTCAAGCCTATGGCTGTGGCTACTCTGTTCTTCACTCTGTGAGCCAATTATTGGTGGGTTTTTTTTGAAGATTTTATTTATTTGACAGAGAGACAGCACAAGTAAGCGGAGTGGCAGGCAGAGGGAGAGAGAGAGAGCCCAATGCGGGGCTTGATACCAGGATCCTGGAATCACGACCTGAGCTGAAGGCAGAGGCTCAACCCACTGAGCCACTCAGGCGCCCCACGCCAATTATTATTAACATTTTTGCTTAACCCGTTTGACTTGTGCTTCTAATAACACTGTGGTTCATTACTACTAGACCCCTGCTGGAGGTGACTCTCATCTGCTAACGGCTGTCCCATAGCCAAAGACACACGTGCTTATTTGCTGCATTAAATAAGTCTGTTGGTTAAGATAGTGTGTGCACTTAAGAATGCTTGCTTTCCTAGGAAGGGTCAGGTGTAATGGATTTGGAAAACTGTTAACAAAAGAGAAGAGAATCCCAGGGTGAAGAAGAGGACTGGCAGGCACCTTGGACAAGAGCAGCAAACATTTCGTGTGGAATGAGAGGCCTAGTGCCTTCTTGAGAAACTAGGCCAAAGGAGCTTATTTGTTCAGTCTTGTCATGGGCCAGGGTGTGACACTGGGCAAGACATTTTATTACTGAACAGGATATGGGGTACATTTGGAGGCAGAGGAGTCCAGAAGTGAAGGGACCCTGTTCTATAAGTCAGAGACACAAGACTCTGTCTCCACATAACCACGTAATGTGAGGAGCTAGACAGCTCCCCAGCAGCACAGTAACAGAGAACTAAGGCGGTAGAGGTCTGTTTTCTCAGCCCTTCTTTGTGTTTTTATGTTAGGACTGATCTTTATTTAAAGGTCATGGGCTTTTTTATACAACAAGGTTCTGTCTGTTATCTTAGGAATGCAAGCTGGGCCCCAGGAACCTCAGGGGCAGGGTTGCTCAATAACCTGTCTTATTCCTCATCTCAGGAGAGGCAGAGAGAGGTGTTCTGGCAGAGAGTCCTGGGTGTTCTGATGGCCAGGCCACATTCGCTGAGTGCTAAATTTGAGATTTAAAATTCATTACAAAGAGATGAACCTGGGGGGTGCCTGGGTGGCTCAGTGAGTTAAGCCGCTGCCTTCGGCTCAGGTCATGATCTCAGGGTCCTGGGATCGAGTCCCGCATCAGGCTCTCTGCTCAGCAGGGAGCCTGCTTCCCTCTCTCTCTCTCTGCCTGCCTCTCCGTCTACTTGTGATTTCTCTCTGTCAAATAAATAAATAAAAATCTTTAAAAAAAAAAAAAAAAAGAGATGAACCTGGGAGCTATAAGGTGACCTGTTATGAGCCAGAACCCCCAGGTCCCCATGGGACCTCTAAGGACGTGATTAAGGTTAAATAAGGTCATAAGAGTGGGGCCCCGATCTGATCCAATTAGTATCCTTAGAAGACACCAGAGAGCCAACTCCTCCTCTTTCTCCTCACACGCGCATGAAGGAAAGACATGTGAGAGGACAGGGCGGAGGTGGCTGTCTGCTAACCCGGAAGAAAGTTCTCACCAGAAAATGAATTGACTAGAAACTTGAGCCCGGACGTCTAGCCTCCAGAACTAGGAGAAAATACATTTTTGATGTTTACACTACCCAGGCTATGATATTTTGTTACGGTTGCCAGAGCAGACTATGATGAACATAAGCAGGTAGGTAAACTATAGAACATAAAGTGAAAAAAAAAAAAAATGATCTGCTCACCGTATTTGCTACTGCTACCTTCTTGTCTGCTCCCAACCAGGGCAGAGAAATCCTTTTCCTCAGCTCTTCCACTCCCCCTACCCGCCGCCCACAGTACAGATGTTGTAAAAGCAGAACTTGAAGGTCTCCCGGTTTTAGGATACTGTAGTCTGAGACTTGCTCTGCTCGAAATATTACAGACAAGAGCTTTACACACAACAGAATTCAGTTCCAAAGTCAACAAGTTTTCCTTGAAAATAGATTTAATTTTATTCAAATTACAAATGTTCTATGTCTCTCTCCAAAACCACCTCCAAAGTTCTCCTCTGGACAAATGAAAAGTTTTCTAGGGAAAAGTTCTGAAAAGAGTGAAAGAAAACATCACATTTTTTTTTTTTTTTTAGTGTTGATCCATCAAAAGGTACATAATCAAAAAATGTCAGTGTCTGACCTGTCCACGAGGTGCCTGGATCATTCCATCTGAAGGAAAAAGGCGGAGGGGAGAATCACAATCACCGCCGTGATTTGCGGTGTGAGAATGTTTTCATCTACCATGTCAGTTCATACTGGTATAACAGGCAGGGACCAGTGGCCCTCAAGGGAAGGCTTCATGGAGCAGAGGAGAAGAGAGAGGAACAGAAATGAGGACAGGGGATGCCTTCTGAGAACACTGACTAGTGTCCAGCTGAACATTAACAGGCCAAGAGTGAAAAATCAACATTCTGTGATCAGTGACTTTACAGACAAGCTCAAGTTCTCTCTTTCTGGCACTACTGACATTCCCACCATTCTAGCTTCCAAATTCTAGAAAAAGAGAAAAAGATCCACAAAAATAGAGAATGCAGAAACTGCTCATTCTGTGCCTGGAGGAATGGCACCAGTACTTCAGTGCTCACACGCCTCCATGCGGGGATGCTCTGCGCCAAGGACCCGGCTGGCTAGTGGCGCTTTGCTCCCCCGGTGCAGCTCCAAGCCTGGGGCTCCGAGCGCAGCTTGCCTACTTGGCCATCTTGCGGATCATGTAGTTGAGGATGCCTCCGTTGTGGAAATAAGTGAGCTCCACGTCCGTGTCGAACCTCATGATGGCCTGGAAGGTCTTCCCAGTATCCAGCTGTGACGACAAAGAAGCAGAGGAGAACCAGTGGGGGAGGAGGCTGGGCAGCTGTGTCAGGAGGGACGCCCCCCTCTGCCCTCAGAGCTGCCCCTCAAAGTGTGGTCCACACACCAGTAGAGCCAGCGGCACATGGGGTCACATGCTGTCCCAGCTCTAGCCCAGACCCAGTGAATCAGGGGCTATATTTGGACCAGCCCCCCAGCCGACTCCTCTGTGCAGCAAAGCACCGTGGGGTGTGAATGACGGAGATGAAGGACACCCAAGGGCCAAGTCTCTCGGGGCAGCAGCTCCTAGTGATGTTAGACCTCCTCTGGGAGCCATGTGTCAGCAGAGGTCTCACTGAGGTGGCCCCTTAGGCAGCTGGTGCAGCTGCTGATCCTGGGATGTCAGCGCTGGGCACCTGCCTTGCCTCCCCTCAGGAGCTGTCACATTACCTTTGGGCTAACCAAAACCTGGCACCTGAGGTGAGGCTCAAGAATGGGGTATGTCCACATTTTGATAATAAAAAGATGTTTTTTAGATCATGTGAAAATGTCCTGTCACTGAGCTTCCCGCACTCTTCTCTGGGTTCAAGAGAGATTGGGAGTCAGAGGAGACAGTGGGGCTGGTGGGGATGGGGAGTAAGAAAGGAACTGATGGTAATTTTGTGAGTAAACGGAAATAGGTAATCAATCAACAGGGGTCCTCCTCACTGTGTTGTGAAGACAGAGCAGGTGACAGCAGAACTCCTAGGTCTAACGCACTCCTACTGAGTGATTGTTTTCCTTCCAAATCCACTCATTTCCTTCTTGCGATTGACGATGAACACAGGGTCCCGTTACTTGGGCGTGGCATGGGGGAGGAGCTCCAGCTTACCTTGACCTGCACTTTCATTCGTGGTGTAAGGTTTTCTGGAATGATGATGGTGTATCGTTCCCGCCCCGTGAGTCCCAGGGTGTCTGCAGTCTCCCCAGGGAGGTATTCAAGGGGAATCACCCCCATTCCCACCAAGTTACTGCGGTGAATGCGCTCGTAGCTCTCAGCCAGGACAGCTTTGATTCCCTGAGGAGCCAAGACAGTACTTTGGACACAGTTTCCATTTTCTTTAGATACACAGAAACTTGACAAAAGGCTTCTTCAGTCAAAACTCCTCTCACACCTAAATTCTAAGTACCAATGAGTCATTTACATAAACAGTTACTCTAGTAAATAATACCGCAGCTGGTCTGCACTGACTGCCTACAATGTACAGGCAGTAAAATAAAGTGGCTTCTCTCAGCCCATCCCCACCAGCCCTAGGAGATAGAGGCAACTGCTGTCCCATCACCCACACAGTCAGTGGTGGTAGCTGGTATTTAACCCATGCAGCTTCACCACATACTTAGCTGCTTTGTGATACAACATCTCTTAGCACACTTCCATCATATCTAGAATCCATACTGCAGAACAACATAAAAAAATTTTTCTCTTCTCTCCCTTGAATAGGTGCAGACATGAAAAATTTTAATGGAAAACAACTTTCAGAACAACTACAGAGAAAGGAACAGAGATGTGCTGCTTTTGTGATTCCTGTTTCAAGAACAGGAGGTCTTCCGTATGGATCTGTGTACACATGTGTTCACTTTGGAGGGAGTGGCAGCTTTGTAAACACATACTATGCACGTCCCTAGGCTGGGTGAGGGCTGCGCAGGGCTGCAGACCAGGTAGGTGTCCAGCCCCCTCTGCCGTGAGGAGAGCCCAGCACTGTTGAGCAGCCTGGCTGGGGAGGCCGGAGCTCGGCGCTGTTCTGTACAGAAGCCTAGAGCCCAGCGGACCCCTTGTGCGCCAGTCCTCTCAGCCTCCTTCAGCTCTTACAGCCCCCTGCGGCTGCACTGCCAGCTTCCAGCCCCATCCCTAAAACCCTTTCCTCTTCCGTAATTTCTCTGGTTCTTTTCAGCAGCTTCTAGAAAAGGTAGGCTTTTGATATATTACCAAGTAATCAAAGAACATCTTTTATTCCCTCCACAAAGCAAAATGATTGATAAAAAACAAAACAAAGCAATAAGTGTGATGTTCACAGAGATTTACTGAAGCCTGGACCCCCGGAGGGCTGCCTGCCAGACCCTGCCTTCTTTACTGTATGTGTGGAAATCACTGTACGAGGTGTTTCCAAAGTTTTAATTTGCTCGAGTCATAAATCACTGAGATTGGCACCAGCTAGGTCATCTTACCCTACCCTGAGAATAGAAGCTGAAGCAGGACTCTTCCCTGCTTTGGGGGCCGGACGATGCTCAAGAGGTGACAACCGTCTGCTCCCTGCATGGCCCCTCCATGGGGACACCTCACACGGCTCAGGCCCTGAAATGGCCGAAGGTTCTGAGGAGCTGCCTGTCTGTGTCCAGAGAGAGCTGCCTTTTCTAGACAGTCTATAAACCGACTCACGGGCAGTGGAAAGCCACTGTAAGAAGTGCACTCCCCAAGTCTGTCCAGAGCATAGGCTCCTTACTTTTACCCTCCCATGAACCTCCTGAGAGACAACATGGGAGCAGCAGCCCAGGCTTACTGCTTCCTGGAACAACAGCCTGAAATGCACCGTGTCCCTCAACCTGAATAATAAGAAAACCGTGCCATTTTCCCCCATAAAAAAAGTCATGTTTACACATATTTGAAAATAATTCCAGAGACTTCACAGACCCTCTTCCCAACTGCTCCACAGACACCCCCAATGATCCACGGTTTGTAGAATACGAGTATCTGATCTGAGGAACCAGTTCAACTCTACGTTACCCTTCACTGAGTGGGGTAAAGGCAGATCTGCCAAGAAGCAGGAGCTGAACAAACAGCACCTGCTTTCCTGAGCCTGTGGGCTCCCTCCACGTCACACTCACCAGGAGGAAAGGGCCCTTGGCCGCCCAGTCTCGGGAGCTGCCTGAGCCGTACTCTTTGCCGGCCAGAATGATCAGGGGCAGGCCTGCTTGCTGGTACTGCTCGGCGGCATCGAACACGTCAAGCTGAGGAAGAAAAAAGCAAGGTTTACACACGCAGCAGAGCATGGACACAGGCCAGGGGGACCTGGTGGGAAGGACAGGGTCTTCAGGGGCCCAAGTCAACACGAAGCCAACCGCCAACACAACCAATCAGTGGCCTGCTCTACAGATCTCCAACTAGCTCCCATCCATTCACCCCTCCCATGAGCTGTATATTCTTTTAACTGAAATGCCTAGTTTTTGTCCTGGTTTTAGAAAACCTAAGGCATCAAATCCTAAGGCATCAAGGGGAAAAAAAAAGTAGATCAGATTTTTTTCCCCTCTTCCACTGATTTAACTATTATAAAGCTTAGAAAACAGAGAATCCCACCTAAACCTGGGTTTTGACTCATTCTCAGGGACTCAGTGATGGCCACTTATGTAGGGTAGCAACTACAAAGAAGGTGACATGTTCTGAAATGACATAAAATGCAAACATACATACATGGATTTATTTTAGATAAAGTGAGTGGGGGGGAGAGGCAGAGGGGGAGAGAGGATCTTCAAGCAGACTCCCTGCTGAGCACAGGGCCTGGGGTGGGGCTTGATTCCAGGACCCTGAGACCATGACCTGAGCCAAAATCAACAGTGAGCCACTTAACCGACTGGGTCACCCAGTGCCCCAAAATGCAAACTTGTATTATTCACCTTTCTATAAGGAGGTCAAGACAGAGCAGAAACACAGGTGGAAGCACAGATCAATACAGGACAAGAGGATTAACTAATATTTTGGTATATATGAGAAATATCTTCCACAAATGTCTTCATTTGTTTCTCGCAAGAACTCTGAATGTTCTGCTATGCCAAGACTTCACAAAGACATTGGATATCATTGCTGGTGACAGGAAACAGTTGTTCTTCCTGGCTACGTAAGTAAAAAAAATTTAAAAAAAAGAAAAGAAAAAAATCCCCCAAGAGGGTTTCCTTCAAAAGAAGCTCTAGAAAGGTGTATAATCAACCTTTCAAGTAAGCTTTCACAAATTACTATTTCGGTGGGCTGATGGAGCCTGTGGTTGGTTCCACATGGCGTTACTCAAATCTGGGGAGCTTATAAAGCAACGGCTCCCTGCACATGCCCTCTCTTCTAAAGAAGAGGACATAAAATTTGGTGGTTTCTTCTGTTACTGTGCCTCTGTGTCTTCAGTATTATATTTAAACTCCCAGTTCTCTATTTCTCCGTTTTTATTATCAATTTCCTGCTTTGATGGGTATTTAGTTCTCTCTCCTTTTAAAAAGATTTTATTTATTTGAGAGAGACAGTGTGTGCGAGCAGAAGGAGGGACAGAGGGAAAGGGAGAGAATCCTAAATCAGACCCCTCGCTGAGCGCAGAGCCCGAGGGAGAACTCGATTCCAGGACCCTGAGATCATGACCTGAGCTGAAATCAAGATGCTTAAAGGACTGAGCCACCCAGACACCCCAGGGATTTAGTTCTCGTAACTACTGTTCCCCTGGGTACCCTCTCCCTAGCCTCCCAATATAATTATGTCATACATTTTGGATGAGTCAATATTTGGTGTTTGTACTACTTTAACCATGTGAATGTTATTTATAGCTGAGTCAAGTAATGTACTCTGATTGCCTTTTCCTGGTAATTAAGAAAAATTTCCACTGGAATTAATAATTTCCTTTTTGTATGTGTGCTCACCTGTTTCTATGTCCCAACCCACCAGTTAATCCTCACTCTGCCTAAAGGATAATTCTCTGAAGACATTCAACTGTATCAGGAAGTCTGTCATTTAAAAATCTCTTCCATGGGGATGCCTGGGTGGCTTAGTAGGTAAAGTGTGAAGCATCTGCCTTTGCCTCAGGTGATGATCCCATCAGTCTAGCTCCCTGCTCAGTAGGGAATCTGCTTCTCCCTCTGCCCCTCACCTCACTCAAGCTCTCTCTCTCAAATAAATAAATAAAATCTTTAAAAAAAAATTAAAAATAAAAAAGAAAGTTAAATTCTTTTCCATGGAGTTCTCTCTCCAGGAGCTTCAGTCCTAATTTGGACTGATTCTCCTCTAGAGGTGGTGCATTCCTGTGATGGAAGAATCTTCCTTCACCAACATCTTGGGGATTCCCTGCACTTCTTTTTCCTGGATCCTACATCTTCCCTCTTTTTGCCTTATTTCATCATTTTGGTAAAAAACATTCACCAAGTATCTTCCTGAGGAGTATTTTTAAGGTTTTTGAATCTGAATGTGTTATTACTTTAACATGGGACACAGAATTTAGGGGTGCAGCCAGTCTAAGTTTCCGGTGTTGGTTTGAGCACTTCTGATCCCCAGCACATGGCACAGAAGCTGTTTTTCCCTCTTTGGAAGTTTCTAGATCTTGTCCTCATCGCTGCTGTTCTTAACTTCACACCAAAGCGATTTGGAGCTGGTCTTCCATAATCATGTCGGTATGCAGTGGCTGTTCTGTGGAGTCGGATCTGGCAGTGGGGGAGTTTTCCTTGCGTTACTTCCCGGATAATAACCTCTCTTCTCTTCTCAGCATCTCTGTTTAGTCAGATGCTGAGCCTCCTCATTTCAGACTTTAATTTTTTTATAGTTTCTCTAATTTTTCCTTTGTCTTTCTATTCTATACTCGGAGAGTTTTTCTCAACTAATCAACTTTTCCTAAGGAGCCTTTTTTTTTTTTTTTTAAACAGCATTTTCTTTCTTTTTTAATTACTATTTTTTACCAAGAGCCCTTTCTTGTCCTTTGATAACTATATGCCAACAGAAAACCATTTCATCACTCTGAGAAGATAATCATTTTTTCATTTTCTTGTACTCTTGCATTATCTCTGTTTTTTTCCCTTCCCCCTCTGTTTTTTGTCTAGGTCTATCTTTCAAGTTCAAGTCTTGGCTCAAATGGCTGTTCATCTCCGATTCTGGTCTCCTTATGTAAGAGGAGGCCCTGAACATCTGATGAGAAGTCCTGTGTCGTGGCGGGTTGGTAAATATGTGAGGTTCGCTATGACATTCAGTATACTGGAGCCCCTCCCCCTCCCCCCACCCTGCCAGTGTCTATACTGCCCGTCTTTCCCCTTGTCTCTTGGGCATTCCACCACCTAACTGTATCTTTTCCATTTAATAGCTTGTTTATCATCCCTGGTCCTCCTTGAACAACTACCTACTGGGCACTGACTTCTGTTGGGTCCTGGTGATCAGTGATGACCCAGGAAGAGTTTGCTTTACCAAGATCTGTTATAAGTGAAGCAATATGGGTGGTGGTAAACCACACTGACACTGGAGCCAGGCTCCCTGGGTTTTATTTTAAAGATTTATTGATTGATTGATTTTAGGCAGGGAGGGGCAGAGGAGAAGAGAGAAAATTAAGCAGACTCTGGGCTTAGTGCGGAGACTGTTGCAGGGCTCGATCTTGTGACCCTGAGATCTCAACCTAAGCCAAAACCCAAAGTTGGATGTCCCACTAACTGAGCCACCCAGGTGCCCCCAGATTCCTTGGGTTTAATCTCCATTTTTATTATCTTAATGGACAAGTATGGTACCTCCCTCAAAGGGTGGTTATGAGAATTAAAGTAGTCAATATAGGCAAAGAGCTTAGAGCAGTATGTGGGATGTAGTAAGTTCTATAGAAATCCTAGCTGTTACTATTCTTAAGTCAGGAGGGTGATTTCTCAAGTAACTTAAACAGTTCTCAAGCAGCTTGGCAGCTCCTGCTGGAGAGGGAAGCAACACGGAGGATCCACGACATGCTCCAGATCCTCTGCTCTGTATTTAATACACATCATTCTATTTAAGCTTAGGCCTCACCGCCTCACAGGGTGGATATCCTGCTTCAAAGGTCAGAAGAATGAAGCTCAGAGAGGGAAATAACTTGCTGAAGGCTCCACAGCCGGTCTGTCAGACTCAAAGCACAGACTCTCTTGCCTGTCACACACCTCCCTCCCGTGTGGGAATGAACAGTTCCTGCTGTAACAGGCCAACTGCAAAGGCATTCCGTCAGGACCCATGCAGACCTCCGTGGGCCTCTATGTTCCTCTATGGGGACTTAATTAAATGCTAATAAAGTCATACAGTAGCACCTGTTGATAACTATCCTCTATCTTAACCTGAAGTTCCCCTTCAAATACTCTGAACTGATGACATTTCACTCAGAGGCTTCATAAACTCAACTCCCAGGAAGCCATGAAGCAGAATCTCTAAGCAGGAAGATAAAGTTGTAAAACTTTAAAGGGCATCTCTATCCATGATCAACTCTCTCGAAATAAGAGGTACCACGGGGCTCTAAAGAAAAGCAAGGCCCAAAGGAAAGCCACCACATAAATGTCCAATCACCCAGAGCCTGACAAAGGGATAGTACTCACAATTTCTCCAGAAGGCAGATGTATAGTCTGTGGTGCCTGCTTGTTCAAAAATTTGTTTAATAAGCGAATGTTGGCAAATGTTCCCCGTGCCATGATGGCATCATTCCCTCGGCGGGAGCCATAGGAGTTGAATTCTCGTGGAGTCAAGCTAAGAATGCAAGCAGGGGAGGAGCTAGGTTAGTGAACAGTGCAAAGACAAAAATTAGCTTCCATCAAGAAAAAGGAAAAACCACCGACCTAGATATCTAAGTCTACTAAGCATCACTCTCCAAGGCAGAAAAGCTGGTTCTTGTATCTTCTGCTGAGGGTAGAGTCAGAGCTTAAAGGTGGGACAGTGAAAGGGGGAAATCAACATTGTCTCAGGGTCAACTTCTAGTCTTTCAAATCTGAATAGAAAAACCAGGAGGAACTCTAATGAGTATTCATTTTACTGATTCAGTAGGGTAGCCTAGAAAGTGTCACAAAAGATAAAATATTAGGGCGCCTGGGTGGCTCAATGGTTAAGCAACTGCCTTCGGCTCAGGTCATTATCCTGGAGTCCCGGAATCGAGTCCCACATCAGGCTCCCAGCTCCAAGGGGAGTCTGCTTCTCCCTCTGACCTTCTCCCCTCTCATGCTCTCTCTTACTGTCTCTCTCTCAAATAAATAAATAAATAAATCTAAAAAAAAAAAGATAAAATATTAAAAATGGGTAAGAAAAAGGAAAGCAAAAGACTAATCAGCATGGGCCAGTTGGGCAGAGCCAAGAATTAGGGAAACACAAAATATGCTCTGTAAACTAACTGGAAGGAGGTATACATTTGTCCTCAAGTCATCAAGAACACAGGACAGGCAACATGATTTACAATTTTCATAAGATAAAAGTCAGAGTGGTGCCAAAGAGGCAGAACAGCTCTTCCTGGTCCTGAAATCAAAGAAAAATCCTGTCTGGGGGCCCCGGTGAAAAGACACTTTGTGACAGCAGGAACATTTTATAATTAACACAGCAATCGGCTCACTGGGTTTCTTTAAAAAGCTAGGATGTGTGTGTGAGTGGTAGTTTGATCTCACCATGAGATGTGATCTGGAGATGGAGAGAGTCTGTGAATGGGATTCAGGAGCAGGTGAGCATGTCTACAAACTCCTACAAAATCCAGAATGTTGGGGATATGTGCATTTTTCTAGGAAGGTAGGATTCTTTTCATTCAATTCCCTAGAGTCCATATCTCAAAAATGTCAACCATCACCAATCAAAGAAAGTAGTGGTCACTGCTTCTTTCCTTAGTTTCTTTCTCCAGCCTCAACCGCTGTGTCTGTTTATTGGTGAATCCTTTTCTCCCATTCATTCATTCATTCATTCAGCAACTACTGAGCCCCAGCTACGTGCCAAGAACTATTCTCAGGGGTTGGGATGGATCAAGGAACAACACAGATGATGATTCCTGCCCTTGCAGGGCTTACTTCTAAAAGGTAGAGACAGGGGTGCCTGGGTGGCTCAGTGGGTTAAGCCTCTGCCTTCAGCTCAGGTCATGATCTCAGGGTCCTGGGATCGAGCCCCACATCGGGCTCTCTGCTCGGCAGGAAGCCTGCTCCCCGCCCCACCCCCCCGCCTACTTGTGATCTCTGTCTCTGTCAAAATAAATAAATAAAATCTTTAAAAGGTAGAGACAAATAATCATAATTTAAAAATGAGCTTCTTAACTAAGTGTTAACACATTGTGGTTAATAACTGAGGGAAAAAAAGATCAAAATGAAAACAGGGGTAGAGTGGGGGTGACCTCATGGAGGAAGACTTGAAGTGGCAAGGGAGTTGGGGAAGAGCATCCAGGAGGAAGAAATAGCCAGCTCAACCAAAGGCTCTCGGGCAGAAGGGTATTTGAACTTATCTGGAATATTCAACAACTGAGGCACCCACCAGTGTAGCCAGAGCAGTGTGGGGAGGGGAAAGAGCAGGAATTTGCTGACCCCTCTCAAATACCCCCTGCCCTTCTCGGCTCAGTGATGCACTTAGGTCTTGCCCTCAAAGTACAATCCCGTCCCTTCAGATTCTTATCCTTTGTGTCTGTGTGTAGCAAGTCCCTGTGCATTTAATACAATAGTTGCCCCATGTTAAAAAAAAAAAAAACATCTTGAGATAGACTCCTGTGCATCCCTTACTCTAGAGGCGGGCTAGGTTCTGATGCTTACAGCACTCCCGTCTCTGGGGAACGTGGACTACTTTTGCTCTGAACGTGACTGTCCTATAGGATGCACCAGGAGGAGGCAGAGGATGAGTGGGGCTCAGCAGGATGGAGAGGCGTGAAGAAAACGCCTCAGCCACCAGGAAAGCGAGATGGGGTCAAGGCCATTTTCCTCTGGCACTGACTTAAAAAAAAAAGGGGGGGGGGAGAAAGAATGAATAAGTGTTGAATTTTGTTCTTAGATTAGCTATGGGCCCATCCCTGAAGATGTGGATATGGGAGGTGCCAACGGAGCCAGAATGTTGATTTCCCCAGATAATTCTCAGGGAAAGTCAGCTCTGGGACAGACTCTGACCACTCTCAGTGTATTAGAGGACAGTGGGTAATACTGGGTTGGTACCCGCTGACGTCAGTCCGTGACTGACGGATCCATCAATGGATGTGTCAGTGGCAAATCACAGTCAGACATGTCTCAGGCAGGGGGCAGCAGTGCAGAGGACACCCCCTCGAGTGCCCCGCAGTCTGAGAGCAGAGCCTGGACTCCAGTGGGGACACTGGCACAGAAAGAAGGTCCCTGTGCTGGGGTTTCCTCGCTCATGGAATCTCCCAAGGAAGCTGCAAAGCAGCAAACAGAAAACATGACTGGTTTTCAAGCCTCAAGGTTTGGTGAAAAAACCAGAGTTTGATTGAAAAGAGAACATGTGAACAGAAACACCGGCCTCATTCTCTCCATTTTTGCTGCTAAGTCTGTCTTCCCCTTGCTCACACTTACCCTCTGTTAGTCAAGTAGCGAGCAGCGGGGCTGTTTCTTGCGATATTTCCAGCCGGAGAGATGTGGTCAGTTGTTACAGAATCTCCCAAGTTTAACAGCACGTAGGCATCCACTATAGATTTGGGCGGCTGAAGAGCCAAAGTCTAGCAAAGAATACGCCAGTCAGTGCCAGTACAGGTTTTCTCCGGTCACCAGGGTGGACCTGAATTGGGTGACAGCCCTATGTTGCTGTACAGAAAATTCTAGGTTTTTGGTTTTATCAGGGGTGCTTCCAAAAGTAAGGTGAATTTCCTCCAAACATTCACATTCCACCCCTGAAGGGAGGCAAAGTATTGGGACTATTCCTTCGAAAGCAACAGGAATGCAGCTGCAAATGACCTGTGTCTCCACATCCAGGGACGGAGATGCTGAGGACAACCAGAACCCTGGCTTCTACTCCCCTCCTCTTCCCAACAGCAGTGCGTAAAGTCCTTGATCATCAGTTATAAGATTTCCCTTGCCTTTTTTTTTTTTTTTTTGAGTATAAGGTTTAAATATAGCAGGCCCGAGGATGTTTTGCTGAAACAGTCAGTCCTCGGACTTTTCTGAGTCTCTGTCCAGGTGGTACAGGATGGCCAGGGCATGTCTGCACAGCCACACAGAACCCCTGGACAGAGACACTGTAGGTTCCCTAGAGCCAAGTACCCCAGCATCTCAGAACTCTCCCCAGTACTGTCTGCTCGGGTTGGTAAAGGTTTCACTGGAATGCATAGTTAGAGCAAGGGTAGAAGGTATTCAGATAGATTTTATAAGGAAAGAGAATTTTGAAAAACTTATTTTGTTAAAAATAAAAAAGCCATACCAGGTTTTCAAAGAATGGTGGTGATTTAATATATGTAGATTTGGGATTCCAGCAATATAGCTTGTCTGACGGGGCTGCTAAGGCATTCCAGCTTTCATTCACGGTCTTAACAAACAAAAAAGACAGAAGAAAGAAAAGCAAATCTAATTCCACTGCATTCAAAGTTAAGTGTGACATGAAACCAGAAACTATATATCCTCAGAGTACAATAAAAACCATTCTTAGCATAATACCCTTTAGGTATGAAAGTGAAATAGTCAAAGACAGATACTATGATTTCCTTGCTAGGGGGAATCTAAAAAGCAAAGTGAACGAACAAAGCAGAAACAGATCCATAAACACAGAGAACTGACTGATGGTTGCCAGAGGGGAGGGGGTGTGAGGACGGGCAAACAGGGGCAGAGGGAGGGGGAGGTACATGCTTCCAGTTACGGAATGAGTACGTCACGGGGAATTCAGTGAATGGTTCATTCATTCCCAACAGCGCTGGGAATTCAGTCAATGATATCGTAATAGTGTCGAATGGTGACAGATGGTGGCTACACTTGGGTAACACACAGAGTTGTCCGATCACTATTTGTACACCTGAAACCAATGTAACGCTGTGTGTCAACTGTACTTCAATAAAACCCTTATTCTAGTCACATAAAAGAGCTCCTTGACACTAAGACACTGTCATGCCAGATGACTTCAAAATACACAAACACTGTGACAGGCAGCCTCGAAAATGGCCCCAAGGACCTGCCCCCCACCCGCTGCACACCCTTAAGTGATCGGCTCTTGCTGAGTGTGGGCTGACCCTAGTGACTCATTTCCAAGATTGGGTTATAAAGAGACTGCCTTCTGTCTCTCTCTCCCTTTCCGGCCTGCTCTGATGGAAGCCAGGACCATGCTGTGAGCTGTGAAGAGACCCCTGAGCAAGGCAATGGGGGAGTCTCTAGGGAACCATCAGAAGGGGATGGAGGCCCTCAGTCCAACAGCCTGTGAGGTGTATTGTCCTGCCAACAACCACTCGAGTTGCCCTGGAAGTGGATCCTCCCCCAGCTGAGCCTTCAGATGAGCTCTGCACCAAAGGACACCTCGGTTGGAGCCTTGTGAAGGCAGAGGCACCCAGGTAAGCCTCACGTGGATTTCTAATCCACAGAAACCACGAGATTTAATAAAAGCGGTTTCTAAGTTTTGAGATAATTCATTGCACAGCAAGAGATAACTAAACCATATCCATAATATAATTTATGAAACAATAATCCAGATTGTACCCAAGGGGAAATTATTTACTCTTTGAAGATTTGGGGAAGTAGATGTCCAGGTCACAGGGACACGGGACAGCAATTGACAGCTACTATGCATTAAAGTCAGCTTCAACTGTCTCCATGGGGCCATAACTTCAGTCTTTGGAGAAATGCATTTAACCCAGTGCCCAGCAAACTTGTTCATACCACTTCCCAGTCAGCACCCTGTGGGAGATCAGGGTCCATGCATGTGATCCCAATTTGACTCTCTTTCCCAGATAATCTGCTCTTGTATTTCAATCCCAAGACCCAGTCAGCATTCCTTAGGTGAGTCTAACACAGAAAGCAGAGAAAGGAATAACATCCAAGGTCTCAGAAAATGATACTGAGCCCCACACATTTTCTCCGTATTTATCAAATGTGTGGAAAGGTTTATTTAATTCAATAGTTCGGTGCTTTTTCCTCAGTGGCTTTTTAAATATTTTTTAAGCATCCAAATAATTCTGGGAGGGGCATCCAACCCATGAACTCTACGTCAGTGAGACTCTATAATGACATCAGGGATCCCCAACCACAGCTGACACAGCACCCAGGGTTGAGGTAGGGAGGTTCTGGTGAGCTGGGTAGGAATCACACACAACCTACAACCTCTCTTCTTGAGGCTGCTGCCAAGTCTGGGACCTTGTCCAAATCTGGGAAGATCTGGAGAGTGCGGGGTATGTAAAAATGGAAGTCACAGGAGAAAATGACTGAGAACTACCTCCTTGGTTATCTGAAGAAAGAAATGTGACTTCCTCTAGTTTCCACCACCATTGGCCTTGGTGTCTGCAGAGATGCCACAGAAGAATGGCTGTTCCCTGGCCACAAGAGGGCAGAGTGGACAGGGACCTCACCTCTATCTTCTGGTAGACCTCCTTAAACATGCCTGGGATCACGTACTGACGCTCCACCGCCTGGATCTCGTCTCGGGTTGGCCAGATGTCTTTCAGAAATACCTGCTCTCCCTTTGCATTGACCCCTGGGGAAAATAAATTTATTAAGGAGAAAAACTGCATTTAATAGCCCATTTTCATGATCCCAACCAGTCAAATCCCATTTGCCGTGGTAGAAGCGTTCTGTAAAATCCATGCAAACACCATGTGGTGAAGTATGAATTGCCAGCACTGGGGGACGTGGGTCAGGCTCCCGACAGCCTCTCGTCACAACACTTTCAGCACCTGACCAATATGTAATCTTGCTTCACGTGTGCTTCTGCTTAAAGATACTCACCCAGGACACCTTCCTGAAGCGTTTACGAGGAAGTCCCAGCCAACAGCACTTCAACTCATGCCTGAACAAAGTCTACCTCCCATGGGACACCCCCAACCTTCTTGGGCTTCTGCATGGTAGACAGCACTTTGGCACTATGCTTGGGGGCTATTTTTAAAAAGTGAAATTACCAAAACCACAAAAATGTGGAAAAACATGGCGCTACACAGAGCACGAACAGGATGTGCGAGCTGAAAGGAAAAGGCAGGGCCTGCCTCGTTCGGCAGCAGCTGAAGGGACGCAAAGCCTTTACCCCCCTGTGCACGTCTGCCGATTACTATGGAGGCAAGACGAGTCTTGATTTGGGGGCTAAATTACATTTATTGAAGAGGCAAATTTGCAAATACCGAATCCACACATGAGAATCGACTCTAGCTCTAGTGGTGATCTCCTAACAGTAAACTGAAGGGGCACCGTTGTCATATTATTGAATCTGCGGAGACCAGGCAGAGGAGGACACAGCAAGTCCTCCAGAGGAAAGGAAACAAAAAAGCATCATTTCTCTGGATTTGGGGAGGCTGAACTATTTGAGACATGTTCCCAAACTGGATATGTTAAAATAGTGCCCCATGTCAGATAAAATCGGAGCTAGAAATTGGGAGGGGGAGATGAACCATGAGAGACTACGGACTCTGAAAAACAACCGGACGGTTTTGAAGGGGCAGGGGGGTGGGAGGTTGGGCCAGCCTGGTGGTGGGTATTGTGGAGGGCACGGATTGCATGGAGCCCTGGGTGTGGTGCATAAACAATGAAATCTAGTACACTGAAAAGTAATTAAAAAAAAAAAAATCGGAGCTAGAAAGAGAAGAATTGGGGATGAAGCCAGAATAGTATGCTCTCTCGGACTTTTCAGATTTCCTTTTGTCATCCCTTATCCTTCAGTCGCTTTTTCTCTGTTCCAGTTCTGTCTTGGCTGTGTATGGGGAGAAAAGAAAATACTCTTCTCATCTTCGTCAGTTCTATGCCTCATTATTTATTAGCACCATGCTCTAACCAGCTGAACTAACCGACCACCTACCTATGCCTCATTATTTATTAACAAAAGTGGTTACTCTCCCTCCAGTAATATTTTTGAATTCACCAGAAAACAAACAAGGGCAGCCACAAACGACATCTTACCCAGCGGCTCTTTCTCAAAGTTGATCCTGATGGTCCCAGCAATTGCATAGGCTATCACCAAGGGCGGAGAGGCTAAATAGTTGGCCCGGGTATTGGGGTGGACTCGACCTTCGAAATTCCTGTTCCCAGAGAGTACTCCAACAGCAACCAGGTCTCCCTGTGTCCGGCAAGAGAAAGATCTGGTGATGCGGAGAAGGGGGCCAGGCTTTCTGTCTTAGACCACCTGCGGAACGCTCCCATCACAGTGGGAGTTCTTTAACCTCCCTTTCCCTTGGTCCTCTGCCTGTGGGGAGAAGAGCATGCATGGGTGTCCCTGGGGAGACTGTGGCCAAGGACACCAAGAGACATGGTTTCTGCTCCCGAGGAAATCCAGGTGTGTCAGAAGGCAGCATACTGGTGATTTTGCTGCCCAGGGCCCGAGAACAGGAGGGAAAGTCCAACAGTTGAAAGCTAAAGGAAGCCACACTGACCTCCATGGCTTCTGTAATTCATGCAAACCAAATGGTGCTTCTCAATGCTACAGAATTTATGGGACAGAAATCAAGGCCATGCAATGCAATTTCGACTGCACTGTCTGTGTGGAGACACACCTGACTTTGAGCCAGGCTGCAGATGGCCACGCACACAGAGTCCTGGAGCTGTGTGTAGTCCCAGAGCCCATGTGTGTGGGTACTGTGCCAAGTCCTTCACATCCACTGTCGTCTCCATGCTCACAACTCTGTGAAACAGGTCCTATCGTCATCCCTAATTTACAGGTGCGAAAACTGAGGTACAAGGTCGACAGCTAGTCAGGTTAGCTTGATTCAAATACCCTAGGTCTGAACACACCCCCTGCTGCCCTGGGACTTCCTGAGATTATCAGCATTCAGGTCACACATCACATGAAAAGAGCCCCACAGGCTCCTCGGTCATTACCTGCGTGATGGCTTCGACCACAGGGTCAGGTAAGGGCCCGCTGTTGCCGATACAGGTCATGCAACCGTAGCCCACCACATCAAACCTAGCCGCCGGAAGAGAGGCGAGATGGAGAGTGAGTCCCAGTGAGCTGCTCTGCTGGGGACAGTTCTAGAGACAGCTGATTCACAGAGAACGGAGGGATGTGGAATAAGTGTAGTCCTGTTTCTACAAAGCTTTCATTCTCAGGAGTGCTGTAAAGATTTTTTGTAAATTTTAAGTACTATCTATCCCCCAACGTGGGGTTTGAACCCACGACCCTAAGATCAAGAATCACATGTTCTACCACCTGAGCCAGCCAGGTAGAGCATTTTAATATACTACTCATCCATTCTAGATCACTCATGTAGTCTTTTCTGAGTAAATTGTAAAAAGGAGCCTATCTAGGCTTTTTAAAAGTTGAAATCCCATCACCATTTAATTTCTCTATTCACTACTTTGATTGTATAATCAATAAGGACTTCGACTTCTATGAGACATACAAATAAAATCTTTCTCATCCAAATCAGGAATAGGGGGGGAAACTGGAGGAACTGTATTTGGTAACAAATGACTTGTTTAAACCAAGGAATTAAAACATGTTTAGCCAGTTATTTTCATGCCCAACGGTAGCCTCTCAGCTGCTGAGCCAGCACTAGCCCATCTCGTGACCTCTGCCAATTGAGAAGACACACCCCACCCCCCCTCAGAAGGCTGCAGCACCACATCAAAGCACAGGCTTGATTTCAGCCCTGCTTTGCCCTTCAAGGGCACCCTTGTCTGATGAACAACAAGCACAACTGTCCACAGGAGGGCCTGACTCTAGGAATGTAAGGGTGGAAGTCTGCTCACCGGCTGATGAGACACATCAGATACCATCACAGAAGGTGATGCATGTTACAAGGTGATGCGGCGTGATACGTGTGGAATAAAATACAACATAAGTGACAGTATAAAAGAAAATGCCTCCTCACCCAAGCTGGGACAGATATGGCATGACCCCGCTCTCCCGCAGGTAGTAGGTGACCACACCGCTTCCAGGAGACAGGCTAGTTTTGATGTAAGGCTTCACGTTCAGGCCAGCATTCACAGCTTTCTTTGCTAACAGTCCTGTGAAATGGTAAACACCGACACAGTGTTGGGTGGCCGCCTGCTCTCGGTGCCGGGGTGGTTTTAGGAGACTGACCCCTCCATCTGTGTCGCCTGCCACCGCCCAACAAAGCCCTGATCACGGTGCTTACTGTTCCTTCTGCTGCCTAGCACAAATCAACAACTCACTGACCCAAAGGTATTTGCACATACACAGTAAACTCAAAATTAGTCAAGGAAATGAAGAAAGAGATAGGCTTTTTCTTTTGAAGACATAAACTTAAAAATATTAAGGAATATATTATAGAATTACGACTTTAACTTTTGGAGGGAAAATAATCTTTCTGATTACATTTTATTTGGATGAAGATTATAACTGGTAGGGCCCTTTCTTAAAGGGTATAAACTGTGTACTGGTTAGTGAGAAGTACGGTCAGGGTAGAGGAAAAATCTAGTCCCCAGGTATTCTTTTAAAGGAGAAAATCAGGGCGCCTGGGTGGCTCAGTAGGTTAAAGCCTCTGCCTTTGGCTCAGGTCATGATCCCAGGGTCCTGGGATCAAGCCCCACATCGGTCTCTCTGCTCAGTGGGGAGCCTGCTTCCTCCTCTCTCTCTCTGCCTGCCTCTCTGCCTACTTGTAATCTCTGTCTGTCAAATAAAATAAATAAAATATTTTAAAGGAGAAAATCAAGAGCTCTCAGCCGCTAGAATTTTGGCAAATACAAAGACTACTGCAGAGACGCTGGGTGCATTCTTATGACATATCAGAGAATTTGGAAAGAAATGAGTGGGGGTAAAAAGGCACAAGAATCTACAGACAAGCTACTGACTTGTCTTAAGGAAACTCGTTTGCTCCAGACACAAAAAGCTTAGGGATCAACGCATGAATTCTTGAACAAAGGTGTTCCATATGTACGTGTACACTTTTTAAAGAAAGAACTCTTTGATGATCTTTGGTTTATGGACACAAAAGGAACTCTTGGGAATGACAAAAAAATCTTGACACTAAAGAGACTTCTATTAATAAAACCCTGTATATAATACTAACTACTTGACCAGAATTGCTTAAGAGCCAAGTAAGCTCCCTGTGCCCTAATTCAGAGATACTTAAAATACTTCTGAGACAGACTGAAGTCCGGTGTACAAAAAGGCCTATCAGGGTTTTTACAGACACTAATCTGTGATATGAAAATAGTTTTTTTTTCTTTTAGAGTTTGACACAAGATTCTAAGCTTACTAGAAAAAAAATTTTTTTTTTGCTTTCTTCTACTTATTTTCTGCATTAATTCTAAAGATAAGTATGCATTATGTATTCTACTTTACATACTTTGCTTTGGACACTTGTTATTGTATAAACACTTTTGGACCAACACATTTCTGCATCAGGAAAAGAAAAGGTTTGGGGAACTGCACATAGATTCAGGTAGGCCCCAAGGTAGCATCCTGAAAGATTCCCACCCACGTGTCCCCATGACCTTGGGGAGAGGCCGACACTCACCTGCCCCTAACATCACAGATGGGTTACTGGTGTTTGTGCAGCTAGTAATGGCAGCAATGACCACAGAACCATGAGTAAGGGTGAATTCGCTATTATTGTAGATAAACGTCTTGTGGTCATTATGATGGTCCAGAGCAACCTGGAATCCTTTAAACCCTTGCTATGGGAAAGAAAAAAAAAATGGAAGAAAAAACATGGTGAAACGTTCTCTCTTTAGAAGAAAAAGAAATACCTTGTACGTATAATTTCAAAAGCCAATTTTTAGCAAAACAAATATCTCGGCCAATGAACTCTGAAATGCAACAGAAAAATGAAAGCCTCTTTATTGTTTTTAAATCTTTATAAAAGACAGTCATAATTTCTGATTCTCACTCTGCTTTGAAGTCCTATTAACAACGACTTGCTTACAACTACAAATTTAGCTCCAAGTTAGTCTAATTAAACCAGATGACATTATTGTAGAGTTTCATGGATATGAACCACGGTCACGGATTCTAACATGATGGAAATTTAGAAAAATGTGTCCTTTTGGCCAGATTCAACTAATCGTGGTCAATAAGGCAAATCAAGTACAGCTGAACATTTGGTGTCATGCTAATGGCCCCACGATAAAACATATCACTTATCTTAATCATCATTTGGGGAGCTGTTCATTGAAAATCTGCATATAAGACACTAGGTACTTTGTGGAATACAAAGGTGATGCTGACACAAACCCTCACTCAAACATATGGTCCAATAAGGAAAATCAGACCAGCAAATAATATAAAGGACAAGCAATGTAAGTTCAAGAACATGGATGCCATCCAAGGGTTTCAGACCAAGTGCCATGGAAGGTTCAAATGAGGGACCAATGACTTTCTGCTGTGAGATGTAAGGCCATGCTGTGGAGGCTGAGGGGCACGGACATGAAGGGAGGGGGCGGAGCCATGCAGGTGGGTGAGGCGGGGCATGAACAGAAGTACAATGGCCAGAAAAGCCAGGGCAAGTCGAGTGCACGGTGTGATGAGAGTCATAGGAAAAGTAGATGTTCAGGCTGGGTTGTGTTCACAGATGGTGATGGGCTCTAAGGAAGCTGTGTGGCTCTTGGCCAATGGGACAGGCACTGAGGACTTCAGGATGGAAAAGAAATGCCATCAGCATCAGGCTTTGGGAGCCTTCGTCATGGTGGGGGGAGTGGAAAGCAGTGTGGCTCTAAGACATGGGGAATAGGGCTGGGTGGGGAGGGAGGACTTCCACCTGGCTCTCCCCAGCCCATACCTTGGCTCCGAGGCAGCTCTCAAAGTCCTTTTTCATGTCAGTCACAGCGACTTTGTCCTGAGGCCTTTTTGGTCCACTGCAGCAAGGCACAACCGTTCCTAAATTTAATTCCACAACCTGTCCCCCCACAAAAGAGAAGGAAGTCAAGAGCTGACGTTATACCCTCAGAGCAAAAATGCAAGCTGGGCTAGAGAACTGAAAACACCATAACCACAAAAACAAGGGGCGCCTGGTGGTACAGTTGATTAAGCCTCTGCCTTTAGCTCAGGTCATGATCCCAGGGTCCTGGGACTGAGCCCCACATCAGGCTCCCTGCTCAGCAGGGAGACTACTTCGCCCTTCTCCTGTTCCCTCTGCTTATGCTCTCTCTTGCTCTGTCAAATAAAATCTTTAAGGAAAAAAAAAAAAAAACAACAACTAAGCCATCACATTCATAAACAAGGACTCAACATTCTTCTTAATCCCTAAGGAATGAATTTCCAAAGATCAGGATGGGAATGTAAGTGGCATGGGACAGGCAGAAAGCCTTGTCACCTCCCAGAAAGACCAGAATGTGTGCCTAGCTGCTGACCAGCATCTTCTACGCATGCATTTTTCCAAATGCAAACCCGATGCATCCTTTTTAATGCTGATCTTAGTTTGAGATGGGTTTTCTACTAAAATGATACAAAAACCATTGTACTTTTTTCTAAATTGATTTGATAGGATACTGCCATTCAGTCATCAATGCCAGGCAATGGGCCTGGGTCTGACTGTGTATTTCCTTCCCTCAGGTGTACTGTGAAACAACCAGGGTGACCTGGTGACCATCCAGGGTTGCCAATCCAGAAAAACGTGGAATCAGTTTGCCCCCTGGAGAATGAATGAAGGTAAGTCACTGGATAAACCAGAACTAATTGCTATGCTTGACCTCCATTTCTTTTCCATCTATAGTGATGAGATGAAGCCCCTTAAACAGCCCTACTCTCTCTGGTGAAGCCCTTCTCCAAAGGTCTTCCACATTAGGGGAGTCAATCAGTAGGTCAGAAAGGGAACACACATTCAACCTAATGGCCAAGAGAAAAGGAAGAAGTCATTTTAGGTTTGTAATTCCTTATCTTCTTAATTGTTTTAGTCTTTGAAAACCTTGTTCTTCTGTGATGCTTGGCAGTGACTAATTTCCTACAAGTATGCCCCCTCAGAAAAAAACATACACAACTAAAATCACTGCCTAGAGGAAAAGGAAATGTACTCTCTCATACCTGGGCAAAGTCTGGGTCTTGAGAGGGGTCACTGAAATCCCGAAACATTCCTACAGCTTGAAGATACTTTTTCATTTGCTTTACTTTTTCTTCATCACGACCTAAATGGGCATTTTAAGAAATAACAAGTAGCAGAGGTTAAGATTTCCTGCTGAAGGGATGTCTGGGTGGCTCAGTTGGTTAAGCATCTGCCTTTGGGTCAGGTCATGATCCCGGGGTCCTGGGATGGAGTCCCACATCGGGCTCCCTGCTCAGAGGGAAGCCTGCTTTTCCCTCCGCCTGCGACTTTACTTGTGCTGCTCTCTCTGACAAATAAGTAAATAAGTAAAGGATTTCCTGGTGAAACGAATGTCTCCACCAGTAATTACACAAGTAAGGTGCATTCTGCTTACACACACACACACACCAAAACCTTTGCTGATATTTCAACTTTCTGTCTAATACTCTGACTCTCTGGCCGAGGGTGCTCTTTACTAGGGGTCATTAACTGATCTGGACTCTTTTCTGAAGCAGATTCTGGTCCTGTCTGTAAATACTCCCCCTCTGTTTGGTTATCATCGTCCATTCAGAGGACCTCAGTCTTAGTTAATTGTCAGAGCACACCTTCATTACTAAGATCACTTGCTTCCCATCAAATAACCAGTAGTAGAAGACCAGTACGAACATTTAGGCTTCCGAATACGTGAGCCCTTTTGGTTGACTATACCGTGTCTTTGTCATATCTTCTGAATTCCCAACGACCATTTTGATTCCATAGATAAAAGGAAAAAATAACCTATACATGAGACCCTGTGCACTCCAAGGGGCAGAGGCAGAAGGCAGTGCTCTGATCCTTGGAGTTCCAGGAAGCCTGACCCAGGGCTGTCTGCACTCACCTGTCTGCACCAGGTACTTGATGCTAACGTCATCAACTGGGAAGAAGGCAGCAGTGGCTCCATACTCTGGACACATGTTCGCAATGGTAGCTCGGTCAGCAATGGACAACTGGGCTACTCCCGGCCCAAAGAACTCCACAAATTTGCCCACGACCCCCACCTGGCGCAGGTGCTGAGCAGCAGAATAAGAGAAAGCTTGAGACTCAAGAGCCCATCTTTAAGATGCAGAACTAGCACTTTGTAATTCTTATCAGCTAGCCTGGTGAGGAAACATAAAAAATAAACTGGCCCAACATATTTTTGATTACCTTAAAATATAGAATTTTAAAAGCGATGTTAACTGAATATGGGGAATCTTGGACTGGGTCCTGGGACAGGAAAGAGTCATTATTGAAAAAACTGGAGAAGTCTCTAGTTTAGTTAATAATGTCATACTAACGGGGCGCCTGGGTGGCTCAGTGGGTTAAGCCGCTGCCTTCGGCTCAGGTCATGATCTCAGGGTCCTGGGATCGAGTCCCACATCGGGCTCTCTGCTCAGCAGGGAGCCTGCTTCCTTCTCTCTCTCTCTCTCTGCCTGCCTCTCAGTGTACTTGTAATTTCTCTCTGTCAAATAAATAAATAAAATCTTTAAAAAAAAAATAATGTCATACTAACGTTCTTTATTTTGATTAATGTACCATGGTTATGTGAGATGTTAATGTTTGGGGAAGTTGGGAGAAAGGTAACAGAACTCTCCTGTTTGATCTGTATTTACATCAGCTATCCTGTAAATCTAAAATTATGTCAAAAACAATTTTTACCCTCCCAAAAGAGAGAGAGAGAGAGAGAGAGAGAGAGAAAGTAATGCCCAAAACACAAATAACATTATAAAAGTTTTATATGATGAGAAGGACTTTTCCTCTCTTATGAGATCATTGGAAGTGCCTACAAGTGCAAAAAATCAAATAAATTCTTCCACCCTAAATAGTCTTACATTAGTTTAGTAATTAAGTAACAGGCTTATTTTCAAGGGTATAATGAAAAAAATTTCCTAAACACAAGTACAAGTTCATTATAACCAAAAGATCAGCCAGTGTGACTCCCATCTCTTTCCCAGACATGCCATCAGCCAGGGCTGGGGCCTCTGTGGCTCACTTGGCCTGCATGAAGCCAGTCTCACCAGTGGTGTGGACAGCCACACGACAGACTCTTCAGGTTACGTGGGCTTCTGCTAAATTCTGTGGGAAAGTCCTACATAACTCTGCATTTGAAGAACAATGCACAGACATCTATGATGACCTACAGCATTCAAATAAATGCAATTCCAAATTCCATAAAGATTAAATCAAAGAGAAATAGTTTTTGTCCGTTAACAGGAGAGTAGTTATCCCTAACATTCCAAGCCTCCTAACTATATAACCAGACAAAAATAGATTTGTGATAATAAAAAACGAAAACATTCTTTTCTAATAATCTTGCAAAATGAAACTGCTCCTCTCCTTTTGCAAAGCAAGCAAATCATAAAATAAAATAAAATAAAATAAAATAAAATAAAATAAAATAAAATAAAATAATTTCTGGCAAAAGCTAAAGAAAAGGAAAAAGAAAGTACTATTTCCAGCTTGGAGAAACTTCCAACAATGAAAGTTCGAATACAGAGAAGGGAATTAAAAGAGTCTGACATTAAATCCACAGAAGCAGTTTGTTATTTACACATAAAGAAGAACCATGTGGAAAAATGTAGTCTAAGTATAAACACACTTGGGAATGAGTTTTACAACCTTGGGATTATTTCTAGGAATGCGGAGGACGGCTTTAGCCATAAATATTTCATTTTACTTCTTAAAAAATATGCACACAGGGAGAACTCCGAAGCAAATGTGGGAAGTGTTACCATCTGGTAACTCTCTGTGGTGGCGCATACGAATGTCACTTTAACTTCTGTGTATCTGAACTCTTTCGCACTTTCAAAATATTGTTTTCAAGGATCCATGCAGTCACGGAAGAATAAAATGAACATTAACTAACACTTAACCGCAGAACTTTCCCCTTATCTCTTTTTAAAAATCATCAACATCCTGTTTCCTAGAGCACATGGAAACCAAGAGGACTCCATTGTGCATTCGCTCCCTGTGTGTCCCCCAAATCCGCCACAGCCTGGAAGAGGCAGCGTATGGTTACCTTGGTAATGGTGAGCACGATGTCAGTGGATGTCACCAGGGGGTGGGGATTTCCCACCAGCTTGTAGCCAATCACCTGCGGAAGCACCATGCTGATGGGCTGGCCCAGCATGACGGCTTCGGCTTCGATTCCGCCTACTCCTGCAAGGAAGGCATGACGGAGGACCGCTCTCACTGTGCCTCACTATATCCCGCAAGCAGAACCCAGTCCCCTTACAGAGCTTTACTAGTCCAGAGCTGGGTTCTGGTTTCCCTATTTCCCTTAACGGAATTTTTAACAACTATTTCTCAGAGTGCGGTCCGCGGGATACCTGCATCAAAATCCCCTTGATTCTACAGCAAGTGAAGAAATGGGGTTCAGGGGGAATCTGGGTGGCTCAGTGGGTTAAAGCCTCTGCCTTCCCCTTGGATCATGATCCTAGAGTTCTGGGATCGAGCCCCACATCAGGCTATCTGCTCAGCGGGGAGTCTGCTTCCTCCTCTCTCTGTCTGCCTCTCTGTCTACTTGTGATCTCTGTCAAATAAATAAATAAAGTCTTAAAAAAAAAAAAGAAATAGGGTTCAGGAGTCTCCATTTATTAACAAACAGAGGTGATCTGCATTTATTCTAAATGTATTCTAAATATCCCTAACCTTTATGCCAGTTCATTCTTCCAAACATTATTACTGAGTGCTTAGGAGACATGAGATAGTCTTCTAGGCACTAGAAATCCAGCAGTAAACAAAACAGACAAAAGATCGTGCCAAGTCATGCTCCTGGGATGTCATGGTAAGAGTGGAAATCAAGCTACACACTAGAGAAAAGCTTATATGGAAGAGAAACCTGGAACGATGCTCACCCCAACCAAGGACGCCCAAACCATCAATCATGGTAGTGTGCGAATCCGTGCCCACGAGGCTGTCCGGGTAATAATAACCATCGTGATCGAATACCACTCTTGCCAAATACTCCAGATTCACCTGGTGGATGATTCCTGAGCCAGGGGGGATAATCCGCATGTTGCGGAAAGCCTGAGAACCCCACTAGGATTGAGAACGGAAAGAACACCATGAGCACCTGGTGTGTTTCTGTGCATCCCGCCTCCCCGGCACCTCCCCTTGTACCCACGGATATAAAGAAACAACCCGTGGAACCAAACTCTGCCCATACCTTTAAAAATTCAAATCGTTCTCTATTTCTCTCAAATTCCAGGTCTTGATTCTTCTGTAAACTGTCTGTCCTGTCAGAGACAAAAGGTAAATATATGCATTTTAAGGCTTGAAATGTTACCCGTCGAATTTATTGGTGATAAACAGATGCACCCACAATTTCATCCACAGGCTTGCTAGGTGGTGCTGATGCATTCATTCACATGAGAAACGAGAGGGAATTGACAAAAGTAGAAAGAATAATTATCATTTGGGTCAAGGGATCCTACAATACACGGTGAGTAGCGAACATTAAGTGAATTTAAGTTGAAACTCATCTAATCACAAAGCCTGACTTTTAGGAACAGACTCCAGACAATTATGATGACAACAGCAGCTTAGAAACTGAAAGGACTGTTGTTTCTGTACTCCTTTCCCATGGGTGACTTCGTTACAACACCTCTCTGAGCTGAGCCGGGTCCAGGCGGCATTTTCATCTGCTTCTCTTGGGAGACAAGGATCAGCAGAGCCAGGAGCCACGGGCATTTATAGAATCACGATCTCCTAGCTCTTGGACAGAGGTTTCCGAGGAGGATGGTGCTACCCAAGAGCATCTATGAAGGGCAGATTACATGCTGAGGTTTACTCAAAATCATTCAGTCCATCAGGAATGATGCAGGCAGAGCAGGGCATCAAGAAGCTTCTCCAGGATTTTTATAATCAAATCACATCTATTGTTTTGAGTCAAGGTAGAATAAACCAGGATTACGACTTGGCAGGTCAGGCACACAGAAGACACTCATAAACCAAACCATGGATTGCGTGCACATAGGAAAGGATAGTAGAATTAATAGCTGAGACCTAAGTCAGACTTCATTAATTAGTAATTAATGCTTACCGACTTCACTGGGCATGAGCCACTCTTCTAAAGATTTAAAATTTATTTTCTCATCTAGTCTCCATGGCAACCCTTTAAATTAGATGCCACAAACACCCACATTTTTCCAAAAGAGGCAACTGAGATACAGAGAGGTTAAGAGACTTGCTCAAGACCATGCAGCTAGTATATGCTGGAACCGGAACTGGAACGCTGGCAGCCACAGCGCACAGTCGTGTCACAGGCTTCACGTGATTTGCACACATGAACTCATCAGTGTGCACAACCATCCTTCACAGAGGTTCCACTCTTAGCCCCGTGTGCAGAAGAGAAGCCAAGGCACAGAGAGCTGAGCTTACCTGTCCAAGGCCAGACGTTTGTTGATGATCGAGCCATCATCTGAGCCCAAGTCTGACGGCCCTGGGGCCTGTCCCCTACAACCATTCTCTATGTCTCATCTACGTTCTTCCTTCACTTATTAATGACCCAGAAAGCCTACTCTGTGCCCCTGCTGGGAACACAGGGTCTAAGAGCAGTGTGTGCACTGCTCAGAGCCTGCTGGGCAATGTAGAGAAGCAAGCAGGCAACTGTAAGAGTGTGATGGTCACTGCCGTGGTACCGGGGGAACACTCAGAAAAGGTCGCAGATTCAGACTGGGGGTGGGGATACCTTCCAGAAGAAAGTGACACTGAGGCAGTCTGAAGGACATGTGGCATCAACCAGATAAAGACAGGCAGGTGCTCCTTGGGCAAAAAAGGATTGGAAGCACTTAGCATTGACAAAGAGCACATTCAGTTACCGCTGAGCAAGGAGCCCGATGCAGGACTCCGTCCCAGGACTCCAGGATCATGATCTGAGCTGAAGGCAGACGCTTGACTCACCGAGCCACCCAGGCCCCCATGTGAGTTGCTTTGATGGAATCAGTTCCTGAGGGTGCCTTAGAGTAGGCAGCCATAAATTCTAGCTCCACAGGCCAAATCTGGCCCAATACCTGTCCATGTTTGGCCCTCAAGCAAGCAATAATTTTTATATTGGTACAGGTTGTAAAAAAAAAAAAGGGTATGTGAGCGGAGACAGTATGCAGCCAGCAAAACCTATAATATTTACTACTAGTCCTTAAAAAAATGTGCTGATCCCTGATGTAGAGTATGAAGGCCTGTGAGTGTATGTGTTAGAGAAAAGCAAAAGGCAGAGAAAGGAGAGATGCCAGCACAGAAGGATGAGGCAGGACAAGAATGCTGCCCCCGGAACAGCAGTCTCTGGACCAGGGCAGCTACTCCTCCAGGCACTCATCTCTTTCTCACTAGTCCACTGAAGGCTCCATCCACATCCACATTTCCTGTATGAGGAATACCGCGGACACCACACCGTCAATGGGTGAAACCCTAATGCCTGAGTTTCCTTCCCGCATCTCATCCCTACTCCCACTTTTCTACATCATCTAATGACCTCCCCTCCCACCACTTAGTTTCTGCAACTATCAAAGCATTTATTCCAGAAATAGCCTAACTGGCTCCTGTCCGTCTGTTCTGCCTACCTTTGTACCTTCGCCAGAATCCATTGGCTAAAGCACAGATCATCATGACCCACCTGGAACCTGCCAACGGCTTTCCATTTCTACATAAAGTACGAATCCCTTGCCTTAAAAAACGAAGTCCTTCCGTGTGACCTCAAGCTTCCTTCTTAAGTCCTCTCCTATTACCTGGTACAAACCTTCTTCAGCTTCAGCCACACTGAAGCCCTCATACTCTCCCAAACCTCACTTCCCCACACTCCATTCTCTCTGTGCCGAGTGCCTTTTCCAGAGCTTCCCTCCTTGTAAAGCTCCTTCAGGACCTGGAGCATGTGATGCTCCCGGCAGAACCCTCTCAACTCCCCAGGTCAGGATGATTTGCTTCCTTCTCCGTGATTACTCCACTTAGCAACTGCACTGAAGTCATGTGTTCTTTAATTTTCTCTCTTCTAAACTAACCTGTTTCTTAAACAAATACACAGTAGGTCTATAACAGATTTAAGGAAGCCATCTTGGAACATTGCTCTTAATCATATGGGGCCCTTAATCATATGCCTCTGGCTCTAGCTCTTCTTCTTCTTCTTTTTTTAAAAGATTTTATGTATGTATTTGACACAGAGAGAGAGAGAGAAAGAGTGCGATCATAAGTAGGCAAAACACCAGGAAGAGAAAGAGGGGGAAGCAGGCTCCCTACTGAGCAGAGAGCCAGATGCAGGGCTTGATCCCAGGACCCCGAGATCATGATCTGAGCTTAAGGCAGAGGATTAACCCACTGAGCCACCCTGGAGCCCCAGGTTCTAGCTCTCCTACTCGGAACACTTGTGGATGACCAGTCACGGTCTCTTTCCCTCACTGATCCTTCCCAGCACTAGAAGGACAGCAGAAAAGCAGGGTTGGAAGGGTGACATTTACCCTGGAGAATGCTGGCACGTCAGCCTGACTTAAATAGCATATTCACAGGACAAGCAAAAGCCAGTAATGCTTAGGCTGTTGTAAGACAGGTTAATTCCAGGTGAAAGCCTATTTACTCATTAAAACAAAACACCTTTTTTGGCTCAAATTAACAGTGCTAGTTCCTGGAATGAGTGAGTAAACAGACCTAGAATTCAGATTTTTCTACCACTCAGGACTTCCCTAAATTCGCCAATCAACTGAGCTTTTAATAAGGTCTCTGAATATGAATGGCCTCACAGACTAAAGCAGAAATGTCTCCTTAGTTACATAGTTTGAATTCAGATTTGGATGTATTTCAAACTTTCTGAGTATTACATTTAATGGTACTCCTCTGTAAATACTCATCAGTATTTACAGAGGAGATAGTTTCCATACCCACAAAATCCAGCCAGAAATTGTTATTTTATCTTGTTGGTTTTTTTTTTTTAAAGGTTATTTTTGAGATAACTTTGAAAAACTTTACAATAATGAGTTAGTTAGACCCTTCATTCCTAAAAATGTTGAGGCCAATTATTTTTATTCAAACCAGGCAAAGAGCTCAGAAATACTTAAATGGGAATACTTATCATCTGAGCACCCCATCCACAGTTTTTCTAGTTCATGTCTGGAAATACCTGAAAATCAGCCCATAGCACACAGTTTCACAGAAGTTGGGACATATCATATTTAATTCCTTACAAAAATGAAGAAAGAGACTGGGAGGTCAAATTGCAAAACCAGATTCAAGCAATAAAAACAAAACACCACCAATGAAAATACTTCTAACAGAAATGTTGTCTTTCATTAAAAAAAAAAAAAAGTGTTCCCAGATTTTGGTATCAGTTTGGATCAAAGTCCTTCCCCCAGCTCCCCACTGGACTTTGCTGTTTTCATAATAATGTTTTCAGTAGTGCCATATAAATGAAAAGGGTCCATAAAAAAATTGAAACTGGAGCTGATAGATTTCAAGGTTTAAAGAGGAAAAATAAATTACAGCGAACTTTGTGATACCCCAGATTCATACTGCTTAATCAACAGTCAGGAGCTCTTTGAATTTTGAGTCAGACATTAAAACAATTACAATTCTGTCCCCACCAGTCCTTTCACCTTCCAGGCAGTGAAATCAAGGTAAATCATCAATGCCAATCAGAATCTCCAAGAAAGATAAAGTTGCCCATGCTTTTGTGAGGCTACTTTTATTTTTTATTTTATTTTATTTTTTTAAAGATTTTATGTATTTATTTGACACAGAGAGAGAGATCACAAGTAGGCAGAGAGGCAGGCAGAGAGCCCGATGCGGGGCTCAATCCCAGCACCCCGAGATCATGACCTGAGCCGAAGGCAGAGGCTTAACCCACTGAGCCACCCAGGCGCCCCAAGGCTACTTTTATAAATTCTGCAGTGGGGTGTTGGGAAATATCTTTTTTCTCAAATTGAATAACATTTTGTGGATGTATTTTTAATTCTTCCCTTTGACACCAAACCATTAAATTGAGCTCACGTGATTTAAGGGACAAAAAAAAAAAAAGACAAGTTGCCTAAGGATGAGGTTAGAGTCCAAAGGAAAGGGAACAGCTGCTTAGGATCCGTTTGTTCCAAGAACCGTCAATTCAGAGGACAAAGCACATTTTTCTTTATCCTGAATTTATCTGGTTTTTACAATGGCAACCTTAATCTGAGAATGGCCAGTTACCCCAGTTCTCTTGAAGCTGTATGGAACCCATTTAAATCTCCAAGGAAGCAAGTTTTTTTTTTCCTCTTTGAATGGTTTGTTTCATACTGTTAAATGAGTTTTTATTATAAAAACAATAGCTTCTTACAATCCCAGAAATAAATCATTTAGAAGTTTTTCTAATCTTTTAATCTCTGTATAACTTTTCATCTAGCTGAGATCATAATATACATGCAATTTATATCTGGCTCATTGAGCTCTGACACGAGCATGTTCCATGACACTTTATAATTATAATAATAAATGTTACCTAATAATTCACTTTAAGGACATACCATAATTTAATAAATCATTCTCCTTTGTTGGACATTAAGAATGCTTCTAGGTTTCCATTATTATAAATAATGATTTAATGAACACTATTTAGTGATTAAGCTACTCCTGAATTTCCAGATTATCTATGAAGGGGTAATGCTCTGAAGTGGAAATTCCAGCACAAAGGATATGACAATTTCTAATAATCTTCATACACACTGCTTTCATCGTTCCTAATTTATTATTAGCAGTGCATAAAAGTGTCTCCTTCATGACACCTTTATAATTAATAATGTTTATTTTCTAACCTTAATTACATTGATAAGAGAAAATGGTATCTCAAGAATTTAATCTACTTTTTATTACTTCTGAAGTTGAAAAGGATTTATATAGTGTTCACTTGCTTTTCCTTTTATTGTGATATTTCCATTTTCCTTTGCCAATTTATCTGCTGAGTTTTACTATTTTTGAATGGATTAGGCACACTGTTTATATATTAAGAATATTAACCCTCTGTCTTATTTGTGGCAAATCTTTTTAAAGATATTTACTGTTAATTTTGAAGTCATTAAAACTACAGTTCTTTTTCTTCTTTGCTTCATTCTTTGTTTTTTAAATTTAGAAAGGTCTCCTCAAGACATCTGACATATACATAATTTTCTTCTAAGTTTTTTGATGATTTAACTTAAAAAATATTAAAGCTTTAATTCATAGGCATCACTCTCTCTCCCAAATAATTAATTTCTCCAGCACTGAATGTGGTATAGTTGCCTCTTTCCCCACTCATAGTTGATAATAACTATTCAGTTATTCTTCTAGCAGTACCTGGTTGCCCTCCCTGTATAATCCGGCAGTTATTCCTACAACAGATGGAGTGTATTCCCCACCCCTAATTTAGGGCTGGACTTGCTTTGATTAATGTCACTGTGAAGAGAACTGATTCTATGCCTGTCCTGATCTAAGCCTCAAGAGATACTGTGGGTTCCCACTTGGCTTCTCGAGCCTCTGTGGTGATCACCAGATAGCTGCTTTCTCCTTCAGCCTGGGCCCCAGAAGGAGTAAAAAGAAAAAAAAAAAACATTAAAAAAATACTACTACTACTACTAAAAAATCTTCACTGGAAAATCTATAGTAAGTTTGAGTTTTTCTGAACACATCTTTTAAAGATTTTCTTCTGTTTATCTACATACACCAACAAGGAAGACTTGAACTGCAAGACTGCACAAAACAGAAAACCCAAGTATTGATCCTAATCTCTCACCTTCTGTTGAAGTCCACCTGGATGGAATGATCAATTACAAGATCGGCGGGACAGATGGGGTTTATTTTCTCGGGATCTCCTCCTAACTTCTTCACGGCATCACGCATGGCAGCAAAGTCAACCACAGCTGGCACACCCCTAAGAAAATAGAGCGTTAAGCAGAAGACAAAACTGTTGAACAAGTGTCCTTGGAATGGTCAGCTTTGGTCTCCACTGACAATACCGGCCATGAGCCAGTTTTCATCAGTGGGGTGAGCAATGGATGACTCAGAAGAGTGGAAGCTGCTAAACACCTTTCCTTGAGCAGACATTGGTAGTAAGTGCCATAACTGGGTGGTATCTCTACATGAAGCTTTGTCATTGCATTAAAGTTAACAACAAGTAGGGTTTAACCAGAGACTTTGGGAAAGCAGGCACTTAAAAAACTCTGGGAACGTTACTGCCATGGCTGATTCCCATACATATGATGGGGAGACAAAAGCCTAGAGAAGATCCATGGATCTGACCTCCAACTTCAGACCAAATTTCAAGAAATGGATGTAATTCAGAGAAGTATGCTATGAATCAAATTGACACTAGGTTGAATCATTCCATTTTATTATTTTAGAGTGTAAAATTTGTTCTCTAGACTGTCTTCTAGAAAAATGAAATTTGGTCTCTAGAAGGAATAAAAAAACATCACTTAAAAATGGAAAGGCAGGGGCGCCTGGGTGGCTCAGTGGGTTAAGCCTCTGCCTTCAGCTCAGGTCATGATCTCAGGGTCCTGGGATTGAGCCCGGCACTGGGCTCTCTGCTGAGCAGGGAGCCTGCTTTACCCCTCTCTCTGCCTGCCTCTCTGCCTACTTGTGACCTCTCTCTCTGTCAAATAAATAAAATCTTAAAAAGAAAAAGGAAAGGCAGTGTCTAAAACAACAGACCATGATGAGGAGTAAAGAGTCCTGGGAATAGTAGGATCTGAACTGAGGCTTAACGGCAACAGGTCAGGCCCTGTCACCTCCAAGTCTCCCCTAAGGGGACAGCACATCACTGTTCTAAAGACAGCTGTTTGAAACTGGCTATGTGGGTAACAGGATGGGAGGGAGAGAAGATTCCAAGATAGCCCTACCTAATGCTATTTCTTCCACCTTCTTCTAATGTACCTAAGACTAGGATCTCCCAGACCAAAGATGATAACCTTCGCCATTGGAAGCGGTGGCGTGACTACACATCCTAGTGTGTCCGAGACAATCTTGTGCTGTCCAGGATAACACACCATTTACGTTTTCAAAAGTGTCTGGATATTGGGTGATAAATTATACAGGTACTCTGTGTGCGCGTACGTGTGTGAAGCTTGATCTAAAGGTTGACAAGGGAGGTGGTGAAGAGGGGAGTGGAGTGACATTAGGCTCACGTGAAGTCCTGCAGGATGACGCGGGCAGGCTTAAATGGCACTTCTATGTTCTTATGCTGCATGACATTCCAATTTAGGATGTTTTCGATGTCATTTTTCTTCACCAAAAACTGATCGCAGTTCCGAACGGCTGCCTCCAGGAGAACTCTGATTGAAAATGGTAAGCGTTCTAGGGGAAAAAGGAGAAAGCATAACAAAACAAACAAAAGCCACGAGACACCTTCTCATAAGGGCTAGTTAAAACCAATCTCTATATAAACTCGATATAAGGCATCAGACTACTCTTCCAATAGGGAAAGAGGACTAGTTTAAATTGGGATTTCCACAGTTTAAAATATAAGCATATCGAATGGGTTTAAGAGACATTTGGTACTTGAAAATACCCACAGACTAAGCAAAAATAAATATATATTTATACTTAATTCTTTCATAATAAATTGTTGCCTTACCTTGGATTCCAAAAACAGAGTTTCCCTTAAGTTATCATGAAAGAAATCAATCTAGATATTTACTGTATTATATGTTGGCAAGTAACACACATGTTAAGTAATATTTCTTATTGAAAACTAGTGTTTAAGAAATGAGAAAATAACTCCTTTACAACTGTTGTAATTAAGACCAAAGACAGTCACATACACCTTTCAAAGGAAATACAAGCCTGAATACCACATAGGACTGCCCTGGTAATGGGTCTAAGGATAAGACAATGGTAATTCATAAGAAAAACTATTTTGCTTATTTATAAAAGAAATGTTCTATCCTGATCTATGAAAATTATTCACCAATACTATTTAGAAAAGATTAGAGTGCTCAGGTAGAAAGTAGAGGGTTTGGAATAAAAGAGACCTGTTTTTGTCTAATTCTACTACCCACATAGTTGTTTTTTGGTCATATCACTGACCCTCTCTGGGCCTCAGCTTCCTCAGGTCTTCTTATGTTTTATAAATGTGACCTCACAGGACTGTTATACAGATTAAATAATATAATATGTATATATAAACACTCTATATACTGTAAATGTTACATAAATATCACATGATTATAATTATTATTACTTACTTGAAAATGCGCAATGTAAGAAAGGCTGTGTGTGTGAGTTTGTGCGCTTAATCCAAGATCATTCAGACACTTCTGCTACTCCCTCTTTCAACTCTCCTAAAGGCTAATTAGTTACATAGCTTAATTATTATGTAAACAAGACTCTAACTGCTCTGATAACAATGACATCAGAGAGCCATGGACCTACCATATCTTGAATCCTTCAATTTATTCAAATTGAAGAATTTCTTTCCTGGTTGTGCAAGATCCAAAGGCTCAACAAGGTGCGCAAATGGGTTGCTCATGATTCTTGACGGCCACGTGTCCCTGAGAAAAGAAAAAAGATAAAAAAGGGAGAACATTTAATTTCTACTCTCAAAGCTGGATTTCACTGATTCTGAGGTATAATTGCCCTCTTTAATGATTATGGTACATATCCACTTCACGACATCACTTATCTTTTCAAAGTAGGAGGAGGCGGGATATACATGACTCTAAGAATGGTATCTTAGCAAATAAAATGGGCTTCTGTGAAGCTATTGTGAAAGCTAGCATTCACCTCTAAAGAGCACATAAAATCCCAAACTTCTTTTGTCTGATGGCTATAAACTTTCCAACCTTCTTCCACTGATAAGGTATGCTGTGTCTCATGGTAAATCACAAACTTCTGAGCTGGACTCCTGTCTTTCTTGACAGGAGGTAAAAGGTCCATACAGATGACATACAATTGTATAAAATTTGAACTCTGTAAGTAGGGGCTCAGAAGCAGCTATTTTCTGTTGTAACAGTCTCTGCAGCATTTGACATTAATGTGTTAGTTTGAAGTCTTCCTGATTCACTTTTTTTTTTTTAAATTAGCTTTTTAAATTTTTTTTTATTTTATTTTTTTTTAAGGTTTTATTTATTTGTTTGACAGAGAGACATCACAAGTAGGCAGAGAGGCAGGCAGAGAGAGAGAGAGGGAGAAGCAGGCTCCCCGCTGAGCAGAGAGCCCGATGCGGGACTCGATCCCAGGACCCTGAGATCATGACCTGAGCCGAAGGCAGCAGCTTAACCCACTGAGCCACCCAGGCGCCCCTCCTGATTCACTTTTGCATGTGGTGGCAACGCAGTGTTCAATCGGGGAATCTCTGTTCCTGCAGAGGAGCATAAAGGCCCAAACTACCCAGATATGTGTGGAGGAGACCCTCTATCCCAGCTTCAGCCAGGACTTACGTATCTTTGTATAAACTGTAAGCCGTGAACAAAGGAGGACACTGTTCCTGGACTCCACCACACAGATAAACGGCAATCTCAAGTAACTGTACAACTCAGAGATGATGCACTGGAGAAGGAGTTGGAAGACCTGCTTTCCAGTCCTACCCCTTGGGAAAACAGTCTTAATTTTGAGATAAGAAGAGTAACATTTCTGGGGTGCCTGGCTGACTCGGTCGGTGGATTGTGCGGCTCTGGATCTCAGAGTTGCGAGTTCAAACCCCATGCTGGATGTAGAGATTACTTAAAGAGAAAATCTTAAATAAAAAATAGTAACATTACCCAATTAACCCAGGAGTTTTATGAATACTTAAATATTCAACATATTCTGGGGACGACTGATGTGGCGTGATCAACACATTACTGTAAAATGAAAAAACACCTGTGGGCATGCCTCGGGGGATAACGTGGGTTCCCTTCCAGCCACCACAATACAGCAAATATTGCAGTAAAGTGAGTCCACTGAAGTTGCTGGTTTCCCAGTGCATATAAACGCTGACACTATACTGTAATCTAGCAAGCATGCAACAGTATCATGTCTAAAAAAAAATGTGCCGATTTTAATGAAGAAAACCTTCATTGCTAAAAAATGCTGACCATCATCTAAGCTTCCAGGGAGTCGTCATCTCGGACCACAGAGCACCACGCCAAATGCAACAGTGAAGAAGCTGGACGTATCATGAACATTGTCACAATGTGACACAGACACGAGAACAAACGCTGTTGGTGGCAGGAGACTTGCTCAATGCAGGGTTGCCACAAACCTTCAATCTGTCCAAACCGCAGTGTTTGCACAGCACCATAAAATGAGGTCTGTCTGTACAGGAAATAACTGTTTGGGGGGGGATGAAAAGTGACAAGTGGTTCTTGTCTCCACAGACAGGCCCATTTCTTCATTAAAACACCAAAGGGACTGGCTGCTGCAACTGGGGCAGGGAAGTCAAGACGGGGAGTAAGACTCAGTGTCCACCGTACATCCTTTCATATCGTGTGCATTCTTACCCACGTGCATGCCACTTTTTGAAAACAAGTCACAAGTTTTAGAGAAATAGCTCTTTGTGCATGTACTAAGGCTGGTGCTAGGTGATTGTGGAGAGAGGCGCTGGCTGAGAAGCAGTCCCTGCCTCCATGGAGGCCGGAGGACAAGCCAGACGCCTGTCACGGGCACCAGAGAACGCCGGGGAGAGTGTCTTTCTGCCAGTGGCTGTGCTGGGAACTGCTACTGTCTCCTAATTCCCCGTGGGGAAAGATCATCCTATTTTTCAAGCAAGTCTGGCAGTGTGGATTTCCACGTGGACTCCCTGGATTTAGAAGTGCTGGTAAGGAAAGGTTTCTAAATGACTGTGTGGGTTTGCTGCATGACGGCCATGCGGGCGCTGCGTGACCCGGGGACTGGAGGACAGCAGGGTCACCAGAGAGAGAAAACTCGGGTAGGGGACCACGGGAAGGGAGGAAGCGAGAGGTGACCTGCGTGAGCCGCTGGAGGGTGGCCGCTGCAATGGCAGAGGCTGGAGAAAGGGTGGCCTCGGAGTCACCGAATCGGCCCCTTTGAGGGGAGAGCGCTCGCAGTGCCACACAGATGCGGGAGACTTCCCACCCCTCCCCACTAAATGAGGGGCCAGCCAAGAGGACAAAAAACCTAGAAATATGCTGTTTAGTAAGAAATGTGTTCGCCCGTGTGCAGGAGTTTACAAATCTGTGGGCTCAGAAAACAAGACTAATAACTAGAATTTTAAAGGTGTAAACTGAAAAAGGCAATCATCCTATTCTCCTTGGATTAGCTACCATTGCCCCTAGACTTAACTACTCCAAACAGCAGCAAATGCAAGAGTAAAACTGCTCTTTGCCTCCCAGGGAGATGGATCAAGAGAACAGTGTCTCCGCAGAGGCCGCAGGACCCGTGGCAATCTCTGCAGCTACAGAGACGTGGGGGACGCTCGCAGAACCAGGAGGGTGGGTCATTCACATCTTTAAAAAGCCTCATTCCTCTCTCTCTCTGTCAAACCCTAAAGAGGCCAGGCGCCTCCAGTTTGAAAAAATTCTGTGGTGAATTCAACCGCTAAGTTGTACCCATGTTGGCCATGAATCAGCGAGGCTGAAATGTGTCCATCCACTTCCCTGGAGCCTACAAATGTCCTGGGGCAGAACTTCCCAAGACTCAGTCTCTTCCAGCTCCTCCCACCACAGAGCCAGCCAGTGTTCCAGGGCAGACATAGTGACCATCAGGGCGTTTATGGAAAATGGCTTTGTAAAGTGTTCTAACATCTGCTTCCCTTTTTCCTTAGAAACTAGATAATTGTCTAATTTCAACATATTAATGAACCAAATTCTCCTTGCAGAAGCTAAAAGAGAAAGAAATCAGTCCCTAGTTACTCAGTAGCAGCATGTAAGTACCTGGGTACCGAAACATAAATACCCAGCGCTTTACACCATCTTCTCTAATTTTGGCGACATCTCTGTAAGTGAAAGCATGTCATTATTTCCATTTTACCCCTAAGGAAACTGCAGCTCAGAGAGACAGAAGAACTTGCCTAAGGACATACACCTAGTAAGAAGCAGAGCTGGGTTTTAAATCTTCCCTCCGTGAAAACAACCCCTGTTCTTAAAGGGGTGTGCTGGCTAGAGGTCACCAACCAGCCCCACAGGTTAAAAAGAAAATGCCAGAAGAGATTTAGGGACCTGAGAACTCCTCCTCCTGGAACTCACTTTGGAATCCTGGAGTTGCCTTTCCTTCTTCCCAGGGTCACCCAGCAGGTCGGTCTGAGCTCAGCGTGGGCACATGTCCCTTGCACTCTGCACTGAGCCACAGGTCAATGGAAAGCAACAGGAGCTGTGTTCTGGCGACCAAAAACTGGTTTTGCTTCCAAGTTGGGAAACAGTCCTTTCACACCACCTGGAGGGCTCTGGAAATCCCTCCCAGTTTCACTCAAGCTATCATTCTTGTCTTAAATCGCTTTACAGGAGCTCCCGGTGCTTCAGCGATCTCAAGAGAAAGTAAAAAACAATCATGTTCCAAGGAGGGTCGGAGGGAGAGATCTTTGGCCTGGGAGCAGTCTAGACCCCAAGTAGAATCTGGGCATCATGAACGCTTCCCAGGTCTGCCTTCCCCTGGCCAGAATCGTACCTCCTCCTCAAACCTCAAGTAGGACTGCAAATCCTGCAGACTCCAAAACTACCTGTGGTCTGGGTTTCATCTAGAAACCTGCCCTCTTACCTCCCACATCCACGGAAAGCCCACACTCCACTGTTTCAACTCCTTTCTTTTCTTATCCCCCACTCTGCCTCCCCTCTGCTTTGTTCCTGCCTTTTTTCTGTTCTACCTAATCCCCATTCAATGCTCATAAAAGGAAGGCGTGAACAGAGGGAGTCACTGTGGATTTTTTGGGAGAGGGAGGAGTGTTATCCTAGTTTTTTTTTTTTTTTCTTTTAGCGGAGAAGGGTTCAGGTGCATAGAAATCTGCTTGGGTGCTACTGTTTTCTGCTCTACAGATTAAGAACAGGATTGCATGGAGGCTAAAAAAAAAAGAAGAGGAATAGCAAAAAGGAAAAGAGAAAAGAAATTTTTTTAAAAAGAAGAAAGTTAAGAAGGGGAAGTGATATCTTTGAAGCAGCGACGGTGAGCTCATTTGGAGCTTGTGCTTCATGAACAGAACCGTTGGAGGGCTCAACTGTACCCACCCCGAGTGTCAATCAGGTAGGACACGTGACCCGCGCTTATGCAAAAAGGAATTTTAAAAAGAGACAGTTGCACTGTATCTGAAACCCTTCACTACACCTAGCTCACACTCTTTAAAATCCGGAAAATTATTTGGTTGAGAAACAGTGTCTTTGGAAAGTAACCCATCCTGAAATACCAGCTGGGTGACGTGTCCAATGTCATGATGCCCTCGGGTCCATCTTGTGCATGGATACAAGGAAGAGCGGGAGTGGGGAGAGAGTGTTGAACGCCAGATTTTTAAAAAATTTTTGTTGTTGTTGTTAATTTCTTAAAAAAAATAAACAACAAACTAAACATTAGACACAGGCAGACAGATCTGAGACATTTAACAAATGAACCATGCTGTCGGTAAAAAGGTACAGGGAGTTCAGAGCCACGGCTTGCTGCCATTCAACCTTTGGTCCCAATTCTGGACGCCTGCACATGACTTGGAGAGCACTACCATTTGTGCTTACGTGGCATGGCATTAACCGATCCCCCTCACCCCCATGCCCTCGGGACACCTTGTCCTAGGTGCTACCAAAGTGATGAGACAGGATCAGAGAATGTTGAGCCTTCTGGAAAGAACCTTAGACATGCCGTAGCATGTTCCTGACGAGAAAACAGGCCCCCAGGAAGAAAGTGGGGTCAGTGGATTTATGAGTCGTAGACCTAGGAAGAACATCCAGATGACTTTCTCTCCAGTGAAATGCAAATTTCTGGCAGGGGGTAAAAGAATGCTTAAAATCCTTCAAAAGTAAAAGTTGAAAAAGTACCACTCAAGGCACTTTCACATATCACAATCTCCTGGAGCTTTTGTGAACTAGTTCTCTAAGCATTGACTGAGCCTTCCATGGGGTTCCAAACTGCAGAGAACTGACTGTCAGCTACACTTTGGGAAAGTAACTTAGGGCTAAGTTTTTAACAATCTGCCCTGGGTGACTGAGTTTATTCCAAGAGGCAGAGGAGTAAGGGCAAATAAATTTTACTGATACAAATATCGAACGTACAATTCCTTACTCAGATTCAACATAAGAAATGTGAGCTAAGACTCACATCAAGTAATGTAAGTGGAATAGGAGAAATTGCAGAATAATATGTACACTAGAATCTAACTTAAGTTAAAAACGCAAGACTATTAGTATATATTCATCCATATACACACATACCATCGTATATGTAAATGAATACAAAAAGAAAGATCTAGAATAAAGTTAACATTGATTATCCCTAGATAGAAGAAAGAATACATGGTTTAAAGGGCAGGGTGGGGCGGGGTGGGGAGGACTTTTAACTTCTGAACAGAATCCAGGCTCTATTTTCTGCAAGCATGTTTTCTTTGTCACTTACTTTTAAAAAGCTGGGTGAGGGGGGGCACCTGGGTGGTTCAGTGGGTTAAGCCTCTATCTTCTGCTCAGGTCGTGGTCCCACCATCCTGGGATCGAACCCCGCATCAGGCTCTCTGCTCAGCAGGGAGCTGCTTTCCTTCCTCTCTCTCTGCCTGCTGCCTCTCTGCCTACTTGGGATCTGTCTGTCAAATAAATAAATAAAATCTTTTAAAAAAAATTAAAAAATGATGAGAATTTACTTAAAAGTAAACCCATTCTGCTCCCCAAATGCTGTCCTTTGTCACCACTGATGCAGTGCACCGGTTCTGAAAAGAATCTGTGAATGGTTCACATCTAACTTTAGACGGACTTCTTGCATACTTCCTATTCGTCGAACGTTATCAATCCAGGTGGGAAAACTTCCTACTCATCACCCTCCCCAGCCCCATCTCCACTTCCTCCCTCCCCCAACAATCCCAGCAGGAGACCAAACCTGCTGCAGTTATCAAAAATATTACAGTAATTAATAGATGATCATTGCAGAAACATTAGAAAGTGCAGATAAACAAAAAGAAGTAAATAAAAGTCACCATAGGAGCTTGGAGTTTCACCTAACATGACTTTTTTTTTTTTTAAGATTTTATTTATTTATTTGATAGAGATATAGTGAGAAAGGGAATACAAGCAGAAGGAGTGGGAGAGGGAGAAGCAGACTCCCCACCGAGCAGGGAACCTATGCGGAGCTTGACTCCAGGACCCTGGGATCATGACCTGAGCCGAAGGCAGATGCTTAACGACTAAGCCACCCAGGCGCCCCCTAACATGACTTTTAAATGGATTTGGATCTCTTTAAAGAATGGATTAGATCTCAGGTTCTTTTGTAAATTGCTTTTTTTTTTTTCCCACTCAGCAATACATCTTTATCAGACCAGCATGTGATAGTTTATATCACTTTTAAATACACTATAAAAATCTATCATCCAGATATACAACAATTTACTTAAATCTCTTATCATTAAAATACGTAGTTTGTTTCCAAGTATTAACATTCAAACAATGCTGCAACCTTTGTACACTCTTCTTTGAGTAGGTCCTCAACCCATTTCCTCCATATAAATTCCCAGCTTTTGGTTCCTAGAAGTAGGGCAGCTGGGAGAAAGGATTTGCATGTCTGGATTCTGTTCAACGTCACCACGTGGCCTGGGAAAAACTGTTCCCACTCAGGACCCTTCTCTGAGGCAGCGAATGCAAGTGCCTCAACCAGGTAATGTAATTCTTTCTTACTTTGGACAAATTGAGAGATTAAAAAGCTAATCTTGGGCATTTCTTTAATTGCTAGTGAGTGAAGGTGGATACTTTTTCATCTGTCCCGTCACCATGTGAATTTCTTCTTTTGTGAACTGTCTGCGGGACAGGCCAAACCGAGATGGCCTCTGGTGACCAAATGTCCTCATCTCTGTGGGGGACTTGACTGAGCTATTAATGTGGCTAAGACACGGCTCTGTAACCCTGTGAAGGCAAGAACGGAGCCCAAAACTCTGATGGGGCCCTAAAATCTTTAGACAGTTTGACGCCACGCTGGGGTACGTCATGAACCTAGCTGGTTAGAGCAAGGTAGGTGGCCCCTTTACCTTAAATCATGGGCGAAATCCCCATTTGGTTCAGTGAGCTTTGCTATCTGTTAGGCAGACTTAACTTCCAAGCCCAGACAACAATCCCGCAGATGGGTTTTGATGTGGAAAACAAAGGCAGAAGAAAGATTATTAAATTCCCTTACTGATTCCAGCCCATTGACAAGTTTTTGAAACAGGCAGAGTGACATTCTTCTAGGGACTCAGCTCCCTTGATGTCGAATTGTTTGCTAAGGGCAGAAGGCAATCTTAGCCCAAGCCCCAAGATCCTGTCGGTCTACTTTAACATAAAAAAATTCCTTTGGGAACTTCCTTTATCTCTCCCCCCTCCCTCCCATATAGATGTTAGAAATCACCCTCCAAGAATAAGACCCACTGGTATACATCTGAAAGGTCCCATGACTGTGTTTTTACTAAACAATATTAAATGACCCTTCCCAACAATAGATAAGCCCCCTCAGAATCCTGAGAACCTTGTCTCCAAAATACCTGGGAGGACTACACTATCCTACCCCCTCCCAACCTAGAGGTATATAATGGGCCATGCAGCTTCTTCTGCCCATGGGTCCTGTCCCTGTCAGCCTCCAACCCTAATGTCTTTCCTACATGAGGTTTTGTGTGGGAGACTGAGGCTGGCGTCTGGGCAGCGCACTGCTAAACCGTCACTCTTGCTAGAAGCACATCTCGGACCACGCACCCAGCTGGCAGGGAATGCCGCACCACGGGGCTATCCCGCACAGCCAGATTTGTGGAAACGCATGGAAAAAGGCAACTTTGGCTAAATGCCAGTGACAGATACAGTAAGATTTAGCTCTTCGAGCCACTTTCCAGCCATCGGAGTATATAAATCCAAGATTTAGCTGCTTCTGTTATCAGAGTTGAATCCTCTCCTGTTATCTTATGATAGAGAAAGAGGCACAGATATGAATGGGCCCCACAACCAACTGCAGGATTTCCGTGGACCAGTAGGAAGGAGCTGAGGAGAGTCATCTCCTGCCAGTGGTAGGGCGTGGAGGACAGAGGTTTTGTTTATTTTGGGGAGCGGTGGGGAGTATGCATATCGGATTCCAGGAGAGCTTGTATATTTTGAAAGAGTTTGCAGGTGATTAGTCGAGAATGGTCTAAAGTGCAGACAATACATCCTCCGAATTGTTTATTTATTAGGATATCTAAAGACACACAAGAGTGGTTTCTATTTCATGTGGTTGCCCATTTCTCTTCTCACTTTTCCTAAATATACCCATCCTGAATTTTCATGGCTTCCAATTGTTAAAGTTAAGGTCACTGCATCTCTGAAGTTCACTTTAGGTCACTATAAAGATTAGCTATGCTTCATTTCTTTTCTATTTAAAGAGAAATTAATTGGTCCTACTTCCCAAACTGACTGTTGTGTATCTAAACATCATGCTACTTATAAACAACTTTTTGTCAAAAGTGAGATTCCAAGAATGTCTATGTAAGCATAAATAAGACTGAGGTCAGAAGCATGCAGGCCAGCAAACCACCATGGCTTGTCAGCTGGATTTTTTCCACATAGTGAACTAGAAAGATTAGTTCTTTGCTTTATTTGATGTAGTTGCATCTGGAAAACGGGAATAACTAAATATCTCTGGATCTTCCCAGAGACCAGGTCACCTCTTTGATCCTGCTAGCTGTTCGTAGATGAAATTAAACACACACACAGAGTAAGCGCATAAATTGGACACTTGTAACTGAAAGAAGTTTGAATGAGGAGCCCTAAGAACAATCGTCTATTTGGGGAGAGAATAAAAAAAGAAAAAGAGGAGCACGGAAGCAAGGTCTTGCAGAAAGGAATGGCTTTATAAAAATGTAACCAAATCCATGAACACATATCTCTTGAGCACTAATTATATGCGAGGTGCATTATACAGTGTGAACATGAACAAGACTCTGCCTTCTGTATTAGAAAGTTTTGCCATGACACAATGACTTGTCTTATTTTTGTTAAATTTTTAAACTATCAGTCTGTTTTCACTCCACATATATTCCTGGATTTTTAAAAAGAGCTGTTAACAGTGGTGAAATGACTGAGCCCCATTTCGAATGAGCCACACAACCTTTCTGTGCCTCAGTTTCCCAATCTGTAACATAACATAACAATGATCCTAAAAAGTCCCTCCTAAGGCAAAAAATTCCATGATTCATTCATTCATGTATTCAACATGTATTTATATTAACCCTCTAATATGTGCCAGAAACTGTTTAAGACACTGGGGATATACCCAGGAGCAGAAGTGACAAAGTCCCTGCCCTGGTAGTGCTTCCATGAGAAGGGAGGGAAGTAGGGGCAGGAGAAAGACCACACAGCTAAATAAAGACACAAACAGAAGGTCAGAGCGTGACCAGCTCTGTGGATAAGCAGGATGAAGGAAGTAAGGTATGTTGCCGTGAAGGATACTGGGATTTCTGAAAGGAGGATCTCACTGGTACACAACCACTTGAGCAGAGCCTGGAAGAAAGTGAGGGGACACGCTACTGACTATTTGGAGGAGGGGTGAGATCATGTGCAAAGGCCCTGAGGTGGGTCTGAGGAAGGCACATAGGCCTGAAGAGGGTGAGTGAGGGCAGAAGAGGAGGAGACAAGGTGGGGAGGCCGCAGAATTGGCCACTCTAGGAACTGTGACTAAAGACCAACTATAATGCACTGTCCTAGCTTTACACTTGGTTTAAATTATAGATTCCCAATGTCAGAATTTGTTAAAGTTTGATGTGAAATTAAGTCATAGCATGAAAATACTAGATGGCATTTAAAAAGTAGCTACTTCCTGAAATCTAACCCTTCAGTTTCCTTAAACTTCATTATTAAGTAACTCTGGAAATTTTTAATGATGTGTCATAAAAATGATCATGACTCACTTGGCAGATGTATACAGCCACTGCCAAAGGCAACAGTGAGGATTTGGGGGACCATGGCCATGGTCACTGCGCTGTCTGATCCAATAGCCCCTGTCTCATTAAGACTCCCAGTTCTAGGCTTGCTGATTCCCAAAGGAGAAAGACTTCGCCGACACATCCTTTAAGCTCATTTTATATTAACTACAGTAGCACAAACTCGAAAGAACAGAAATAGTTTTAATTTCTGAAATCACTGCAGGCTAATACAAGCAGTTTCACAAAAAGTTCTGTGAACTTCAGAATTTATAATTCCTAAGCTGCACTGGGAAGAAAAAGTCATTGTGAGGTCATAAACCATTTGGCCAGAAAGGAAGGAAGAAGCGGGGCAAGCTCCCCCCCGCCACAGTCATCCTGACCCAGGCCTCCGCTCCTGACCTCATCCTGTCCTCATTGAGGTCAGTCCTCAGCCCCTTCTCGGAATGTGGGTCCCCTACTCTGCAGCAACCCACAGCAATCAGTGGGGCTTCAAAAATGACACCTGCAGACAACCCAGAAATGACATTTGCAGAATCACATTCTATTGGATCTAACTTCTGAGAGCAGGAGGAGTGGGATAGGGGCAGACAACTGTACTTTTAAAAGCATTATGGAACAGGTCTAGTTGATATCCATTCTTTAAGAAAGCTGCCTGATTTTCTCAAGCTTCTGAACTAATTTTGTAGATGCTTGGTAATGAACTTTTCTAACCCAAATTTTAGGAAATAGAAACAGTGTCACTGCAAAAGGCAAGGTGTCAGGCTGCTAGGGTCTCATGGGGAAGCATTTATCCCCACAAATTTACCCCATACCTGAGGTCATCTAACCCCACCCACCTCGGAACTGGTTGGACCAGAGAAGGATGACTCACGCTAGTAGAGTTCCCAGAAGCTTGAAGTATAAACCCATTATTTGCTGATTTTCCAGAAGAAAGGCAACTGCTGGGAGGACCCAATGCTCCTGTTTTTGGACCATCACGTTAGCAGTACAGCGATGTGGTCAGGAGCTGGAAATCCGAAGCTAGATGGCAGGCTTGTCGAGAGGCAGAACTAGAACTCAAAATCCAGTGCATCAGACCCTAGAGCCCACCTGTCAGGCAGCTCTGCCCTAGTTCCATTGGTGGTCCACACAGCGACATGGCATCTGTATGCAATTGCCACTTCACTGCCTCAAAGATGTGACAAGCAATAAAATAGCATTAGACACACCTGGCGTCTGAGCCTCTCTGGGTTGTCTTAGAGAAAGGATGCAAGTTCATTCACACACAGGACTTTTACAAACCGCTGGGATAAAGGGATACTAGTCCCCATTGCTTCAGTCACATATAGACTGGTGAGGCATTAATGACAGCTACAGTAGGGGTGAATGGTGATAAAGAAGCCTCTAGGGAGAGCAGCGTGGGATGGGGGGGGGTGGGCACAGGAAGGCCTTCAGGGAAGGCAACACCAGCCACGAGCCTCCCAGAACTACACAGAAGGAGGCTGAAAGAATATTCTGGGCAGAGAAAACAGGACTTGCGAAGGCACGCAAGTGTGACCTCATGAAAGTCAGAAAGTCCCAGGTGGAGGGACTTTGGAGAGACTCCATGAGAGCTCTCTCTCTCTCACAGAGACAGAGCTAAGAGAGGAGTGAAAAGTGAAGGGCAGGGTCTACATCACAAAAAGGCTCAGATTTATCCTGAAGACAGGAGGCACCATGAGAGGATTTGAGGCTGAATTTCCGGAGACCTGATTTGATTTTCTGAGATCACTTGGGAGTCACAGGGACTACCTCAGGGAAAGGATGCTGACTGGTGTTGGGGAGGCAGGTTACCATGATATTACTGTCACTAAGTCAGAAGATAAGGTCAGAGGCAAGTGATCTCAGCGAGAGTAAAGCAAGCAGGATGGACTAAAGAAGAGAGATGAAGAAGAAGTCCAGGACAGTTCCCATGTGACTCATCTGGGCAAACTGGCAGAGCCAATTAACAAGACCGGAGCCAAGATACTGGTTTTAGTGGTGGCGGCTTTGGGATGAAGACATCTGGCAGGTGGCTGCCTACGTGGGTCTGGAGCTCAGGAGCTCTGGGCTGGGACAAAAGTTCGGGAGAATGGAAGCAGCATATAGGCACTGTGCCATAAGTTCTCCATCCGTCTGTGAGCCCTGCAGCTGGGGACACGTGCTGGCTGCCTGGGGGTGCCAGGCACCTCTGCTTCGTTGTCTCACGTGGTCTGTTAGGGACCCTGTGAGAATGGCATCACCATCCCGTTTTACAAGCAGGAAGACTGAGGACTAGAGGGGTTAAGTAATTTGCCAAGGCTGGGAAGCCTTGGTAAGTTGCTAAGCTGTGGGTCAAACCAGGCCCTGTGATGCCGGGCTGACTCTTGCACCATGTTGCCTCAAGTCAGCGGCACAAGTGATGGAACTTATGGTCACTCCTCATACGAAAACCCAAGTTAATCAAATGGATTTAAAATATGAAATCTCATATTAAAACAATCTTCATACTCCAAGGGACATGTGTCAAGACTAGAAAGTCCATCTTTATTTCCCCTAAAATATCCTTGACTTTGGCAAAATTGGCATGATAGGTAACTTTGAAAGGATGAGCTGATGTCAGTAATACAGACAACACCAGCATTTAAGATGCAACTGATGGGGCACCTGGGTGGCTCAGTCGATTAAGCATCCGACTCTTAATCTCAGCCCAGATCTTGATCTCCGGGTCGCGGGTTCAAGCCCTGCACTGGATTCAATGCTGCATGTGGAGGTTACTTAAAAAAAAAAAATGCAACTGATTACTTCACTGAGCAAATAAAGCTTTTATGAAACCTTTAAAATCAATCCTGAGACTCGTTCTTCTGCCACCACTATTACAGAACTGACTTTCCGTATGCCTCTCCTAGCATAGCTCTTGCACCTAAGAGACCATCAGCAATGGTATATTCACCTCTCCTCTTCTCAAACCAAAATTCAAACCTGGTGATCATGTAGGAGAATACCCTTAGGCTGACAAAACCTCTTCATGAACTATACTACAGTGTACATATTTTGCTTTGTAATTTTACAATAATGGTTATAAAAGGGGGTACCTGACTGCCTCAGTAGGTTAAGCCTCTGCCTTCGGCTCAGGTCATGATCCCAGGGTCCTGGGATGGAGCCCGGCATCTGCATCTGGCTCTCTGCTCTGCAGGGAGCCTGCTTCTCCCCCAGTGCCCTCCCGCCTGCTTCTCTGCCTACTTGTGGTCTCTCTCTCTCTGTTAAATAAATAAGTAATCTTAAAAATAATAATGGCTATAAAAGGATGATGAGGCAAAGGAGTAACTAAGTCCTCCATACACATCTGTTTGAGGAAAAGCCTAGGCAAGTCACACTATCCAAAGATGGGCCTGCTCAGAGGTCTTCTTAAGCCAAGAAAAGACAATGAGACAGAACCACACCAGCACTTAGCCATAGCAGCCTTGTTAATTCATCAGAAAGTGGATTCATTCTTATGGCAAAAGACTAAGGCAGAACATGAGGGATCTGAGAAATGACTGCTTCAAAAAGTACCAGATCACTTCGGTAGTTCTGTGGCATTAAGGGATACATAACTTACCTCAGCAACCTGGTCTTTCTCCCAAAGACATACAATATTGAAAAAGACAGTTTCCTATCTTTGCACATTTGCAACACCTAATCCCAAAGCCCTCAGGTTTCCAATCCAAGCCTAAAATCACACACCCCTTCTTTTTGCCTTCCGCAAGATTCACTCCATCTCCCTAAACCCAGGTTTGCATCCTTGCAGATTTAAGGTAACCATACCTGCCCCAGGCTGCTCTGCCCAGCTCCCGAGGGCTGCTCTGATAGTTATACGTGGCGACAGTACAACACAGTGTGCACGGGGAACTCTATACCTGTGAGCTACCAGCATCCATGAGATTGGTATCAACTTACTTCATGTGGCCTGTGGGTCCGACGTGTAGCCTATTTCTGTTACCGAAGATTTAAATCTACGTTTTAAAACACAATGGATATTCTAAAATACAGTCATAGTCACTCTTACCTAGCTGGGGTAAAAAAAGCATTCTAAAAAAGCAGAGAAGAGCTATAGGTTCCAGATATATATGTGAAAAACTGACAAGTGACAGTTAAGTGGCATAAAGAAAAATTATTTTCCTCAAAAAAAGTTGCCTTTCTATATTGGCTCAAATTGAAAATTCTTTTCCTTATAATTCTTTAAAGTCTTTTAAAATCCTTGTAGGTGAGGGGCACCTGGGTGGCTCAGTTGGTTAGGACTCCGACTCTTGATTTCGGTTCAGGTTACGGTCTTGGGGTCTTGGGTCAGAGCCCCACACTGGACTCTATACTCAGTGTGGAGTCTGCTTATCCCCCTCCCTCTGCTCTCCCCCCTCTCTAATAAATAAATAAATCTTTAGAAAAATAAAATAAAATCCTTGCAGGTGAGATCAAATGTTTTCGGTCCCAGGCTGTATCTAAACATTTTCCTTTTAGTGTGATGTGTTTCTTTTATAATCGAAAATTTTCTTCAGTGAATGTAATCAAGTCAAATTAATTAAGCACATATTTCTGAGCACCTTCTCTGCATTAAGCACTGCGAAGTACCACTGGAGAGGGAGGTCAGGAAAATACTCCTTGTTTCATAAGAACAGTACAGTCTAACAGTGCTTATCCAAGATAAGCACACAAATAACTACGATATGCTACATAAGGGTCATAAAGAAGGTCCAGGAAAGAGACCGCTATAGCCTGGAGAACTGAGAAAGGCTTCACAGAGCACTGGGAGAAGGAATGAGAGCAGACTGATTTAGACTCGTAGGCAGAGAGAAGAATGAATGCAAACACAGGGAAGCAGGAAACACACAGCAAGGGCTCAAGGGCTGGGCAGTTGTTCATTTGGGCTGACATTAGGGTAGAATATGAAGAATTTTCCTACAGCATCAGTGCATGCTTTTTAAAAAAGACACAATAAGTTTTTGTTAATTTATACAGTTGACGGTAAGATGCTAACTCCTGAAAGAGGGAAGAAAAGAAGTGAATTTGGGGAAAGGTATAGGTGGACCAAGACTGGCCAAATGTTCACAATTGTTGAAGCTGAGTTTATACTCTCTACTTCTTTCTATTTCTGAAAAAATTTTCCATTAAAAATAGCTTAAAGGTGCGCCTGGGTGGTTCAGTGGTTTAAAGCCTCTGCCTTTGGCTCAGGGTCCTGGGATCGAGCCCTGAATCCGGATCTCTGCTTGGCAGGGAGCCTGCTTCCCCGGCCCCCCCCCCCCCGCCTGCTTCTCTGCCTACTTGTGATCTCTGTCTGTCAAATAAATAAATACAATCTGTTAAAAAAAAAAAAATGCAGCTAGCATTTATAAAAAACAAAACAAAACAAAACCTTTAAAAAAAATAAAAATAGCTTAAATAGGGGGTGCTTGGGTGGCTGAATTGGTTAAATGTCTGACTTTTGATACCTTCATCTCAAGGTCCCGAGTTCAATTTCCATATTGGACTCCACATTGGGCATACAGCCTACTTGAAAAAAGAAAAGAAACAAAGGCCATTTATTCTAGGAAGATGGTCAGCTGATAGCTTCTCAGGGAATGGTACTAATCCTATGCACTTTCTAACCTCTGGGTCACCTGGACAAAGAGGGAGGGGCTGAGGTTGGAGCCAACTCCACAGGGAAGTGGACAAGCACAGCCTGACTGAGGTCTGTCCGTGGGCCCGTTTTTGGTTCCCCATGCCTCTTGCTCCATACTTTTTCTCTATTTCCCACTGGAGAAAGGGAGTAGGCAGGCATCTGCTATGAGACAACTCAGGAGAAAATGAAGGCAACTGTGCTGTCCCCAAGATACAAGTAACTGGGTGGTTATTTTTGGTCCTATCATTTTTAATAGCTGTTTGACTTTACTACTTCTATTAAATTTAATACTTGTTTAATACATGCTAGAAAATACTGATTAGGAAAGTGAAGAAAATTTAAAAAGCAACTTCACACCACCAGCAAGAGAAAACCGCGGAGCCTTTGGCATATGATTTGCCTTTGTGGATGTGTGTGCAGCCCACATACACATGCATGTGCTTTCTCTCCTCATGAAAACAGGACCACAGGAAACTATTCTTGGGTAACCTGGTTTGAATTCTAAAAACTATACTTCATGACAGGTTCATGAAAAAACATTTTACAACAGTAATCTAAGGGATGTATAATAGTCCATAAAAGAACACTCGTCTGTTACTTGTAATCTTGGACAGGGGGTTAAGTCAACTACTAACATGTTTTGATTTGAGAGGCCTCTCTTCCAATATTATTTTGAATTAATATATATATATTAATATATATAGTAATAATATATATTTATATATATATATATAGTGGTATATATACTAATTCAGAATTGTGATGTGACAGTTAAAATAATTTGTTTTATTAGGGGAGAAGGGGTGGTGGTAATATTCTTACCATAGAAATAATCCTATTTTCTTTCAAAAATTATCGGTTGTTGGGATTTTAGTTTTTTGTTTTATTTTTAGGTTATAAAAGCAATACTTAAATGTTGCAGGGTAGGCAGACACACCGTATTACAAAGAGTAGTAAGTGAAGAGTTCCCGTCTTTCTTCTACCCCATTTCACTGCCCAGAACTGGCTACTGGTAACAGCTTGGTATGCCTGTCTTCTAAACATTCCTAAGACTCTTTTAAATGCATGGAACAATAATCGCACAGCCACATATCTTAGGTTCATATATAGACAAATATGCACGTAGAGATGTGTATACAAACACACAATGTAATCCACAGTGTATATAATATAAACACATGTAATGATGATTTTCCCTTCTGTCTTTAACACTTTTGGCCCTCTCCCAGGAATCAGAATACCTATTAGAGACACTACTGATTTTTGCCTAAGAACACCCAAAATTCCACATGCTGGTTTAGACTGCAGGTCTACTAGTCCCAGCATAATGTTGGAGCTGGCTCCTAAGAGAGAGGCAGTTGGGAATAAACATGGGACACACCATGGCTGTGTCCTCAAAATGGGAACATACTTGGCCTTGATTTAAACAACCTACTATGGATTCTTTTTCAATCCACTCCAAATCCTTTGCAGTTGGCTCTTCCAGCTGTGTGTCCTCGAGCACCAAATCTGTTGTATTCATGGATAAAGTCCTAAAGAATGTCCCTTTCCATGAAATCATCTCCTCAAAGCATGGCTCCCATTCTGACATTCTAAGATGGGTCTGCAAACTATGGCCCAGCCCCTGTTTTTATAAATAAAATTTTATTGAAACCCAGCTGTGCCTATTCATTTGCATATTGTCTGTGGTTGTTTTCACACAACAACAACAGAGCTGAAAAGGTGCAAGGACAGTAAGAGACTGTAGAGTCCACAAAGCCTAAAGAAAAGTCTGTTGATTCATCTTCTAGGATATGATAGAAAACAGACTGTTCCCTATAAACAGTTCTGGAGGAACTGAATCACATACCCCATATTCAGTGTCTTTGTCCAGGCGAAAGAATTTATTTTATTATTATAATTATTTTTAAAGATCTTGTTTATTTAAGGGAGAGAGAGAGAGCACAAGCGGGAAGGTGGGGGAGGCGGGAGAAGGAGTAGCAGGCTCCCTGCTGACACAGGGCTCTATCCTCCGGCCTTGAGACCAAGACCTGAGCTAAAGTCAGACACCTAACTGACTGGGTCACGCTGGTACCGTTAAAGAGTTTCTTTTTTTAAAAATACAGGTGACCCTTGAACAATAAGGATTTGAACTACATGGACCCAATGATCCACAAAGTACAGTAAAGGAAATGTATTTTCCTTATTATTTTCTTCACATTTTATTTTCTCTAGCTTTACTATAAGAATCAGCATATCATACACATACATACAAACTGTGTTGTAATTGTATCATTGGTAAGGCTTCCGATCAGCAGTAGGCTATTAGTAGTGAAGTTTTTGGGGAATCAAAAGTTATACCTGGATCTTCTACTGCGCAGGGAGTCAGTACCCCGACCTGTCTGCTATGTTGTTCAAGGGTCAACTGTACAAACACATGAAAAGTACGCGGGCTGTCACGGCAGCACTGGTGCGCCAGGAAACCTCTAACCACTTGCTCTCTGTGGTGCAGGAGCCCTGATTCCACCATCTGCTGATTTTTATGGTGTGGATATTCCCATAACGGCTAACTTAAAGCTAAAAAAATGTGATGCCCTTGAACATGGAGCTGGGAAGAGATGCACACAAATGCCAATGTAAACCACTGGCCCCTTGGTTATCAGTGGCCCAACCACCCACTTTAAAGATGTAGACACTGAGGCCCAGAGAGAGTGTCTTGCTCTCAAGGCTGCCCAAGGCTGCCCCAGTGACTGGAACCAACTAGAGCTCATTTTCCAGTATAGGGTCTGGCTGCCCCCCAGGGAGTCACCTCCTCCGTAAAAGGAAGAAAGAGAAAAAAAGGCATATGGTAGTAAGTGTTGGTTTTATCGGTATCATCATGGCTTGGGACTCTGGCTTTTTCAGCATGTGCTTCAGATCACACAACTGGTAGCAGCAGTGTTCTTCCCGCAGGACCAGGTTTCATGCAAACACTCAACAGTGGACTGGCTCCATTAACCAGCAGTTACCTAAGCTACCAGACCGTAACTCCAGAAAGACCGGGACTGCATCTGTTTGTGCTCACTACCCCGAAGTGTCCAGTACCGGACTGGGCCCTTGATAAAGCAGGCAGTCACGAAACAAGTGCAGAAGGGATAAGAGACCCCTACCATCAAAGTGGAGTTTTACTCCAAGAACACAGCCAGGGCACAGGGATCCCATTCCCTTCTCCCACCTGGGCCCAGGGCAACAACAGATGCAATCCACCTATGTGCTTTAACATTTCTCAACTATCAGCTTTAACATTTCTCAACATTTCTCAGTATCCAAGCTGCTTCATCAGAGCAGGAGAGGCTCTGTGGATGGCGAAGCAAAAGGGAGGAGAGTCGGGGAATCATTTTCGTTTGGTGTACACATGTATGTTAATTTCTATCTGCAACTTGTTTTCACAGAGTGTGAAGCCGAGGAAAGAAACCAGTGAGGGATCCCACCCACCACACACCAGGGCGTCGGACACGGCTTTCTGGAAGGGGCTGAGGCAGGGCTGGTCCAGGTGGTACACCTCTAAAAGTGGAAAGTGGAAGAGCACCAAGATTGGGGAATCCTGATACTACTTCAATAAGCTCTTAGGCTACACAAGTACAAACAGCACTGACCATGGAGAAAAGGAAGGCAATGTTCTTTTGGAAATGACTTTTTGACTACTGGTAACTTCACACCAACCCCTACACACTTGGCATGGGCTCCCCGTGGCCACTTCTCTGAACCCACAGGTCCTTTCTGCCATATCACTGCTGCAATCGGGGCACACAGACAAGCCAACTCTATGGGCACAGTAACAACCAAAGCCATCTGTGAGCCTTGCTGAGTTTTCAGGAGGCTATTGGGGCTCATCATGTCTTATGTGGGAACCTAGTACTTAGCTTCCAAAGTGAGATCAAGCTTGGTCCCACATTCCGGAGGTTAACATTGTCCATGCATGGGGTGGTACGTGTTTCCATTTAGAGCAAGCAACCCAAGCAAGAGAGAGGACAAATGACTTAAGCCTCCAAAGCATTTCCTACACCAGTGGTTCTCAAAGCGTGGAGCTGGTATCCACAAGATCATTATTTGAAAGATCACCACTTTCATTATAACACCAAGATGCAATTTGTCCTTTTCACCATCATGTGCTCAGGAGTATACAGCAGAGTTTTCCAGAAGCAACATGATGGGATATTGCAAGACTGAATGAAGAAGCAGATATTAGAATCCAGGTGCCTTCTAATAAACCTGACATCAAAGATATGTGTAAAAATATAAAACAATGCCACTCTTCTCAGTAACATTCTGTTTTGGAAAATACGGATATTTATAATAGGTCCACTATTTAAAAAAATGGATTGTTAAGGACGGTAAATTTTGTTTTATATATATGGTCAATATAAAACACACAGCCCACATAAACAATAGCTCTTTGGTACAGGAATTTTCATGAGTGTAAAGGGGTTTTTGAGCGCCCCAAAAGTTTAAGCACCGCTGTCCTAGAGGCTGTGTCTCCCCGCCCCCAAGCCTGTGAGGAGGGTTATGTGTGTTGCAAGAAAGATGTTCCATTCTGATGTCTGGCTCAATTAAGAATGGCAGCCCATGCTCCTTCCGGGATCTCTTGAATCTATGAAGGTAGGCTCTGTGCCCAACCCTTCCACCTCACCCCATTTGCCCCTTATCATTTGGTGTGGATTCCCCGACCTGCCGGCTCAGTGAGGATTTCCCTATTCCGTAAGCCCGGGCGCGGTGGGAACTCCTTAGTGAGGCCCGCACACCCTCCTGGGGTTAGGACACCCCAGCGAGGCCCGCACACCCTCCTCCGGGTTAGGATTCGCCAGTTCGGCCGGCCTGCAGAGCCTGGGTGAGGACTCCCCCTGAGGCCCGCACAACCTCGCCGAGGACTCTCCAGCGGCTTGCACAGTCAAGGCGAGGAGGGACGAGGAAAGCCATTTCCAGTCCCTGAATCCTGGGGCCCGCGCGGCACCGGCTGGAGACGAGCGGAGAGGTCGATTCCCCGGAGCTAGTCCCCTCCCCGATTCTCCCCTGGGCCTTCCCGGCTTCTCTCCAGCCCCGGGCCGCTCTGCGCACGTCAGTCCCTCTCGGGGAGGGAGCCTCGGGCGCCGCGGAAGAGGCTCGCGCCGACTGCCCCGGGGACAGGGCGGCGGGCGCTCCCGCCCCGGGACATCCGTCGGGCCGGGCCGGTACTCACCGCTGAATGCACAGCCGGGATCTGACGGGCGGGCAGGCTCCAAGTGCAGAGCGCGCTCCCCTGCGCTGCGCTGTTCCAGGGGCCGCCGCCTCCGCGCCCCTCCCCCAGTGTCCCCCGGGGCCACCGGCGGGTGGGCGGAGCAGGGGCGGAGCGGGGGGCGCCGGGCTCGGGTGCAGCCGGGCCACGGCCGGGGGGGCGGGGCGGAGTCTGTCCCGGCTGCCCCGCCCCTCCCGGCTCTGGCGACCTCGCCCTCGGCGGCTAGGGGCGGTGGCTAAGGGCTCGGCTGCAGGAAGCGGGCTGCCACGTGCTCGGCTAGGGCCACCCCTGCGGGCCCGCAGACTGGGACGCGGGTGGCTTTCGCTCACCCTGAGGTATAGGGTGCGACTGTCCGGTTCCCGCTAGGAGGTGAGCCGAAGGGGTGGGGAAGAAATGCAGTCATTTTCTTTTTGTGCTTTTTTATAAAAACGACTTGGCGGTCAAGGTGGAGACTTTATTCTTTGGCTGCCCTGGTACTTGTAGTCACGTTACCCCTCTCCCCACCGACTCGCCCCCTTTCACCTTCTCGTGTCCACCCCCTACGCCTACTCCCTCCTGAATTCCTTGCAAAACGTACCAGATGGGCGTCAGAATCACGCTAACATCATAGGACTTCAACGTTTCCATGGTTATGAATGCAGAGTTTCTAGTGTTAAAAAAATTATTTTTTAAACGTGTGACAACACTTTATAACGCAGGCTGTTCGCTGGTCGGATATCAGAGAAATGGCTGAGAGTTGACACTGAGTGCGCCTTCGTCCCACGATCGCTTTTTATCAATCGATAGGTTGGTTGGGGTTGCCGCCTTCTTCGGCAAATGTAAGTACAAAGAAGTGATTAGACCTTTAGGTCGAAAGTGGCGAGGTTTTCCTGCCAACTTATATGGAAGATTACTGTACTTTTCTGTTTTGAGCATCTGAATAAACAGCCTGTAGGACGAATAGCAAATAGCTAATACTAACACTAACACTGCTACCAGTTAATTACCACTCTGCTCCTCTGTGCAGAGTCCTATGGTTGGATCTTTACGTGTCTACTTAATTCAACTCCTCCATCTGTCCTGTGAAGTCAAGAGTATTACCCCATTTTGCAGATAGAGAATGCCCCATAGCTGGGATTCAGTCTTCATGCCTGTCTTCCAAGCTACAGCTATCCCCTAATTGCATCTAATTTTTTTTTAAGGATTTTATGCATTTATCTGACAGAGAGAGAGAGAGGGAACACAAGCAGGGGGAGTGGGAGACGGAGAAGCAGGCTTCCTGCTGAGCAGGGAGCCCCATGTGGGGCTCAATCCCAAGAAGACCTTGGGATCATGATCTGAGCCGAAGGCAGATGCTGGACCAATGAGCCAGCCAGGTGCTCTGCATCTAATTTTTAAATATAAAGGGTTATATTTAACTTTGAAAGATGAGATATTTACTGTATTTCCAATATGGAAGAAGACTTTCTTCCCACATGCTTCCTAAATTCACATTCACCCGTTCTTCTTATGAACATTCATTGAACAAACTTTCCTGAGTGTCTACCATATGCCAGAGTTCCACCACAAACTCTGAAAAATAATAATAGAGTTCCCTTGGAAGTTAGGGTGATAATGTTCAATGATAGCAGACATCTAATATGATAACATAATTCTTAACAGAAAATGATAAAACCAAAACCCTAAAGGAAATTGGAATTTATTCATAAAACACTGGCCCAAACCATGAAGAAAATCCAGATATCTCTTACTTTTTAAGAGTCCGTATTCCACCACTTCAATTTTATGAAAGACCTATATTCCTACCTTTTTTCACTAAGTGAAAGAAATCTGAAAAGAATTTTACAAAAAAGACAAAAGTGAAAATAGCATTCAATGTTTTTTTAAAAATTAATTAATTACTTGTTTATTTGACACAGAGAGAGAGAGAGATCACAAGTAGGCAGAGAGGCAGGCAGAGAGAGGGGGAAGCAGGCTCCCTACTGAGCAGGGAGCCTGATGTGGGGCTTGAATCCGGGCTCCTGGGATCATGACCTCAGCCGAAGGCAGAGGCTTTACCCACTGAACCACTCAGGTGCCCCCAATGTTTGTTTTGCAGCAAGCTGTTATATGGGGGGAGTGGCCCCGCCAAGCTCCTTCTCCCAGAACTACACTCAGTCAGCAACTCAACATCAAGCCACCATAACTTTGGACCGTGTCTGTGAGCATCTGTGCTTTATCTTGATTGATTTTGTGCATCCCTTAGCAAGATGTGTCCTAAGGTACCAGAAAAGCTTAAAAGAAGTTATTTTTTTAAGTCTCAGAACGCTCAAAAAATTTTCCACAGAAGTTAATGGTGATTGCTTCTTTGCTTTCTGCCGTTTCTGTTTCCTAGGAACGCTCCACTTTAGGAGAGAGGGAGAAACCTGTAGTACCCACATCACGGGGCTCCATTGCTCTCAGAAAAGTCACCAGTGACATGCAGATTGCAAATCCACTTGGCCTGTCTTTTGTTCTTGTCCTCACTGACTGCTCTGTGTTATTTGACACTGGTGACTAGTCTTTCCTTGAAATTTTAACCTCCTTTTGGCTTCAGAGCCCTTGGCTCTGGTGATCACTGCATCTGTCTTCGATCCCTCTTTTGTAGGCTCCTTCACGGCACTTTTTCGCCTCTCCTTTTACCGTGACTCCATATGCTGGTGAGTTTTTCTTAATTTATTTTCTCTCCACGCAAACTCAGTGCAATGTCTAGCGGAAGCCTGTCAGATCTCTGTCACTGTTCTTACCCAGCTTCAGATCTCCACATGCTTTATTTCCAGCTATTTGTGGGGTAGCACCACCCAGATATTCCAAAGGCACCTGCCATTCTTCGCATCTAAGTGGGAATTTAGATATTATATGTTTATAAAAAAAATAAAAATAAATAAAAATTTAAAATGGGAATTTAGTGTCTTCTCTAACCCTCAGTCTGTCTTCTCCTTCCCATCTAGTGTCTTCCTCATTTTGAATCTCACTTGAACTTGGATCTCATGGTGCATTAAGAAAGCTAAGCATTGATGGGGTTTAGAACCATGTTACTAGACTGATACAGGGTCTGCCTGATAAATATTTCTGTTGTGGCACAAAAGACTGCAAGTGGCTTAGAGTATATAGACTTTATGGACCTTCTGTGAAGAGGTCATCCAGGTATGGAGCTGCTCAGGGACCGAAGATGACTCCAGGGGCTAGTGCAGAAGGGACTTCAGTTGAGGCCACTGCACTGTTCTAGCAGTCTCACCTGCCAGAAGTTTCTGCTGCCATAAGAAGAACCATGAAGATGTGGTCAGAGACCTGTTAGGTTCTGAGAAGTGCCCTGTTGTACTCCACACTGACTTCAGTTACTTGTGTAAACTGGTCTTCCTCAGTTTATAGAAAGGTCCTAAAAACTGTACCCAACTAACTTAGTATCACACTTTTGAATTTATAATGCACTTTGACACATATCATTTAATAAAAAGGAAATGGTGTCAGAGAAAGGCAGTCTGAGGGGCGCCTGGGTGGCTCAGTGGGTTAAGCCGCTGCCTTCGGCTCAGGTCATGATCTCAGGGTCCTGGGATCGAGTCCCGCATTGGGCTCTCTGCTCAGCAGGGAGCCTGCTTCCTCCTCTCTCTCTCTCTGCCTGCCTCTCTGCCTACTTGTGATCTCTCTCTGTCAAATAAATAAATAAAATCTTTAAAAAAAAAAAAAAAAGAAAGGCAGTCTGAGAGCACATCTCTCATATCTCCTGGTGCATTGAAAACATACATTCACATGCCACTCTCTTGCAGATTGAGTTTGAGAGTCTGACCATCTTTTGAGAAACACCAGTGGTGGTTCCCAGACTGTTACTTGGGATCACGAGAGGGCACTTATTAAGAATAGTGCCTCCTTGCGACACCTGGGTGGCTCAGCCAGTTAAGCCTCTGACCCTGGATTTCAGCTCAGGCTGATGAAATTGATCTCAGGGTGGTGAAATTAAGCCCCGTGTGAGACTCTATCCTGGGCATGGAGCCTACTTAAGAGTCTCTCTCTCTCTCTCTCTTTCTCATGTCTCTTTCTGCCCCTCCCCACCCCCCAAAAGAAAAGAACACCGCCTCCTGTGTCTCCCACCACCTAAAATGCTGATTCATCAGGTCAGGGGTGGGATCGGTGCTCAGTGTCGGAGGAATCTAAACCCTGCAGGTGATTCTACTTTAGCATGTCCACAGATTGGCACCAGGGAGCAGCTGTCTGAAATATATGCCCATGAGGGCGAGACCATGTCACTTTCTTCCTGCCCCCTTTATTACACTTTGTTCCATGTTCTCTAGCATGGCACACAGCAGAAACATTGTTTGGTAATGCATAAAGTATAAGGTGGTTCTTCCTGAAATTCTTATTTGAGGGAACTCTAGAATACCTGTGTTCGTCACTAAATGTATATCTTCCTCATACTTGAGGAAGTTTGAAATGAAATGTTTTCCATTCCTTTAAAATATGCTCTATTCAGGGGCACCTGGGTGGCTCAGGGCATCTACCTTCTGCTCAGGCCTGGGATTGAGCCCCCTGTCCATCAAGCCTTGCATCAGGCTCCCTATTCTTTTTTTTTTTTTTTTTTGAAGATTTTATTTATTTGACAGACAGAGATCACAAGTAGGCAGAGAGGCAGGCAGAGAGAGAGGAGGAAGCAGGCTCCCTGCTGAGCAGAGAGCCCAATGCGGGGCTCAATCCCAGGACCCTGGGATCATGACCTGAGCCGAAGGCAGAGGCTTTAACCCATTGAGCCACCCAGGTGCCCCCAGGCTCCCTATTCTATAGGGAGCCTGCTTCTCCCTCTCCCACTCCCCCTGCTTGTGTTCCCTCTCTTGCTGTCTCTCTCTCTGTTAAATAAGTAAATAAAATCTTTAAAAAAAAAAAAGCTCTATTCATAGTAAAGAAAGGTAGTGATTAGCTTTATCTTGGCCCCCCACAAATACCCAACTGCCACCCCCTTCCACAACTGTCATATACTTAGTTTTTGTGCTCCCTTTTTTTTTTTTTAAGATTTTTATTTACCCATTTGATAGACAGAGGGAGATCACAAGTAGGCAGAGAGGCAGGCAGAGAGAGAGGGGGAAGCAGGCTCCCCGCTGAGCAGAGAGCCCGATGTGGGGCTCGATGTGGGGCTCGATCCCAGGACCCTGAGATCATGACCTGAGCTGAAGGCAGAGGCTTAAACCACTGAGCCACCCAGGCACCCCATGCTCCCTTTCTTATTGCCTCAGTGCCTGAATCCTTAAGCTGCTTTCCCAAGGAACTAGGAACCACTGGTCATCTGTTTTAAACATCACCCCCCTCAACATAACTACTGATAAAAGTCAAATGTGATTAAATGTCCCACTGAATCTTCACAACAACCCTTTGAGGCTTGGTGACATTGTTATTATTTCACCAATAAGGAAACAGATTCAGAGTGATTTTATAACTTACTTCTGGTCCCCAAACTGGCAAATTGTGATGCTGGGGTTGAACAAAGGCTGATTTAACTCCAGAGCCTGTGCTTTTAACCTCTATGCAACGAAGTATAATTTTATTTAAGTGAAATCATTGGATGATCTGAGGTTATAAATTATCCTTCGCAGAAAAGAAGAGGAACTTGAGTGTTCTAGGAGGGAACTTTGGTCCAACACCATTTAATCCAGAATTCTTTATTCATTTATTTTCAGGACTTCTTCTCCCTGATTATAGTCCAAAGATCCCTGATACAGCCCTATAACTTAGGTGCACACAGGTAAAAATGCTCCTCATCCTGGGGAATGGAGATGTTGGAAGTCAGGACTAGTAACATCATTATTCTGAGACAGCTGCTACTGACTTATTTCATTTTTTTTCCAAGAAAATTATTTGCTAACTTTGACAAATGAGAGTTAGAAAAATAGCAAATTTGTCACTAATTGGACTCATTTCATTTCCAGTTTATGAGGAAACTGTTTTCGTATATTTTCAAAAATCTTACTACAGCCTCTATGCTCCTATGTTCTCCTCATTCTCTTTGTCCTTCATTCTGGGTATTTCTTTCTGCCTGTCTTGCAGTTACTCTAAAAGCACTGGATTCCCCAAACTCACTTTTCCTAAGCTACAAGGCAGACTCCCTGTATGCATAGCAACACCTGGGCCCTCTACACCTTGTCCCCACAGGCAACTGATGTGACATTATTTTCATGCTACTTGCTGTGTGTGAGTAATAAAGTACTTTATCTCTGGCCCAAGAATCTTGTGTCTTCTGCCAACATCCACGAAAACAGTAACAGGCTAAATTATTAGCATGTATAGGGGAAAATCTTAGTTTCTGACAGTTTCGGTGACAGGATAGGATACTGGCAGAGATATGCCTTTCTGGAAGACCCTATGGGCTGTGTTAGTGGGCAAGAGAAGATTCTCCAGGATCTAGGAGCAAATGGTTTTACTCAAATCATGAATAAGGTGCAAAGTCTGACCCTGTTAATGTACATCTAGAGGATAAGTGATAAAAAGCAGGATTGAAAGAACTTACCCAGCGGCACCTGGGTGGCTCAGTGGGTTAAAGCCTCTGCCTTTGGCTCAGATCATGATCCCAGAGTCCTGGGATCCAGCCCTGCATCAGGCTGCCTGCTCAGCAGGGAGCCTGCTTCCCAAGCCCCCTGCCAGCCTCTCTGCCTACTTGTGATCTCTGTCTGTCAAATGAATAAATAAAAATCTTGAAAAAAAAAAAAAAAACCAAACACCCAATTTACCCAAATGATGTTTTAATTGTGCTCTCTCTCCTCAAGAGTAGGAAGAGAAAGGAATGTTATATGACAGTGGGGCAGTCAAAAGTGGCTGTAGCTGCTGAGTCAGGGGATCCCCAAAGTTTAGATAAATGATGTCGGCAGTATGGGGATGGAAACTTAAGTGGATCTGAAACGGGCATTGGTTTGGATGAGCCCAGGCTGCTGGCAGCCGCTTGAACCTGGAGGTTGGTTGGCGAGGGATTGCTCTGTTCCTTGCACTTCCTGATTCCTCCCTTCCCCCACACCCCCAACTTTAGCTGCTTTAAGGAGAAAGCTAAGTGTGCTTGAGGAACTTCAAGGACCGAGAAACTTAAATATTTTTAGTTTTGTTGTATACAAGTGCCCAGGCTGGAATCCTCCCCCGTTAGTGGAGGGGGTTGGGGTGCTAGGTGCCAGGGTAGTTGCAGGCACCCAGGACTCAGGAGAAAGCTGCAAGAATATGTGCAAGAATATGGTGGAGCCTGGCTTAAAGAGACAAAGGATTAAAAAAAAAAAGAAGAAAAAGAAAAAAAGCCATCCTCCAAAGCTTACCTTCCTCCTCCTCGGTCCTCCCACCTTCTAGACTTCCAACAGCTGTAACCCTTTATATGCCTATTAGACTCATTGGTCCATTGGTCCATGTTCCATGGGCTGGTGGTTCTCAACCAGTGATTTAGTCCTCACTTCCAACTCTGTGGCGTTTGACAGTGTCTAGAGATACCTTGGGTTGTCACAATTGGAGGAGGAAGGGTATGTTCTACTGGCATGTAGTGGGTAGAAGCAAGGACATGCTGCTAAACATCTTAGAGTGCACGGAGAGCTCCCCAAACAAATAATTATCGAACTCCAAATGTTAGTAATGCCAAGGATGGGATCCTTGCTGGGGAGGGCGTGGGGGGGGCATCCAAAAATCAACTGATGGGGTTTGGGTAACATTTTCTGTGAAGTAGGAAAATTCAAGTGATCTGGTAGGGAGGGCTTTTTGGACTGATTCAATGTACTACTGTCTGTTACTGCCAAGTGTATAATTGATATTTACATTCTAGGTGCTTGTTTTATGTGAATACTTGTGTGAAGTCCAGAAAGGATTCTTTCATTCAAGGATGGTGGCATATAGAGAGGGAATCTCTGTCCTCTTAGTGGTGGTCTAGCAAAAAAGAATATAAAATCTGAGAAGAAATGGAAATCACGGCTTTAGTTAACGATTTCAAAAGTCAAAGAGCCAATTCCCTAGTACAACATCGCCACCTGCTGTTCCAGGCTCCAAGTGCTCGTTTATAAAAACTGGGCTTGCGGGAGGGGAGGTGGGAGGTTGGAGGTTGGGGAGAGTGTATGGCTACTGACCTGTTTCAGGAAAGCCTGACCCATAAAGACGTGTGACTTTGCAAAATGTCCCCATTTGGGCTTGAGTTAGATAGGGCTTGACAACGAATAAGGAAAAGCCCCGATATAACCTCACTTGTCAAACTGGAAATTTTTTCCCCACACTTGGAAATTAGATCTTCAAGGACCTAGTAGCCTGGCTCCAGCAGCATCTCCGTTGATATGGAAAAGAGGCAGCTGTTGCTGTTAGGACACTAGATTCACACTATAACCCCTGAAGTAAAGCCACTGGTGTGATGGGGCCCTCTCTTCACCCAGGCTCCCCTTAACATTGGGGCCTGGTTCACGGGATGGGTTTGGCTAAGTGCAAACCTGTTAGTGTCCCCTGGGGGCTTGTGGCTGTTCAACAATTCCTCCATATATGCCGTACTAAAAATTGGCCTTGTCACTCAGTGCACAGAATTCAAGGCCATGTTCACAACTCTGACCAACATTCTCTATGTTGATTATGACTCTTGGGATAGTACCAGTGACTTAGCTCTCTGGTCCGTTATCTGGTCCACCCCTTGGAAGACCATAGACCTCGGGATTAAACAGCCCTGGCAGCTATGGTAGGAACACCTTAGACTCTAGATGTACAAGGGTGGAGGCAATAAATATTCTCTTTGTCGTCTGGATCTAACACCGTCACAAGGCAAACAGCAAAGGCAGCAGACAATCCGTGAGCGTGGCTGATGGTAAATTATACGGTGGTGCCTGAGCCACAATCGGTAGCCGCTCTCAACCCGGAGCCCCTTTAAACAGGCACAAACCCAGGGACTGGCACCATCTCACCCCATTTGGTTACAAGGTTACAGATTCACATGCTTCTCTGACGTTTGAGAGGGATATGCCGCAGATAGGAAAGGAAGTTAGAACCATTCTGGGACACTGCCCATGTGACCTAATCAAACCAATCTGAGGCTGATCCAAATCAAGTTTAACGACAAATCCTGATAGGAATTACATGTGCCTGTTTGGGTTATATGGTTGTCAATGGCGGGAAACGGGCCATGAAATACCTCTTTTGTTAGGGAAAGAGGTGGGTTTTTAGCCCCTCTATTGCCTCCTATAATTACTGGTGATGACACCAAAGATGAGCAGGTTAGTGAAATGGATAATGAATGGGCCTTAGGCTAGACTATAACCCAACTGTCTGAAATTAAGTCCTCTGGTCTCCCCTGGGACAGTTGCCTGGTCCAGGACCCCGGAAGACCTATTTGAGGTCAGTACTGAAGGTTAACTTCATCTCATTGTTTGGAGTCCTGATGATAGTAGCCTTAATTAGGTGCTGTGGGAGACCAATCACACAGATTTAGTTCTAGCTTCTGCTGGTTAAATTAATTAGAGTGGCCAACAGAGTGAAATACTTTGGTGACAGTTTGCCAGAAGCCAGGACAGGTAGGGACAAAAGTGGATTGATGGGGAAAACAATCTTCTACAAACCCTGAACATGCACCTGTTTGTTGGGTATGCCAAGAATGTTAAGTTCCTTCCTGACTGTTGTTTCCTAATGCCATTTCCCAGGGTTGTGTTTATAGTTAACAGCTTTGCGAGTTGAAATTACATGTAGGTCAGATTATCGCTTCAAACTTATTGGGTTGGGGGAGGAATTGAGTGAGAATATAAATGAACCGTATGATCTAAAAGATTATAATTGTTGAATCTGGGTCACAGATCCATGTGGGTTCAGAGTGCAGGCTTTCTTACTACTTACTTTAAAAATAGTAGATTCCTGGGCGCCTGGGTGGCTCAGTTGATTAAGCAACTGCCTTTGACTTAGGTCATGATCCTGGAGTCCCAGGATCAAGTCCCACATCAGGCTCCCTGCTCAGCAGGGAGTCTGCTTCTCCCACTGACCTCTCCCCCTCATTCTCCCCCCCCCCTCTCTCTCTCAAATAAATAAACAAAATCTTAAAAAAACAAAAAACAGTGGATTCCCAAGCTGTGTTCCTCACCAACAATCCAAACCCATTGTATGTAGTATGTCCTCTGGGTACTCCGCTTACCCCCATGGGATTTGGGGCAACGCTCATGCCATGAGTAATAATAAGTATATAATATATATATAAGTATATAATATTATATATATATAATAAGTAATAATAAGTCCTTTTCTGGGACTTAGGAGTTTTGTGTCGTCCTCCAGTATTTATAAAATAGTAACAGGATCTTATGAGCTTGAAAGTAAAATAAATCCCCAGACCCTGTCAGGATCTATATGGTTTTGTAGGGAGTGGGGGATGCTATGATGTCTGGTTGACATCACCAGGCACAAATTCAGTTGTATAATTTTGTTTTCATATTGAAAGAGAAAAAAAAAATCAGTTTGGTAGACTTGTCTTGTGACAAGACAAGACAATCTGCCCCAGATTGTGCCAAGCTAGAAATTTGGGACATTTTCATTTAGTCACTTTTTAAGATTTATTTAAAAGTTTAAAATTATGAATGTCATCCAGTTACAAAATTAATGAGGCTAGTGGAAAGAGCTCCCACATAGACATCACTTAGCTTCAACAATTATCAACTCATGGCTGACCTTGTTACTTCTATATCTGCCTCCCATTCCCAATGACTTTGTAGCACATTTATAAAGTTATATGATTCCTTTTGTAATATATTCCGATTTAAAATCATTGGAATTTGCTTTGTTTTATAGCACATTTGTTTTATTTATAAAGAACTATTTTGTGAATGGAGAGTATATTGTTCCATTAATAATGATTATTTATTTATTTATTTATTTTTATCTTTATTTTTTACTAACATATAATGTATTCTTTGCTTCAGGGGTATGGGTCTGTGAATCATCAGTCTTACACAATTCACAGAACTCACCATAGCACATACCCTCCCCAATGTCCATCACCCAGCCACCCTATCCCTAACCCAATAATAATTTTTTAAAAGGCATCACAACTCTCTCTCTCTCCCCGACCCTGAAATACTTTGGATGTAACAAAAGCTATACAGAGTACCAAATATACAACCTTAAGGTCTGTTGTTATTAAAACAATAAAAAGGGGGGATGCCTGGGTGGCTCAGTCGATTAAGTGTCTGCCTTCAGCTCAGATCATGATCCCAGAGTCCTGATGGAGTCCTACCTACCTCTGGCTCCTTGTCAGTGGGGAGTCTGCTTCTGCCTATGCCTGTTACTCCCCCTGCTTGTGCACTCTTTCCCTGAACAATAAACAAATAAAATCATTTAAAACAACAACAACGACAAAAGAAATTAATGAAGTTAGAAAAAGAAAATAAAGAAAATATAAGTGAGTAACAAAATATTAATGAGTTTTATAATATTTAGAACTGAATACTTGGGAGAACTGTATCTTTGAAAAAATAAAAATACAAATCTCTGACAAATTAAAAAAATGAGATAAAATATGCAAATATTGATTGAGATACATAACTACAAATACAATATTAAAATAATATAATACTGTAAGATATTCTATGCCAATAATTTTGAAACTCATAAAGAAAATTTCTGACCAAATATATAAAATCTGTAACAGTTGGAGCTTCCACCCCTCAGAGATATATTTGACTTTGGTTCAAATAGTCCAAAAACCTGCTCATACTTTGGGGTTTGGCTACTACTGCTCTGTAGTTTGCTGAACATCTATACTCCTGCATCCATCTAACATGAGTCAATCTGCCCTTTCAATTTTCCACATGGAAACCATTCAGATCACAGAAAGGGTTGGTCAGTTTTTCTGTAACAGGCTAGACAGCAAGTATTTCAGTCTTCGTGGGCGCATACATTACTTCTTGTCCTTCTTCCTCTTCTTAGTTTACAACCTTTGAAAAAACCACATAACTTTTCTTAGCTCTCAAGGTGTATGGGGGGGGTGGGGGGAGCTGCACTTATTATGGCTTCCCTGGCGGAGAGACGAGAGGCTGGATGGTCGGGTCACCTGTACCCAGGGTCACCTGTACCCAGTGTACCCAGTGTATCCAGACCTTGGAGTTATTACCGGGGCTCCTAGGGCAAGGGTGCGGTGGGCGGGGCTGCAGACAGCACGGGGCGGGGCTTAAAGCCCCGCTTCCTCCTCCCGTTCCTCCTGAGCAGTGAAGCATCGCCTTTTCCCTGCGTAGGGGTGCCTGACAGCGGCCCATTGCTTGGACGGCCACCAATGGCTGTGGAGGATGGCCCTCCTGTCGCAGGTGAGCCCTGGCGCCTCCCAACAGCTCCCCTGGTGAACCCCGCCACCCTGGCTTACCAGCCAGCCAGGCACGGAGGGCGGGCGCGGTGGGCACTCTGCATCCCTGCGGCCGCCCCCTACCCTCGGTCGGGGCAGGGGAAGAGGCTACTAGTTGTGTTTGGCCGCAGGTGGTAGTTTTGTCAACCCTGCCCTGAAGTATAATGCAGGCCGGGTAGCCATTTCGCCTTCGCTTCTGGGTTTAATACCGACTTCACCTTTTCCTGGTTGTGTCAACCTGGGAAAAGTATTGAATCTCTCCGTGCCTCATTTTCCTCATTTTGAAAACAGTGGTAATAATAGAGTTACAGTCTTCAGAGTTGTGATGAAAATGGAATGAGCTAATATGTGTACTGTGCTTAGAAATGTGGCACATTGTGCACACTCACTGGTTGTTGGTTGTTATTATTTTTTTTATTTTTTAAAGATTTTATTTATTTATTTGACAGAGAGAAATCACAAGTAGGCAGAGAGGCAGGCAGAGAGAGAGAGAGAGGAGGAAGCAGGCTCCCTGCTGAGCAGAGAGCCTGATGCGGGACTCGATCCCAGGATCCTGAGATCATGACTTGAGCCGAAGGCAGCGGCTTAACCACTGAGCCACCCAGGCGCCCCTGTTGGTTGTTATTATTAAGCGTTTAATTTCATATAGACTATTTCTGTTCATTGGATTCAATCACATATTGCCTAGCCATCTGCCTTCTCCTTTTTACCCCTACTCTGTTTTTTCTCTCTTCTCCTCATGTTCATTCAGATGTAACCAAGAAATTCCTCACCTTTTCTTTTTCCCTTCCTTTCTTCTTCTTCTTTTTCTTCTTCATTTTTTCTTTTCTTCTCCTTTCCTTTCCTTTCTTTTCTTTTCTATCAGGCATGACTCTACTTCTCAAGGTCAGGTTTGCCTGTAGTCTTACACTCTTCAGAGTAGTCTTACTTATTTTATTCTCTAAGAAAAATTCTAATGAGTAAATTTTTTTGTTCACAACATCACATATAAATTACCAAAAATGGACTCTAGAAAAAATGGAAAACTAAGCTAGTGCAATAATCATGCAAGTAATAGGAAAACTTATCGAAGAATTAGATCCAAAAATGTTAGCTCAGGCTTAATACCCCCCACCCCCAAGCAGGGAGACTGGCTTGGGTCTGATAATGACTTGACTTGAAGGTAGACATTTAACTGAGGGAGCCACCCCAGCACCCCTGATTTTGAATTTAAATGGACTTTTTATTATGGAAATATGATCATATGAAAAAGTAAAAAGAATTATATAATGAACCCCATGTACCTATGACCCAGACTCTCAATTATAAAGTCTTGGGCAATATTGTTTTTACTATATCCTCACCTAATTCTTCCCACAGTTGATAATTTGGAAGCAAATACCTGACTTTATACAATTTCATATGTCATATATTTTGTTTTAAAAATGTAATCACAATATCACTATTATGTTAATAAGGTTAACAATACACTACTCCCAAAATATCATAAATATGCTGCCTATATTAAAATTTCCCTAATTGTTTCATAAAAATTTTTTTAAAAAAAGATTTTATTTATTTATTTATTTGACAGAGAGAGATCATAGGTAGGCAGAGAAACAGGCAGGGGGGTGGGGGGGGGAGCAGGCTCCCCACTGAGCAGACAGCCGGATGTGGGGCTGGATCCCAGGACCCTGGGATCAGGACCTGAGCTGAAGGCAGAGGCTTAACCCACTGAGCCACTCAGGCGCCATGTCTCATAAAATTTTTAAATGGTTTATTTGTTTAAACTGGGCTTCCTACTCGTTCTCTATGAATTTACAAATACACACATTCTCTTTTTTTCTTGTGTTTGATTTTTTGAGGAAATAATTGTCCTGTAGTGTTCTACAGCCTGGATTTTGCTAATTGCATCTCCATGGTGTCATTTAATATGTTCTTCTGTCCTTTGCAAATAGGTACATGTATCTTGAAGCTTGATTAGGTGATGCTTGTGTGTTTTGCGTAAGAATGCTTCATAGATGATGTTGTATACTCTTATTAGAAGGTACATAACATCTGTTTCTCTCTTTTCTTTCTTTTTTTTTTTTTTTTTTTTGATGTTAGCAGGCATTGATGATTATTTCCTAGACTCACTAATCATTAGGAGATGGAAATGAAGATGTTCTAATAGAGTATTTTCAAGTTGGCTCTTGAGCCTTTTTTGACATAACCTAGCTGTCTTTGATAGCTTCCTTGCTTTCTGGTATAAGCATACACCAGAATATATAATCTGTTATAGTAAGAGATTCCTCATTCACTTTGTATATTTTCTCTCCCAGACCTAGAACCTGGTTCCTGTTATTATGAAATGGTATTTAGAGACATAATCTACCCTTAGGGATGCTCATGGCTGTGGAGTTGGTCTTAGTAGAAACAATGTCTTTTCAGTGAATGGAGTTTTTGTTTATAAAATATATTGTTTAGAAATTTCTAATTTTATTTGTGAATATGATTTATAATTATGTAAATTATTTTTAGTTTCAAAGTTGTGATATTGTTTTTTGAGATGAGGAATATGTATTTGGTCTTTGTCCAGTTTTTGGCACGGAGCTCCTAATACCCTTGGAATTTATGGGATGATAAGAGCAATAAAGGCATCTTTTGTTATGTTAATGAGGCAGCTTTTGGAAAGCAGCTAAGGATGGGGGATGGTTGCCAGAGGAGCCAACCTTGTGATTAAGGTTGGAACTTGCAGGCCTGGGAACAGGAGAGGGACTGAAGGTTGGATCAATTTCCACCAGTGATTGAATCATGCCGGTATAATGTAGCCTCTATAAAACCCCAAAGGACAGGGTTCGGAGAGCTTCAGAGTTGGTGAAGTGTAGAGATTTGGGAAGAGTGATATGTCTGGAAAGAACATGGAAGCTCTGTAGCCTTTCCACGTAACTTGTTCTATGTTTTATTCCATCTGGCTCTTCCTGAGGATATCATTAATATCCTTTTATAATTAACCAGTGATCTAGCAAGTCAAATTTTTCTTTAAATTTTATGTGCTCTAGAAAATTAATTGAACCCAAGAAGGGGGTTGTTAGAACCTCCAGTCTATATAGCTAGCCAGTCAGAAGCACAGGTGACAACCTGGACTTGTGACCGGCATCTGAAATGGGGGTGAAGGGCAGTCTTGTTGGACTCAGCCCTTAACTTGTGAGGTTTGATGTTATCTCCAGGTAGTTAGTGTCAGAATTGAGTTAAATTGTGGGATACCCAGCTGATGTCTGAAAATTGCTGGTGTGGGAACCTCCCTCCCCAACAACCACACACACCACCCCATGTTGGAATTGTTACCAGAAACTTTCAACGTCAAATCTGTAAAACAAAGTATATTCAGAGATGTCTAGCTTCTGTCCCAATCTTCATCCTGTTTTTTCCTACCTCTTATGTATTATTTTTCAAAGATTTTATTTGTTTATTTGAGAGAGTGAGCAAGAGAGAGCACAAGCTAGGGGGAGGGGCAGGGGGAGAAGGAGGAGCAGACTCCCCACTAAGCAAGGAGCCTGATGTGGGACTAGATACCTGGACCCTAGGATCATGACCTGAACTGAAGGCAGATGCTTAACAGCCACACAGGCACTCTGTATTTTTTTGTTTATCCATCAGTTTAATTTAACAAAAGGAAATATGTGAGTATGCTTTTAAGTTTTTCTTTTGTAGACAAACAGGGATGTGTAATGCATCTTTTCTCCCCCATTTTTTTTTAACCTAACCACTTATCATGGAGATCACTCTGTAGCAGTGTATAGAGCCGTTTCTTTTTATGATTATCTAATACTCTGTTATGTGCATGTACGATTGGTAGACATTTTTGTTTACATTTTGTTTCCAGTCTTTGCTGTTACTGATAGCACTTGGAAGAAAATCCTAGACCATGTATCTTTTTGTATGGAGTACTAAAAGAGGTATTCATGGGTCAAAGGGTAAGTCCATGTCATTTTGCTAGATATTGTCAGATTCTATTCTGTATTAGTTAGGGTGTGCAGTGGACTTAATGTGTTCTCCCAAATTCATATGTTGAAAATCTTGGTGACCCCCTGCCATTCCCCCGAATGTGATGGCATTTGAGGTTGGAGCTGGAGAGGTACCTTGAACTCTCTGCCACATGAGGCTGCTGTGACAGCAGTCTACAAGTGGTGACAGCAGTCTGCAGCGGAGAAGAGGTTCCTCTCCAGAACCCAACTGACTTAAACTCGGACTTCCAGGCTCCAGAGCTTTGGGGGAATAAATGTTGGTTGTTTAAGCGACTTAGCCTATGGTAACTCGTTGTAGAGCTCAAACTGACTACCACAGGGTTATATTTGGAAACAAACCAAATATACAAACCAAATTCCTGCAAGAAGAATGGCTAGGTCAGATGGTTTGCACACTTTAGAAACTTTTCAAAATATCTTTCCAAATTGTAATTTAGGAAACTTATATTCAAATTTTCACTGGATGAGACAGAATAGCCATCTTTCAGGATGCTTCATATGCTGGATATTATCAACACTTTTAAAATTAATTTAGTGGGAGAAATTGATGCTCATTAAAAACTTATATTTATTGAATATTAATTTGTAAGTATGGTTAGAAGACCAAGATCCTGGTTTAGCCTTCATCAGCTATTTAAACCAATGGAATTTAATGTAGAGAATTGCTCACTAGGTACAGCATTAATTAAATAGCTGAAAAGGTAAAAAGAGAACTTCAGGGAATCAAAAAGGCAGCAAGAGTAGGAAGCCTGTACCAGCCCTCAGCTGAGAGGACTAGGAGGAGGGATGCCATGGAACAGCCACTCATACCGCTGTGGAGATGGAAATGGTGCTGGCTGGTGCTGTGGTTCTGAGTTTGAAATGGGGAGCTCTGTGAGCCTGGGGCCCAGATCTTGAAGCGGGTGGCCAGCTGATATATATCCTGTTTCTATGGGAGATGGGAATTTACATGTATGGGGAAAACTGAGAACTGCATTTGGCTGCTGTTGTGGGGAAAGTACTGCTGCTGTCTGGGTGAAAAGCACCTTGGCAAGTGCAGGCAGACAGGACCAGACATGTGGCAGCCTGTCCCTCCCACCCTCCCCCAAACCTCCTCCCTAAGCTGCTCAGACTCCACTATGGTGCCCCACTGATAACATCCTGACCTTAGAGCCGACTGACAGAGCAGGAAGGTGGCTTGAGACTCCTGGACCCAGCATCAAAGAGCAGGAAGTAAGACAGGATGAATTTGGAGCCAGATTATGGTCTCCACAGGGCCACCTGCCATAGGTGTGGAAGCGCCGTTACGCATCTCTCCCAGCAACCAGATGCAGTATTTTGCCCGATGTGTAGATTTTTGCCATCAGATTCTTCTTCTCAACAACAGATGATCATGCTTTATAAACTCTTCTAAAGCATCGAAAAAGGTGGAAGGTATAACGGTTCCTACTGCTTTTATGCTTATCATGTATGATGGCTTTAACACTGCTTGTAAACACTTCACAACTCTACAGAAACACAGTTGACACAGAATAACTCTATGACCAGGGATAAAATGACTGTGCCTGACGGTGCCAGCCAGCCTCAACCATCTGTTGGCAAAAGTGAACAGTGGAGTCCTTGCTGCATTCCTGACAATTAAAATAGAGAGACTTTTCTATATTTTTATCCTTTTGAATTTTGCAGTTTACCTCGCTCAGACTTAAGCTAAAGAGAGCTTTTGTTATAAAATAAGGCTTTTTGTTAAAAGGTTCCTTTTCCTTGCTTCTTTGAAAATTACCTTCATAAAAGGGAACATCTAGAAAATACCCCCTTAATTTTCATTTGTTTGTTTTCATTTCATATGTATTTTGACATGCATACATATTTTTATGAAAGCCAATGAGTCATTTATAATTTTTTTATACCTTTACTGATAAAATACTGTTTCTCAACTTTTCTCCAGCTAGTCATCCCAATTATTTAAAGATCTTAAGGATCGAAATATGCTCCCCACTGGGGAAATCACTCAGAGATACATCCTCTTACATTCTAGACACATTCTCCATTGAGTTTTAAAATCTTTGATATAAATTTGTAAAGGTTAAGTCATCATATAAATAGCAGTGCTATTAACAATCACAAAATTAATGAGAATAATAATGAGCTCAAGCATGTAAAATGCCAGAGTTAGCATAAACACTGTAATGCCTCTGTGTATGACATTTTTGTATTGCCATAGGGAAAAGTTCCGGGAGCTAGTTCTCTAAGAAGTGCCAGTACGTTCTTACTGCAAATAAACTGCTCATTATCTAAGTTGTTTTTGCAACTTTTGGAGAAAGCAAAATGAGGTATCCCTGAAGGAGACATTTATCTCTGTGCAGTAAAAGAAAAAAGTGGTTTTTAAACAGAGGTGAAATTAAGAACACTTCTGTACATCACTTTCATTCTCATTATAAAAGTAAAGCATGTTCACTGCAAAACACTTGGAAAATCTGCCAAGGTATGTGCGTATACACACATACACACACCCGCACACACCACATACACACCCCCCCACACCCATACCCACTCCATTAAAAACTGCCCATAATCCTATTCCCCATGGATGACTTATCACTATTAATTATGTTTACTTTTATCAATGTCTGTCTTATCTCAGTAAGTGGCAAGCTCATAGTATTTAGCTATATATATGTTGCATTTTTTCCCCTCAAACATAGCATTAGAAACTTTTTTCTCAGGCCATTGCAAGTTAATTGAAAACATGATTTTTGTATTGTTGCATAATATTATATTACACAAATAGATTGTATTTTATTTAACCCTTGACCATCTCCCATTTTTAGCTACTTAAAATTAAAATTTTCTCACTTTTCCATTGTAAACAGATGAACATTTCTATGCATAAAACTTTGGCTAAATATCTAATGATTTCCTTAGCACAAATTCCTGCAAGAAGAATGGCTAGGTCAGATGGTTTGCACACTTTAGAAACTTTTCAAAATATCTTTCCAAATTGTAATTTAGGAAACTTATATTCAAATTTTCACTGGATGAGACAGAATAGCCATCTTTCAGGATGCTTCATATGCTGGATATTATCAACACTTTTAAAATTAATTTAGTGGGAGAAATTGATGCTCATTAAAAACTTATATTTATTGAATATTAATTTGTAAGTATGGTTAGAAGACCAAGATCCTGGTTTAGCCTTCATCAGAATTATAGTTGAAACCAGAGAGCACACATTTCAATAATAGGGATCTTGAGAAAAAAAAATTGGTTGACATGGATGATCTGAAAGTAAAAAGCACTGACATAGTTATTATATGCTGTTAAGGAGATGAGGGCAGCAGAAAATTTGACATTTTTAAAGTGTAAATATTAGCCAGTATTATACTGTTTTGTTTTCTCTAGATTTGTAATGTAGGTTTTTTTTTTTTTTTTTTTTTAAGATTTACTTGTTTGTTTATTTGACAGACATCACGAGTAGGCAGAGAGGCAGGCAGAGAGAGAGAGGGGGAAGCAGGCTCCCTGCTGAGCTGAGAGCCCTGGGATCATGACCTGAGCCAAAGGCAGAGGCTTTAACCCACTGAGCCACCCAGGTACCCCTGTAATGTAGCTTGAAATGAGGAAGTTTAATACCTCCAACTTTGTGGTTCTTTTTCAAGATCGCTTTGGCTATTTGGAGTTTTTTTGTGGTTCCATATGAATTTTAGGCTGGCTTTTCTATTTCTGTGAAAAATGCTATTGGATTTTTGGTAGGGATTGCATTGAATCTGTAGATTATTTTCAGTAGTATGGACTTTTTCATAATATTCATTCTTCCAATCCATAAATCCATTTGTTTGTATCTTTTTCAGTTTCTTTCATCAGTGTCCTACAGTTGAATTTGCTAAGAGAGTGGATCTTACCTGTTCTCACCATACACACACACACACACACACACACGTGTGCACACTCGAAGGTGGAAAAGGGAGGAGCAGCTTGTGATCCCTCTGTTTCTCTCTCTCTCTGTCAAATAAATAAAATATTAAAAGAAAAAAATCATATATTCAAAGTATACAGTGTGATGATTTGATATGTGTAGAGGTTGAGAAATATTACCACCATCAAGCTAATGAACATCATTACTTTTGTGCATGTGCACAGTTTTTTTTGTGTTTTTTTTTGTGGAGCCTGACTCAGGGCTCTATCCCAGGACCCGGGGATCATGACCTGAACTGAAAGCAGATGCTTAATGACTGAGCCACCCAGATGCCCCAATATATATGATTCTTATTTGTCAATTATATCTCAGTAAACCTGGAAAAAATGGCTTAGCCCTTTGGGAGCCAAATATGAATATTTCATTACATTGGACAGTAAAGATCTAGCCACATTTTTCTTGAATAATTTCTTTTTTTATGTCTTCATGAATTTGGATCAAACCAGTTCATCAACAAGATGTTCTTCAGTGACACACTGATCTTTACTCTTGAGACTGTTTATAAAAACTACTTTAGAGTAAAAAATTTTGTTTATTTAACATAGGTTATAGACAATTGATATTTAAATTTTATAATATTTCACTCACAGATTCTGGCTTTATTGCCATCGCTATATTTAAACACCATCTAAAATATTCTCTTAGAGAGATGTGGGTTATTCATAAATGTATGGTGTTTAAAGCAGAAACACTTAAAAACTAAACCCAGTTAGGAAATACAGATAATAATAAGTATTGAAGAGGATGTGGAGAAATTGCTTCCCCCTCATACAATGTATTCCCTCAAACATTGCTGATGGAAATGTAAAATAGTACAGCCACTTTACTTGTTTCAAGGTTTTATTTGTTTGAGAGAGAACACAAGCATGGGGAGCACTAGGCAGAGGGTGAGGGGAGAAGCAGGCTTCCCACTGAGCAGGGGGCCAGATGTGGGGCTTGATCCCAGGACTCTGGGATCATGACCTGAGCTGAAGGTAGATGCTTAACTGACTGAGCCACCCAGGTGCCCCAAGTATAGCTACTTGAAAAATAGTTTGGATGTTTTTCAGACATTGGATATAGAATTACTATATGACCCAGCAATTCTAGTTCTAGGCATATACTCAAGATAAATGAAAACATTTATCTATGTAAAAATTTGTACATGAAGCATTATTTATAATGGCCAATAGTAGAAACAATCCAAATGTCCATTGGCTGATGAGTATATAAGCAAAAAGTGATATATCCATATGATGCAATATTCTTCAGCAGAAAAGAATGAAGTACATCATGATACATGCTACACCATGGACAGATCTTGAAAACATTATGCTAAATAAATGAACCAGTCACAAAAGACCACATAATTTATGATTCCATTTGAATGAAATGTACAGAATGGGCTAATCCTTGACAAAGTAATAGCCAGTATAATCAACTTTGCAGCATATAAAGAGAAGTATGTCATGAAAAAGAGACTTAAGAAAGTAGTATAACATTTGAAAATCAAATGTGTGATTCATGTATCAACAGTCTAAGAAAAACTGTAATCAGCCTTAATAGATAGAGAAAAAGTGCCTGACAAAATTCAACATTCATTCATAATAAAAACTTCAGCAAACCAGGAGCACAGGGAAACTTCTTCAACCTTAGATAAAGGGCATCCTTGATAAACTTAACAACTAACATTATACTTAATGATGAAAGACTGAATGCTTTCCCTGTTAGCTCAGAAAGAAGGCGAGGCTGTCCACTGTCATCACTCCAATTCAATCTGTTCTTGGTCCAAATCAGTGAAATCAGCCAGGAAAAAAGAGAAAAGGTGTACAAACTTGAAAGTTAAATAAAACTATAGTCTGCTTGTAGCTCATATAAGCAGCTATGTAGAAAATCTCAAAGAATTTGTGAAAAGATTAGTGGAACCAATAAGTTTAGCAGGATTTTAGGATACAGGGTCAATATATAAAATTCAATTGTATTTTTATATATTAGCAATGAAAAATTGAGTGTTGAAATTAAAGATGAGTACGATTTAAAATAGCACAAAGATTATATACAACTTAGGTGTAAATCTCAAAAAATATGTATGGGATCTATATGCTGGAAACTACAAAACTGATGAGCAAAATCTAAGAAAGTTAAGTAAGTAATGGACAACTAGACAGTGTTCATGGATTTAAAGTCTCAATATTAACATGTCAGTTCTGTTCAAATTGAACTGTAGATTCAGTGAAATACCTATCAAATCCAGTAGGTTTTTTTTTTTTTTTTTTTTTTTTTAGAAATCAATAAGCTGATTCTAGAATTTATATGGAAAGGCAAATGAAAAATCCTCTGTGCTCTCCTATTCACCTCTCCTGTAATTCCTGGAAACCACTGATCCTCCAGTTGCCTCCTGTTTTGCTTTACCTGGAATGTTAGAGAGTTGAAATCATACAACTGTTTGAGATCAGCTTCTTTCACTAAGTAATATGCATTTAAGGTTTCTCTGTGTATTTTCATGGCTTGATAGCTCATTTCTTTTTACTGCTAAGTAATATTCCATTATCTGGAGGTACCACAGTTTAATTAGTTGTTCACCTATTAAAGGACATGTTGGCTGCTTCTAAGTTTTGGGAATTATGAATAAAGCTGCTTTAGGTATCTGTGTGCAGGTTTTCATGTGCACCTAAATTTTCAGTTCATTTAGGTAAATAGTAAGGGGTGTAATTGCTGGATATTATGATAATATATGTTAGGGTTTTTTTTTTTAAGATTTTATTTATTTATTTGACAGAGAGAGATCACAAGTAGGCAGAGGCGCAGGCAGAGAGAGAGGAGGAAGTATGCTTCCCGCTGAGAGAGAGCCCAATGCGGGGCTTGATCCCAGGACCTTGGGATTATGACCTGAGCCGAAGGCAGAGGCTTAACCCACTGAGCCACCCAGGTGCCCCAGTATATGTTAGTTTTATAAGAAATTGCTAAGTCTTCGAAAGTGACTATACTATTTTGCATTCCTACTAGTAATGAATGAGAGTTTTTCTTGCTCCATATCCTCTCCAAGCACCAAATGCTGACACTGTTTTAGATTTTAGTCATTTTAATAGGTATGTATTGGGATCTCACTATTGTATACATTTGCAATTCCCCAGTGACCTATGATGTTGACCATCTTTTCATGTACTTACTTGTCATTTGTTTATCTTCTTTGGTGAAGTTGTCTGTTCAGGTCTTTTGCTCATTTTTAATCAGATTGTTTATTTTATTGTTGAACTTTAAGTGTTCTCTGTATATTTTGAATAATAGCTCTTTATCAGCTGTGTCTTTTGCAAATATTTTCTCCTAGTTTGTGACTTACATTCTCATTCCCTTGAGATTGTCTTTACAGGGTAGAAGTTTTTTATTTTAATAAAGTCCAGCTTATCAATTCTTGATTTTATTGACCAGGACTTTGGTTTTGTATCTAAAAACTCATTGCCGTATTTAAAGTCAACTAGGTTTTCTCCTATGTTATCTTCTAGGAGTTTTATAGTTTTGATTTTACATTTAGGTCTGTGATCCATTTTGAGTTAATTTTTGTGAAGGTTGTAAGGCTTGTGTTCACATTGTTTTTTTTTTTTTTTTCCCCTTTTTTTGCATATAGACATTCAGTTGTTCCAGCACCAGCTGTTGAAAAGACTGTCTTTTGCTCCATTATATTGCTTTTACACTTTTGTCAAAGATTAGTTGACTGTGGATCTGTTTTGGGGCTCTTTATTGTGTTTCATCAACTATTTGTCTACTCTTTCACTAATACCACACCGTCTTGATGACTACAGCTTCATAGAAAGCTTTAAGTCGGGTAGTCAGTCCTCTGACTTTTTTCTTTTCCTTTAGTATTGAATTGGCTATCCTGCTCTTTTGCCTCTTCACATAAACTTCAAACTTAGCTTATTGATATCTACAAAATAGCTTTCTGGGATTTTGATTGGAATTGTGTTGAATCTATAGATTAAGTTGGGAAGAACTGACACCTTGACTATATTGAGTCTTCCTGTCCATGAGCATGGAATATCTTTCCATTTATTTATTCTTCTTTGATTTCTTTCATCAGAACATTGTAGTTTTCTCCATATGGATCTTGTGTATATTTTGTTAGATTTATACGTAGGCATTTCATTTTGGAGGGGTGCTAATATAAATGGAAATGTGTTTTTAATTTCAAATTCCATTTTTTCATTGCTGTTATATGGGAGAGTGATTGACTTTCGTATATTAACTTTGTATCCTGCAACCTTGTTATGACAGCTTATCAGTTCCAGGAAGTTTTTCCATCTTTTAGATTTTCTACATAGACAGTCATGCCATCTGCAAACAAAGACAGTTTTATTTCTTCTTTTTCTTTTGTCTACCTTTTATTTCCTTTTTCTGTCTTACTGAATTCGATAGAAGTTTCAACAAGATGTTAAAGGCAGTGGCAAAAGGGAATATCCTTGTCATGTTCCTAATCTTAGAGGGAAAGCTTGGAGTTTTTCACTGTTAAGTATGATGTGAGCTATGGATTTTCTGTACATGTTCTTTATAAACATCTTTATGAGCATCCCTTTATTTCTAATTTGCTTAGAGTTTTTATTATAAATGGGTGTTTTGTCAAATGCTTTGTTTGTATCTATTGATATGATCATATGATGTGTTACATTAATTGATTTTCCAAATGTTGAGCAAGCCAGGCATGTGTGCAATGATCCCACATGGTCATGCTGTATAATTCTTTTTATACATTATTAGATTTGATTTGCTTTTATTTTGTTGGGGACTTTTGCATCTATGTTCGTGACAGATATTGGTCTATAGTTTTCTTGTGATATCTTTGTCTGATTTGGTATTAGAATAATCGTTGGCCTCATAGAGTTAGGAAGTATTTCTTCGGCTTCTACCTTCTGTAAGGGATTATAGACAGTTGCTAAAAGCTTTTTCTTAAATGTTTAGTAGAATTTACCAGGGAACCCATGTGGGCCTAGTGCTTTCAGTTTTGGAAGATTATAAATTATTTAATTTTTATTATAGCTAAAGGGCTATTTGGATTATCTGTTTCTTTTTGTGTGAGCTTTGGCAGATTGTGTCATTCAAGGAATTGGTTGATTCATCTAGGTTATCAAATTTATGGGCATAGAGGTGTTCATAGTATTCCTTTATTATCTTTTTTTTCCCTTTATTATCTTTTCAATGTCCATGAGATCTATAGTGGTGTCCCCTTTTCTATTTCTGTATTAGTAATGTGTGTTTTTCTCTTTTTTGTTTCATTACGAAGGCTAGAGGCTTATCAATGCTTTTTTTATTTTTTCAAAGAGCCAACTTTGTGTTTTGTTGACTTTATTGATTTCCTATTTTGAGTTTTATTGATTTCTATTCTAGTTCATATTTTTGATTCTGCTTCTGTTTGCTTCCTCTTTCCTTCATAATTTTCATTAAGGCCTCTATTTCTTGTTTGTTCACAAACAAGGCTGTTTGTGAACCTCCTTGCCTATAGGTCCTCTTAAAATTATTTCTTCAGGCCAGAGATTCAGTTGGAGAAGAATTGAACAGTCAAGGGACTTAATGAGAAAAGTGTTTTCTTCTCCCAACAGCAACTATAGCTACTACTAAAATCTACCATTTATTGTGTGTTTACCAAATGCCAGATATTTTTTAAACAATTAACTCATTTACTGTTTACAATAGTCCTCTAAGGTAATTAGTATTATTTTCATGTATATGTGAGGAAAGAAGCTTATGGAGGCAAAAATAAGTTGCTCAAGGCCACACATTTTGTATAAGTGTAAAAGTTGGGTTTTAAGTTCTGATCTGTACGATAATAATATAATGGATGTACATAAAAATAAATTCACTGCAGATATACAGGGTCATATAGAGATACAACATCACAGAGTTTTTTTAAAAAGACATTTATTTGTTTTTTTGTTTATTTATTTATTTGTTTGTTTGTTTATTTATGAGAGGGAGAGAACATGAGCAGGGGAGGGAGAAGCAGACTCCCTGCTAGGGAGGGAATCTGAAAAGGGGGTCTGAATCATGACCTGCGCTGAAGGCAAACGCTTAACCGACTGAGTCACCCAGGCACCCTGCAACATTACAGAGATTTTAGGAATATTTTATGCTTAGAAAAATTTCAAGGGTAGTATATTTTGTTTATGAGAAAGTGGGATGGCCTTGTCAGGTGAAGGAATGACTTACTCAAAGGTAGAGATGTGTTGGTAGGTGGGAAATGGTGAGACTGGTTCTATCTCAGTTCAGTGTTAGTCTAGGATATACTTACTTTTAAAACTGGCCCTTTTGAATGCCCATATGTTTTGTCACTTATAAGCTGTTTCAAGAGGATTAAAATGTTGGCATGTCCAGTATTTCACTTAGTCCTTAAACATGACTTCAAAGTGATTATTATACCTAAATTGGTTTAGGTTAAATCTATGTATTAATACTTCTTCATTCCTTTATATCTTATTTTAGAGAATTTGGTTTGACTTCCTTTAGGAGGTGAAGATTATGATCCAGGAAGCCTCTCAGCCCAGTATTAATGCCTTGAATTTAATTTCTATAGGTTTATTAACTCCGGGAGGCAAAGAGCTTAATGCAGGGGAGATGTATTTAATTATTGACGGTGGAGACTTTTTGAGAGACTTAATGAAGGAAACAAAATCTGCATAAAGTAATAAGGGAACATTTGATTTCAAGATATTATTTGCAATATTAAATGATGCCAATAGATGGAGAAGTTGTTCCATATAAATCAGAAGGTTTGGTTCCTCTCTGATGGCTAAAGAAATTCAGGTTTCTGGCAACTTGAAAATGGATTTTCTCAATAAAAATGTGAAGCAGGAAAACTGGGTTACTCATAAATTTTAATAAGAAATAATTTTAACAGGGGACAAGATTTTCCCTAATTTCAGTTATATGTACATGAAACTCTGAGTGCCTGCACTGTTTTTGCAATTTGGCCACAACACTCTTAGATCTGTACATATGAATGTATGTATGTATGTATGTATGTGTTTGTAACGGATCTTGTACAAACAGGATTTTTAGAAATGCACATAATTTTATGGGATAAAAATGAGAAACATAACTATGTTTAAAAAAAGGAGCAAGAAAGAATGGAATGAAGTTAGAGAAACAGCTGCCTTGAGTTGGGCCATAAGTCTGACCTAGAGCTTCCTAGCAGCCCTTGCAAGTAGGCAGACAGGATCAGTTGAATGATTCAGTGTCTATAATGTAAGAACATGCCGTGTGCTAGGAGAGCTATAATACTTCTATTTTTTTTTTTTTTTTAGATTTTATTTATTTATTTGACAGAGATCACAGGTAGGGAGAGAGGCAGGCAGAGAGAGAGGAAGGGAAGCAGGCTCCCTGCTGAGCAGAAAGCCAGATGCGGGGCTTGATCCAAGGACCCCCGGATCACGACCTGAGCCGAAGGCAGAGGCTTTAACCCACTGAGCCACCCAGGCGCCCCTATAATACTTCTTAATTCTAAGGTCAGAAGTATGTCTCTTAGTGTCTTGTAAATAGGACGCTGTGAAATGCAATAGATAATACCTTTACATTAAGCCAATGATACTTTTTACATGACTACTTCTAACAGCATCAGCTATAAGATGGGTCTTACCATAGTGCTATTTAATTAAAGGAATTTGAGGGGGAAGGGGGTGGGTGAGCACCATGTACCCCCAAAGAGTCCTTACAAGGAATACATTATAGCTTCAGGATTGCTAGTTGGACAGAAGGATGCAATTCAGAATCCATCCATTGTCCTTAAATGTTATTTCTCTACCGGAAGGGTTTGATGAGGCTGGAGGGCGGACATGCAGACCTCACAGCATGATGCACATAGAACACCGAGCCTGGCAGCCAGTGAGGCCTCACTGAAAGCCATCCTCTGGCAGTCTGGACCATGCACTGCCCTCCACCAAGGGACACAAATGACCTGCTGTGGCTGACTTATATCACTATCTGTGTGGCCTCTTCAATGAAGTACTATCTTTTTCAAAAGTCCTTTGACCTGGGTTAGCCTCTGGAAGGGTTCCCTCCAATCTCATATTTGCTTATTCATCCTGTTCCAAATCTCCATGCCCAGGGTTTCTCTATCCTGTTGGTGTTACAGACTCTTCACATCATCTCTAGCTTCATCCTTCTCTTGCTCTCTTGGTACCTTCACTGTTGGTGATTTTCCAGAGGCAGAGAGAGAGGAAGGGAAGCAGGCTCCCTGCTGAGCAGAAAGCCAGATGCGGGGCTTGTACTGTTGCTCTGTACTCTGAAAGCCAACCCAGACTTTCACTTTCCGAACCTTTCTAGAATACTACTGCCCAGCTCAGGTTTCCTCCCCCCCCCCCCCAGGAGAAAAGGAAGAGACCACACAGCCATTAGGTGTCATGGCTTCCTTCTCTGCCAACTTTCCCCAGTCTGTTAGTCTGTGACACATTTATAAATTTTTCAGAGTAGCTTCTGGGGCTGGAAGCTGATTTGAGAAAGTTTCTCCAGCTCCATACCCAGTCATCACTTGGTTTATTCACATTCATACGCTCTGCCTTCAAACCCAGCCTTACAGCAGTCTCTCTGGGGGTGACCAGGGTCATTCAGTCCACCTGCCCCATCACACACACAAATGTCCCCTTGCATCTGGCCTCCCTCTTCTCTCCGTTGTGATGGTTGCAAATTCTACTGAACAGAACGTTGTAATCATTTTGTTTTCGATAGCTGGAGGGCGTGCTGAAGGTGTATTTTGCTTATACTTCTGCACACTGATTGGAAGAATGTGCCCTGAATCCTGTTTTGTTTCCATTAACCTTTTTCTGAGAAATTACTGACCCTGAATATTGAAGCCGCAAATGGATCCTTTTTAACAAGTGTCCTGCCAGGATGCAACCTCTGTGTGTTCTGTGGCTTTTAGTCTGTAAATGCTTCCTCTTAATGCATCAATTCCCTTAAGAAGTATTTATTTGAGTGACTTTCCCTGTGTTAGGATTTTAGGAATACTTCTATTTCTGCTGTTTTAGGAAACCTACAGTCAGAATAATTTACAGTTCACTTATTTTTATAGCTGGCAAGAGCTATTTAAAGCCTTGCCTCTCACTCCTACCTGCTTGAGAGCATCCCAAATCAATGATTCTTCTGATTTCTCTGTAGACTTTGTCTTAATCCTGTGCACTCAGTCTTAAGTGAGATATTGTATCCTGATGTATTCTGTATGTTTTTGTCATCCTTGAAAAGATCTTGCAGATTCTTTCCTAGCTCAACCCAAAGCAGAGCTGGGCCACTGGCCTTTTGCCTCCAGTTGGAGACTATGTATTGAGGGGAAGCAGCAGCTCGATTTTGATCTTATATTATTCAGATGGGAGCCTCTTTACTGTTCGCTGCAACACTATGTCTATGGAATAACTCCCCAAAGTTGCCATTTGAGGATGGGTTGAGACTGTATATAACTTCTAGAAAACAAACCAAGTGGGCAGCACACAGTCGTATTCTTGGATCCTTCATTATTTTTAGGTGATGCTGCCAACGACTCAGGAGTCTGGAACAGCAATGTAGGACCAGTCCCCCGGGGGCTGTCCAGGCCTCTTACGGGATTTTCAGTGGTCAGGTCTTAGTAGATACATAGGGATTGGTCCTCCTTATAAGCTCTACTTGTCTTTAATTCTCTTCTCCATTTTCTATTATGGTAAAAATAAAATACAACAGCAAAAGAGACCTGTTATAATCAGCTCTTTGTTTCTCTCCGTGAGTACATTTTGAAGGTGCTTGGAGTCTTGGGGGTAGATTTTTCATGTGTACAAGTATGTGCATCTGCAAATTGGGGGGGTGGATAGGGCACCGAGTGGAGACCGGGAGGAGTTGGAGACCCCGGAGTGGTCAGGGAATTTAATCGAAGTGTAAAGCAAGTGCTCTCTCATGCCTTGCTGGAGAGTCAGCCCAGAAAGTGAAATGAGTTGCATCTAGACTGCCCTCCTTTTCCCCCCAAACGGCTTGAAAGGCCCTGATTCCTCAGTCTGAGTTCTGGCAACCTGGTTTCTAGGTAGCAGGTTGAGCTGCAGTGAAATGTTTGAGGAATACCTGGGCCTTCCGCACAAAGAGAAGCAGAACTGACTCCAGATGGTACCTGTAGGGTGCATTGTAATCTTCCTGCACACATTACTTGTATTTGCATTTGTGAGGTATAATCTGTTGTGAAGCAAAATGCTGACTGAGAGGCTCTAGGAAAGACCCTTTAGCATAACAACATCACATTGGTTTTGGTTCTTTCAGAACAAACGGAAAGCTGGAAATCACTGAGGAAGAAGGCAGGCCAATGGAAAGTAAGGGAAACAGCTTCCACTTGGTCGGGGGGAGTGTGTGCGTGGCCCGCGGTTAGCAGCTTCTTCCCCATGGGATCGTTTCTCACTGTCTCTTTATTATCCGGAGCTGGGATCTGTCCATCTGGTGTCCTTGTCTTCTCAGGATGGCAGAAGCAGTCTTGAAGGAGCATGCTAGACCAAGGGAGAAAGGAAAGGGACCTTTTATACCAGAGTGAGATCTGCAGTAAACAAAGCTGAGAAACCATTATTTGCTGGAGGGGACTGGAATGAGCTGGGAAGGCTTGCAGTGAGCAAAGGGAACAGAAGGAGAAAGGAGAACAAATATCTTAAAAGAGAGTGAAGGAGGAGAAATGGAAAAAAATAAATCAAAACAGGAGAGAAAATCACTCAAAACAAGAGCTACTGGGCCAGAAAGAACACGGCACAGAAAATGCTGCTGGGTGTCCCTCCCCTAGTCCCACCGCCGGTGGGTCAAACTGAAGTCGGGCTGACACTGAGGGGGAAGCAGGGCAAAAAAGCATGGGGAGGCTGTCCTGGGAAGTCTGAGGTCTGAGTTACCCAAGTACCGGCTCTGCTCTGGCAGAGATGATTCTGGAACATCTGCCCGGTGGCCTGTTTCCACAGGGCCTCTTTTGGCTGGTTCTGCGGAGCCTCTGAGAAGACCCCAGAGGCTGTCTTCTGTCTCTTGGTTTGAAGATGGTTTATGGGGAAGAGGAGAAGGAAAGGAGGAGCAGACCAGAGACACAGCTTATCTTCTTTCTACATCTCTGTATCCTCATTAAAAAAATGGCAAAACAGGGGCGCCTGGGTGGCTCAGTGGGTTAAGCCGCTGCCTTCGGCTCAGGTCATGATCTCAGGGTCCTGGGATCGAGTCCCGCATCGGGCTCTCTGCTCAGCAGGGAGCCTGCTTCCTTCTTTCTCTCTGCCTGCCTCTCAGTGTACTTGTAATTTCTCTCTGTCAAATAAATAAATGGCAAAACATAATAGTACCCAACTCAGAGTTCTTGCATAGATTAAGAATGTTAAGTGAATTAAACAAGGAGGCTGTTAGACTGAGGTAGTTCTAATGCCTTGATAGCCTCTCTAAGCAAACTAGAATCGAATCCTGTAGATGCCTCAGTTATGAAATCAGAGCGGACAGCAGTCACAAATGGCCAGCTAGGCCTCAAGTTATAGCCAATCAGCAATTCCCTTGCTGTTCCTCTGCATTTTCTCCACACGGGTAAGTCTTGCCCTTGGCTCCTGTTGGTGGAGCGCTCCTAACCAATTTCAGTTTAGTACCGCACAATTTGAATCAATTCTTTGCCCCCCCGCCCCAAATTTCTAATATGCCTTAATTTGTCTTTTAATGGGATAATACAATGTTCCTGGCTCAATAAATGTTAGCTCTTTTTAGTACCCATATGTGTGGACTTTAAAAAATGTACAAAAATATTAACATGGTAATTTTTATTAAGCAAAAACACCAGTTACTAAATGGTACTCGCGACCAAAATACACACACATACACGCACATGTACACGCATGCCTGGAAGGAAGGAATTAAAATCTTAATAGTGATTACTTTTAGAAAGTGGATTATCGCTCGTTTTATTTTTCTTCCCATGCTTGTCTGTATTTCTACAGTGGACATTAATTCCTTTTGTAGTAAAAAACACGTTACCCTTTTTTTTTTAAAAATATTTATTTGAGAGAGAGAGAGAAGAGGGAGCATGTGGGAGCCTGAGCAGTGCGAGGGGCAGAGGGAGAGAAACTCAAGCAACTGTGGAGCCTGATGCAGAGCTTGATCCCACGACCCTGAGATCTTGACCTGAGTCGAAATCAAGAGTTAACTAACTGCATCACCCGAGGGGCCCCCAAACCACATTCTTTAAACAGCTCCAAGAATCAATCCCAACAAAGTTCATTATCAGTCCTTTTTCTTCTGCATCCTCAAATACAGATCCAAGAAGTTGTTACTGCTGGGCCCCCCAAAATTGGGTACCCCAATAATGGGTCCGTGATTAAAGGAGTGAGACTGATACAAAGTGAAGGTCAAGCAAAGCCAAGCATCAGGAATCAGACCGACCGTCAAAGGACAGGTTGGGGCCGCCCCTTATAGAGAGGACGACCCCTCCCCGCTTTCCAGACTAACTTTTATAGAGCAAAGGCCATGTGGTTGGGCCTGGCCACACACAGGTGGCCAATGAGATTGTAACACACACAGGAAACTCCACAGTGATGCTAGGCGACCAACTGAATTACAATTTACCCTAGTAGACATTTGAACCAGCCTATCACCTAGTTCAGAATTGGCGCCCAAAAGGTGCCCAAAGGGCGGGGCCCATACTCCATGGTAGCTAGGAGACAGTACACGTCCCCCACTGATTGAATACCTCCACCCGGCCTGACCCACCCTTGTATTTGGTCTTTGTTACCTGGGACTGGTTTCCCGGACTTACTTTTAAGTAAGTTCCCCTGGTGGGGGTGGGGGGGGCAATTTAAGTTTTACAACAAAATGGCAGTTCAACCAGGGTGGGGCTGCTCCGGCTGAATAGGCCCTTACATTTACGTCAGTCCTTGTTTTCACTCTTCATCAAATGTGCGTTCATTTTAGTTGGGAACTTTATGGCCACCCCACTGGTGCCTCCCAGCTCCGAGAGAGTAGCATGTTTGCATTCTGGTAAGAGCTGGAAGTTACTCAGTCCTGCTTTTCTCACCTGTGCTTTAGCCAAGCCACCTGAGGTTCCTAAAGAAAGACCTTACTTGCTTACAGAGGTGCTGGTTAAGGAGCCAGAATTGTGGGCAGTCTTGGATCAGGTGTGGCTTCCCAAGATCTGCAGTAGGAAGGCTAGTTTTTCGGAGGGCTGTCTCTTTGCACATGCTTTATTAAAAATCGGTGGGCATTGCCACAAAAAGTTGGCTTGTAGCTGAGGCAACCTTTTGAGGGTGGTTCAGAGGAACAGCTGCTCTAGACTGGAAAGTGCCACTCTCCAGCTGCCTGTGCATCCAAACCACCTGGGGGCAGCCGGGAGTGCCCGAATGCAGACATTTGTCAGCAGAGCAATGCTTTCTCTGGGCTCTGTTTGGAAATGGAAGATGTCGTGTTGTGTTTCCATTGCTTCTCTCCTAGAATCCAGTGAATAGCATTGTATGATGGCGTGGAATCCGGGTGATTTTTGGTGGTGATGATGGGTTTGAGGAGCAGAGAGGAGGAGGGCTGATGGTGATGATGTGCTCCCACTGATGTAGAAGCCACAGCCCAATCGGAAACGAAGGAGAGAAGCAAAGACAGAGTTAGGAGTTAGATGTCAGTGCCTGTGAATTGCACTCCACGTCAACTTAAGCACTGCTTCATATTTTGATCTGCTTTGGCACGTTTTGATTTTGGGCAGGGATTCAGCCTTGTCCATGTTGCCAGGGGCTGTGTATGTAATAGAGGCATCACATGCCGTGACAGGCTTGTAGAAAAAGCACTGTGCCCTGATACTGATCAAACGGGCGCATTTCCACTGAAAAGTGCAGCACAGGTGTTTTTTTTTTTTTTTTTTTTTTTGCATCCCAGTGGTAATTTGGTGGCTCAGGGTCACTTTCAGTGGCTGTCCAGGTGTGTATGACACTTAGTGATGCTGATGGATGTGGGAGCCTGCCTCCCGCGGCAGCCTGGTTCTTAGTGGATAGGCCGCCTTTATGGGGAAGCTCCCTGAGCAGAGGGCCCATGCCTGGAGATACAGAGCCTTGAATACCGGCACCCCAGGTTGTTCAGACCCTGGGCGGAACTCTGATCCTTTGTGAAGAACCGAGGACGTGACAGCTAAGAGTGGAAGCATCAGGATTATTCAGTCTTTATTCCTCATTCTTCTTCTGGCTATTGCCTTGTCTCCTCTCAAGCCTCGCAGAAGGCAGGAGGCAGAGGAGGGTGGAGAGGCCAGTCAGGGCATGGTTGCTCCGGCTGACTTATTAAAAAGTATTGGTGGTGGCGAAACTCGTGGTAGCTATGGATAAAATGTTGGATAATTTTGGGTTTCAAATTATCTGGGACTTATGAGCACAAATGAACCCCTTTCCACACATGAGGGGCAAGGCCTGTAGCCTCGAATTCTATATTTGGTGTTAAAAATTTGCATGAATCTGTTTTCATGTCCAATTAAATGGATGAGCAGTTTGGCTACTTAATGTTATTCCTGCTTGGATTTTTTGCTGAGGTTCTTTAAATGTGCTCTGTGTTGACTGATTGATAAATCCCATCGAAAACATTCACTGCATGCCTACTGTGCCCCACCTCCCAAGCAGAGATTCAGAGTACAGATGGACTTCCAGAGAGTTTAATCTAATTATAGGGACAGAGAATTAAGCAAATAATTAAGAGATAGTGTAGTAAGTGTCTGATAAGGAAAATCCTCCGTGCCTTCTTGGAGTTTGTAGCAGAGACTTTGGGAGGATGGAAAACAATATGGAGGAGCTGGTTTCTAAGTTGAGACCTGACGATGAGTAGAGTTAACTCGGGAGGGACCAGTGTTCTGAGCAGAGGGACCAGTTGAGCAGCCGACTTTCTTCTGTGTGTGTGTGTGTGTGTGTGTATTTAGAAAGTCTTTAAGTGAGAAGGAACTTCTCTGATAAAAATGAAGTTGGAAGGTAGTTATTAACAGATCTCTCATCAGGAAGAACTTCATTTACCTTCCACTTATGACCCCTGCCCATTCGGTTTTGTATTTGTTTTTTTAAAGATTTATTTATTTATTTGAGAGAGAATAAGTGAGCGAGAGTGAGAGAGAGAGAGAAGGAGCAGGGGAAGGGGCAGAGGGAGAGGGAGAAGCAGACTCCCAATGAGAAGGGAGCCCACATGTGGGGCTCTATCCCAGGACCCTGGATCATGACCTGAGCTGAAGGCAGATGCTTAACTGACTGAGCCACCCAGGTGCCTCATAGTTTTGTTTTATGGCTATCCATGTGCATCTCCAAAGTATCAATTGCAGGCCCTGGAAGACCTTAGTTATCCCTGTATCTCTCAGATGGGGCTTTTGCACATTGGCTTGCTGAATTGTGAATCAAAGAATAAATGGATTCAGGGGACAGTGGAAATCAGGGCTGCATCTCAATGGCAACAGGGAAGGCAAATAATCTTAAAGTATGATGTTGACTCTTGAACTCTATCTGCCATACACCAGCCAGTGGCCTAGGTGTATCTGAGCTCCCTCAAAGTTACGATTCTTGGCCACTCTGCTCAAAACTCTTATTCTTGGGGCACCTGGGTGGCTCAGTGGGTTAAGGCCTCTGCCTTCGGCTCAGGTCCTGATCCCAGGGTCCTGGGATCGAGCCCCGCATGGGCTCTCTGCTCAGCAGGGAGCCTGCTTCCTCCTCTCTCTCTCTGCCTGCCTCTCTGCCTACTTGTAATCTCTGTCTGTCAAATAAAATAAATAAAATATTAAAAAAAAAAAACAAACCTCTTATTCTTCTTTTTGTCGGAGTGACTGGGCTTAGCCTGGGATTGGCATATGGACCTATTATTCTCTCAAATATCTCACTCTGCATTCAAGTTGTTATGATCGCAGGCTCGTGCATATATAGCTCATTTCACAAATAACTTTAGTTCCATTGGTTTCAACACAATTGAGAGCTTGCTGTGCCCCAGGCACTGCGGTATGTGCTGACAGTACAAGGATGAATAAGACAGGGCTTAGGGCCTAAAGTTACTAAAAAGGATTACACGTCAAGGGTGCACCTGAGCTGGAGATGGTGTTGGTGTGATAGGGTGGACGTATGAGAAGTCCCAACATCAAGGTTTTGGGCAGAAGTTCTTTACGACACCAAAAGGGAATATGGCCTTGATGGAGGAGTTTCTAAGATAATTTTGACAGGAAATGAGAACCGGCCTCTTGGGAGATGATAAACTTTTGCCCAACTTGCTTTCTTGCAAAGTGGGTAGGAAACCATATTCTTGCATGCTGAGCTGAGGTCCTGGACGGCATGGGGCTGAGGTCGTTTGGGAGAGACACACCTACCAGATTCTAGACTGATTATCTCTGTGTCTTAAAGGAATCAATGTGCCTCTGTGCTACTATGAAAGAATAAAAATAATAAATTAGATCTTTGTCCCCAGTTCCTGGCACAGAGCTCCTAAATCTTGTAATTTCTTGAGTGATGGAGATGATAAGTACATCTTATATTATATTTGGTTATAGCCCTTCCTTCTTGACACAAGAGCTTCTTTTTTTATTTTTTTAAAAAATTTTTATTTAAACTCTAGTAAGTTAACGTACAGTGCAATATTGGTTTCAAAGTAGAATTTTCAGAGATTCATCGCTTACATGCAACACCCGGTGCTCATTGCAAGTGCCCTCTTTAATACCCATCACCCATCTAGCTTATCCCCACCCACCTCCCTCTGTCTCCTGTCAGTTTGTTCGATGTTGTTAAGAGTCTCTTATGGTTTGTTTTCTTCTCTCTTTCCCTGCCTTCCATATGTTCATCTTGTTTCTTAAATTCCACATATAAGTGAAACCATATGGTATTTGTCTTATTTCATTTAGCGTAATACACTCTTGCTCCATCCACATCTTTGCAAATGGTAGGGTTTCATTCTTTTTGATGGTTGAGTAGTACTCCTGTGTGTGTGTGTGTGTGTGTGTGTACCACATCTTTTTTTTATCAATTCATCAGTTGATGGACATTTGGGCTCTCTTTATAGTTTGGCTATTGTTGATAATGCTGCTATAAATATCAGCTTACAAAATACAAATTTTTGTATCCTTTAGGTAAATCTCTAGTAGTGCAATTGCTGGGTCATAGGGTGGTTCTATTTTCATCTTTTTGAGGAACCTCCATACTGTTTTCCAGAGTGGTTGCAGCAGCTTGCATTCTCACCACCAGTGCAAGAGGGTTCTTTCTCCTATCTTTATATCCTCACCAATACCTATTGTTTCTTGTGTTGTTAATTTTAGCCATTCTGACAGATGTGAGATGGTATATCATTGTGGTTTTGATTTGTATTTCCCTGATGATGAGTGATGTTGAACATCTTTTCATGTATCTGTTAGCCATCTGGATGTCTTCTCTGGAAAAATGTCTGTTCATGTCCTCTGCCCATTTCTTAACTAGATTATTTGCTTTTTGGGTAATTGAGTTTGATGAGTTCTTTATAGATTTTAGATACTAACCTTTTATCTGATATGTCATTTGCAAATATCTTCTCCCATTCTGTAGGCTGCCTTTTTGTTTTGTTGATCATTTCCTTTGTTGTGCAGAAACTTTTTATCTTGATGAGGTCCCAATAGTTCATTTTTGCTTTTGTTTCCCTTGCTTCCAGAGATGTGTCTAGTAAGAAGTTGCTATGGCCCAAGATCAAGAGGTTGCTGCCTATGTTCTCTAGGATTTTAATAGTTTCCTGTGTCACATTTAGATCTTCAGTCTATTTTCAGTTTATTTTTGTGTATGGTATAAGATAGTGGTCCAGTTTCATTCTTCTGCATGTGGCTGTCCAGTTTTCCCAACACCATTTGTTGAAAAGAGTATCTTTTTTTCCATGGATATTCTTTTTTTTTTTTTTTTTTAAAGATTTTATTTATTTATTTGACAGAGAGAGATCACAAGTAGGCAGAGAGGCAGGCAGAGAGAGAGAGAGGAGGAAGCAGGCTCCCTGCTGAGCAGAGAGCCCGATGCGGGACTTGATCCCGGGACCCTGAGATCATGACCTGAGCCGAAGGCAGCGGCTTAACCCACTGAGCCACCCAGGTGCCCCTTTTCCATGGATATTCTTTCCTGCTTTATTGAAGATTAGTTGGCCTGGTAATTGTGGGTCCATATCTGTTTTTTTCTTTTCTTCTTCTTTTTTTTTCTGTTCCATTGATTTTTGTGTCTGTTTTTGTGCCAGTACCATACTGTCTTGATGACTACAGCTTTGTAATAGAGCTTGGAATCTGGAATTGTGATGCCTCCAGTTTTGTTTTTCTTTTTCAGAGTTGCTTTGGCTATTTGAGATCTTTTGTGGTTTCATACAAACTTCAGGATAGTTTGTGAAAAGTGCTGGTGGTATTTTGATAGGGATTACACTAATTGTGTAGATAGCTTTAGGTAGTATAGATATTTTAACAATGTTTATTGTAATCCGTGAGCATGGCATACTTTTCCATTTCTTTGTGTCCTCTTCAATTTCTTTAAGTATTCTATGGTTTTCAGAGACAGATCTTTTGCCTCTTTGGGTAGGTTTATTCCTACATATCTTGTTTTTGGTGCAGTTGCAAGTGGGATCAATTCTTTGATTTCTTTTCTTTTCTTTTCTTTTTTTTTTTTTTTACTCTTTTGTTATTGGTGTGTAGAAATGCAACAAATCTCTACACATTGATTTTATATCTTGCAACTTTGCTGAATTTATGTATTAGTTTAGCAATTTTGTGGTGGAGTCTTTTGGGTTTTCTACATACAGAATCATGTCATCCACAACTACTGAAAGTTTGACTTCTTTCTTGCTGATTTTGATGCCTTTTATTTCTTTTTGTTGTTTGATTGCTGAAGCTAAGACTTCCAGTACTATGTTAAGTAGTAATGGTGAGAGTGGACATCCTTGTCTTGTTCCTGACTATAGGGGAAAGCCTCTCAGTTTTTCCCCATTGAGGATGATATTAGCTGAGGGTCTTTTGTATATGGCCTTTATGATATTGAGGTATGTTCCATCTATTCCTACTTTATTGAGGGCTTTTATCAAGAAAGGATGCTGTATTTATTCAAATGCTTTTTCTGCCTTTGTTGACAGGATCATATAGTTTTTAATCCTTTCTTTTATTAATGTAGTATATCACAATTGATTTGCAAATAATGAACCACCCCTGTGGCCCAGGAATAAATCCCATTTGATTGTGGTGAATAATTCTTTTAATGTACTCTTGAATTTGATTTGCTGGTTATTTATTGAGAATTTTTGCATCTATGTTCATCAAGGATATTGACCTGTAATTATCCTTTTTAGTGGGGTTTTGGTTTTGCAATCAGTACTGCTGTTTTCATAGAATGAATTTGGAAGTTTTCCTTCCATTTCAATTTTTTGGAACAGTTTGAGAAGAATAGATATTAACTCTTCTTTAAATATTCTGGTAGAATTGCCCTGGGAAGTCATCCAGCCCAGGACTTTTGTTTGTTGGAAGATTTTTGATTATTGATTCAATTTCTTTGCTAGTTATGGGTCTGTTCAAATTTTCTATTTCTTCCTGTTTCAGTTTTGGTAGTTGTATGTTTCTAGGAATTTGTCCATTTGTTCCAAGTTGCCTGGTTTGTTGGCATGTAGGCTTTCATAATATTCTCTTATAATTGTATTTCTGTGGTATTGGCTTTGATCTCTCCTCTTTCATTTGTGATTTTATTTATTTGGGTCTTTTTTCTTTTTGATAAGTCTGGCTAGAGATTTATCAATTTTATTAATTCTTTTGAGGAAACAGCTCTTTATTTCATTTTGTATTAGTATACAATACAGTATGTTCAGTATATCCTGTCACTTTCTTCTGCCTTGCCAAGATTCACAGTGAACCTGATTTGTCTTCTCTTGTAGGTTAAGGATATTTTTTTCCTTTGCTGCTTTCAGGATTCTTTCCTTGTGTGTGTATTTTGTGAATTTGACTATGGTATGCTTTGGCAGTGGTTGCCTTTTGTTGAATTTAATGGGAGTTTTCTGTGCTTCTTGGATTTTGATGTCTGTGTCCTACTCCAGATTAGGGAAGTTTTAAGCTATAGTTGTTTGAATAAGCCTTCTGCCCCCTTTTTTCTCTCTTCATTTTCTGGGACTCCTTGGATATGAATGTTACTATGTCTTAATAAGTTGATGAGTTATACCTAAATCTACCTTCATGATCCATTATCTTTCTTTCACCTCTCTTTTCAGGTTCATTAGTTTCTATGATTTTATCTTCTGTATCACTGATTCTCATCTCTACTTCATCCAACCCCTTTTTTTGGCCTCTATTTGTGTTTGCGTCTTGATTATAGCATTTTTAATTTTAGCCTGACTAGATTTTAGTTCTTGTATCTCTGCAATAAGAGATTTTCTGGTGCCTTCTCTGCTTTTTCCAAGCCCAGATAGTATTCTTATAATCGTTGTTTTAAATTCTAGTTCAGACAGCTTACTTATATCTGTATTGATTAAGTCCCTGTTTGTGAGTTCTACTTCCTGTTCTTTCTTCTGGGGTGAAATTCTCCATCTTGTCCTTTGCCCAGAAAAGAAAAGAAGAAAGAAAGAAAAAAGACCAAAAACAAAAACAAAGATAAAAACCAAGGGGAAGGGGAAACTAGATTTTTATTTTTGTGTGTGTGTATATATATATGTATATATACAGAGTTTCAAAACTCTATATATATGTATATATATATACACACACACAAAAATAAAAATTTAAAAATTAATAATAAAAAATTTAAAGCAAGAATTAAATAAATAAAAGAAAAAATAATAGAAAATTGAAAATAAAAGTAAGAAGGAAGCTGGATCCTATTTCCCATAGAGCTGAAGCTTTGCAGCACTCTGTGATCAGTATACTTTGTGGGACTGAGTTGTTTATGCTGGTCTTCTGGGAGAGGGGCCCTGCTGTGCTGATTCTCAGGCCCACTTTTTTCAATGGAAATACACCTTCAGGGGTCCAGGGAATGAGGTTTGGTGTAAGCTGCTCTGGTCTCCACTGGGTGGCGCTGTTTTTTGCTCACCCCTCCTTGTGTCCACGGTTTCTGTCTGAACCCCGTGTTCACTCTGCCTGTGTCTGAGGAACAGTGACAGAGTTTCAAAACTCCAAATTTTAGGGACTTCTACAGTAGGGACCCGCAATGTCCCTTCAGGGGAGGGTCTCCCTGCACTTTTGCTGAATGTAGGTCTGTCCTAGGAATGCACTTACAGGACCGTGTAGTGGTTTGCAGTTTATGGCAAAATAGAACAGAAAGCCCGCACCAAGACCCGCTGCTCCCTGTGGGCTTTCCCACTCCTGTGCCTGGGAACAGTGTAGCATGTTGGTGCCACCTGTTCTTGCAACCCAAGGGATCTGCAGACTGTGCTGTCACTCCTGGGATTCTGCTCTGCTTTACTTCTTGAGCACCTTTAAGCCAGGCACATCCCCCACTGTAGCCGACTTCTGAAAGTTCAGATTTTGCTTCTGCTACTTATAATGCTCAGTGGTAGCCTCTCTAAGCAGCCTCCCTCCCTGCCACTGTATCTACAGCTACATCTCTTCCATGTCTATTCTAGGAACCTCTTACCTTCCAAAGGGGGTTGCTTTTCTACTTGTACCTTGCAGGTTTTGTTCTCTGAGACCTCTGTTTGGTTTCTTGGGTGTTCAGAGTGATTTGGTAACTATCTAGCTGTGTTTGAAGGACGAGACAGACTTAGGGTCCCCCTACTTCTCTGACATCTTAAGGTAGGCTAATTTTAATTTTTACATTGTCTATGAAAAAAAGGGGCCTGGACATAAGAAAATACGGAACATGTAGAAAAGGTTAACCAAATAAGCTCTCTTTGGTAAGGATAGAAGCAAGCAAAGTTGATACACTAATTAGAAACAATACTTACCTTTTCATGACAGACCTCCTAAATAGAAGTCAGGTCATTATATGTTTTGTTAAAACATGCTGGTGTCAACTTTTCGCTAAGGGAGACTCAGGATAACTAGTGCTCATATCCAGGCTACAAATCATCTATCTATGTTATACAAAGAGACAAATGCAATGACGTAACCTATCTAGCAATGACGTAAATCTAATGGGTTGTTTATTTACAGAAGTAGTGAAAGCTAGAAAACCATGGCAACAATATAGTCACTGATAATGTGAGATGGTCTTATACTCTTGGCAAAAAAGAATTGGAAAAAAAAAAAAAAGGCATGAAGTCCTGAAACACTCACTAACAGTTGTAGGCAATTTAACTTTTCTTTTTTCATTCTGGCGTAGGGGGTTACATTCCAGCAGGAATAGTAGTTATAGTGAAGGGTTATTTGTTGTTTCCTCTCAACTTTTATTTCAAAATTCTAAGCTTGATAGCAGAGGCCCAGCCAAAAGCCTATGCACACATTTTCTAGAGAAACTAGTGATGATCGCATATCAAGAACGCAAAAGGACTCAAGATGTGTGGTGTTCTCCTTAAACTCTCAGATTCTAAAATCATCTCTTAGGACCTATGTGAACTCCATAGGCCACAAGAAAAATTACCATGTCAATTCACTTACTGGTAAAAAACTTAACTGCCAAAGCTGGGTTTATGGATAGTGAAATTGTTTCTTTGCTGTTAATGCCCATTTCCAGCCATATGGCAAAACAACTGATGTTTAACCAACCAGAGCAAAGTGGATTCATTTGTTCAACAGATAATGGTGCAAACTTTTTGATTCAAAACTGGGTGGTAATAGGACAAGTTCAAATACCATGAAGCTCATCCTTTTAACCCAGATGCACCACTTGAATAAATACTTCTTGGATCATTGCAAGCCTTTAATTTATAGAGTTCTGAAAACGTGTGTTTTGACATGTGTTTTTTTGCCAGGATTCTCCTTGCTTTTATGGAGAAGTGGATCTTTGGAGGTGTTTATTCCATCATTCTAGAAGTGCCTACCCCCAGGCCCTTCATTTTTACTTTGTACATTTATTGGCCTTAAAAGTCAGTTGAAGGAGTTCCTGTGCACCCACACAACTTTGCACACGTGGGGTGATGCCACTGTGTGGCTGCCTGCCATGAATGGCCTCTGTCAGTGAGTGTCTTGAGCACCTGCTGTTTCATCTGGAACTTCTCTTAACCTGAAGAGGAGCAAACAGTTTAAACTTGGAAGCAGAGCAAAGGGAGCATCACTGTAAAATAGCACTGGTCACAAGCATAGGGTTTCTGAGTAAGTGTTGAATTCAATAGCTTTAACTCAGGGCATTTCAAAAAACTCAGTATCTATAGCTCACTTTTGTTTCATTTCATAGCAGAAAAATATATCAGACTATTCAAGTTCTTGTCCAGACTTTTGTTTTTAATGTAAATGTGGATGCTTATGTTTAGTGATAGATGATACCATCTTGCTTCCTCAGGTTTTCTCCCAGGACCTGTGCTCTGTCTTGTCCTCTTCAGGGTTCGTGGCTGAGGCTCAGCCCGTGATTTTTTCCCCCATTCTTCTTTCCTTCAAGATCACAGTCCAAAGCAGCGAATTCTGACTATATCATGTGAGCTGGGAAATACTTGTATAGAGAAACAGTTTTTGTGCTCATTAATTTTGGAGGATCAAATGAGAGAATCTAGACCAAAGAATTGTTGTGTCAGAAGGCTAATTTGAGGGGTGTCTGGGTGGCTCAGGTGTTAAGCGGCTGCCTTCAGCTCAGGTCATGATGACTGGATCCTGGGGTCAAGCTCCACATCTGGCTCTCTGCTCAGTGGGAAGCCTGCTTCCTTTTCCACTCCCCGGCTTGTAATCCCTGTCTCCCTGTCTCTCTCTCTCTGTCAAATAAATAAATAAATAAACTCTTAGAAAAAAAAAAAAAGAAGAAGAAGGCGGCTAATTTGAGGGGCTCCTGGGTGGCTCAGTTGTTTAGGCATCCAACTCTTGACATCAGCTCAGGTCATGGGTCCTGGGATCCAGCCCTGAGTGGGAGTCTGCTGGAGATTTTCTCCTTCGACCCCTCTCCATACTTATATGATCTCTTGCTCTCTCTCTCTCAAATAAATAAATAAATCTTAGGGGGGAAAAGAAAGGTCAATTTGAGTTCAGAATAGGGGTTTATTTCTGACACAAAAGCTCTAATTCAGGTTCAGTTTTCCTCTCCTCTGTTTTCCTCATTTTCCCAGATGGAAGGAGTTTTTCTTTCTGTAGCACTTGACACATTCCTCCTGCATTTCGCCACCTACTCATTTCATTATAGGTATTCATTTACATGTCTCTCTGGTCCTGTGGTTCTCAGCCAGGGGGGACTTTTGTCACCCAGGGGACGTTTGGCAATGTTTGGGAATGGTTTTGGCTGGCACAGCTTGGGTGGGGAGTGCTCCTGGCATCAGTGAGTAGAGGCTATAGATATTACCAAAATCCTACAATGCCCAGGACAGCACTCTGCAACAAGGAATTGTCCCTCTGCAAATGTCTGTAGTGCTGAGGTTGAGAAGCCCTGCTCTAGTCCATGAAATCTGAGGACAGCAAGCTTGTTAGCTAGGTATATAGGGTGTGATAAATACTGGCCAAGAACAGAGTCTTCATTTCTTATCATTCTTTGCAGATGCAACCAGTGGTTTGAGGGCTTGGAAATCATGTGCTTATATTTTTTCTTGTCTTGGTTAGTCACTGAAGGGGAAATCCAGAAAAGATCAAACAACCCATTTATTCCTATGATTACATGAAAAAAGCCAACCTAAGAGGCATGGAGCAGGGGCGGGAGGGAGGGCAAGCCAGAAAATGCACTCTAAACAAAGGCATCATTCAAGTCTTACCTTAGCTGATGGCGCTGGCCATCCTCCTTTATCAGAAGAGGCACAGTCTTTTGTCTGAGTTTGGTTTACTCTTCAGTGTGGCTTTTGAATGTGGACTTGATTTAACTTCTCTTTGTTACAGACAGCGTCTCAAGATAGCAGAATATGGAGAGACACAGAGAGCCAGGCAGCCAGTGCATACATAGCCGCGGGATGGGAAGGAAGCAATAAATGGAAGAAAAACTTTCTGCATCCCATTTATTCCTGTATGAACAGAAACTGTGTTCCTGCTGTTTAGAGAGAAAGGGTAAAGAACATGGAAGAAGAGATAGCCTGCTTTCCCGGATCCCCTGGGGCTGACTGCCATAGATGTCTTTCTGGATGGGTCCTGTGGCTACATCTTCCACAGACTGCTTCCGCAAAGGGGATGAGCCCATGCCTGATAACAGATACCCACGCTGGCTGTCTTTCCATGTCCTGATGGTATGCATATACACAGAGCAAAAGCACACAACTCAGAAATGTTTGTCAAAGGTGATTGTGTATAAAGGAATTGAATGACTAAAGGATTTAGGAAGAGATGTGGGCTTTTGTGATAGTTCAAGTAGTCACTATTTATTGAGAGTTTACTCTTTGCCTGGACCTTTACGACATGCTATTTTCATTTAATCCTCATACTGTTCCTGTGAGTTATGACTGGTTATCTTTTTCTCTCACATGAAAACTGCAGTTCAGAGAGGTCAATTAACCTCCTCAAGGTTGCAGAGCTTGAGGGTAGAGTTAGGATTTGAACCCAGCTCCCTGCTGCCCTGCTTCAAGGGAAGGGCTGATTAGTTCCTGTGAAAGCTGAGAAAGCAAGATAATGGGGGAGGTGGGCTTGACCCAGGGGCTGCTTCAGGGAGCCCCCGCTGGGTGCACTTTGTTAGGCAGAAACCCTGGAAGGTTTTCTTCCTCCTGGTTTTTAATGAAGGCAACAGAAGGATCAGATGGCAAGGCCAGAATCTGTCCTCTGTAGTAAGAACTGTAGACACTTTACATATGTGGTTTGTGACTCTTCGGGCCACAAGCTGTGAGTGGGCTCACAATCGCTGCTACTCCCGTGTGTCACAGACTGGTCCTCACTAGCCAGTGAGGACACCAGAGCCTGTAAAACTCTCCAAGACTGTCTGCAAGGCTTGGGCTTTCTGGTAGGTCCTTCTGTGTGTATTAGGCAGCTTCTTCGGAGCACACGCTATCTCCCTCCCTCCCTCCCTCTCTCTCTTTCTTTCTCTCTCTCTTTTTCTTTCATAAATAGTTGACATACAGTATTATATTAGTTACTGTTAAGAAACTGGAATTTGAATAAAAACTTTGAAACAAGAAAAACATTGTATTAGTTTCAGATGTACAGCATTCATACACATTATGAAGTTATCGATGAAATGAATTTAGCTGCCATCGGTCACCAAAGTTGTTACCAATTATTAATGATAGTCTCCAAGCTGTACATCGTATCCCCATGTCTTGTTTATTTGGTAACTGGAAGTTGGTGCCTTTTAATCCCCTTCCTCTATTTTGCCCGTCTTCCTACCCCTGTCTCCTCCGGCAACCACCAGGTTGTTCACCATATCACGAGTCTGTTTCTTGTTCATTTCTTTTTTTTTTTAAACAGTCTACATATAAGTGCAATCATATGAGATTAGTTCTTCTCTGCCTTTATTTCCTTTAGCATAATACCTCCTAGGTCCATCCATGTTGTTGCATATGGTAGAATTTTATTCCCCTTTTATGGTTAAGTAATATTCTATTGCGTGTGTGTATGCATGGTGTGTGTGTGTGTGTGTGTGTGTGTATTACATCTTCCTTATTCATATATAGAGAGACATTTAGGTTGCTTTCATATATTGGCTATTTTACATAATGCTGCAATGAACATAGGGGTGCATATATCTTTTTGTTTTGTTTTGTTTTTTGTTTTTTAGATAATAGCCAGAATATTCTGACAGGTGTGAGGTGATACCTCACTGTGGTTTTGACTTGCATTTCCCTGATGATAAGTGATGTTAAACAACTTTTCATGTGTCTGTTGGCTGCCTGTGTGTCTTTAGAAAAATGTTTATTTGGGTCCTCTGCCCATTTTTAAAATTAGACTTTTTTTTTTAATATTGAGTTGTGTGAGTTCTATATGTACCTGGGATATTAACCCCTTATTGATTATTACCACTTACAAATACCTTCTCCCATTCAGTAGGTTGCCTTTTCATTTTGTTGGTGGTTTCCTTTGCTGTGCAAAAGCTTTTCAGTTTGATGTGGTCCTAGTTGTTTATTTTTGCCTCTTTCTGCTCTTGCATGAGGAGCCAGATCTAGAGCAATACTGCTTAGGTTGATGTCTAGGAACTTACTGCCTGTTTACCTCTAGGACTTTATAGTTTCCAGTCTTATTTTTAAGTCTTTAATCCATCACTTTTGCGTGTGGTGTAAGAATGTGGTCCAGTTTCATTATTTTTGCATATAGCTGTCCCGTTTGTCCAAGACCATTTATTAAAGAGATTGTCTTTTCCCCATTGTGTATTCTTACCTCCTTTGTTCAAGATCAGTTGACCTTATATTTCTGGACTCACTACTCTGTTGATCTCTGTGTCTGTTTTGATGCCCGTACCGCACTGTTTTGTGTACTAGAGCTTTAGAGTATAGTTTGAAATCAGGAACCTGATACCTCCTGCTTTATTCTTCTTTCTCAGGAGTGCCTTGGCTCCATCCTCTGTCTTTGATCAGACCACTGTCAAGTACTATCAGTGTGGTTCAGCTCTGACGAATATAGACTCTGGAGTTAGACTGTCACAGTTCACATCTCACCTTTGCCACTAATTTCCCGAGAACTTGGACAGTTTCCTTATGTCTAGTTTTGTCATTGCATAATGAGGATAATGATTGTGCCTACATCACAAAGTTATAAGGATTAAATGAAATCATCCATTCAAAGCTCAGAACTCCTTCAAGCTTAGCTATTATTATTATTTAAGATTTTATTTATTTATTTGACAGAGAAAGATGGCACAAGAGGGAATAGAAGCAGGGGTAGTGGGAGAGGGACAAGCAGGCCTCCCACGGGGCAGGGAGCCCAATGAGGGACTTGATCTCAGGACCCTGGGATCATGATCTAAGCCGAAGGCAGCTGCTCAATGACTGAGCCACCCAGACGCCCCAGCTATTATTTTTAACTCCACCATACCTTTCAAGCATGATGAGAAGCAGCGGCATTTGGAAACTGCCTGGGTAGAGTTCTCTTTAGGGAACTACCTGGGGAGACAGGAAGTTTGTAGTTATGGAGAAGAAGATGGGGGAGGATGGTGACTCCCAGCAGAGTGCACTCGTTCCTCTCCGCTTCTCTTCACACCCCCTAGGCATTTTGGAGAATTTTATTGGCCTGAGACTATGGGTTATATTTTTTTAATTAATCATTTCATGACAGTGTTATGTCTGAATGTCTAAGTATGTAATTTGTGTTACAAATGGCTAGAATTTTCTGTTAAACTTAAAATTTTTTTCCTGTGGGGTGTTGCCCTTTTTTTGTGGTATTTTTCATTTTGTGATATTTTGTGATATTGATCATAAGTAAGTTTGGTTCTCAGCAATTTTAAGAACAAGTTGAAAATGTAAATTCCTGGTCTTAAGGAGGTCTGGCAAGGCAGATATACTTTTAGCAAGTATTGCAGTTCCCTTGGAGGTTAGAGGTCCAGAAAGTGCTAGAATAATATCTAAGGTAAATTTTGAGGGATCCATGATTTAGGACTGGTCATCAAAATGTATGGAGTGGATAATTTGCATGATTCCTGTGTTGTTCCTCTGAAGAGTTTTTCATGATGCCTTTGGCGAACATGAGAGCTGGCATGGCTGAAGTGGAGGGAATTACTTCTCATCCTCCCCAAGGCTTTCTGGGAGAAAAAGGCTTTCTTAACAGCTGCTTTGTTGTACAGTAAAGCTGCCCCTTTGTGCATATGGAACTGCCGAGTCCTCCGAGCTTGAGTTTGTTTCTGTCCACCACTACTCAGTGGGAGGACACGGGATTGCATGAAACCTGAATTCACCCCAGTGGGGAACATCATAAACTCTAAAGACAGATGTCAAGGAAGCAATATTTACTTCTGCTTCCAAGTATCTATCTCTGCCTCAAATGCAGTTGCCTAGAGCTCTTATTTGCAAATAAGAGAACTCATCCTATTCAGTCAAATCACAAAAGAGATTTATTAAAGAAGAGAAAGAGGTTCTTGGAACCTGAGTTGAGGCGAGAGGCCCTAAAGTGAGGAACAGTGCTCCAAGGAACCTCAGGTCTGCTCCAGGGATGACTGTATGACATTACTGTGGGAACAGACACGGCAACTCACAACGCTGGGGCTAGGACTGGACGCTAGAATCAGGCTCCCGCGCTCCACCTGCCATGTTGCAACAAGATAGATTCCGTATGGAGACTGCTTCCTGATATTTCTCTCTTCAGAGCTCATTTCATGCAGGTGCATCTGTTCAGGGACTCTAAGTCACATGCCTGTCCCGTGGTATATTGAAACAGCTCAACTCAGGAGAGCTGACTGTTAAGTCTCAAGGATTTTATAAATCAGTTTGTAAACTAATGGTCACTTGACATTGACCTTACTAGGAGTATTTACACCCTGAAAATTTGCAAGTGATACAAACCAGGGCTTTTTACCCCCCTGCAAAGCTAACTATGAAACCTTTACCATCATGTCATTGTGGTGCTGGGTCATCTTGATCTCCCATCTCCTTTGGCGACACGGGCCTTATAATGTGTGGAATGCTGTAGACACAGAAATGCTGTTAAAAATATGCTATACATTTACTAAACCAGCAAATGATTGGTGTCAAGGTTTCTTCCAAATGGTTCCCTTGTCAGAGTATCTTTTTGATGTCTGATAATGTAGAGAAAGATAGAACTACAGATGTGCTTCAGGTGATAGCCAGAATTTATAGCCTTGTCTCCTCCATTGGGCACCCAACCAAGCAACTCTCTTTCCCCTGAAATAGCCTGGACTATTTATTAAAGAAAAAAGGGAAACATGTGGACCTTTTGGCACATCAGTGCAATGTACCGGGCCATGACCATTCTGAATCTTATAGTCTTCTCATTTTGGGTCTTCAGGAATTATTTCCAGAAGGTAAGCAGAGGAAATAAAATCTTGCCATTTGCAGTGATGTGGATGGAACTGGAGTGTATTATGCTAAGCGAAATAAGTCAGTCAGAGAAAGACAAATACCATCTGATTTCACTCATAGGTGGAATTTAAGAAACAAAACAGATGAACATGGGGGAAGGGAAAGAAAAATAAAATAAGATGAAAACAGAGAGGGAGGCAAACCATAAGAGACTCTTAACTCTAGGGAACAAGGTTTCCTGAGGGTTGGTGGAGTTTGGGCAGGCCAGGCTGTGCAGGCAGAACCAGCACTGGAGATATTAGTGAAGGGTAGAAAGGCACAGGTCTCCTGCCCTTTGCCCTTCCCATATTCCCATCTTCTTTCGGCACCAGGGGGCTCCTGGGACATCAGGGAATGCCCTGGAAACAGTTCCATCCTCACCTGGGACAGAGAGCTCATGTCAGCAGGGCTGGCTGGGATGCCAGCATCCCAGGACTCTCAGTCCAGCTTTGAACACACACAGAGTTGTGCTTAGGCCATGTTGGTGCCCATGGTGGGTTGGCAGAGGTGTCTCTGGAGTCCAGGCATAGAGACACAGCTCTAGGCTCCAAGCAGAGTGTTTGGAAGGAGACTTTTTTGTAAAGCACACAAAACCTCGCAGCCACAAAGGGCCCCTCCTTAGTGACAGCAGCCGTGCAGGGTGGACAGACCATCCGAGCCTGCTGGTCCTAGAAGGTAACTCGGGCCCTGGTGGGGAACCATTGATGGGTGGCTGTCACTCCCCCCACTGCCTATTAAAATAAAATAAAAAATATCATTTGATCATCAAAGTAATAGAGTTTTTTGGTAGAAAATTAAGAAATATTGAGAATTAGAAAGAAAAAAATTTAAAATGAGTATTATCTTGTTACCTACTTTAAGTTTTGACTTTTCCTTTCAGTCTTTTTTTTCTGTGTATTTATGTTTTTATTCATGCTTTGTGTTCTGTAGGCTATATTTTTTCTTTCTCCCATTTACATTTTTTCACAGTCATTTTAAATAATTGCATGATACTCATATATACATATACATACATGTATATGTATGGTGTGTGTACATACATGTAATTAATATTAGGGTGTAATCATCATTTCTTTGTGTACATTTCTGATTATTTTCTTAAGTCAGATTTCTAGGAGAGAAATAAAATTAATAAGCATTTTAAAGGCTGTTGTTGTGGCTTCCTAAGCGGATTTTCTGAGTGACCATCTAGGTGTCGGGTACAGCCTAATATCTTGGGTAAGCCAGATAAGCTTTGAAGCCAGAAAGAAGTGGATTGGAGTTCTACCTCTGCCCCTGATCACTGGGTCATCTTGGGCCTCTAGCCCTCCTTTTTTCACGTGTACTGTGGGGATAGCACTGCCTGCCTTGTAGGATTGTTGTGTGGATTAGATAAAAGAGGGCATGGGAGGCCCTTAGCCTGGGACCTGGCCCATCGCAGGTGTACTGGATGCTCTCGGACCATGGCATGTGCTCTCAGCCTCACCTCCGATGGGTGGTGACCAGCGCCACAATGGCCCTGCTCACTTGGTGCCGGCTCAGCCTGACAGCTTCTTACCACTCTTGCTTCCTGCCCAGGCTTCTCTGATGTTTGCAGTGGATGTTCCTTCAGAAGAGCCAAGGGTTTAATAATATCTCATAGGCTAGCCCTTGACCTCTGGGGGAAGGTGGCCAGTGGCTGAGCCCCCCCTCCCCTTTCTTTCCTGGACAAATGGTTCTGAGAAACCTTTTATAAAGCTTTTCAGGAAGTCCCATGGGGTTAGGTGAGCAGTGTGGCCCATGGCAGTGGTCAGTTCTGTCTGCAGCTGAGATGGCCTTTCTCTGCCCCAAGATGTGTCCATGTGCCTCAGGTTCCAGTTCCCCAGCCACCACCAGCAGGTGAGCCTCTGTATCAGGCTCTGTTTAGGGGGAACCCAGGCTAAGACAGTGAGCATCAGTAAATGTTAGCTTTTTTTTTTTTTTTAAGATGAAGAAGGGTGGGGAGGAGTAGTGGGAAAGGAAAAGACAGGATATTAAGCGGGCTCCATGCCCAGCATGGAGCCCAACATAGGGCTCGATCTCACAGCCCTGAGATCATGACCTGAATTGAAATCAAAAGTAAGGTGCCTAACCGAGTGATCCACCCAGGTGCCCTTAAGTGTTAGCCTCTTTGAATGTTACTGCTAATTTTTTATTTTCCCCTATCCAGCATATTCTAGAAGAAATTCATTTACCTACCAAATATTTCTGGGGCTTCCAAGAAATCCTCATTTTATTCCCAGCAGGTGTACTGACCTTTGGTATTCCTGCCACCCTTCCTGCCTCCTCTACATCGCTAGTCTGTGCTACTCTAACCTCCTCTGGTCAGCTTTTGCCCGACCTATGAACACATGGGCTCCCCCGACACTACCCTTTTCATCTTCCATACACCCTTGACCCAGGGCTTTGTAGGTAACAGAGGTGCACATGAAAGGCCCACAGGGATACTCTGACCTCACTAAATAAGAATCCCCCCCCCTTTTTTTTTTTGGAAAAAAGAATTAACAAGCTCTGTCAATTAGGTAAATGATACTAAAATCCATGTGTCCTTTCCCAGAAGATACACCATGCATATTTTAATAAGGGCTGAGAACAATTAATAGTTTCTGGAGGCAAAGGAGACAGTTGATTTATTTTCCCCTTTGAGAGGACAGCTCAAGAGACCAGGCTTTTGTTCTTGTTTTCACGTAAGTAACCTCACATCCTCCTAGACATTCCTATCACTCCCCAGGGCTTTTGTTCTAACTTCATCATTTCCTGAGTGAAACTGAGTTATAACTACCCTTTCCCTGAACACTTCCACCAAAGCTGACCTCTGAAAACACAAATACAGTTATTGCACTCTGTGGCTTCACACTTGTCTGTGGATCCTTACTGTCCAGATAATGAATGGTCTCTCCATGGACCCCAGGGTCCCTTAATATCCAGGCCCTGTTTATGTCCCAGCAGATCTTTCTCTACTTCTGCTCCTCACCCTGCCCCTAAGTCCCAGGTTTCAGGGTTAGCATCACTTGTGAGCTCATTTGGAAATGCCAGTTTGTGAGCCCACTCCAGACCCATTCTCAGAAACTCTGCTGGGGAGGCCCAGCCACCTGTACCGTAATACCCTTGCAGGCTAAGTTTGAGAACCGCTCACCTAAGCAAAGCAGGTGCTTGACCCCCCAAGGTTCACTGGTCTTAACCCCCGAAGATATCTGGGAGTTCCTACTCATTCTGCAGGAGTGAGTCTGATCATCACCTTTTCCATGAAGCCTTCTCTGCCTTCACCTGGCAGCGTTTACCAGTTCACTGCTCCCTCCTTGGTGCCCACACATTTCCATTGTGAAGTGTAATAAGCTGTTTTTCGATTATTACATTTTTTGTCCATCTCTTTGAGTAGACTCTGAGATGCTAGTGGGGAATAGAAATAGAAAGTTTGTTTTAACTTTTTTTTTCTTTTCGACATCCACCCTTGCCATAGCTTTTAAAAAGAAGGCGATGGCAGGATAGAACGATAAGCCACGGTTCGGAGTGTTCAAAATTGGTGCTTTCCACTAACTGGCACCTCTTCTGACTCCCTCTTCCTGGGCCCCACCGTGTGGTGGTGTCACCAGTTTTGGCCCCGGATACCAAAGGAACAGATTTCATCAAGAAAGGGTGCTTGTCAGAAAGTGGTCAATTCCTGATGCTGCAAATAAGTAATTCTGTTTGCTCTATGACACTGATTCTCTTTTGCAATGGATAATTTGAAGTTTATATTTGATTGTGTTTTCTCTTCAGTCTTAGAATAACAAAGACTCCTTAGTAAAACCTTAGCCACTTAAAGAAACCTCGCAGTTGCCCTATGTTTAGGGACATTATATATCATCTAGGGACAGCCCTGTGACTCTTTTCTGACTGTGCCCTGAGAGTCAGTCTCAGACCAGGGAGGGCAGTGCTGTGACCGAGAAACAGAGGGTTCAGAGGGGCCAGGGCAGATGGAGGAGAAAAGACCCCACCTTTACCCTCCTCTTGTATTGTCTCCACTTCTAGAAAAGCTGGGTAGTGCCTTCCAGTGTGGGCAGTCTGGAGGGAGGTCTGCTGCATCCCTTTCCACAGAGGTAGTTAAGACTTCCCAGGTGGCTAATGGGCCAGGTCTCACTATATTTCCTTTTTTTTTTTAAGATTTTATTTATTTATTTTAGAGAGAGAGCAAACATGAGCGGGCAGTGGGGGAGAGGCGTAGAGGGAGATGCAGGCTCTCTGCTGAGTGGGGGCCCGAGGTGGGACTTGATCCCAGGACCCCGGGATCATGACCTGAGTCGAAGGCTGACATGTAACCGACTTAGGCCCCTAGGCGTCCCATCTCACTGTATTTCTTCTACCTAGATGTCCCCCATGGCTAGGACAGGGCCCAGTGCACAGCGAATTCAAACTAAATCATGGCCCAGATTGGACAGTTGTGAGTTGCAGGGCTTTGGGTGCTCTGCTGCAAAAATTATTTACTTTTTTTTTTTTCTCCTGTAGTTTGGGTTGGATCCTAGACTTGTCTTAATTTGAAAAAGAGAAGCAAGCAGCCTGCAGCTGTATGACAGTTTTTCTCCAGGCCAGAGGGTTTCTTAGAAACCACTCAGTGAAATAGCAGATGGCAAAGTTACAACCCTTGTAGTGCTAAAACTTAATAGAAACCGTGACCAACTACAGGAATGGACTGTCTTGTAACCCAAATTGATGCTTTTATTGTGCTCTGATGGACTTGTCACTTGTTCTGCCTCTTTGTTAATTATGACAAAAATACTGTCATTATACATCTGGAACAAGAAATCTCCGGCCGGTATCCTTTCGATATGATTTGTATAACCAAACACCCTCTTTTGGATATTGCTTTACGAGCTAGAAAGGAGGAAAGAGATGACTGTGACAAATCCAGGGCATTTCTGAATAAGCATGAATTGAATTATAAGAGGCTGCCATGAAAGAGCTGGAATATGCTAGAAAACTTTTCTATTCATCAGAGCTCATCTGGGTCCTGGCAGTCAGGAATTCTGGGACATGGGTTCTGGCCAGTGAAATTCCTAATTTATGCCTGTCATGGGCTGATTAAGGATGTGGCCATGGTGTGATGGGATGATCAGCTCAGCTTCTTGGGGCTGAAGTTATGGATCCCAAGAGGCACAGAGTCTTTTTTCTACATGATGCCATCTGGATGTGGCCCCTGCGCACGTGTGTGTGTGGGGGGGTGCATGGATGCCCCTCTGGTGGAAGTAACCCAAGATTAATAGAAAAGCCTGCTTTTTGTCAGGTATTATAATCAGGAAGATGAAAGTTTCCTCTGTAATACGGTTTTTGCTTCTACTTCCAGGATGCTGCAATTAAAGGCCCAGACAGAGGATAGGGACATGAATAATGGCGATGCCCGGCATTAGCACAACACTCCATTCATCACTGCTGAAGGGCAAATGCGTTACCCTCAGAACCATCCTGGGAAGAGGGCAAGGGAGAGGACGGGCAAGCTCCTTGCAGCTCTGATTTACCAGCTCCGCAGAGGATGTGAGAGTCTCCCCATCAGAAGGGTCCACATTTTTTTAAATGTTAACATGAACCTGACGTTGATAATGTGGCCGTTATGGGGAGCTGATCACGTGTCACAGATGGACATGCAGAGATTTCCCAGGCAGGCATTTTGATTTCATGTTTGCGTGCTTCCTGTTTCTCAAGGGCCACCTCCACAGCCACCAGTGAGTAGAAACTGGGCTCAGACTCGTTACTCAGCACATGATATCTTGGTACACGTATCCTGTATCCTTCTTTAATGGTGACATGATTGTACCACATCATTCGTTTGAAGCGGCTGTGAATAGCAGAGGCTGTGAATCTGATTTTCGTTGCTTACCCATCAGGAATATTCTGACAAGGAATAGAGGGGTTGAGACCTCTGTTTCAGGTCAGAAGAAAGGTGAAGTTTTGGCTTTGGAGGGGGTAAGGGCAATTCAATTTAAACTCAGTCCTTAGCTGGGGCAAGGAGATGAAATAGTACTGTCTCCCAGAAGAAGCTGGCATCATCTCTGGGTGCTCCTCAGGCTTCCCTGGGTTCAGGCAGTCTTAGGAAACAGTGGGAATATTAGGAAGAAGTCATGTCCCAGAGTCTGGGTCAACACTTGACGTGTCAAGAGGAAGAATTTTCTCTGCCCTTCAAGGTCCTTTTAGCTGGACTAAGAATCAAATTAACACGAGACAGAGTAACAGGAGAAAATAAAATTTAATTTTGTATGTGAGAAATCCACACAGACATGAAATTAAAAAGGCAGTCAGGCAAAATGAGATCTATATGTCATTCTGAACTGAAGAGAAGACTTCAAAAGAAAAAAGGACAGTTTACAGGAAGATGAAAAAGAATACACAGTAAATAAGTGTTTGTGGGCCAAACAATGGGACATAGAGGACTTTGATCAAATGGGCCTTGCTAGGTCGCTCTCTGTCTACTATGCCAAGTTCATGTTATAGTAGAGTTTTCTATGGTGATAGGTCTCTTCCTGAGGTAGGTCTTCCACCTAAGATCCTTTTGGCAGTTGAAGGGGAGGTAAAGAGCTTCTCTAGAATTTGTTGGCTTTGATTGCTTTTAACTTAAAATTATCTATATGCCAAAGTGTCCCTTGGGTGCCCTTGGCCCCTATACAGGGTAAGGGATGGGGCGGAGGGGACAGAGAGGGAAGCTGTGACTAGTGGTCTACCACCTGGCCTGGGCAGATCCTAAGTCCATGGGTGGCAGGGTCAGAACCAGGCCCCACTTTGGGATTTGTGGCAATTTTTATTTTTTGAGTAAGCTCTAGGCCCAATGTGGGGCTTGAAGTCATGACCCTGAGATCAAGAGTCGCATGCTTTCATCTGGAGATGTGAAGCTACTGCTTGAAGCTACTTCTTGTCCCTGCTGTATCAGACGAGAAATGGGTCATCAGGTGTCCCTGTGGGGAAGGGCTGGGGAAGGCAAAGTCAGACAAATAAGGCGGGGGTCAATTGCTTGTGAAGTTTTCCCTGGGAGGCTCTGTCCTGGAATAATGTCCTAGAAACCAGAAGGATGGGATGCTCTCACTTGTTGACCATGGGTGGATCAGAAGCCCATGATAGTCCAGGCATCGGGGAATGGCAAGAGGATGTAAGTCTGCGGGGAGTAGTTTTTCCAACCGTTAGTGGCACCACAGGGACACTTCCTCAGACAGGTGGTCTTTGTACACTGGCTGTCTCTGTGCTTTTGGGGGATTGGGCATGGCTGAGATCCAGCTCTGTTCCCATTCCTGGGTTCTCCAGTTCCCCAGAGGCATACTCACCTGACTCGTGTCTTCAGCTGTTTTCTGTGTTCAACTCAGGCGATGGGAGAAGATAGTTACCAAAAAGGTGGTTTTTAAAAAAATGTGTCTGACTTACTGATTGCCAGTGTATTCATCTCGTTTGGCTTTCCTTGAGCCGAGAAGGTTTAAATGGTTAGAAAAGTCAGAATGGCAGCATTCTGAAGGTGAATGGGGTTAGGAAAAGGCTTACTTTCTGTTTCTGAGAAGTCCTTTTGTCTATTTGTTGCCCCCTGAGACCTGGAGCTACTCTTTCCAGTGGGAATGGACACTTTTGTTTCCAGTGGTTTCTGTGTTGTATAACTTAGCCCTGGTTCCAGCCTAAGCTTGATACAAACAAAGCTGCAATGAGCTGAGTGGCACATGCTGTTTCTTTGCCTTCCCCTGATAGTACCTTGTTTGGAGAGAATTATAACTGAAAGGGAAACAAATTCCCTCTGGCCAGAGACTTGGCTTAGAAATGCTCATTTGGGGAAGCTCTTTTTTGTTTGCTGGTTAAATAAACCCTCTGATATAAATCAATGTTTGTAAGTATTAGGGAAGACCAAGTAAATAAAACCCTACATGTTTATTGCAAACAGAAATGCCCTGGAAATTCTCTAGGGGAAATGAGGAGTGGGATGGTGGTGGTCATTATTTCCTACACAGAGAAAATTGACTGTTCATTAGTTTACAGGTAGTGTATCTTTTTCCTTAAAAATAGTTGTTGCTGAAATCTTGCCACATTTGTGCATCTTACTAGGCATATGAAGCACCAGGAATATTAGGTGCAAATGGTGGCATGAGAATTAGCGCGCACCTCGTCCCCACCACCTGGGGAAAACTATGGAAAAAGAAGAAAGCAGCTCCTGACATCCAGGGGCTGGCAGAATACCTACAGCGAGGCCGAAGTGTTCTCCTGTTGGACATAAATGACCTCACCGTACATCACGTCAGACAAGGGCATTCTGTGACTGTGGTGAAGTTAGAGAAAAAACAAGTGGGAGAACTTGATCATGCTGTTTAAGCACAGGCAAAAGCAAACCACAACAATACTGACATCGTCCTGTCTTGACTAACGTATGAGCGGCTATCATGATTCTGGCTTTGGTTTCTGTCAGATGTACTAGGACAACAAGGCTAGAATTGCCCCCGTTTCTGGTAGCATCCAATCCATAGCAGAGCCTGCTTCCTTTAGCCATCCCTCAAATCACCTAACCCTTGGCCAACTTCTATAATTAACTCTTTATCCACTTTTTTTTCTCTTACTGAGACACCCCCATGGTTCCCCATCTGTGTGTTCTCCCTCACTGCAATGAGCACTAAACCGAACTCATTCAAGTATGAGTGTGCTCCTGGCGATCTTTGCCTGGAGGACATTGACATGAACTACTGGTTTCTCAACACCCAGTCCTTCCATCTTTTCTTTCCTGAAAACAAAACCATATGTGTGGCTATTAAAACCCTCTTGTTCTTCACAAAGGTTGGCCTCACTTCCAATCCAGAATACCTCATGATTGGTCTTTGCAAATTAGTCCAGGGATGGGCATGGGGACCAAATCTGGTCCATGTGACCTGAGCGAAATCGCTTTGTTGTGTGATCTTTAATCATAACTACATATTTTTTTTATTTTTTATTTTTTAAAAAACATCTATTTTTATCCCCAGGGGTACAGGTCTGTGAATCACCAGGTTTACACACTTCACAGCACTCAGCAAAGCACATACCCCCAACAATGTCCATAACCCCACCCCCCTTCTGCCAACCCTCCTCCCCCCAGCAACCCTCAGTTTGTTTTGTGAGATTAAGAGTTACTTATGGTTAGTGGGAATGAAAGCTGGTGCAACCACTCTGGAAAACAGCATGGAGGTTCCTCAAAATGTTGAAAATAGAACTGCCCTATGACCCAGCAATTGCACTACTGGGTATTTACCCTAAAGATACAAATGTAGTGATCCAAAGGGGCACGTGCACCCGAATGTTTATAGCAGCAATGTCCACAATAGCCAAACTATGGAAAGAACCTAGATGTCCAACAACTACATATTTTTAATGACTATATAACATTTAGTTGTGTGAAAGCCCTCAATTTTTAAAAAATTTAAAGCAGTGCACATATGGCAGTGAGTAAAAGCTTGAGAATTTTAGTGTGTTTTTACTTTCTTCTCTCACATTAGTAATTTAATTACAGTAATTAAAGATATTAAAACATGTAGGATTTTAGATCCACATTATTATTCATTTTTTGGTTATATTTCCTTTTCTCAGAGATTATTTTTAATATATGTCCTATTTTATTAAGCATATTCAAAGCAACATGCCTTCGTCCTTCCTCCCTCACTTCTTCCTTCCTTCATTTCGCTCTCCTCCCTCCCTCTCTTCCGTCCCCCTCCCCCTTCCTTCCTCCCCCTCTTCCTGCTTGTCACAGGGCTTACTAGCATTTCTTTAAAGTTTTCTTTTTTTTCCTTTCACATGAAGAATAATTCTGGGTCACAATATACTTTCCTTGAGACTCTACTGATGTTGCCTTTTTGTCTTCTGAAATACTGTTTTGGGAAAGAAATGTCATGTTCATCTGATCTCTTTTTCTTTGAATATAAATCTTAAAGATAACTTTAATCATAAAATATATATAAAATTTCTCTTGGAAAATCCATCTCTTTGCTTCCAGAGTAAGTTGTAGACTCAGCTGAACCATTGCTGAAACTTCTGAGAATAGATAATGAAAGATATTATTTCAGATGGTGCATAAGGGGTGCCTGGCTGACTCAGTTGGTGGAGCATGTCACTCTGCATCTTGGGGTTGTGAGTTCAAGCCTCACATTGGGCCTAGAGCTTACTTAAAAATTTTTTTAAAACAAAAAATGCACATAATTAAAACTCTAATCCTTGACAATACTTGATTTTTTAAAAAAGATTTTATTTATTTATTTGACAGATACCACAAGTAGGCAGAGAGTCAGGCAGAGACAGAGAGAGAGGGAAGAAGGCTCCCCTCCGAGCAGAGAGCCTGATACGGGGCCTGATCCCAGGACGCCAGGATCATGACCCGAGCCGAAGGCAGAGGCTTTAATCCACTGAGCCACCCAGGCTCCCCACAACAATATTTGGTATTTTAAATTTTAGTTATTCTAGTGGTATATGCAGTATTTGCAGTGGCATCTCATTGTGATTTTAATTTGTGTTTTTCTGATGACTAATGATGTCGAATGTCTTGTCATATGCTCATTGGTTATTCCTATGACTTTTTTGTGAAATGTTCATTTTTTTGCTTATTTTTCATTAGTTTGTTTTTCATCACTTTAATGAGTTGTAAGAGTTATTTATATTTGGATACAGTCTTTTAGCAAATATCTGCTTCATTTTAGGAAATCAAACTAGAAATTGTAGCCAAAAATCAAAATGTTGGCAAGTGAATGAACAATTACATGTTTTAATCTGAAATGTTTAATAAATATGTATTAGTTTTCTTTTGCTGTTGTGATAAAGTACACAACATAATGAACTGAAATAGCACAAATGTATTATTTTATTTTAATTTTTAAAGATTTTATTTATTAGAAAGAGCACAGGCAAGCACAAGCAGGGGGAGCTGCAGACAGAGGGAGAAACAGGGTCCTCATGGAGCAAACAGCCTGATGTGGGACTTGATCCTGGGACCCTAGGGTCATGACCTGAGCCGAAGGCAGATGCTTAACTGGCTGAGTCACACACGTGCCCCATAAATGTATTACTTTAAAGGTCTGTGGGTGACAAGTTCAAAATGGCTCTCACTATGCTGAAATCAAAGGTCTGGGGTGGGGAGAATCCATTTCTTTGCCTTTATATCTTTTTGGAGGCTCCTGTACCCCTGGGCTTGTGGCTTCATCCCTCCATCTTCAAAGACAGCAACATGAGACTGAATCCTTCTCATGCTTTCTCCTCTCTGGTTGTCTATTTTTTAGCCCCTGCTTCTACTTTTAAGGACCCATGTGGGCCCACCAGGATAATCCAGGGTACTCTTCCCATGTTAAGATCAGCTGGTTAACAACCTTAATTCCATCTGCCATCTCAGTTCCTCTTTGTCATGTAACAACATAGTCACAACTTCTGGGAATCAGGATGTGAACATCTTTGGGAGGCCAGTTCTGTTCACCACAGTATGTGTTAATAATTCATAAGATTTCTCCATATTTCTGGCTCTTTTGATTAATCTACGAACTTTCAATCCCAGATGCATTAGATAAGAGGACTTCTGCAGGGTCTGCAGGAATTTGACAATGTAACAGATAAATCTGACAATTGCCTTTGAGGTAAGATAATTATCCCATATAGGTGAGCACCTTGGGATGGAAAGAAATTATTGCCCAGTATTACTCACCTGGAAAGTGGCAGGGCTCAGACTCAAACCCAGCTTCTCTGATTTTATTTGCCACACTTTATGACCTCTGCTACTCAAGGGAACTAGAATGCTAAAATATGGGAGGCAGGATGGAGACTTGTTTTAAAAAAAGATATGAACCCAGGACAAAGACTTTCATATTTAGGAGATTTTTAAGAGGGTGGCATTAAAGTAGGTATAGCAGAATACAAGGAATCATGGGAGGGACAAGGGGCAGAAAACATTGGTCACTTTTACTCAACTTAGGTGGAAAAGACATTCCACGAATGGGACCATGTGTCACATTCCAAATGCCAAAGGCAGTTGAATGGAGGATTGAGGGAGGTGGTCAGGAGGAGCACTATCCAGGAGCACCTGGAAGCATGTCTACAAGCTCCCCTACCAAGAAGGAGTGAGTGACATCTGCCTGGAAGTGGTTGGGCTGGTGGGAGCTGAATCTGAGGATTTTTACTGGATCTCACAGTCCTAAATGAATGTTCAGGTTGATGAGGCCTAGGAGTGGTGATTTACAGGATAGTTTGGGGTTATATTGACATGTAATATACAAGAGATATCAGTGACAAAATATAATTAAAGCAACAACAAGCCCATGACTACACACTTCTGATTACTGAGGCAGCCACACTGCGTGTTTTATGGGTGGACAGAAATACAATGTACGTGCATCACACGGGAAGCTTTGGTAGAGAACAAGGCAGTACATGCCCTGACGACGTCCACTTGTCTCCTTCCTCTCTGTCGTTTATTGCCCCCTTTATTCCAAACTAACCTGCCATGGATATGAGCATCTCAAGGAGCTCCTGGGTCCTGGGCTCCCAGGGTCAGGCTTCCCAGTTAGACTTCAGGTTGCAATAGAATGTCCACATTCTCTGAGGGCTCAGGAAGCTGAGTGGCATGACCTCGCCCTCCTCTCTTCTGAGCGATTGATGTCCTGAGAATGTGAGTGTCTCCCGGGCTGGACAGGGGTCTCAGGTCAGTGCCAGAGGCCTGAAAAGACCAGGAGAAGGATGTGGCCGAGTGCATCTGAGGCGTAGGGATCCAAACTAGAAGCAGCATGGGTACTGTAGCCGTTAGGAAGAGATTAATTATATAAAAAGAAAACTATGTGGGGTTGTAGTAGTGTTTAAAAATTTAAAGGAAAACAACAGAAATGAAAAAAAAATTGAGGCTCTTTTTAGGAAGACTAACTGAAAAACTGTACTTTGAGAATTGGAATTCTGAGATCCTGCTCAGTTTCGCCTCTTCTCAACTTTCTTCCTTGGTTTCCTCCACTGTCTTGATTGGCTATTATTATGAGAAAATGCAGGTTGCAAAGAATCCCCTCCAGCCTGGAAGAAACTGTTACAGTGTTCAGTTAGTAATGCTGAGCTGTTTACTTGTTTTTCACATTAAAGTCTATTGTCTAGGATCACTGAACCAGAGCAAATAGACCAGACACCTGGTTAAAGCGCTAGTGTAACAGCCTCAAAAGCTATTGAACACAATTTCTGATTGCCAGGGAGACTGTATGTTTCCAGGTTTCATTCTGTCACTTGGAACCAAAGGTAGAGTGTCTACGCTCTGATATTTCCCAGAGCCTTGAAAGCTGCTTCTGCCTGTGCTAGTGGGTCCAGCGGTGAAGGGGAGAAGCATGCACTAAATTGTCTTGTCCATTTCTCAGATTTTTTTAAGCATCACACATAACCTCCTTCTTTCATTAGTCAAGACCCAAAACAAACAAACAAACAAACAAAAAATAAGAACAAAAACAAAACAGAACAACCTTCCCAAACCCCATTCACCTTACAAACGGATCGATGCAAATTACTTCCTTTGCGCCTCCCGCAATTTTGTCTGACATTTGCAGATAGATGTATTTGGATCTCAATTTGGGCCACTTGTTATTAATAAAACATTCATCCTGCTCGCTTTGCATATGGATTTCTGACCATTTGGTTTACTGTTGAAACAAAAGGCTGCCCTTGAATTAGAGGCTTCTTATGAAATATTAAAGCCTTGTTAATGATTTTCACTTAATCGCTTTTCACATGGGCTAGATTTAGTTTATGGCTTGGTAAGTGTCAAGAGTACTAGTTATGGTGATTTTGAATGACCCTCAGTGGTTGCCCAAATTTGGGCAGGGACCATCTGGCCATTTGAAGATTTCAGCATGTGGGTCATTGTAGATCCAATAATCGCTTGATAGATTCAGGAACTAGCATGGGCACCACTCAAAAGCCCTGGTTTTCCATTAATTCTTCGTAGTTGGCAGTAAGCTTCAGAACAGATGTTTCTTTTTCCTTTGCCCCTGATGCATGGGAGGTGGGAAGAGCAGGGGAAAGTGGACTTTCTCTGTGCATCCATGGTTTTTCAGTCCAAAAGAAAAAGTATTTCTGAAAACTAGTGTTGGATCCCCACAGTATAAAGGTCGCTTACGTAAGTGAAAAATGAATTTGTAAGCCATTACATCAAAACTACAATAAGAAGGGACGATGTAATCTCAACAGAGGAAAGCTGATGTTTTGGAGGCATTCGTCTTTGTTTCAGTTTCTGAGTTACCAGAAGGTTCATTCGCATGAGTGTGTGCATAGGAGTACATCACTGCCATGCTATTGTTCTTGGTATCTGGTATCTCTTGATACCAAAACCACAAGGAATGCTTTTAAAAATAGAACCTAAGAATCACAGACACTTTCTGACTGCTAATTAACAATAAAGTGTTAACCATATTTTGAGAGTCTCTCCTCTCTATGACACCAGGCTCTCCTTATGATCTGCAGTCACGTGTGTTCTGTTAGTCTCTCGTCCGATATAAAGGTTGACAGTGTGCATGAACATACATTTTCAGCTATTCCAGTAGTTCTTTGAGGGAGATAGGGCACGTGGTGCTATTCTTCTATGGTAAATGAGAAAACTAGGAGTCTATCATGATTTGTGAAGGCTCTGAGATTTTACCATACGTGTAAGCAGACACGCGAGCTGCCTCTGTTCTCTGGATGCTGGCAGAACACATAAAAATCCTAGGTCAGAGACAAAGGCTGCATTTCAAACAGCAGGAGCATGGTGTCGGCTCCCCTGTGCTGTGCCTTCCAGTCCCAGGAGCGTGGGTGGAGGCTGCCCAGGTGCTGGATTGTGTTACAGAAGAGGAATTTATTGTTTTTATAGTGAGCACTCAGGAAACCTGCTCTTTGAGTGGGAACGTGACCTTACCTTTCAAGGTTGCTTGCTGCAAAACCAACCCTGAGTAATGGACCCCATAGAGAGACATCACAGCTTTACATTCTCAAAAACCACACAAAACCACGCAGGGTGTTCAGGGCCCATGGGCACTGCCTTTCCCAAAAGAGTTTGGGTGGATTACGTGTCATTTGCTGGCTTACTAGGCTAGGAAGTGGCAGAGCTGAAGCTCAAACTTAGATTTTCTGATGCTAGCTTCAGTACTTTTTCATTAATGTTAATTAATGTTAATGTCACTAATGTTAATACTTATACTAATACCAAAATGAATACTAAATACCAGTACCAATAATTTATGGAGCATTAACCCTGCACTTTGGGAGCTAATTTATATACATTATCACTAAATCTTGTCACATCCCTAGAAAGTGGGTACTATGTTGTCCTTTAAAAATTAAAAAAAGAGAGGCCCAATTAATTACATTTCCTAAGTTCACACAGCTAGAAAATGGTAGATTCCAAAGCCTGTGCTGTTTTCAGAAGCCCGGACGGTTTCTTTTATGGGTATAATTTTAGTGGTACCAGAAATTCTCTATATCCAAACTGTCTCTTTCACAGCCATGTCAATCCTTGAATCCCTCACTGTGAGAGATTTGGTCTTTTGATTTAAGACTCTGTTTCTTGTTAAAAATCTAGATTCCTTGGGAGGGGTAACATGTCACATCTGTCACTTTCTACTTGGGAACAAACAAATGGAAAGGTCCTTTCGTGTTTGCAAGTGTGGGTGGGGTGGAGGGCAGCGAGGACATGAGGATGTAGCTGTTGTAGAAAAGGCTACAACAAGGAGAGAAGTTAGGGGATGGAAGAGGGGTGGGCTAAAAATACGGACATTGCGCACCTCAGTGTGGCTTGTGCTTCAGTTCATTGTACTTAATTGTTGGATATTGAGCATGAAGAAATCACACCGGGCTTTAAATGTCAGCACAAAGCTGATTCTGACGGTCTCACTGTCCTGGTGCACCAAGGCAGTTCTGCAGTCCCCAAGAGTGTGGGCTTTGGAGCTCGAGGTTCCGAGTTCAAGCCTAACTCGTCCATTTATCTATGTGTGATCTTGTATATTTTCCTAAACACCGTGCTTCAGTTTCTTCATTTGTGAAACCAGGATAATGATGGGGTTGTTAGAAGAAAACCCGACATTTAATAAACACTCAATTAACATAAACTACTATTATTGTATGTTCTTATTTAGGTCACCTCGAGTTCTTTTTGGAATGAGAGCTAATCTATAAAATAAGTATATTAAAAAAACCCACAACCTTGTTTAATTTATTATAATGTAATGTTAATGGTGTCTTCTTTTTTTTTCTGATTTTCAACTTACATGGAATTCCAGAAATAACTGAGACATGCTCAGTTAGGTTCCATCGATTATAATGCTATTTACATAAAAATAGTTACTCCCTGCATAAATTATAACTAAGACTAAAACTCACTGGTGTTTCTTTGGTTACTAAGGCAATTGCTGTATCAGTTTCACATTTGGGAGTTCCTATTTTGTATCCGTACCGTGCTGGTTTCTGAGGGAGGACACCACTGTGAAGAAAACATAGTCCTTCTACAAAGAGCCCACAGTCTGGTAGAAAACACAGAGGGATGAACAGATTAGTATTTTATGACTATTATCACCCATTCTTGGAGAATTGACCGTCTGGATAGTGTTCTGTTTCGTCCCATATCTTATTTTTTTGAAGTTTACTCCATCTGATACTAACATAGTTACTCCAGCTTTCATTTGTGTAATGTTTGCATGGTTTGTTCTCTGTCCTTTTCCTTTTTATCTATATATGTCTTTAAATTCAAAGTAGATTTCTTAAGTACAGCATGTATTTGATTCTTGCTTTTTTTCCCAATCTGAAAATTGCTGTATTGTAACTTTTCCTTAACATCATCCACCTTTAATGTGATGGTTGATATGGTTGGATTAAAACCTGTTATTTTTCCGGCTGTTTTTCATTCGTTCTATCTGTTCTTTGCTCTCTCACCTTTTCTGCCTAGGAAATTTTTATGATTCTATTGTATCTCCTTATTGACTTATTATTTATACCTTCTTGAAATGTCTTTTAGTTGTTAACCTGGGGCTTATAATATACATGTGTAATAATATCTTCAAGCGATACTATATGGCTTCATGTGTGGAGTAAGGACCTTCCAACTGTATATTCTCAGTTCATCCTTTCTGTCCTTTTATTTTTCATATGCTATAACACAGAACGCAGTGCTATTTTTTAGAATAATTAAAAGTAAGAAAAGATTAATTTTACCTTCATTTATTCCATTTTTTAGATTCTTGAGGTTTTTTTTGGTGGGTTCAGTTTTCAGTCCAATGTATTATTTCTGCCTGAAGCACTTTAACAATTTTTTGTAGAGTTGGTGTGCCCGCAACAAGTTTTCTAAGTTTTTTTTTTTCCTGAAAAGTATTTATTTTCCTTCCTTTTGGAGTGATATTTTTGCTGGATATAGGATTCTAGGTTGACAGGTTTTTTTTTTCACCACTTGAATGGCATTGTCTTTTAGCTTGGGTTTCTGATGGTACATTTGCTCTAAGTTTTGTTTTTCTCCCTCTGTACATAATGTTTTTTAAATATCTGCTGTCTTCAAAAATTTTCGTTGTCTTTGTTTCTAGCAATTTGAATATAATAGGCCTAAATTTTTTTTTTTTTAAATCACGCTTGCTATTCACTGGACTTCTTGGATCTGTTGTGTCATGATTCTCATTCATTTGGAAAACTCTTAGCCATTATTATTTTTTTTTTCTTGGCCATTTTTTAAAAAACTATATTTCTTACCCTCTCTCCCTCTCTCTCTCATCCTCTGGAATATTGTTCCATATCTCTTGGATATTCCATTTTTAAATTTTTTTCTTTTCTTTTTTTTCTTGCTATCTTTTAGTTTGGGTTGTCGCTGCTGACATTTCTTCAAGTCTCTTACTCTTTCCTCAGCTGTACTGAGTGTACCGATGAGCAGTTGAAGGCATTCTTTATTATTGCTTTATTTTTAGCGTCTCTCTGATGAAATTCCCCTCTGATCTTGGATATCTACCATGGTTTCAATGATAACTTTTAACATACGAATCAGAGTTATTTTAAATCTTCTGCCAAATAGTTCCAGTGTCTGGGGCATAGGCTGGAATTTGCATAGGGTTCATTTAAGCAGGGCTCAGAGTTGCTTATCAGTATGTAAGTTTATAGAGAATCATCACAGACCAGCAAGCTCACTTGGCCAACTTGCCAGGAGGAAAATTGAAATAATAAAATAGAAGAAACACTCTGGCACTCTGCTGAATATTATTCTCTCTAGAATACTTAAATGTGGCAAGCTTAATTCCAGAACTCAAAATTCATAATCTCTTCATCACAAGAACTTTATCTCTTCTCTAGCTCTTATAGAAAAATTTTGAACATTAATTTAAATATAATTTTTAAGAAGTATATTATAGTTTCCTTTTGACCCAGTTTGTTAAAAACGTTTCTTTTTCCCTGTCACTAATTCCTTCACTAATTTCAACATGCAGTATTCCTTTAGAAAATGCTCCTAAGGCTTTAGCACATGCCCAGACAACTAACATCAAGATTTTTTTCAAAGCATAGTCATGTTTTTAATTTCCAGAACAGCCAGAAAAATTACATAGGTAGCTTTGAGAACCCCCACACGTGCACACTTGAACATGCACACACATATAACATAAATAATATGATAATTTAAAAAAAAACCTGGAGTATTTTGTTAATTTTGCTGTTGGGGAGTATATTATTACTGGGAACTATTTTTTTTTTATATGTGAATAATACAAGCTTCACTTCACAAGCTGTTTACCCATCGATCCACCCATTATCCACTCATCCAGTTCATTTATTCAACAAACATCTGAATGTCTCTCTGCCAGATACTTCATTAATAATAAAAAGATGCTTCTTGCATGAAGTTTGTCATTTATTAAGAGGACAGAGGATGTAATAATAAGTAATGTTACTATACAGTAAAGTGTGACATTCTTCACCCTAGAAGCAGAGTCTGCACGGAACACCTGTTTGCCCTTTGAATTGCTGGCTAATTTCCCGCACTCATTCTCCACTGTGCTCAGCTGCAGAACTCAGACTCAGAATGAGCCTGCTGGTGTTCCTTTCATGTTCTCTTGGGTTAAAAATCTCTCCCTGATGTACATGCACAATCCCAATAATATTTATGAGAGTTACTAATGCCAGCAGGAGGCTCTGCCCCTGAAGCTGTTGGAAGGCATTTGAACAGCTTTTCAGTGAAGATTAATGATTACAGAAAAGAAAAAAATCTTGGCCTGTCAGCTGGAAGTTAACTCGAAGGGATAGAACAGAAGAAAGCCAGCGAGGATACTTCACAAGCGAGGTGTGTTTGAGGAATTTATGTTGGAACTGAAGCTTTGATGAATTACATGTATAATGCTACTCACCGGAAGGTGTCAAAGTTTGTGGATCACAACAGAGAAAATAATGAGGGTTACTATTTCAGAATGCCAAAGCACATCAACAGTCTGTTTGTCCAAGAGAATAGTAAGCAAATGCATTTCTTTGGCTTAAATTCATTTGCCAAGACAGACTAAGAAAGAAAGCTGTCCCGAGTGGAACAGGGTTGCCACAAAGGAGATGCAAATTATACTTCCAATAAGGACTCAGGCTTTCACATTTCCATGCAGCATAGAATCCTGCAATTAAACAGAGTTTTGCTCTCTCTGACTTTGTGGTCTTCTCCGGTCTCTCTGGGTTGAGAATCTAGATGGAAAAATGGAGTGGAGAATGAAGTAAGTAAAGCCTTGGTCCAGGAACTTTAATTATTTCCGAAATATGTGTTGTGCCTTGGTCATTCCTCAAAACACAATTCAGATAAGATTGACTATTTGATTTCCTTGGAAATCTTGCCTCTTCTCATTGTGGCTGAGAAACTTACACCTGAGACATAAGGTTCCGTTCCTATAAAGGCTCCTGTAAGCTTTGATTCCACAATTTGGTGCTATATACAAGAGTCTCTCATTCTCTCCCTCCTTTTAATACTCTACATAGTGTGCTGCATTCCACATTTTAGAAAGCTCCAGGGAAGAACCAGGCAGGTGTTATCATCTTTACGATTAAAACAGAATTCCCTGTCACTCACCCTGTTATCAATACAGCCAATGTAGGAAAGCCATCACCTGAGATGGAATCTGGAGCCAGAGGTCCTTATCCTTACAGAACAAGCTGTCCTACTCCATCTTTTTTTTTCTTTTTTAAAGAGTTTTTAAAAAGGTTTTATTTATTCATTTAACAGAGAGGGAGAGTACAAAGCAGGAAGAACAGCAGGCAGTGTGGGAGGGAGAAGCAGGCTCTCCGTTGAGCCAGGAGCCAGATGTGGGACTTGATCCCAGGACCCCAGGATCACGACCTGAGCCGAAAGCAGCCGCTTAACAAATTGAGCCACCCAGGCGTCCCTGTCCTACTTGAAGAGAAGGCAGTGTCAACGTGGGTCTGGGTGGACAGTTACCTGCCCCTCAGAGATGGTCTGGTGTCTGGTTTCTGATGCCTTTTCTTCTCCTCCTTCTCCTTCTCCACTTCATTGGAGCAAAAAATTCTTCCTGAGTAATAAATTTAAAAATGGCACATTTCTACAGGCTGTAGATCTATATGTTCTCACCCCCATTTCATGAACCTTATTGAAGTTAATACACTTAAGAACAGGAATAAGAAATATTAGGCTTAGAATATCATGTATGCATAACAACTAACTGGTCATGAGGAGAAAATTCTAATTTTTGAGGTTTGAATTGGTGCAAAGCAAGCTCTGTATGATTAAAATTCCTTGGATGTTTCAACAAGAAATTGCTGTGAAATATCAGAGAACTCAGAATTGTTTTGTAAGCATAAGAGTTAAGTAATTATCCCACTAATAGTGATTGTATTGCCCTATATGATATGATTTTTTGTAGGCCATATTTGACTTCACAACTCTTTAGATTAAGTGTGATGTTGGTAATACACATTTGATAGGTTAAAAAAGGTCAAGTGATTTGTCAAAGTTGCACAATGTTGAATCTTAAAGCAGAGACTTGGCATCTTAGAGTCTCATGCTTTAATGTCCACATTTTGCCGTTTGAACAATGTCCCAGGGCGGGATTATTCAAACACAAGCACTTCTACGTGTTGGGAGGATTTATAGAGGGTGCCAGGCACGCATCGCTTTTTTTTGTTTTGTTTTTGTTTGCTCTGGAGGTCACTTCTGCCCTGAGGTTCATATGTATACAACTGAAGGAATATTAAAAGAACAACAGAAGTCTTGACGGTGAAATTGATGGTAAATACTAGGTCAGAGGATTGTAATGGGATAAATTAACTACAAAATGAGAGAACAAGGAGGCTGACTTTTGCATTTTGGCATTGTTGTGAATTTCTTTTTATTCAGTTTGGTCTTGCTCTGTGTTTTCTTTGAACATTTTGGGCCACATTTACTGCTCTATACTTGAGAGGCTTGCTGATTTTAGCCTCATGCCTTTCGTCCACTTACATCAAAAGTTTGTAGTTAAATTCCGAAGAGGCATTGAAATTTTAGATACTAAGATGCCTGTATTATTTCCAAATTAAATACTTTTCTCCTGATTTTAGAAGGCTTGTAAAAATGGCAGTGCCTTTTACCAAAAATGTATTCAGCATGCTGTTTTCACTCTTTTTAGATGCTGCCTCTGAAAAGCAGGAAGTGCCCCATTGGGGCCATATTTAAATTTTCCATGCACACACTCATCCCAAGGTTTGAATCTAGCCTGGGATTGTTAAGATTCTTTTCCTTGGCTGGCTCAAGGTATTGATTGAAGTTCTGATTGGCATCCACTTAGTGGTTGTTCAACTTTTGGAAGCTCTATGCATAGTATTCCTCAGTATGATGACTTTTAAAACATTAGGTACCAGAATTACATCTTAACATCTAGAAGATATTTTCAAGGAAGAAGATCTTCTCAGCTGAGCTATACACCTGTTTGCTATAACTCAGGTCCCCCCACCCCCGCCCCACTCAGGTGGCTGCTTCATCTTTTCTTAGCCAAAACTCATTTTGCATACTTATTTAAACATAATACATTTTATTCATTCACTTGTTTGTTTTTCTGTTCTTTCACTCATTTGTGATTTTGTTTTTTTTCTATTAGACTGCATTTCTTGAAACCTTAGCTAGTGTCTGGCCCATTGTAGTTGCACAGTAAATATCAACTGAGTGATAGAAATATTTTTTTCCCAGCTTTATTGAGGAATAGTTGACAAATATAATTGTATGTTTAAAGAATACACTGTAATAATTTGACATACACTGTGGAATAACTACCAAGATCAAAATGATTGACACACAATCACCTCAGTGTTAACTCTCATATTTTTTCTCTTTGTGGTAAGAACATTTAAGAGCTACTCTCAGGAACTTTTAAGCAAACAATACCATATTATTGAATTTAATCCCCAAAGTTTGTACCCTTTGACCTACATCTCTCCATTTCTTTCTCCCAATGGTTTCTAGCAACCATTATTCTGTTCTGTTCCTATAAAAATATCCTCCAAAATTGTTTGCAATGAATACGTAACGTTTTATGATTAGTTAAATGTGTTATAGTTAAAAATAGCTTTGTAAGAATAGTGATTTAATATGACTTTATAAAAACATTTCTGTCAGGCAGATTGAACTTTGAATCATGATATGTATAATTTAGAAAGCACAGATGGGATTTTAAGGTTGCTCTGGACTATTCGTTGGCCACTCCACAAGAGAACATCCAACAGAACAAATGTGTCTCTAAAACCGTAAAAAAGCCCATGCATCTTCCTTGTTGTCTCTTTTAGCAGTGAGAAATAATTATATTTATGATTACAAAAAGTGTTCTGTTAAGTTAGCCCTATGTTCTTGAATAAATCAAAATCTTCAAAGTGAGGAGAGCTTGGCCTAACCAAGTTACACATCACACAGATATTGATCCCAGGGGGTTGAACATTTATCTATAACAGGTCTGAGAGCTTTCACGAAGAGCAGGTTTGTTTCTGCAATATGTGACTCATTTTAAAAAGTGTGATATTTTTAGATATGCCCTTATGATCTATGTGAATGATGTTTCCTAAGGCAGTCAGTACATAACCAGTGTATAACCATGCACAGCAGTCCTGAATGCCCAAGAGTTTCATTGTCAAAACTGAAATTGCTGAGAAAGTTATGCTCACGAACATAGATTTTAAAAAAGAAAAATGTATAACTGAGAATGGCTACAAGAAAATCAGAAGCATCTTTCGATTCTCAGCTAAAGAAGGCATAACTAAACAAAAAGGCATCACTTAAATTTTAGCCATGATACTGAAGAATAGAGTGGTATATAATTGTATTGATAAATGTGTAGAATTAAAGCTTAGCAATTTTTTCATTCACATTAAATTCACTATCTACATTAAAATATAATTGACTGCATTTTAGGGAGAAGAATTTAGTAATAGCTGCCATTTAATCATAAGAATACTATTTTCCTCATTTTCCAAGTGAGCAAACTGAGCCTCCGAAATGTGGATTAGTTTGGAGATCACACAGCTCCTACGTGCTAGAGCTCAGATACTAATTAACCTTGGTCTGTGAGCTGCAGGACTTACCCTCCACACCACTCCTACCCCCTGAAGGAACTTGACTAAGGCACAGAATTACCCAAAGAGGCCTGTTTCTCCCAGGATGAGCTTAAGTCTCAGGTCATGCAGCTTGGAAAAAGGGCAAGTCCCAGGGTGAGGAAAGCAATGATAACCTTGACTGCCACACATGGCTGTGAGGAATTTTCTAGGGAAAAGTTGGGTCAGAGTTTCTGGCTTGGTTGAGACAATCAAGTCAGCTGTGGTGGGGCAAAGGGTAGCTCCCTTCATTTCTGTGTCTGTAGCCTGGCCCCTCAGCTAAAGTTTCAGTCAGGAAGGACATTATCCAGTGATGCTGAATTAGTTGCATGTTCCTTGGGTCAGTGGTTTTGAACGAGGTAGACTCAGATTCAGTGTACTGTAGACACGGTTTTCCTAGCAACACTTGAAAACATATTAAGACTTTGCCACTTCTCTATTAGCATGTTCACTGGCAAGTGTGACAGACACTGTAATCCTGTGGCCTGTGAAGGGTAACTGTGTACACGGTGTTTCTCCTAATCATCATCCCCCTGCTCACTTCCTGCTGTTTTTCTGCCAGTCTTAACTTGCCAGGGATTATCCACTGGCTTTATGCCCTTCCGCCTTCCACTGCCAGGTACTGTGTGTGTACATGGGCCTGCTCTTGCTAATGTGGGAGGCCAAGAGGTTCGTCTGCCAAGGCTATGCCAGGAGGTCCAGGGATGTGCAGATCAAGGGGAAAGCCACTAGGGACCCTCTGTGCTGCAGGGCTGGGCATCCTAGCCAGAGCCTGGGGCCTGTGCTCATCTCCCTGAAGAGTTAAAGAATTCAGGAGCACCTGGGTGGCTCAGTTTGTTAAGTATCTGCTTTTGGCTCAAGTCATGGTCCTAGGGTCCTGGGATCCAGCCCCACATTGGGCTCCCTGCTCAGTGGGAGTGTGCTTGTTCTTCTCCCTCTGTCCCTCCCCCGACTTGTGTTCTCTCTCTCAAATAATTAGATAAAATCTTAAAAAAAAAAAAAAAAGAGTTACAAATTCAGTGCAAAGACGTGTTGCTATTGCTTTCTCTACCTTCCCACCAAATAGATTAATTAGTGGGACATGAAGCAAGCTAATTGAAAATCACCACTTTGGGTGACACCGGGAGTGTTTTCTCTTAATTTGTGAAACCTGTGTTTCTAGAAATACAGCATGTTTTGGGGTTGATAATGCTTAGAAACAGTTGAGTGAGGGGTACCTGGGTGGCTTGGTCGGTTAAACGTCCAACTCTAGGACTCTAGGTTTCAGGTCAGGTCATGATCTTAGGGGTTGTGGGGTCAAGCCCGGCATCAGGCCCTCCTGCTGTCTCTTCCCCATCTTGTGTACTTGCTCTCAAATAAATAAATAAATAAATCTTTAAAAACCAAAAAACCAAAAACAGTTGAGTGAATCAGAACCTGTATTGTTTCTTTATTGAAAGGCTTACCTCTGCAGTGGCCAATTTGATTGTGACCACTCTGGTGCTGAGGAAAAGGAACTCCTGTTTTACCTGAAGGAGCTCCGATGTAGAGGTTCTACCATATTATGTGTTTCTCATTGCTAAGAGCAATAAAAAATTAATGGCTTATTTGTGGATTATTGCTTAGTTTATAGGAAACTATCTTGGAGGCATTTTTTAAAAATAATATGTTCAGGGGAAAAATTTGGCTGTTGGGTACTATCTACTAATAAGAAGGGGATGATGGATTAAACAAGAGTTACTTTCCCAGAGTAATCATTAAATATTTATGTAGGGCACAGCAAATGAACATAATAGAAATGAGTTTTGGCAAGTTAACAGCACCATTTATCTTTAAAGCACTTTATAAAAACAAACTAATTAATCCTCCCACCCCGTATATATGATAAAGTGAAAATAATGTAATCCTCTCTTTTGTTTTTTCTCCATCAACTTAGTTTTATTTGAATAACTTTTAGTTGGCATGCGTTTTCGATCCTCCTCGATTGTCTTCCTCAGTGATAGAGTCATTGCTGCCCCCTGGGAGACCCACTTGATGACGTGACATTCCCAAGGAGACGATGAAGTCAAACCGAGCTGGCTGATTCCAGCTGGAGAGCTCATTTATAACTTTCTCAAGCTGCAAAGGAGGTGGAGCTTCCCAGGGGACCACAGCTCCAGACAGGTCAGCCATTCCTTCCAGACCTTTCTCACTGGGTGGAAAGTGAAAAGTCAGGTTCTGCCATGATTTTGCTAAACTGTTTAGTATCTTCCTGCTGACAGCCTGCCTTCTGTTTACATAAATGGACCTTGTAGGCAGTTTATCAACTTACCAATTTTGTTGATTTCTTTTCTCCCAGTTTTATTGAGATATCATGGGCACATAACATTCAATTACTTTAAGATGGATAATATAATGATTTTATATAACGTATATTGCAAAGTGAGCACCATAATAAGTTTACTCAACATCCATCACTCACATAATCATATTTTTTTGTTGTGATGAGAACTTCTAAGATTTATTCTCATAGCTACTTTGACTGATGTAATATAGTATTATTAACTGCAGTCACCATGCTCTGCATTTCATCCCCGGAACTTACTGATCTTATAACTGGAGGTCTGTACCTTTTGACCTTGTGTAGCTTTCAGCCAGTGCCCCTCCACAAATCCTTTGGCAACCATGACAACTATCAGTCTCTTCCCTGTTTCTGTGATTCAGTTTTTAAAGATTCTACATATAATTTAGACCATGTAGTATTTGTCTTTGTCTGACCTACCTCACTTAGCATAGTGACTTCAAGGCTCCTCCATGTTGTTGCAAATGATAGGATATCCTTTTTTTGGCTGTATAATATTCCATTGTGTATATGTATATGTATCTATCTATCTATTTATCTATCTATCACATTTTATTAATCCATTAATCTATCAGTGGAGACTTTTTATGTCTTAGCTATTTTAAATAATGCTTTAATGGATGTGGGAGTACAGATATCACTTGAGATAGTGATTTCACTATCTTTGGATATATGCCCAGAAATGGAGCTGCTGGATCATACATTTTTATTTTTTAATAACTTTAAGTTTTGATATAATTTTAAATATAACAGACAAGTTGCAAGAATAGTATAAAGAACTCCCCTCTGTTCTTTATTCCAGTTCTGCCAATTGTTTACATTTTACCCTATGTTTATCATATTTTTTCTCTTTTATTTTTTCTGAATCTCAAAAATAGAGTATAACCCGATTTTCTTAGAATAATTCTGTATATGTAAATGCTCAATATTTAAAAGATTGATATCTCAAAAGGAATTTTTTTAAGAAGTGCTTGGGTGGCTCAGTCATTCAAGCATCCAACTGTTGATTTTGGCTCAGGTCATGACCGCAGGATTGTGGGATGGAGCCCCGAGTCGGGCTCCATGCTGGGTATGGAGCCTACTTAAAATTCTCTCTCTCCCTCTCTGTCCCTCCCCCCCACCCCACTCTCCCTTTCTTAAAAAAAAAAAAAATCAAAGAATATTTTTTACAGGTCTGTTTTAAAGACAAGACTATTTAAATGGCAATGGTATTTAATAGAGTCAAATGACTCAAGAATTAAAAAATGTGAATTTCGCATTTGAAGTAAATCTGTTAAAGTTAGGGCCAGTGCTGCCACATTCAAGTTTTCTATGACTAAATGATTATAACTTATTTAAAAGCCTAAATATTCCAAAATTGTTTGTATTTCCTCTCAACACATTTTCTTTCTGCAACAAAGGGATGGATGAAAGTAACCTTTATTCTATAATTTAGAACATGAGTATTTAACCTTTCAAACTTGTTTAATAATGCAAACCACAGACTAATAAGTTATCTTTACATTAGTGACTTTTTTTATTAGCTGCTTCTTCAGCTTAATAACTGTAAAAAGTCAACACATTCACAGCTGTGTTAGGTCTTAGGTTAATTTATGTCAGTTTTGATTTGGAATCAGAGAATGAATTTATCTTAAAGCAAAAAGAATATGATGATATGAAAAGTCTAAAATCTCCAAATAAATTTAAAGTATCTGAACCAAAGGATTCCCTCATCATTACTTCATCCCTTTTGGTAAGGAAAATGGGATAGGCCTACTTGTGCCAATGTCTTTTTGAAAGGATCTGTGATCAGTCAGATTATACTTTTTGGGTCAAGGCACTCTCTTGACATTCAATTTTACTTCCAAGGAGATAGCATTTAATTTTTTATTAACAAAATGTTATTATGACATGGCTCATATTGTCAAAAGAAATTAAAATATCAGATGAATATTCTAATTTTGTCTCTGTGGTCAGGTGCCTGAAGGCACTGTGTTATTTGTGGTGGATGTGGACACCCGTCATGGTTAACTTTATGCATCAACTTGACTGGGTCACAGGGAGCCCAAACATTTGGCCAAGCACTATCCTGAATGTGTCCATAAGGATGGTTCTGGATGAGATGAACATTTCAGTTGGTAGACTGAGTAAACTGGATTGCTTTTCCTAATGTGAGTGGACCTCATCCAGTCAGTTGAAGACCTGAATAGAATAAAAAGGCTGAGTAAGAGGGAACTTCACTTGCCTGACTGTTGAACTAGGACATCTGTCTTCCCCTGCTCTCAGACTGCAATCATACTCTTGGCTCTCCTGGGTCTTTAGCTTACTGACTGTAGATCTTGGAACTTGTCAGCCTCCATAATTTTATGAGCTAACTCCTTTTCCATTGCTCGTTTCTTCTTTCCTTCCTTCTTCCTACCCTACTCCCTTCATTCCTCCTCCCTTTCCACCCCCATTCCCGAAACCAGTATCTATTGATTCTGTTTCTCTGTAGAATCCAGACTAACCAAACATCCCTTTTTTTTTTTTTAAAGATTTTTATTTATTTATTAGATAGAGAGAGATCACAAGTAGGCAGAGAAGCAGGCAGAGAGAGAGAGAGGAGGAAGCAGGCTCCCTGCTGAGCAGAGAACCTGATGTGGGACTCTAGCCTAGGACCCTGGGATCATGACCTGAGCCGAAGGCAGAGGCTTTAACCCACTGAGCCACCCAGGCACCCTGTAACCAAACATCCTTTTAGGACATCTGCCCATTTCACAGGCATTCCCTCTTCTTTGGCCTCTATTTTCTAACCTGAGTTGATGGTTCTTATAGTCATTTTGTTCTATTTGACCCCACCTCCCGTATGAACTGTCCAGAGGTGGACATCTGACTCCATGTGGGCTTTTCAGATTACTCACAGGTTAAACCTGAGAAGGAGGGGGAAAGCACAGTTTCCTGTTTGGCCAACATGTAACATTAGACTTAGGAGCTGTGAGTGGCCATTTCTGTCATCTGGGTGAGAAGCAGAGAGAGCTGGTCTGTAGCGTGAGTAAAGTGGCACAGATGAAAAGCAAAGAAAAGGTTCCTGACCCACTTCTCATTCCTGTTTTCATCACTTTCTCAGTCCTGGATGCTTCCTTCTTCGTTTTATGTAATGCACCTGTATCACACCCCCTACCCTCTACCTTGTCTTTTATTTTTTACTTTTGCTGGTTGAAGTTGGTTTCTGCATCAGTAGTGTGACCCGTACATTGGCTTGGCACCTTATTTACTTCTCTTTGTATGTTAGCTGGAGCCAATGAGAAAGTCAAAGAAAAGGCAGGATGGGAACCTGCTCAGGTATAGCTCACTGAGAAGCAACCACAAAATATTATTTTGTAAAACTTCCCTTCATGTCAATTCTAGTTTGAAGCCAACATTTTCATGAAATAGCCCCAAGTGAAAAGTCCATTCCTAAATTAAGAAAATAATGCCCAAGCCAGGATGTATTGTTTAACTCTTCTTTAAAATGTTGATTTGATGCTGTCAAGAGACCACAACTGTACTGTGAAAATTTGTTTTCTCTGTCAATTATTTGGCGTGATGAATTCAACGTTAAGGTTTTGTTTCTTCTTTGCTAAGGTAGTGCTCATTAATTGTGAACATGTATATGAATCCTTCTAAGGTATTATGAACACCATGTAAAATTCGTGTGAGAAATAACTGTAGTTATTTACCTTGGAATTAAATAAGATGTGTTTAATACCTGGCGCATAGTAAGGTCTACATAAATGTTAACTGTTATTTCCAGATTCAGAAGAAAACTGCTTAGACTTTATTATTTGCAATCTTATGTGATTCTTTCCATGCACAATGTAAGCATTGTTATTTTGCTCTGCACCTATCCACATGGAAAACTCCTGTAACAGATGTGGGGAAGTAAAGCTGTGGGACTTCTAGTCAACATCTAAACAGAGGCATCCTTGCTTCAGACTCTCCCTAGCAGTGCTATTGAAGACAAGGACATAAAATAACTCTTTTTTAAAAAAAAGATTGTATTTATTTATTTGACAGAGAGAGATCACAAGTAGGCAGAGAGGAAGGGGGGCAGGTGGGGAGATAGGCTCCCAAGCAGGGAGCCTGATGTGGGGCTCAATCCCAGGACCCTGGGATCATGACCTGAGCCGAAGGCAGAGGCTTTAACCCACTGAGCCCCAAAATAATTCCTTTTAATAACAAAATGAGAATAGGACTCCGGTGTTCCAGCTCCAGCAACAACCTAGAACACAGTAGAGGCCTCAGATGCTGCCCTGAACCAATCCTTGCCAGTTCCTTCTGCCAGTTCACTACTGATGGGTGTGAGTGAGCCGCTCAAGAGAAGAGGGAAGGGAAAAGGTAGGCAGAATTCTTATTAAGGTATTTCTACTTCTGGCAGATCGCTACTTGGTTATGTAGAGCAACACATTTATCTGGAGGCCTTTTTAAAAAAAAGTGAACGTTGCCTTATAATGAATACTAAATAAAACCGATAGAATCCAGATTAATTTTTAATGAGCAGCAGTTGTGTACTGCATGTAATAATATTGAAATTAATACATAATTAAAGTAGATTTGTACAGAATAATTCACTTGAGAGTTGAGGAGTGGAGAACAAAATTGAACATCTCCAGAGGCGCCCCACAGCTCTGTATCTTGATTTTTCAGACACCAAGAGAGATCAGTGTTTTCTTGAGGCAAAGTCACACTTTCTAGAGGCATGGGAGATCACTGGGAACTTTGATCTGGGCTACGACCTTCCATGTTAGTTCATAGGAGGCCCCACTGAACATTAATTAGGACAAAGTCTGCACACGTCACAGCCTTGCCTAGAGCACTGTTACCATTACAATGACTTCTTCTGCATTTTCACTAGCTAATGATTTTCACCTTTCTTACATCACTGATTGACTTAAGGTGATTATTAAGTAAGGTGACTGCTTCACTGACAAAGTAAGCAAGCAGTGCTATCAGTCGACATAGCTTTAAATACAAATCGAATTTATTCTGTTGTAGATATTATAATGGAACAATGGACACCCCCAAAATGACAAGGAAAATGCACTGGGATCCACTTCCTTGTTCTGTGACTCTACTGCAGTAAATGACCACATTGTCACTTCTGGAGAGATCGTCTCTGTGTAAGAGAGAGTGGTTGTGAATTTCAGCCAAATGGTCCTTAGTGAACAACTGCCTTTTTTTTTTTTTTTAAACTCAGCATCAATCTCCCCTTCCTCTGCCCTTATCTCCCAGTTTTCTTGGGGGTAGCAGCTCTCCCACACTTGCAGTCTGTGTACTGAAGATGGGGTTGACTTCGTCCTTGGCTCAATGAGTGGACTTGTGACTTGGAAGGTCACATCCACTCCGTCTGCTGTGATTGGTTCAGAAATGCGCATGTGATCCAAACTGGCACAAACAGAGCCAATATAACTCAGTCTGGAGCTTTAGGAAACTGTTGGGAGAGAAGCTTTCTCTTTTTCTATGGTTGAAGAGCTGAGAAGAGGTAGACCTCGGGTGAATTATTCTGTACAAATCTACTTTAATTATGTATTAATTTCAATATTATTACATGCAGTACACAACTGCTGCTCATTAAAAATTAATTTGGATTCTATCGGTTTTATTTAGTATTCATTATATTTAGTATTCATTATGCCTAGAGTGGGGCCTGGGTGTCTGCATTTCCAACATTTTAGACACATGCTAAATATACACTTTCTCTTTTTCTATGGTTGAAGAGCTGAGAAGAGGTAGACCTGGAACTGAGAGCTGTATTTAGACACAATGCCTTCCAGAGAAAGAAGCCAACATGGAGAGAAGCAGATGTTCACGAGAGGTAGGCAGCTTCCTACAACATTATTTAAATACACAAACCCAGCTGTGACTGGAATTGATCAACATTTGGACTTTTCGGTTCCATGAACGATACATTTTCTTTTTTTGAGTTGGATTTTCTGCTGCTGTAGCTCCAAGAGTCTTGACTTGTAGAGGACTCTCAGAAGTCTGTAGGTTTTCTTTTCTTTAATATAGCTTAGTAGAATCCAGGACACCTCGGCCTCCCAGGCCTATGTGGTCCTGCTGGAATCTGGGGGTCATACCACTTAATTTGGTCTTTGGAATCATCCGAGGCCACTACCTCTATGAGTAACCCCTCTGGCCCCGGACAAGTGGGGAGGAGGAGCAAATAGGAGGAAGTAAATCTGGAGATTGAAAAGTGTCCCACTTTTCTAGAGCCCCTGATGTGAGAAGCTTCCTTCTCACAAGGAGGGCAGAGCCTCTCCAACTTCAAGGGGTATACAAATCACCTGAGGAACTTGCTAGAGAGGCAGTTGTGATTCAGTAAATGCCTAGAGTGGGGCCTGGGTGTCTGCATTTCCAACAAGCTTCCAGGATGCTACTGGGCCAAGGACCACACTCAGAGTTACAAGGTGCTGATAGGGTTTTACATTTCATCTCCTTCAATCTAGAGTCTGGACTGAGACCCCAGACTGAGACCCCAGACCCCTAGCATTCCTTGAAGAATGAGACCCCATTCTTCAAGGAATGCTAAAGGAGAGATTTTCCTTGAATCTTCTCCTCCCCTCTTGGCACAGCTGTTGAGCTAGAAAATGTTTTGCCGAGGGTACACAGGTTATGGCTGTGGATCAAATGCCTAGAACTGCCTCCGGTTTCTTGACAAAAAAAACCACATTTTTATTCTTAAATAATTTACATAACTTTTATCTGTTTCTCAGATAAAAACTCCCACTTACATTCTTGCTGTTAATCTTAAAGTTTTACCAGAAGGTGGAACACGTCTTATTACAGATGACCACAAGCCAGCTTTTCCCTGACCAAACTGAGACAGACGGTGTATTTTTCTCGCTGCCGTGCAACTGTGAACGTCAGTCTAGATTTTTCCAGACCAATTGCTAAGTGGTCTTGAAGGAACCTAAAACCTGTGTTACAGTTTTAGAGAAATGGGACAGTGAAGCCTTTTATTTAATAAATACTCATCAATTCTTACATTATTTTTGCTAATTTATTGTTGGTAATAAACACATCAGTTCTTATGGGCTTATCCTGAGCCTACAAGTTTTTTAAACCTTTATTCTAAAATGAGAGGATAAGTATAACAAGAGGGAGAACTCCATGTCATTGCTAAAAGAGGGTAGAGTGAAATAAGATTTCAGTAATTTCTGGAACATATAAGCAGATGGAGGAGGGCTGAAGAAAGATGAGGTAACAGATCCCTCCTTGCAGCACAAAGTGGGGGGGCACTGCAGGGGTGACTGGGTGATTCTAGACTCAAATTTACAAGTGACTATGGGAACTGAGCCAGTCTGTGGGATGATGAGCTAGAATGTAGGCTTTTTGGGTCCACCTACAGAGATATTTCCTTAGAAAATTGGTAGTAGATACGATGTTAAACTAGAGGTCTCATACAAGTGAAGCCTTCAAAAATGTGGGAGATGAGGGGCGCCTGGGTGGCCCAGTCCTTAAGTGCTTGTCTTCGGCTCAGGTCATGATGCCAGGATTCTGGGATTGAGCCCCGCATCAGGCTCCTTGCTTAGCAAGAAGCCTGCTTCTCTTTCACCCACTCCCCCTGCTTGTGTTCTTTCTCTGTCCAATAAATAAATAAATAAATATTTTAAAAAATGTGGGAGATGATTGTATATGTCTTAATGTAATGGGCTGGGAAAGAATCTGAAGAACCTCTGGTGGGAGAGGGAAGGACAGCGAAGTAGACAAACAGGTAAACATGGAGTAATGAAGTGTGTGAGTGTATGTGTATGTGTGTTTACGTGTGTATATGTGTGTGTGCATATGTGTCTTTAAAATCTGAGAATTTCTCAGAAGGTTTAAGGGAGACAATAGCACAATAGTTAGACTTCAGAAATCTGCCTCTTGTCAGTTATTAGAATAAGATACAAGCTTGATTAGTATTCCTACTAGGCCTTTTGTTTAACTTGCAGCAAAGGGTTTTATTTCCCTGAAATATGATTCCAATATGATGATCATAAGCCTTGGTTAATTTTAAGACATTTCTCTTCACTTATAAAAAAGGGCTCATCAGCACTCCTTGCCAAAAACTCATTAAAATACCTTTTAAGCTCTGCTTTAAGGTCATTTTTAGTATTCGTTGCAGTGTTAATTAGAAAACTGCGGTCTCCTTTATTCCTACCAGAATCCCTTTCCAGTAGCATCTTTGGCTCTGGCATTTTGCTGACGACCCTGTTTCCCCGAATTTAACAGAATAAATGGCTCTAGTTTTGCTTTGCTGTATTTTCTTTAGCTATTAGTTTTGCAGCCTCAATCACTGATAAACCCAAAAGCTGTCATTTATTTATTTATTGAGATGCTCTTCACATTTTCCACAGAGTCGGAGAAGATACCAACTAAATTAGTTATTGCAAAAGTGAGATCACAGAAAATAAATTTATATGTTCAGAGTACTAACTTCCATCAAGTTGAATCTCACTTTGCTAAAAGTACAAAATGTCTCATATGTAAATTCAATATATACTTAACTGCTGCATCTTTGCAGACATTCAGCAAATATAATTCGGTAATTGCCTTTGGGAAAATGCACAGAGGAAAAATGTAAACTTTATATTGCACGTGTGCAAGAAATCTGAAGGGGACACAGGAAATATAGCTTTCGGTTCCAGTTATGGTCCATGTTTGTGTAACATGGCAGGGACAAACACTAAACCAGGGTTTATAAAACTTGTGTCATGTGGGCCTGACCATACTGCTAGGTGTCCTCATGACGTGACTTCTGGTTGAATTCAGAGTCAGTGATAAGGTTATGCAGGAGGGAGAGCAAGGAGGGAAAGATAGATAGACTAGGAATGAGAATAGGAATGGGCAGAAGCAGTCTTTTTATAACCTAATCTCAGAAGTGACCTGCTATTACCTTTACCTGTTCTGTTATCAGAAGCACATCACTAAGTCCAGCCACACTCAAAAGCAAGGGAAGTAAATACTTGGAGGGACAGAATATCAACAAATTTGTAAACCTGTCTTTAAAACCTCCATAGTACTCTCTGTCCCCTCCTTCTCCTAGTTGTGCGGGGCACGTATCACACACAGGGCTGCGCATGGCAGCGCTGGTGGTGAGGAGCCAGGAGGTCAAGGACCAGGAGTAGAAGATAGGACAAATCTGAGGTTTCCTGCAGAAATTTTGGATAAGGAGTAGGGATAAATGTAAAGCAGTGGAGCACAGTGGTTGAGGACTTCCAGTCAGGCATATCTCATGTGATTCCCAGTGCTTTCTCTCCCTAGTTCTTGCCAGTAACCACTCACCCTGCTTCAGTTTTATTGATATACAGTTGACCCTTGAACAACATGGGAGTTAGGGGCACTGACCCCCACACAGTTAAAAATCTGTGCATAACTTTTAACTCCCCCCCCAAAACTTAACTACTCATAGCCTGCTGTTGACTAGAAGCCTGCTGATAACATAAACAGTTGGTTAACATTTGTTTTATATGTCTTTTATACTGTAGTCTTACAGTAAAGTAAGCTAGAGAAAAGAAATTGTTTTTAAATTGTTGCAAATATTCAAAAAAATGTCCAGTATATTAAGTTTAAAAAAATCTGCATGTAAGTAGATCCATGCAGTTCAAACTTGTATTATTCAAGGGTCAAGTATAATTGACAGTAATTTAACATTTTACATTTCGTTTTTTAAAAAAATCTGTATAAAAGGGTAATAAATGGCACTGAATTTGCCAAACCCATGTGATCACTTCTCACATTAAATTCTGTGAGCTCTGTTGGCTCTGGTTCTACCACTACAACATATCTCAAGTCTGTCCACTTTCCTCCATACCCACTGCTACCTCTTTGGACCAAGCCAGCCTCTACCATCTCCAATCTGGATGGCCGTAAAGACCTCCTCACTTGTTCCCCCTGTTCCTACTTATTTATAGTTCATTCCCTACATAGCAACCAGAATCATCTTTAAAATTACAAATCATATCATACCATGGCTCAGCTGAAAATATTCAGTGTTTCCATGTAGGTTTAAAACAGAATCAGGGGTGCCTGGGTGGCTCAGTCGTTAAGCATCTGTCTTCAGCTCAGGTCATGGTCCCAGGGTCCTGGATTGAGCCCTGCATCAGGCTCTATGCTCAGTGGGAAGCCTGCTTCTCCTACTGTCACTGCCCTGCTTGTGTTCCCTCTCTCGCTGTGTCTCTGTCAAATAAATAAATAAAATCTTAAGCAAAACAAAACAAAACAGAATCAGAATTCCTTGCCATGAACTGCGGCATCATCCAACTCCCACCTACCTTTTTAGACTCACCTTGGACCATCCTACCTCTAGGATACCAGATTGTTTCCTACCTCAGGACCTCTGCATCTGTTCTGTCAACCTGGAATCCCTTCCTTCAGGTGTTTACGTGGTTGTCTCCCTCATGCTCTTCAGGTCTCAGCTTGGATATTATCATCCCTGATCATGCTTTCCAGAGTAGAATTCCCCTCTTCGGGCATTTTTCTCTCTTCATTTAGTTTCTTCTCAGGACTATCACCATCTGTAATTATCTTGTTATTGTTTATTTTCTTAGTTATTGCTGTCTCCAACTGCCTGGAAAGCAAGGGCAGTGAGGACAATGCCCTGTCTATTCCATTTGCTTGCTCTTGTATCCTAAGAGGTTAACCCCATCCCTGGATTATAACAAACTCTTGATAAATAGTTACTGAATGAATGAGAAAACATATGTTAAATGCTTAGCACAGTGCCCAACACATAATAGGTGGCAAATATAGATAATTACACATTGAATACATTAACATCTATTTCACAGGGCTTTGATGAGGTGATTAGTTGGGATAATATGTGAAGGACACTAACTGCAGCATCTACTACTACTATTAAATTATCAACTACTATTTATTGAATGTATAGTGAAGCATTTATGTAACGGGGATGGAGAGGGATTGATAGATGGCTACGGGCATCGGTATATTTAGGAGCCTTTAGATGTTTATCTGAATTTTCCAACTTTCATATTGGTATCGCTTAGATTTAAAAATCCCACGCTAACAAGTGTTGGGTTCCACATGGAGACGTGTGAGACAAGTGAGCATATTGTTTTGGGCACAGCTTATACTGTGAAGTCAGTTAAGTGAATAGACCTTACTGTTGGAGGCATCATTAACTCAAGTATTTTGTTAGTTTGCCATTCCTACACTTGACAGAATCAGTCTTGTTTGTGCTAGAATATTTCTGCTCTTGCAACAGGGATATGGATGAAAATTTTTAGGTAATGTTGGAAAAACCATCAGCTGAAAAAAAAAGAACAAACCCAAACCTCCTCTAATCTAAGGGCTGCTGCTGGTAGATTGATCAGGGGTGCTGGATCTCCCACTGGACCCCTCCACCCCCAACCCCAGGATCATACTGCATGCTGCCTCCCTTGGCCAAGAGCCTGGCACATAGATGATGCTCATCACAGCTTGTTAAAATCAAGGACATGTGAGTTACAGTCTCCATCAGCACATTATGCACAGTGTAAGAGCAGTGAATATGGGACCGAATGAAGACTTTGCTGGCTCTAAGTCACTATCCCATTGTTTACCAGCTGTGTAACCCAAGACAAATTACTTAATTCCCCAGCACCTTGGATTCTGAGACCGTAGCCTCGGAAAATGCTGTTAACTTTGTGGCACAGGATTGGTATGGGAGCAATGGGGAGATATACGAGCTGCAAGAGGAAAGTTGATTATTTTTACTTTCCTCCCTTGAAGCTGGCCTCAGAAAATTAGCTGGATTTCCATCTTTTCTAGTCTTTTCAGCCTCTAGATGAGTGAGCCTCTATATGAGACCCATGAGCGAGAGAGTGGCCTGTAATCTCCACACCCTGTTTCCCGAAAAACAAATCCGGGGGCTTCAGGTTTTATACATTTTAGTATTCTACAAAATGGGACACCAGCATAGCAGATAGATGCAATACACAGTCACTGATAAATATTTTGTAAAGCTCTTCTGAAAATGTAACTGGAATCCCCATTCGATTCTTGCATCAAGCCATTGCCCTTGAGGAAGGGCTCATTAACCTGCTATCCCTCCGATTTTTCACTTCTGGAAGGGACATCCTTCCAGGGGGTCCCTTTGTAGGTTAGTAGGTACTTCTTTCTTGTCTCAAATGAGTGGTTTCTATCTCTGAGGATGTTTAGCCTGAATGACTTCTGTTTTAACGGAGTTTCTGCCTCAGCCAGGAAGAGTCGCCTCACGCATCCCTCACACTGGATAGTGGTGTGGTCCACAAGATGCCTGAATAAAAAAGACACCTCTCATAGGGTCTTTATTGGCTACCCTAACAACCCTTGGAATATTCCCCTGTATTTGAAAGAATACAAATTTGACTTGTAAATTTTGTTTTGAATTTCAACTCTGAAACTAGGTCATAATTTAATTCACATTTCTCCAGTCTTTCCATGTGACAGGCCTTGTGTTGGGATCTCGGGATTAAAAATATGAAAGGACCTCGCTCCAGTTTTACAGAGCTTTGTGTCAAATGGGAAAGAGAAGCACGTGCCTGGCAATTCTATGACAGAGGCAGACAGAAAGGAGAGAGTCCAATCTTCCTTGTCTGCTAGTATTAGGAATTGAGGGTGGAGAGATAATGTGTAAACTATCTACCCCCCAAATTTGTGGCTTCAGACATTTGTCATAGTTTCTGTGTATCGGGGGTCTGGGCATGGTATGGTGGGGTGATTTTGCTCAGAGTTCTTTGCAAGGCTGCAGTCTGCATGTTGGGTGGGCTGCAGTCATCTTGGCCTTTGATGAAAGATCTGGTTCCAAGCTCACTCACATAGTTGTTAGAGATACTCAGTTCAGGGAGCCTGGGTGGCTCAGTGGATTAAACCTCTGCCTTAGGCTTAAGGTCATGGCTTCAGGATCCTGAGATCGTGCCCTGCATCGGGCTCTTTACTCAGTGGGGAGCCTGCTTCTGCCCTCCCCTGCTCCCCTCCCCGCCCCCCCTTTGTCTGCCTCTCTGCCTACTTGTGATCTCTCTTTTTTCTTTTCTTTTTTAAAAAATTAATTATTTTTATTAACATATAATGTATTATTTGCCCCAGGGGGTGATCTCTCTTTCTGTTAAATAAATAAAATCTTAAACACACACACACACACACACACACACACACACAACAAACAAACAAACCAAAAAAGAAATACTCAGCTCTTCCCAGGCTGTTGGACTGAGGGCCTCCATTTTTCACTGGCTGTTGGCTGAAGGCTGCCCCCAGTTGACTGCTTTGTGGGTCTCTGCATAGGACATCTCCCCCATGGCAGTTGCTTCATGAAAATGAACTAGCAAGAAGAGCCAGCAAGAGAATGGGGTAAGACCAAAGTCACAGTCTTCTATAGCCTAATCTTTGAAGGGACCTGGCATTACTTTTTGCATGTTCTGTTCATGAGAAGCAAGTCACGAGGTTCAGTCTACACTGAAGGGGAGAGATTTACACATAGACACGAATACCAGGTGAGGATCTTTAGGAAGCTTCTTACTATAGAAGAGTGAGCACTCATCAAGGCGGACTTGGGATGGAGGAAGAGGAGGGACACATTCAAGGAAAAGAAATCCAAATGAGCGAAACCAAGAGAGCACAGGGGAGGTGTGATCGGAGAATTTCAAACATTTGGCTGGATTTCGGAGTGCAGGGGTGGAGTAATGGTAATGGTAAAGGTTGAAGATGAGGCTAGAAAGGGAGGGAAGACACAGGTTATGAATGCCTTTGTATAGAGAAATAGAGAATGAACTTCATCCCCAAATGCCGATAGTATTAAGGATTTTATTTTATTTTTTATTTTTTAAAGATATATATATATATATATATATATATATATATATATATATTTGACAGATAGAGATCACAAGTAGGCAGAGAGGCAGGCAGAGAGAAAGGGGGAAAGCAGGGTCCCTGCTGAGCAGAGAGCCCGACCTGGGGCTTGATTCTAGGAACTTGAGATCATGACTTGAGCCGAAGGCAGAGGCTTCACCCCCTGAGCCACCCAGGCTCCACTATTAAGGATTATAAAGGAGAATCACGATTCCACATTTATCTTTGAAAGATCCCTCTCTGGCCATGTTTACAGAGGGGTCATTTATCACATTTACAATTGATCCCATTAGACACTCATAACCCACATTCACATCAGCTTACCTGACCTATGGAAGCAAAGAGTTTGAGGGCTCTTGAAGAAGCCATTGGGAATCAGTCACTGGGGTGGTTGTGGGTCTTGCTGGTTGTGACATGGCAGAAGTGGGGGCGACTGATCCTTTCTTCTTGCCCAGGAAAACTGGGAAGACTTACATTTATCCCTGGATAAAATATAATCAGTCTCTATAGATTCTTCACTTTAGCCCTGCTCCTTGAGAACATCCCCGTGTCTCTATCTTGAAGCTTATGGTTCTGCACTTGGAAAGTTTTGAAAAACTATTGGCAGAACGCTAAAAGACAGGACAAATACGGACCTACTCTGGTGATGTTTTAGAGATGTAGAACATTTTAAAAGTAGAGCACCATATCTGTCATGGCCTCGGTTCCTTGTTTGTAGAGCTGGAGTCTTGAACGTGGTGGTCACTGAAGTGTTGGAGAGTTTCACATTCTAAGATTTTCTGCGAAAGGCATAGTTACTGATAATTCTGCTTGTTTATTTTACTTCCAGAGATTAACCTTGAGGCGGAGTATATTCTTCGCCTTTCAAGCCTAACACTAATTCTTTGATGTTTTGGGGTCATACCATTGTGGAGAAAGGCTTTTTTTTTCTTGTACTATTGCGAAATGTGCAGAAAAGCAGTTGCTGTGTTAACTTGGGAACTTGTGAGTGCATTCACTTCCCACTCTACTGCTGACAGGTGAACTTTTTCTTTTCCAGGAGAGACATTGCCATTTCCAACAGGGTATATATAATGAATGAAAAGAGGGTCAGCCTGGAGTAATAGAGCAGATGAGAAGAGACTGTCTCACAGTTGTCAATCCTCTGGGAAGTAAAAAGGGGCCACACGTGCATCTGAGTTTGCTCAGAGTCATCTCTGTTCTCCCTCCTCCCACCTGCTTCTGGAGTGGAGTGGTGCTGACGCTGGGCAGTGCTGGAGCAATCCAAACATGCCCCTTTTGAGGAGAGAGGAATCCTGTGTGGTTAGATAAAGGGGCTCTCTGTTTACCACTATGCACAGGCCCTTGAACTTGATGTCACGTGAAGATGGCAAAAGAATTTCCGGGGAATGTTGAGACCGCTATTGTACATATCATTTCTTGAGCATATTTACTCACATGGGTAAATGTGAGGTACCTGCAGATGTTCCTCAGTAAGGAGGTGGTAAGATCTTCTAGCAACTGTAAGAGGGATATTTATGGGCTTCAAATCTATTTTTAATTATTTTTAATCTGGGTGACTCATACATGGGTATATGATTTGCTTATGCATTTTTAAAAAGATTTGATTTATTTATTTTTGTCAGAGAGGGAGAGTGAGCACAAGCAGGGAGAGTGAGAGAGGGAGAAGCAGACTCCTCACTGAGCAGGAAGCCCTACATGGGGCTCAATTTCAGGACCCTGAGGTTATGACCAGAGCCAAAGGCAGACACTTAACAGATTGGGCCACCCAGGTGTCCCATGACTTGCTTATACATTTTTAAATGGAGGAAACGGTAGGTGGCTATGGAACTTTTAAACAGCCTTCTTAAGATACAATCAACACATTTAACTGTACATGTTTTAAAATACATAGTTTGGGAAGTTTGACATAAGAATATACTTGTGAAACTATTACCACAATCAAAATGAAAACATCCATCATCCCTAAAAGTTTCTTTAAATTCCTTTTTACGGGGGCACCTGGGTGGCTCAGTGGGTCGAAGCCTCTGCCTTCGGCTCAGATCATGATCCCAGGATCCTGGGATTGAGCCCCGCATCGGGCTCTCTGTTCGGCGGGGAGTCTGCTTCCTCCTGTCTCTCTTCCTGCTTCTCTGCCTACTTGTGATCTCTGTCTGTCAAATAAATAAATAAAATCTTAAAAAAAAAAATAAATTCCTTTGTCCTCTGTCTCTTCTGTTCTACATCACCCTCTGTCTCCCAATCACTGATTTCCTTTCTGCCACTATTGATCATTTTGCGTTTTCTGGAATTCCTGTACGTGTAATCATACAGCATCTGCTCTGTTGTCGGTTGGCTTCTTTCACTTCACATATTTATTTTGAAATTCATCAGTGTTTTTGCATGTAACAAGAATTTATTCCTTTTTATCACAGAATAGTATACCATTGAATGGATGTTCCATGATTTATTTATTTATTCACCTGCTGATGGACATTTGAGTCACTTCCAGGTTGTCACAAATAAAGTTGCTATACACATTCTTGTATAGGTTTTTTGGTGTGGACATATGCTTTCATTTCTCTTGGACAAACATCCAGGAATGGAATGACTGGATCATATTGTAGGTGTATATTTAGCTTTTTAAGAAAATAGCCAACTGTTTTCCAAAGTAGTTGTCCCGTTTTCCTTTCCCACCAGGGGTGTGTGGTTGTTGCAGTTCCTCCATGTTCTCTCCAGTGCTTGGTATGGTCAAACTTTTCAGTTTTGACTTTTCTAATAGGGGTGTAGTAGTATCTCATTGTGGTTTTAATTTGTATTTTCTTAATGAATAATGATGTTGAAGCACACCTTGTCCTGTGCTTTGTCAGTTTATCTATCACTCTGTCTATCTGTTTTTGGTGAACTATATCTTTTGCTCATTTAAAAAATTGGGCTATTTTCTTGTTCGGTTTTATAATTTATATTTTATAGGTATACATTCTTTATCAGGTATACGCTTTGCAATCATTTCCTTTCATCTAATGACTTGCCTTTTCATTCCCTTTACAATGACTTCTGAAGGATAGAAATTTATTTATCTGTTTATTGATGGATTATTAAAAAGGTTTATTGATTTATTTAAGAGAGAGAGAGAGAGTAGGGGGCAGACACAGAGGGAGAAGGAGAGAGAATTGTAAGCAGGCTCCACGCTGAAGCCCTGTCAAGTGCTTGGTCACCACCCTGAGATCATGACCTGAGTTGAGACCAGGAGTCAGATGCTTAACTGACGGTACCACCCAGGTATCCCAAGGTAGAAATTTTAGATTTGAAGTCTAACTTACTAACTTATCCTTTTATGTATTATGCTTCTGTCTTTGTATCTAAGAAATATGTGCCAAACTCAAGATCTCAGAGATTTTATCTTATGCCTTTTTCTAGAAGTTTTATAGTTTTTAGGCTTTACATTTAGATCTGTAATCCATTTTGAGTTAATTTTTTATGTGATATGAAGTTTCTGTGCTTTTTTTGAAAAATCTATCCTTGCGATATATATGATTTCAAAATTTTCCTTCTCATATGTGGCTTGTCTCCCCGCCTTAGCATTATTTTTTGCAGTATAGTATTAATTTTGATGCAGTCACATCTGTCAATTTTGTCTTTTATGGTTCATAATTTTGGAGTTGTATCTAAGTGATCTTTGCCACTTAAAAATCCCCATCCTTCAGCTATCTGTCCCCTGTGGGATAATCAAATATGCAAATATGGATGAAATAATCTTAGTATATGGAATATGCTAATATTGTAAAGACAGTGTATTATTTTAGAAATTTAAAAGGAGTCAGGGCAACTGCAAATGACAAATTAGGGACAGAAGGAGTTTTTAAACATTTTGGGGAAGAAAGGAAGAAAAAATCGCCCTGCATGTCTTTCTGTTGTTTGTTTTTTCTTAGAACAGAAGGATAATAATGATGGAGATGGGATGAGGCATAGCATCAGATGCAAATTCATGATGATAGTTGGTTGTTCACATTCTGGGGCAGGTGGTATGTGGACTTGGACTTAAAGACCGGCCATAAAGAACTAGTTTCCAACACCTTATTCTGTGAGTAATTACTGGGGATCATGGGTACTGAAAATAAAGTACTCAAATTTTTTTCTCCTACAAATACCCAATTTGGGATCCATGGGACCATTTGCCTTCCTTTCCTTTACGGGCAGGGGACCACCCTTGGTCAGTATCTTTTCCCCTTCCAATTCTTTGCTATTTTGATTAGGCTAGATCTCCAGCCAGTCCTCGTATTTTCCTTGGTTTCAGTAGCTGCCTTCCTTTTCTATATCGTTGAAACCACCAGATGGGCTGCTTCTGTCCCCTGCGCCTAAACACATTATCCTTAGCCATGGTGAGCTCTCCATGCCTCGAAGGGCCATACAGGAGCTGAAAGCAGAGAGCACACACAGAGAAAGGCAGGACCCGGGGCGTGTGCTTTTGTTAGGGCCTGTGGGTGATGTGTTGGTCAATTCGAAGCATAAGAGAGGGGGTTTTGTAAGTCTTTTAGGGGTCTTATCTAAAGGACACAAAGGGATTACAGGCCTTGGGAGGCAGGGGAAACTGCTGAACACTGGGGATACTGGGAAAGTCGTATCTTGAGCTCACTTTTGTTGTGACGCCGTGGGCTTGCATGAGGGGCTAGCATCAGTGTAAAGCCCCCAAGGCCACTTGGCCAAACAAAATGGATGCTGAGCCAGCAATACCATGGAGTAGCTTAATTTTAAACTCTGGATGTGCTTTTGTCCTAAGTGTTCATTGGACCCCTGATTTTCCTTCTCCTCCCCCATTTCTTCTTTCTTTCTATTTTATCCACGTGTTTTGAATGAGTAGTACTGCTATCTCTACTTCTACTATTCCAGCTTCTTCTCCGATGCACTGTGTCCTGGCTTCGGCCCTCCCCACTCTACTGAGACTCCCCTCCTGAAGGTCCAGTAACTCCTTCATTGCCGTACCTAATGGGCATTTGTCAAAGCTCTTTTACTGAACTTCTTAGTTGCATTTACATTCTTCTTTGAAACTCCATACCATTGGGTACCGTGAAATTTTACTCTCTTGGTTATTTTTCTGATTCTCAGAAATTCTTTATTATCTGCTCAATAAATTTTGCCTTTTTTGTAAAAATGTAAGCGAATCATTGAAATGAATGATAAAGACCATATACACACTGAAGATTTTATTTGTTTCTTGTCAAGATTTTTAGATTGGGTACTGAAATGAATATCTTACATTAGCTTTTGCTTTTTATTTTAGTAGGTCATATGTTCTAATTTTATTCCGTGAACTTTTCCATAACGTTAGCATAACAGAGAAAGTATCCTCCTGGATCTGTTTACCTGTTCTCTTTGCAAGAATCTGGATGGTCATTAAATCTGTGTGCCAAAAAACAGCTGAATTCAGAGTATTCAACTCACAGGACAGAAATATATAGTGTTGTGCCTTAAAAATTATGCAAGCCTTAGAAATCTGTAAATGAGAATTGAATTTGGAGCCTAGAGGTAGAAACTGTGATTAAAGAGACTATGAGAGCTGCTAAGATTTTTTTTTCTGGGCAGGAGTAAAAAATAAAAGCCAAATCTTATTTGCTTTTATTTCCCTACCACATAAAAAGGTAATACAAAGGCTTAGAAATACAAAGTTGCTTTTGGAACTTAAGTAGGTTTTTGTCATATAGTATAGTAATCCTTGTTTAAGTCAGCAGAGTAGTGTGGAAGCACGGAGTAAAGGATAAATTCTTTATACATCTGATTTCCCTTCTGTTTGCTAGAACAGAGAGAAAACATTAAGTACGAACCTATTTTTTTTCTTTCTTGCAACATTATTGTCTCTTTACTAGATAGAATTAACCTCTAGTCAAGCCACTTTGATCATTGAAAAGATGTTAGCAGTCCTTTCATTTATTCAAATATTTCAAATACTTATCTTTTTTTTTTTTTGAGAAACCTATCTAAAATGGGTGGAAAGAGGTCCAGGAAGGATTATGCCGGATAAAGCAATAGTGTTTATATTTATTCTTTATTTTATCATAAGAGATTTTGTTTCCTTTTACTTGCTTACATGAAATATAGTTGGTTTATGCCCCATAAACAGCACCAGCCTTCTACAACGGAGGAGAGAGTGGCAGCGTGCCTGACTAATGGCCGTTTAAAGTCTCTGATGCACAGGGATCAAATTAAATAAGGCCTCTGTGTTGTCAAGATTTAGTATCTACTGATGCACCGACATTTATTCATCTGCTTTTCATTTAGCTTTGAAGCCTTGCAGGTCAGCGGCTTCTGATGGCTCTGGCCGCCTTCCAGGACCAGAGGAGGCCAAGAGCAGGTTATGAGACTGCCACCAGGTGGCAGTCTTTGACGGAGAAACCCCTGCCCTCTGGCAACTCCAGGGGCTCTTTCTCTTTTGGGTTCTTTTTCTCTCTTTTCTTCCTCCCTTTCTCTCTTGCTTTCTCCCCTCCCTCCTTCTCTCTTTCCTATGATATTTTTTGCCTCTTATTCCCATGAAACATTTCATTTGTCTTGAGGAACCCATTTATGATTTACCTAGTGTCACGATGTTCTTTCCATCTCTGGAAGAGTGAAGAGTTTTTCTGCAGGCTATCACAGCAGGACGGACTGTTCCTTTACTCTTCATAAATGTAAAGAAGATACAGAAAAGATGATCAAATTAAAAAAAAGAAAAATCAAACACAAAGCCCCCATCCCAAAGCAAACTACATAAAATAACCAGAGACCAAAGGTGGATATAATCCATACTGTGCTCCCTAGGTAAAAAGTGATTAGCAGAATTGACTGCGTCTGCTTCCCTCACTGGTCAAGAAGCGATTGTTCCCGTGAGCTGGAGCAGACAGCTCAGACTAACACCTGAAAATCTCCTCATGTCCGTTTTGCTTTTAACCTCAGAAGGAGTCTGTTTCTGTCTTGTGGACAGTTTTATCGATGGGGCATGAGGATGAAGGAGGCCTGGTCTGCGCTTCTGGGACTGGATAGTTCCTTCCTGACCAGCAGCAGCGGGGAAAATTGCATTAGTCAGTAAAAATGGTTTTTCTGAACCCGGAAGCTAGGTGCAGGTGGGATGGCGTTGACCAAACAAGTGTATTGTTTTTGCTCAGTCTCATCACTGTAGTTTACATTATAGATGAAGAAGCTAAGTCAGGAAAGCCAGGAACTTGCCAAGACTATGTAACAGTGATCATCAGAGAAAAGAGTCAGACCCAGGTTCATTTCATGCTAGAATCCAAAGGCCGTCTAGGCTACCTGCGGTGTAAGTGTACCAGACTTTTCTCCCTGATTCCTTTTCTTTCTCCCCTGTGATCCCATTCTCCGTACTTTCTGTTTCATATCCTTGTTCTTAAATCCAGTTTCCCATTGTGCAGAGCAGATTCACATTTCTCCATTGACAGCAGTTAGTACTAATCTCAGTGCTGTTTTAATTTTCATGACTTTGATTATGAGTGAGGTGAGCATTTAAAAAAGAAACGTGTATTACTTCTTTTGTGAGTAACCGGTTCATGTACTCTGCCTATATTTTTTTCTACATTGGAAACTCTTTTTTCTTAGTTTCTGTAAAAAAAAAAAATATATATATATATATATATGTATATATATTTGTGTATATATATATATGTATATGTGTGTGTATATATATGTATATATTACATACAGGTAAAGTACCTACCTTTTTGTATCTTGTCAAATATTTAAAAAGAGAATTGTCATTTGTTTTTCCTTATGGCAAATTTTAATCTTTGTAAATATAAACCTGTTCATTTTTTTCTGCTGTGATTCCTACCTTTGTTGTCTGGCTTAGATAAACATTTTCACCTCAAGATTGCAAACTATATTTTTCTGTGATTTCTTCCTTTATTTCTTAAGCCACTTTATTGAGGTGTAATGACACACAGGAAACTGTACATATTTAATGTATAAAACACAATGAGTTTGGAGATAAGTATGCAGATGTGAAATGTTGACCACAGTCTATGCCGCAACATATAAATCCCCTCCAGAAGTTTCCTCATACCCTTTATTTATTATTTTTATTAATTTTTTTGATCATAAGAGCACAATGTAAGATCTACCCTGGTAGCAATTTTTTTTTTTTAGGCTCCACACCCAATAGGGAGCCAGCACAGGGCTTGAACTTAACGATCCCCAAATCAAGACCTGAGCTGAGATGAAGAGTTGGACACTTAACTCACTGAGGCACCCAGGCACCCTACAGCAATTAAATTGTTAACTTCAGGCCCTATGCTGTGCTGTAGATTTCTATAGTCTTCTATAACTGAAACTTTGTATACTTTGTGAGGGATTTTTTTTTTTTGTCTTCATTATTATTTAAATCCTTTAATCATCATCATTATTTTTCCGTATGGCATAAAGAAGAAATCCAACTTCATTCCATTTGGAGAATACACGTATTTTGAAACAATAAAAATAAATGCATCAAGTACCAGGCACACAGTAAAACTGACTCTATAAAGTCGGTACTATTTTTATTTCAAGTGTTCAGTGCAAAGAACTGAAGCACAAAGGTTACATGATTCACCCAAGTCAAAGCAGTAACGTCTGGCTTCAGGATCATGAAAGTCAGTTGTCTTTCAGCAGGTAGTCTGATCTGAGAGACTGGCCCAAGAATTAGAAGTTTATTCTGAGGATTTAAGTAGGATTACATTTTCTTCAGAATTATGTTTTTATCTTTATTTCCCCTTTTTTTTTTTTTTTTTTTTTTTTTTTTTTATTTATTTATTTGAGAGAAGACAGTGAGAGAGAGCATGAGAGGCGAGAAGGTCAGAGGGAGAAGCAGACTCCCCATGGAGCTGGGAGCCCGATGTGGGACTCGATCCCGGGACTCCGGGACCGTGACCTGAGCAGAAGGCAGTTGCCCAACCAACTGAGCCACCCAGGCGCCCTTTATTTCCCCTTTTAAATATTTTAAAAATAATAGGACGTAACCATGTCCTTTCAGACTGAATTATGAAACGGTGAGAGTATTGAAGGCTAACTACAGAAGAGTCTCACGTGAAGACTATAATTAGATACAAATAGAAATTTACTAATGTAAACCCATAGGCGTCCTCCAGACTCAGTACATCTGGAAATGCTTTCCCATTTGCATAAAGCATCTAGCTGTGCTATCTTTTGAAACTCGGCCTGTCTGTTTTTAGCTGCCTTCCCTCCAAGGATGAGGGGCGTGTACTGACCCGCTGATTCTCTCGCTCCCGCTCCTCCTCCTGACGAACGACCTAGATTCCCTCATGTTTGGGATGCAGTGTGTTGCTTTGGAGCCTGCCCGAGCTCACTTGCCTAAACTAATCTCACACGTTTCAGGCTCATTAACTCTATATTCTAAGAAGTTAAGTTCATTTGAGTTACATTTGTTAATTTACTCTGCGAGGGAATTAGTCACACCGTGTGTGCGGCTCTGCCCTGGTGGTCTGAGAGAATGATCGGATTGCTTAGTATCTGAAAGTCATGTCACCAAGTGGAAAGATCCAACTTCATCAGTTTCACCCATAACACCAGATTTCATCATTCGGAAATTCGACTTCAGAAACAACTTTTGAGTAAAGTAAAACCATCGAAGCAGTGGAGAAAACCAGGGCTCGCTGGGGGCCTGGTGTTAAGTTTGGATATTACATCATATAAACTATGAAGTCATTGTTCTGAGCAAAAGCCATAGTCGAGTCTGTGTATCTTGTCATCTGGACAGAAAGATCTTTGCTAACTGTGCTAGTGTTTTAAGAATCATATTTAACAAAAAAGAACCTAAGCCCATGGAAACTAAAAGAACATTTCACAAACACTTTAAAAGCTCCTGTCTTTGTTGGAGTGAGTTCTGAAAGGGGTCTGGTTTTTGTTTGAAGACCAATACCTAATTTCTATTTAAAAATTTGGGGTCATATTGAAGTTGAGTTCTGGTGCAGTAGATAATGTCACACAGTCTGAGATCATACATACTCTGTTTTGAGCTACAGAATCTAATAATTGTTTCTTAACATCTTTCTCTATGCTTACATCTCGGTCTCTTTTTTTAAAAAAAGATTTTATTTATTTATTTGACAGAGATCACAAGTAGGCAGAGCAGCAGGCAGAGAGGGGGGGGAAGTAGGCTCCCTGCTGAGCAGAGAGCCCAATGTGGGGCTCGATCCCAGGACCCTGGGATCATGACCTGAGCTGAAGGCAGAGGCTTAACCCGCTGAGCCACCCAGGTGCCCCACATCTTGGTCTCTTTGTCTCTTTGGATCTCTGTCTCTGTCTCTGTCTGTCACACACACACACACACACACACACACACACACACACACCCTCAGAGCAGGAACTACAGAGGGAGATGACTGGGAGCCATTTCTGAGGCACCCATCTTGGGTGCTCTGCAGAAGGGAAAATCAAACCTCTGTTAGTCTTCAGCAATGTTCCTATCTGAATATTAAGTAGTCTCTCTGAGGAAGAGAAAGAAGTGTAGTAGATAAAGACATTCAACTTAAACTCTGAACCTTGACCATTTATTTGTAGCTAAGTACTGGGAATTTTCTTTGAGGACTTTAAATGCCTGGAAGCATCAAAGGGTCAATGCCTCTGTCTGCAACTATGGCAAATGGAACAGTATAAACTCAGAGATTCATAGAATCCAGGAAAGTTGCAGATTCAGGAAGGGGAGAAAAAAAAGCAGGATCTAGACCAGATCATGACAGAGATATTTTCATTATCTGGCTCAACTAAGAATTTCCCCCATTTTTTAAGTGAGAAGGGAGGTAGAAGCTAACACCAACAACGTTCTGCTTATTAGATGTAGTTCATTGTGTGTGGCATTGTGCTTAGGTCAACTGGGTAAATTGTCAAGTTTAGTCCATTGAATGGGATCATTTAACACTTTATATTTTCTTTTGTTGCAATCAGAGTCTTAGTAGAATTGCTTCTTTATATATTGTTGGAAAGAAATGACAGAAGTTAGAGGAATCTGCTGATAATTCTAGTTAAGTTTCTAGTGGGCAGCACAGGTCAGTGACAGTGGAGGACAGCCAATTCAGACCTATTGGTTGGATTGATTTAGAAGGAGAAAGAGTTGTATGACAGTAGAGGCAGTGAAGAGATGTTAGATCTCATACCTCGTCAGATCATCAGAGCTAAGAAATTTGAGGTTAGGGCAATAAAAGACTTGTCCAAGGCCACCAAGGGAACATAGCAGGGCCAGGATTGGGATGGAGATCCCCTGGCCCTGTTCCCTGGTTCTTCACCTTCTGCTTCCTGATTTCACCAAATATGTGTGTTCTGGCAAGGGAGAAAGTATCTCTTAATCTGTTTCCAGAATAAAATGTTCTTTGCCATTTGCAACACTCCAGAGAATAGAAACATAACAAAATCATTGTTTTGCGTTAATACTTCCATTTTCAGCCATCTCAGCAATCAATCAGAACTTTTATCTCCTTGCCTGAAACGACAAGGACATTTAATTCACAACAATTTCCTTTTTCCTTTCTCTCAGCGACTCTATTAAATAAAACATGATGGATCACAGTCTGCATTTGCATGCCGGCTAGAACACAGTCAGGGCTCTGCTAGAGCAGAGAGGATCCTGCCCTTGCCTGAACATGATGGGGGCGAAATGGAAGTCAGTGCTGGGAAATGCTCAAATTCTGCACATATGAACATTTTTCACTTAAGGAAAGGGGCCCAATTAACAGCTAGAATGAATACTGGAAGCAATGCTGAAAATTAATAAATAAATTCCAATCAATATAGGTTAGAGTCCTGCCTAATTAAGGCTAGCTTTTAATGACACTTGAATTTTAGAGAGCTGAACTAGGGCATAATCTGGCCAAGTATTCATGTTTCTGTACTGGACCTTTCAGTTAATTCCCTCCTTCCTGTGATAGAACAGAGAGTTTTTTGTTTTTTGTTTTTGAATCTGGGCATTTATAGAAACTGTTCATATTTCCTCTTCTTCTGACGACCCAGGGATTCTTGTCTTGGATGTATTTTAGAACAACCCAGTGTACATTGCAATCTTGCATATGAAGCTATTGATTGTATTGACAGGACCGTAAGGGCATTGTCCCATTCAACCACCTGGTTTATGCAGACAGGATCACATTTCTACTTCTGTATTCTCTCCGGGAAGTTTGTGGTTTCCTTACAATCAAAGTTAAATAGCGAGGTTTTGACTTGAGTGCAGATCTCTTGCCTCCTGGTGACAATGGTGTTTTCATACGTTCTTTCATTCAAGAGATCCTATTTTGATCAGTGAATGTCAAGATAAACAAGGTGCCTATCTTCCCACAAGAAATTTACAGATTGGTGAGGGAGTATGGATAACTAGTAACAATAACACAGTGTGGTAGGTACCATTTATGGAATAGGATGAGATTCTGTGGGAGCACATTGGAGAGATTTGCAGTGTAATGTAAGGGCTAGGGAAGGTGTTCCAGAGAAGGTAAAATCTAAATTGCAATTTGAAGAATGGAAAAGAGTTAATTTAGTGAAAGGGTGGGGGGACCAGGCAGAAGGAATAATCCGAGGTGAGAAAACACAGCTCATTCATGGGAAAATGTGCCACTCATGCACAGGAAACCTCCTGTCAATATTGACAATGATGAGAGAAGAAGCTGGAAAGAGAAATTATTTAGGCTTCATAAGCCACATTGGAGATGTTGAACTTGCTGTTTATTGCAGTGGAAACCATTGAGTGATTATCAAAGCAAGATGACAAAAGTACATTTAAGCAACAGAGCGATTCCATAGGAGGTGAGGTTATGGATGATGGATTGGAGAAAATCAAGCAGACACCACCGCTACCACAGCCTGGGAACTCTGTCTACAGACTCTTTAGTCGCAGTTGCTTGGGAAGGAACCTTATTTAGGAAATGAGCAAATGCTGGAATTTCTACTGACTTGGTAACCAAATTTCATAGTCTTTCCAAGTTCCTGAAGTAGGATTCTGTAGGGCGACATTCCCCAGCATGGCAAGGTTGTAGCAGTTGGCGTGACTCCCTTATTAAATCCAAACTTGTAGATATTTCCCTTTTTACATCAGGGAATCTGCAGCTCTTCCTAAGTCTTAAATGCCCCCAACATGCTGGCTGGTGATTATAGTCATGGTAGCAGCAGTGACAGCTCTAGCAACAACCTTCCTTATCCAGAATTCCCTGGGAGGATGCTGTCTCTCAGGGTTTTGGTTTATAAGCTCTTAGAGAATCGGAGAATCATCTAGTAGCACAATATTCCCCCCCCCCTTTTTTTGCTTTTGTTCCCCCCCCCCTTTTTTTTTTAACATTTCTTATTATTTGTCTCTTACTCATAGTCCTTGATTTTAATTCTCTGTCTGCTTAGGGGGTGAAGCTGTATGTGACCCTATAAAGGCCTATTCAGCCAGAATGGCCCCACCCCGGTTGGACAGCCATTTTGTTGTTTATGCAGTAAAACTTAAATTGACCCTGCACCCCCAGGGGAACTTACTTAAAAGCAAGTCTGGGAAACCAGTCCCAGGTAACAAAGCCCAAATACAAAGGTGGGTCAGGTCAGATGGAGACATCCAATCAGTAAAGTGCGCATACTGTCTCCCTAGCTACCAAGGAGTATGGGCCCTGCCCTTTGGGTGCCCTTTGGGCGCCAGTTCTGACCAAGGTGGTAGGCTAGTTCAAATAGTTACTATGGGGTGAATTGTAATTCAGCTGGTCACTTATGTGTGACTTAGGAGGACTGTGAAGCTTTCTCTGTGTTACAGTCTCATTGGTCACCTGTGTGTGGCCAGGCCCAACCACATGGCCTTTGCCCTTAAAAGCTAGTCTGTAAGGCAGGGAGAGGTCGCCTCTTTATAAGAGATGGCCCTGACCAGTCGGTTTGATTCTCGATGCTTGGCGCGAAATAAAGCTTTGCTTGACCTTCGCTTTGTATCAGTCTTGCTCCTTTAATCACGGACCCATTATTGGGGGACCCTACAACCCCAGGGCTGGGGCCCTACAGGGACTTTGCAAAGGTGCATGAGTCTGTACCATGGGATCTACCCATCCACCCTTAGGACTCATTATGCTGTCGAAGTCTACATATATGAGAAGAGTCCCTATTTATTTCTATGAGTAACAAAAGGAAAATAAGAAACTGTCATTTTTCCTGGTTCACTAGCTCCTTGTTGCCCACGACAGGCCCACTATCTTGCCACATCTAGTCAGGCCTTACATTTATAGAAACCAACAGAGCTCTCAGGAGTAATCTTCACACAAATTACATCAGGGAGCTTTTTGCTTGGCCCCATTCACTCTTCAATCCTAGTGTGACTTTGAATTTAGAGGCCAAGACAGGTCACTTCTAAAGTCAAGAGTGGTTTATACACATTCCAGCAGAAGCTTAGGGAGTATCCCGTCAAGGAAGAAGCGGATAGGAATGGCTGAGGAAGGTTTCTGGAGCTGCTGTGACTGGGTCCTCTTCTTTCATTTTAGATGATTTTTTTTTTCATTTCATTTTATTTTATTTCTTTTCAGTGTTCCAGCATTCATTGTTTATGCACCACACCCAGTGCTCCATGCAATACGTGCCCTCCGTAACACCCACCACCAGACTCACCCAACTCCCCGGCCCCCCTCCTCTCCAAAACCCTCAGTTTGTTTCTCAGAATCTTAAATATTGAACAGAAAGTATAAATTCCTGTCTTCCTACATAGATGTCCATGCCAAACCTGGAGTTTATTAGGTCTCATAAACTCTTATCTCCCTCCCCCATGTCGCTTGCTATGGTATTTGTCTCACAAAAATATCCATCTGGCATTTATTGGAGTAGATAACAAACAGACCCAGGGCATTCCCTATTGTCTCCAAGGAAGCCTTGGAGGCAAAGCCTTTATTCTCACTTAAGATAGGATTCTAGGATCTCATTCCTATTTTTCCAGAAGCTATAATATTTGTTCAATTAACATTTCCTGAATTGAATGAAACCTTCAAAGAAGCAAATGGGTCAGAATCTCCCCATGCAGTCTGCACCTTGCAAACAACAACCTCAAGCTACTGGTGCAGTGTTTTCCAGGTGGGTGGAGTGGGGACCTATCCAGAAATGGCACGAGGCTGACAGGGGCCTGTCAAGGTGAAGGTGATAGATGGATTTGCGCAAGGGAGGTGGTTATTTTAATAAGGGTTATCTGAGTGAGCTCAGAATAACCAGCTGCCTGTCTCCACAGGGAGCACTATTTGACATAAATGAAGACAAGGACAGTGATCAAGTCTGAAAGAGAGTTAATTGAAAAGGAGTAGCTGGCTCTGATCTCCAGATTGAGCTTCTGAGGAGGATTTGGGGAAGTCAGAGTGAGTCAAATGATTTTACATGCAGGGATTTTCCCTGGGAGACACAACCACCATAACTTTATTGACCTCAAATCAGGAAAAGGTCAACATCACAGAAGCTCAAAGGGTGTTCGTTTCCAAGGGCTGAATCTCTTAATTGCAGTGTTCATTAAAATGGTGTTTGGTTTTTTTTTTTTTCCTTTTAGAACTAGACAAGGTTTTAAAAAATATCAAAAGAAAGGAGAATGAAAGAATAGGGTATTAAGTGTTTGGTGCCTTTTCGTTTTGTAACCAAACGCCATAGCCTTTGGGTTGAAAGATAAAGAAGTTTGGCTGTGCTTTCATTTCTCTATTAATTTTTCTGGGAATCAAGAATAAGCATGGGTCTCAGAAGAGCCAGCATTGGTTTTGTCTTGGTGCTTATGAGCTACATACTGTATGTTGTCTCCGATGTAATATACAGATCTCTGCTCCTATATCATCGCTTCCGACTAGCTGTATAGGACCACCACCCAATCTGTATTAGTGTTGTCATCATTCTCTATCAGTAATTACTCGGATGCAGTATGCTTTATGGTATTTAGTAGTATTACATAGTATTATATTACATCCTGATTTATCTCTTTATCTTTCTAACTTGTTTGACTGTGACCTCCATGAAGGCAGGGGCTTTAATTTACTACTGTATCTTCAGTTCCTCGGCTAGTGCTTGGTTGGCACTGTTAAAATGAATGACTGTATATCCTGGGCAAGAATTTTCATGTCTATTCCTAATAAGTTATAGTCACTTTTTTCCTTGTTGGGAAATATTTTATTGCAAATTTTTAAATTCTTTTGTGATGAAATAGTAACAGAGATAGTAACAGAGATGCAAGTGCCACTGGCAATAGACGACAACAACAACAAAACCCTAGTCAGACTCAGGAAGGAAAAGCACCAGAAATTAATAGCTGGAGAGATAAAGTTTCACATAAATGAATGGCTCAAATATAAAATACACTGCAGAATAAGTTTAGGTGAAGTGAACTAGGTAAGAGCTGTAGCATACATTTCATCATATAGTTGGTGTATATGATTCTGTTAGGGTGATCAATTTTGATGAATGAACTTTTATTAGCCATGCATTTTTTTAATTGAAAATTTTTTGAGATAATTATAGATTCACATTCAGCTCTAAGAATTAATAAAGAAAGATTCTGAGAGCTGGCTAAAGACCACCCTCTTTAGGCAGAGATCCACACTACTAATTTTAAGAAATGCAAAGGGGAGACATCTAATCCAAGATAGCAACACGGGAGGCTCCTGAGCTCACCCCTCCCCCAACTGGCACACTGAATCAGTGGCTATACATGAAACAATTCCTTCTAGCAGAAACCCAGAAAATAACTGAGCAATAAGTACAAATGGGGTAAAAAAACAAAACAAAACAAACAAAACAAAACAAACAAAAAACCCCAAACCAAAAACACCATGCTGAAAAGAATAGGAAAGGCTGAGATATGCATTCACTGTAAACCCCACCCCTAGCACTGTGACATACAATAGGGAAACTATTCACTAAGAGTGAAGAGGTTGGACCCAATATCCCAACTTTTAAGACTTCCACCTAAGAGTGAGTCCCCCAAATACCCAACTCAGAAAGCCAGTGGGGCTTGGTGTCCTTGAGATCGCAAGAGTATAACTAACAAAGAAACAGCTCTTAATGGGCTCAGGAGGACAGGACTCACTGTGGCTATCTCCCTGGGGCTCAGTGTAGAAGAAGCCGACCAAAATGCTCATCTCTGTCTTTCCCTGAAAGAGGCCCATTCCTAATTCCAAACCTGCTGCCTGAGGGTCAGGCTTCTAACTTAGTACCTCCACGAGACTGGTGAGGCCTGGAGAACAATGTCTGAGTCCTCCCTCTGGCTCACTCCAGGTCATTGGTGTCTCCCTGGAAGGGAATTTTTCCAAAGAGATGTCAAATTGCCCTTCAGAAGTTTGGAAATTATTTTATTCTCTTCTCAGCAATGAATATTGGCTGTAATTTTAAAAAATCCTTTTCTTCCAAATGTGAAGGCGGGTTTTTGCTGATGTTTTGGACCCATGGTTCTCAACTCTGGTTGCATGTGGATCTCCTGGTGAGCTTCTGAATGAGGCTGGACTTCCAGCCCTAACTGACTGAATTAGTTACTCTTTGGGTAATTCTCATGTTCAGCTCTGGTTGACAGCCATTGGTTGGGGCTAGGATGGTAGCTGATGCAGGAATAAACTATTAAGAAACTGATTTGGTTCAGGAGCTCATAGCAAAGCATGGCATCAAATCAGAACAGCCACCCACATAGTCAGATCATCTGAAAAGTACTTTTTAATGAGCTTTAATCAAGACTCACTGTATTTCCAGAAGCATTAGTTTAAAGCAATGTTTGTCATCTAGAAAGCTTATGAATTTTGGCATCGCAGCCTGGGTGCAAACTCCAGAGCCCCTGCTCAGGTCACAGTCTAAATGAGCATCTGAGTTATCAGGATAGAGAGGCATGGCTTCTTGGCAAACTATGCATGTAGTGTGCATGTGGATTGAAACTTCTTAATTCGAGATAGTTGTAGATTGCCATGCATTCGTAAGATGTAATATAGAGAGAGCTCGTAAACCCTTCCCCCAAAACTATAGGACAGTATCTTAACCAGGCTATGGACATTGAATACAGTCAAGATACAGAACATTTCCATGATTATCACAAGGTATCCCCCACTTTGCCCCCTTTTAGCCATACATATTTCCCTTCCACAGCAGCTCCTTCCTTAACTTCTGGCAACCACTAAGCTGTTCTCCATTGCTATGATTTTGGCTTGTTGAGACTGTTACATAAATGGAATCACACAGTATGCCATGTTTGGGGGTTCTGCGCCTCCCCAGCTCAACACAGTTCTCTGTGATTCATTCAGTTTGTTGTATTTATCAATAGTTGCTTCTTCTTTTTTTTTTTTTTTTTGTATAGTATTCCGTGATCTGGAGAAGCCAGTTTGTTTTACCACTCACCCCTTAAAGGACGTCTGGGTTGTTTCCAGTACTTGCTGGTACAAACAAAGCTGTGGTCAGCATTCGTGTACCTGTTTTGTGGGTGTGAGCATTAGTCTTCCTTTCCCCGGGAGAAGAGTGCTGTTGCTGCTGCATTTGAAAATTTAGATTTTTTTTTTAAAATAAAACATAAACAATGTTTTTTAAATAACTGCCAAACTGTTTTGCAGAGAGGCTTTACAATTTTACGTGCATACTAGCAATGCTGGAGTGATTCAGCTTTCCTACTTCCTCACTTATATTTAATATTGTCACTATTTTTTTCATTTTCACTATTATGGTAGATAGGTAGTGAAAATTCATCATGGTTTTAGTTTCATCTCCCTAATGGCTAATGATAAAGGAACATCTTTTCATGGGCTGATCTGCCATCTGCATGTCTTCTATGTCTGTTTACATCTTTTGTCCGTTTTCTAAATTGGACTGTTTTCCTGTTGAAATTGGAGAGTTCATAATATATTTGTCCTTTGTCAGATAAATTTCCTCCCAGTTTGTCACTTGTCTTTTCATTCTCTTCATAGGGTCTTTCATGGAACCAAAGTTTTTTTAATGTTGGTGAAACCCAATTTATCAAGTTTCCTTTTATGGATTGTATTTTCGGAGTTACGTCTGAGCACTCGTTGCCTAGACCTACCTTCCAAAGATTTTCTCCTTTTTTTTTTTTTCTGAATATTTTATAAGTTTTACAGTTTGCATCTAAGTCTGTGATCCATTTTGAGTTGATTTTTGTATGTTTCTTCTTCTTGTTTTTGCTGACCAATGTTTATTGCTTGAGTACCATTTATTGAAAAATCAGTCTTTAGTCCAATGAGTTGCTGTCATGCCTTTGTCAAAAATCGGTTGGGCATATTTATATGAATCTATTTCTGGGTTCTCTGTTTTGTTTGATTGGTCTGCGTGTTTATTCTTCTGGTAATATCACAGTCTTCATTACTGGAGCTAAATAATAAATCTTGAAATTCTGTAAACAGATTCTTCACACTTTTTCTTTTTCAAAATTGTGTTAATCTTCTAGTTCCTTTGTCTTTATATAAATTTTAGAATAATTTTGTCTATGTCTCTTAGAGATATTGCTGAGATTTTGGTAGAAATTTGGTAGGAATTATAACTATATGTTGATTTGTGGAGAGTGGACATCTTTGCTATGCTTAGTCTTCCAATCCATGAATACAGTCTGTTTGTCTGTCTGTCTGTCTGTCTATCTAAGATTTTTATTTTAAAGTAATATCTACACCTAATATGGGGCTTGAACCCACAACTCCAAGATCAAGAATTGCATGCTTCACAGACTGAGTCAGCTGGTTGCCTCTCTCTTCATTTATTTAGATCTTTCTTTCATTAGTGTTATATAATTTTTAACATCTATATCATGTGTTTGTGAGATTTACATATAGGTATTTCATTTTTTGAGCAATTGGTGATGATATTGAACTTTTAATTTTGGTGTTTACATACTCACTGCTGGTAAATAGACATATACCTGATTTTTGTGTTTTTCTTATATTTTGTAACCTTGCTGAACTCATTTACTTGTCTGTGCTTTTTTTTTTTTTTTCCTCATGGATTCCTTTACATGTCCTATGTAGATAATCCTGTCATCTGTAAACACTTTTATTTATTTATTTCTGATCTGCATGCCTTTTACTTCTTTTTCTTGCCTTGGTGCACTGGTTAGAACTTCCAGCACAATGTTAAAAGTGGTAAGAGCAGACATCCTTGATGCGTTCTCAATCTTAGGAGGAAAACATTCTGTCATTCACTGTGAAGTATAACGTTAGCTGCAAGTTTTCTTGAAGATGCTCTTTTTCAAGTTGAGGAGCTACCCCGCTGTTCCTACTTTCCTGAAAGTTTTTTCTTTCTTTTTAAACATCATTAATGGGTATTGAATTTTATTACTTCTTTTCTCCATCACTGATATAAGTGTTTTTTTTTTTTCTTCTGTAGTCTGTTAATATGGTAGGTTACTGTGATTGAGTGTCAGATGTTGAAATTCATGGTTAAGGATGATGGTGGAGGCAGTTGCCTCATTAGTTGGCGGGAAGGGTGAAAGTCCCAGCTGCCTGCTTGGCCTTCTGTAACACTCCCCTGGTGGGGTGTTGTGGTCCCTCGATACAGCTCCCAAGGGTGGAATTATGAACTCTCCACCTAGTCTTTGCTTCTGTGACTGGGGGTGGGCCATCAATTTTCTTCCCCCTGGTATTTGGCTGTGATGGAGTGGTTATTATCTGAAAGTCTTAGTCTTGCTCCTGACCTGTTACTTCGGCTGAGAGACCAGGCTTACTTATTTTTTTAATTAACAAAAATTTCACTATACTTGGGGATGTTTCTGGTTTGCCAGCTTCTTCAGTTTGGGATATTGAAGGCAAAAAGAAAACCCAGGGAGCTCACCACTATGTTCTCCCTCAAATTCTGTTGTGCCTAATTGGTCTTTCTTCTCTTTACCTTTTGGAGTCTTCTTGAGTTTGTTGTATATATGATATCCAGAGTTTTTCATTGTACATGGCAGGAGAACTGCTTCTTCTCAGAAGCAGAAGCATGTATTTTTAGATGTTGCTGTATTATATACATTAGATGGAACTAGTCAGGATAAGACATTTATTTACATACTGTAACTCTCCTTCTTCATTGTTCTGGATGATTGAAGTATTAGATGCCTGCGTTAGCAAATGGAATCTTGAGTAAATGTTTTTCATTACTGAAAATGTTGAGTGTTTTGTTTCACATATTTCAAATAAAACAAGTATCTGTCTCTGTAATTATCTCTTGTTACCTGTATTTTTTTTACTTGTCAGTGAGACTCCAAGGCTGGTCTCTTTGTGGAAGGAATGAAGGTTTAGGGGAGGCATAGCTCTCTTTGTGGGAATTATCCTTGAGGGAATTAGACCTTAAAGATGGTCTCTTGGTGGAACACTTAAGGAAGCTTTAGGGAAGGGAGAGGGAGACATTGTGTAGAGTTTATATGTTGAGTGCTTTATACTGATTATCTCATCTAATCATATAGCAGTATTTATTTTCAGCTGGAACTGTGGCTTAGAGGGGTGAAGTAGATGTGTAGGATTGATATTTTAAGCCTGTGTCTCTTTCCTGATAACTTTAGCTATTCCCCTAACTTGCCTTCACCAGGTTGTGAGATCATCACACATTATATGGATGTTTTGCTCTGAGTTTATGTCCTGTCTATTTTTGAAGGATACACTGTAGATAAGACAGTGTGGTAGAGATAAGATGTATGATTAGATCTGCCTGCTAACTTCCGCAACTGTCATATGCACTTTATAAAATGACATCCAACAAATGGAATATGACAGCTCTCTTTTCTAATATTTCAGCCTAGGCATTTGGATGAATGAAAACACTCTGGAAGATGAGTATGGGTTAAGGATTTTTTGGGAGAAAGAAAAAAATTACCAAAGGATGACAGTGAAAGAACATAGGATAGAGAACTTTATGTCTCATTAATGCATCACTAGCAGTTCAGCAAAAGAAACATTTTATTTTTTTAATTTTTATTTTAAAATATTTCTTATTTATTTATTTGACACAGAGAGAGAGAGAGAGAGAGAGAGATCACAAGTAGGCAGAACAGAAGGCGGGGGTGGGGGGGGGGAAGCAGGCTCCCCGCCAAACAGAGAGCCCGATGCGGGGCTCAGTTCCAGGACCCTGGGATCATGACCTGAGCTGAAGGCAGAGGCTTAACCCACTGAGCCACCCAGGCGCCCCAGGAAACATTTTAAGCATTAAAAATGAGAGAGTAAATTTTGACACAAATATCATCCAAAGGTACATGTGGCAAATAATGTGAATGGATTAATTTGGTCATATAATTTTGGTTGAAGATAGAAGGAAGTATCACTATAAAGTACAAAAATTATATGATGTGGAACTGAGAAACTGTAATATAGGCTAAAAGACTGTAGTTTCATGAATTAATGTTAATTTTCTGAGATATGACATTGATGTGGATACATAGGAAAATGTCCTTATGTAGATGAAATCTGCTGAAGTATTTCAAAGTCAAATGTCCTAGTGTCTGCCACTTACTTTCAAATTGTTCAGCAAAAACAAGCAGACAAACAAACAAAACCAATCCGAAACCCACTTGGAATGGTTTATTCCCAGGTCCACTCGTCCCTGTCACTACCTTCTCCATCAGGTGTAGTACTTAGGGCCAAAAATACTCTTCGAGATCCACAACAATATTTTAAGTTCTTTTCAAATTAAAAGACAAGAAATGGATTTCGAGGTCAAAGAAATGCTTTGATATATAATGTTAATAATCTATCTTTATGTGAACATAGCCATAAAATGTAATCTTAATCTGTTTTTATGGAGGAAGAGGCACACAAAAGTGCCTAGGACCCATAAAAGCCATGAAGTGATCTACTTGCCACCAGCAGAATTTAAGCTCTGTAAGGGCAGAGATTAGTGGTCTTCTTCCCTCCTGTATTGAAGACACGGTCAACACAGTGCCTGGTCTAGGGCATAGTCTTAGTTAATACCTGTCGGTTGAGTGAAAGAAACACTCTGACTCGAGTTTTGTGAACTGTTTGAAATACTCTTCTATAAGCCAAATATGCAATATTTTTAGATTACCAAAACATTTTGGATTGTTAACATCTCTCTCCCTCTTCTTGGGTATGGAGAATTGAGAAATGACTGCATCGGAAGGAAAGAGTCCCTGTTACACAATCATTTGCTGACCACCTGCTGTATGGTGGGCAGAGATCTGCGTTCCAGGCACTGTTTTTACCCACTCTGAACCCAATGTGTCTGCTTCTGGAAGGAAAAGACAAGAGAATTTGATCAATATTGGTCTGTGGGTAATTTGCATACAACAGCAACAACATAGTAATAGCCTTTGTCGGCATTTATGTGCCATGCGATGGCATACATTTTAAGCACAAAAAAGTGCTTAAAAGCACTTTTGGGGAATGATCTCTCTCAAATCTGATGAAAGGTCTCGTATACAAACTAACAATACCTCATTTTATAGGTGACCAAGAGCTCTAGCGACTCCCCGAGTAGCACACAGGGAGAAGGTGGCAGGGCCAGAGCTTGAACCCAAGTCAGTGGATTTGGAAGCACGGACTCTTACCTGCCGTCCTCTAATCTGCCTCCCATTTGTGCCTTGTGTGAGCTGCCTGTGAAAACTTGGGGGATTATTTTTGGCTTTTTAAATATTTTGCCCTTGTGTGCAGATCTAATTCTGGATTAAGTGCTTCACCCATAGCCATTATCCGTGGTAATGTCTGGAACTGAGGTATCTGAAAGCATGATCGTGATTCTAAGAACAAGAAGTGCATGTGGGAAAGAAAGCTGTACAGGCTCTTTTACCACAGCCCAGTGCCCTGGAGTCACTGTGCTACTGGGCAAACTATGATGCAGCGCAGGTTACACTGTGGTACCCCCTCCCCTCCACCGCCGCCGAAGGGTGAGCATTGCTGCAAAGTCTCTCATGGACCCATTGGCCGAGCAGTAGCTGGCAGTGGGAGGACTGACTCAGAGGAGGAGAAGGGAGGTGGTGGAGCAGGAGGAGGAGGGGTTGGAGAAGGAAGAGGAGGCGGAGAAGGAGGAAAGGAAGGAGGGAAACTACTGCATTAATGCAGACTGTAGATATTGAGGTCTGTACCAGGGCTATGGCTCTAGGAATAACTCCCGGGGAACAAATGTTAGACACTGTATGTGGCAGCATGATATCTCAATGATGCTAGTGTAACAGAAGTTTTCTTCTCAGAGGCAGGATTAATACAAGACACATGGGCATGGATGATAGGAGTTCAGAGGATGTGGGCTCATCCTGTCTATTTATAGTAGTTCTGGTACCCAATGTGGAAGGATGATTTTTCGCATCAATATCCTGAAGTATACAAGACATCAAGTTCCCGCACTTCATTATTTAGAAATTAAAAAATCAGTTATCAATTTTTAGATTCTTGTAGTGATTTATTTTTTAAGCAGCAGAAAATTTTCAATTTAATTGGAAGAAGTGAGGATTCAAGGACTCTCCTTCTTTCATTTTTTTGTTTGAATTCCCTTGCATATGTGTGTGGATCTGGGGGCCAGTCTGTTCCTAGGTTATGGCCCTGTGGGAGTAGATGATGTGGTGATTTGTTCCAAGAAGCAAATGAGTTGATGGATATGAATTTCGAGCCCCCAGTGCTGAGTGTGCCCTTTGTTTTAGAATAGACAGCAGAGCAGTTTGCACATAGGCTCAGACTTCATAGAGGATTTTGTTTTAATATGAATGTTAAGTTTCATTAGATGTGCCTCCAAATCAGTTTTGCTAGAAATTCACCATTATCTGGACTGTATAATTTTTCTTAAGGTTATAGTAGAGATTTTAGTACAAAGTAACTCTAATTGAGGAAACGACACAATCATAGTATGTACGATACCCAGCCACTAGTGAGTTCTGCAGGCTTAAAAATTGATTCTCATTTTTCTGAAGTAGAAGAACCTCAGGACTCAAGTCAGTATGTCTATGGTCCCAAGGGCCCGCTTCTTTTTTTGGCCCTGATATTCATCATTTCTACAAACTTGTTTTACAAAATAAGACATAAAGTAGTGTGGAAGATTGGATTCATGTCCCCATTTCTTCACTCCCTGCCTGAATTACCATCACTCATCCAGAGCTTTTGTCGTGAGACTTTGCAGAACATATGACCAAGGGGTATGGGAGTCCTTCCCCATCCCATTGGTTTGTGACAGTGTCCAGTTCGCAAAGAGGCTTCGAAGACATTCTGTGGTTCTGCTTCTGTCTCTTACATGCTCTCATTGTTTCTAGAAGAACAGATCCCAGGTAGCTGTTGGTCCAAGGGAAATGGAAGATGAGTGGAGCTGACCTGAACCCTGACCTGTGTCCTGAAGCAGAGCTCCCTGACGCTACTCTCAGGTCTGTAAGAAAGCAAATGAATGTTTGTTTTTAAGTCATTACAATTTTGAAATTTTTGTTATACAGCTAATACTGACTTAGTATCAATAGGAATTCCCATGGTTCTTCAGCTGACCTCACTGGGGAAATGCACATGCATAAGTGTGCCAAGTGTTACATCTAATACGTGGGCCTGGACTTGTCAGTTACATCACCACGATCCTCAAATCGAGTCCATTGACCATTTCAAAAAACAGTAACTTGGAAGTGTCTGGACTTTAAACTTGGATCTGAAATACATAACATTTTTTATTATTTTAAGAAACATCAAATAAATATCATAGGAAAAAGAAACTCTGGAGTGATCAGGAGGCCAGGAATCTTCGCACTGTATTCACCTTGGTCTACTGGTGGGCATCTCACATAGTGTGGCACAGACAGCACCTGAGCCAAGAACAGAGGGTCAGGCCAGTTCTAGTCCAGCCTCCTTGTTGAGACATCTCGGCACTTAACGAACCTCTCTGAGTCACAATTTCCTCGTCTCTTAAACAGGAAAAACAGTTACTGCTCCAGCTACCAGAGTTTTGGGTTTGTTTTTGTGTTTTTGGTGATCACAGCAGGTGGAGCACCTTGAAAACTCTAATGTCAGAGGTGCTAATTCTCATACTTATGTACTTTCAAATATTCAGAAGTAAACGTTGAAGGTGTAACAGTGACTATGGATTAACAAGTTCCTGTTTAGGGAGTTAGGCTAATATATAGGATTTCTAGAACTCTAAATTGATAAAGTTACAGAAGTTAGAAAATCTCCATGGTGAGATATGTCCTGTTGGTAGTCTCTTAGGTGTCTCAGGTGGTTTCTGTAAGAGATTCCTTCCTGAATAATCCTTGAGGTAGGTGTTGGGTGCCAGGTAGGCTACTCAAGACTTCTTTTATTGAGGATGAGGGAGAGGAAGTGCTCTGTATAGGAGTGGGTAGCTCTGGGATTATCATCCAAGTCTGCTTAAACTGCCCTCCCGGTTGCCCATAAAATGCACCTTTTTAATTAATTAAAGGAAGTCACCCTTCAAACCATCAGTAGTAAGTGCATTTGGCAGAATAATTCAATTTTACATTTAAAATATTCTTTGACATGAGGAAATACACACTTCCCGGAAAGTCATTAGTTATGCTATCATTGCCTCTTACCAAGATGTACTTGTGGCTGCTCTAGCAATTTTCCAAAGCACATCTTTGCTTCTCCAATTCAGAAAGGCCATCTAATTCATAGCCCTTTATCGTTAGTAAGATCTGCTTCTCTACAGGTTGTCTTCTTTGCCGAGTATTTTCTTTTGACGATGTTGTTCCTTTCTCCTTGTTCACGTTCTTTAGTCTGTCAGTCAGTTTCCCTCTGATTATTCTCCGTGGACCTTCCCACTAGTACCATTTCTTCTCATACTTTTCTCTGTTGAGATCTAAACCAGTTTCTCCCAGTGACAGAGAGAGTCATCAAAATTTATTAAATCCAAATGATCTGATAAGGTTAATTTGTGTGGAGGCTGCCCAAAAAAGTGGAGGCTGCCCCGGGGGCCAGGCCCACATCACAACACTAAGCTGAGATCAACCTGCACTAATTGGAAAGGAAACACCTGTCCAGGAGACCCAACACACACTGACCCCAGTCCTCCCGCTGAGCTTTAGCTAGCTCCCGTCACCCTAGAAATAGGCCCTGATAGCCTTTTAAGGGAAATCCCTGGCCTCCTAGGCAGTCATGCCCTGTTTCTGTGTTGCTGCTTCTAATGCTCAACAAAACTCGCTCTTACCCCAAATCCCACGGGGAGAGGGCTTTGCTGCGGCTGAGGCCCTGAACTCCCACCCAGTCCTTGGATTCTGTTCCCTTGCATAAAGGACATCAGACTTGTTACAAAATTGTTTTACATTGTCATTTGACAGATTCATTCAGCCAGATCTCAACCAAAGGTAGAAAAAGGTTTCTAAACCACATGATTATTATGATGCATAACTTACATATACTATATCAGAAATATCATTAAATTGCATCTGATTTACTGACTTCATCATTACAGCTACATAACTGAATCTTACTCACTCAGTTCTTTTAACCACACTTAATTTCTAAACTGTCATGCCAAAAAAATGTACTTCCAGGTTTCGATTTCTATAAAATGGTTAAAACCTGAGGGGCAGGAAAAGATGTGTAATCAGGATTATTTACAGTGTGAACCTGGTACTTCCACACTCAAAGTTGTATGGATTATTTAACAGTTTCCTCCTCCACTCATCCTCATTCTGAGACCATTGGAGAATTGTCTTCTAGCTCAGTGCTTGTGCTAATTATTGTAAATTTTCTTTCATAGAAAGTGGAAATATTCTTTTGTAGAAAGTAGAAATAATCTAGAAAGTAGAAATAAAAATAATTTGTGTGAGTATCTTACAAAACCAGAAGAAAGGAACAGAAATAGTAAACTTTTAGACTACAGCACTGGAAGGTCTCTTGGAGTATGAGACTGATGCTGTCAGTCCAGTTTCCCCTTCGTGCAAATGAGAAACATGTAAAATTCCAGGGAAATATGTGATGTATTATTATTGATGCTGAGCCATCAAATAACCGTCAGGGACACATGAAGTCATGGGAAGTTGTGTTTATTACTTGGTGCAATAAGGGGACCCCATGGGCGAGTGTGAACATAAGTTAAGAAGGTGTTGGAAATTTGTGGTAGGGTTTGGCTTTTGGTTATATGAGGGACAAAGGGGTCAAGGAGGCAGGAGTTTGCTGTAGGTGGGTACTATCAGGGGGTGGGAGCTATTCTTTATTGGAGGTCAATAGTTTATACCTCGGGTGTAGGGGTACAGAGTGGTGATAACAGCTGTCCTGATTTATACATCTGGCATTTGTGATAGCTGGGAGAGGGGGATGTCTGGACATTTCTGTGGTTTGCATATTGTTCTTATTTTTGTCTAGGATCGGACATGATTACAAAATGATCTTGTGTTTTTCTCACCCTGTCATATTCCCAGGGTGACCTCTGCTGAACTTGGTGCTCTGTGACATTGTTTACATTCGACAGGAGACGACCACAGGCTAGCTGTAACAGGTTAGCTCCCAGCTGACAACTAGCAAGGCTTCCATATTATTTCTCATTAAGACATTCGAAACAGGAAAAATGGGAATGGCAGTGTCCAAGCTTGAACCTAAATCTCTTGACTTCTAGGACAGGGACCTTTTCATTAATGCATGCCAGACTATGAAAATCTGTAATGTGGGAAAAACAGTAAAGTGGAAATAACACAGAGTTTGGAATTTGATAAAATTATGTCCAAATCTGAGCTCTGTCACTTAATTAATGTCCCCTGAATTTCTGCTTCCTCAGTGAGGCAATTGGATCCCTTCAGATGAGTGTTCTTTCCCAATTCTATTTTATTAATTTTGCAAGAGGGTCCAAAAAAGAGAGTTTTTTTCCAGCTTCAGAACAAATGTATAATAGATGCCAACTTAATATGGAAGCTTAAATTTTACTTTAATCTAAAACAGATGTCCTAATCCTATGGTTTTGAAATCTAAGTCAAAACTGATAAATAGCTAATATTATCTGTCCTTGGATTGAAATAAGGTAGTTTCCTAAATGCTATTTAATGTTAGGGAAAAAAAACAAAAACCACTCAGTATGTTTGTCCTCTTGCCCAACTTTAAGGGCAATTATCAAGAAATCATACCTACGAGGGTTAGAAGGATCGTGCTCTTTTTTGGTCTTATATTGTAGAATATGTTATATCCATCCCTTATAATTCTCAAGTAAAAAGTCCCAAACCTCCTACTTGTTACATATTTCACTTCAACTCTCTCCTTGAAAATTGATCACAAGATTTGTTTTTCTACAGGCTGTTCACAAAGATTATTTTGGGTTTCACGAAAGGACACAATTTTAGCAAAAGAACAAGATATCAAAAATACATCTATAGATGAAATAAGGTTAGAAAGCAATACTTCTTTAATTGCTTTCAAATAAAATGTTCATGTTAGTTAAATTTGTGAATAAAACCATACACATCTCCTGGAAGCCTGAGGTTTACCTTTTGATGTGTTTCATCCTAGCAATGAAATAGAGAAAAGGATTTCAGATTTCAAAGGAAAAATGAATTGGATTAATAAGGAAAATAATACTCAAACAAGTAAAATGGGCAAGTGAAATTTCTTAAATTGCAATTGTTACAACACAAATTCTCTTCCTTTTACTTTAAAAGCAAAGGAGTGTTTTGGGGACACAGCAATTGGTTGTAGAGCTTATAGAGCTCTGAGGAAATATTTGCAAGTATTCACTGGAAAGTTGAGGAGGGGGATATACCCCTCCAATTCTCCCAGACGCAGAAATGCTTAATGAGATATACAACAACAGGAAACATGAATATAGAACCAACCTCAGAGGTGAAGAAGAGAAATCCCAAATATCAGATCCCCAGAGGAATTTGAGCTGGAACAATGAGCTAAAACTAAAGTCTGTGGCAGAATGCTGAAGACCCAGGGGAGGAGAATTTGGAACTTCTCTCTGAGGTTGTCTCTTATGAGGAAAAAAAACCACCCCACTGGAGATGTCAGAAAGTACAAGGTTCTTGAGGGAACAAGTCACCCTGGGAAGGCAATGCAGATAACAAATCGGTGTATGAATAGCCCAAGAATTTCCAATAATGAGCAATCTAGAATGGACTAAAAAAAAAAAGTTTTACTAAAGAGTCATCAGAGATGAAAAAAGGATAGGCATCATAAAGTAAGACCAGGACATTAGGAAAAGAGGAAGAGCTTACATAAAAGAACCAAGCAGGAACTGTAGAGATAATAACTAACTAACTAACTAACTAAGACTGTAATTTTAAAAGAAACAGCAATAGCAACAACAATAACTACATATTTGGGAATTTAAAAGCAACATGGGAGGGGCATCTGGGTTAATTAGGCTCAGTCAGTTAAGCTACCAGCTCTTGATTTTGGCCCAGGTCATGATTTCAGAGTCCTGGAATGGAGGTCCGTATTGGGCTCTGTGTTTCGCAGGGAGTCTGCTTGAGCATTCTCTCTCTCCCTCTCCCTCTACCCCCTTCCCCAAATAAATAAATAAATCTTAAAAAAAAAAAAAAAAGTGACCTGCGATTAAAATACAGATGTTACTCTTAGGGATAAGGGAAGGAGGGGTCTAAAAGTAGTTGTAATACACCATAATTACAATTAAGCATATGTTAACAATCACAAACAAGTTCAATAACTATCAGTTGTATGGAAAGACAGATTGTTGTGTAGTTATACAATGGTGTATTTAAATGGTGTAGTTAAAAATGAATGAGATAAATATGTCGTAATATGGATAGAATTTAAAAGCATCATTGAGAATGAAAGCAAGTAGCAATGTAATGCGCATTGTATGTTACCATTCACTTCGATTTGGTAAACCCATAATATAGAACAATATGCTCCTGGATGTATACTAAGTAGTTACAATGTAAGAACATGGTGAGAGAGAAAGATTCTGTTTGAACAGTGTTAGCAGTTGCTTCCAGGGAGAGATGAAGAGATCAACTTGGACTACTTTTCAGTTGGAACTCCAACTGCATCTGCAATGTTCTATTTATTTATTTTAGAAACTGAAGCAAAAATAATACAGTGTTGGGGCACCTGGGTGGCTCAGTCGTTAAACGTACGCCTTCGGCTCAGGTCATGATCTCAGGGGTCCTGGGATCGAGCCCACTTTGGGCTCCTTGCTTCAAGGGAAGCCTGCTTCTCCCTCTCCCACTCCCCCTGCTTGTGTTCCCTTTCTCGCTATGTCTCTTCAAATAAATAAATAAAATCTTAAAAAAAAAAATAGTGCTTATGTTCCTAGCAGATAGGTAAAGATTTTTTTGTTTGTTTGTTTGTTGTTTTTTTTTTTAAGGTACTTCCTATGCTTTTGGTGTGTTTAAAATTTTTCACAATTACAAATACAGAGACAGAATAAAAAAGGTGAAAGAATGGAACAACCTCCAGGTGAACATGGGGCGTATCAAATCCCCAAACAGTCTCTCTGCTTCCCTAAACGTAAGTGATTCTCTCTGCCGCAAGAACCACATTTTTTAAGCTGAGCAGGGTTGCCAAATAGAAATAAAAGTTCTCCAAGCTCATTCATGGAATCTAAGTATGTGAGAAGAGATCAGGTTTTTCAGGCAAGTTTCTTTGTCTATATTTGCCTGATCAGCCCTCACCTGTGTTAGTCTTATTTAGAGGTTTTTTTCCAATGGAGACAGAAGTGCAAATGAGTGGAAAAATTGATGTGATAATATCTGAGAGGTAGGCTGTTCCTTTGAAGTTCCTCATTCGGTTCTCTTAGTGAAGATGTCTTTCTCTTGACTTCTCATTTTATAGTACAAAGTGGTCAGCGCCAACCGGTAACAGCTAAGGAGCAGTTGCGTAGAGCTCTATGGATCATCATAGAATGAAGCTGTTTGAAGGGTCTATTGTTATTCAGTATCAGTGGGGGGAAAAACGTCAAAATTTAGTGACCAAAGAGGAATAGTATGACACAAAGAAAGCATGTTCCTGTAGTAAGAGAAAATAGAGAATTTGTAATTAAATCATTTTAGTCACTTAATAATTGAAGAGACAAGTTGAACATATCCTGTACTTTTGATGTTAAGTAGGGTTTAACATATTAATTGCCCCAATCTGATGTGAAATAATGCAAATTTAATCCTGCAACTGCTCTTTCCTGTTTACTTTAACTGATGAGTCTTTCATGGTTCTCCAGCATGAGATTTTTCTTTTTGAAATATTTATGGTTGTGTCAAATATGTGTAGATTCCTTCAAAACTATTTCATTTTTAAAAGCAATTAAAAATGAGAGGAAGCCCCATTAAAATTCAGCAATGAAACTTGTCATTAAATGGAAGTGATCTGTGAGCTGAATACCAAAGGATTTGGCAGTTCTAGGTTGCTGACTCTTAGCCTAGGCTAAAGTTGAGTAACAAGGCTTTAGTGGCTGAAAGAGGACTTAAGCTGGAATTCTAAAACACCACCAGGAAATTAGTTTGCATATATGAGAAATGGAATGCGGGTTTTCTTGACATCTTTTGAAATTCAGGTTGATTGAGCCAATGAATGTGAAAAAAGGAAAAAGTTCTTGGGCCTTAGAATGGAGAATAATAGAGTATATATGACAGACGGATTATCTGGGCAACTTCCCACAGGATGATGTTTCCATTTCATTCAGGGATGGGTATTGCAGAGTGAAGCTATTCCAGGCAGAGTAAGTGGAAGAGATCATACCTTTTCTGGAATTAGGATGGGGTAGCCAGAATTGACATACTAAATCCTCTTTAATGTTCTTGTCCAACTCCTAAAACAATGACTTACAGGACTATTCTTAACAGGCAGAATTTAATTACACATTGGACTTTATCTGATCTACATATAAAAATCTCTTTTCCTCTCTTAAATTTCTCTCACAACATCCATCCTTCTAAAAAATGAGGTTTGGATGACCCTGAGGTACTATATGTGACTTCTTTATGGTGGTCTGCTAGGTTCCCTGTTACAACTTTAAGTCATTTATATGCTGGAGAAAGAATCTGTGGCCCTAATTATTGTGGGAACTGGGTAGAGGGTTAGGGTTTGGATGTAAAAACGCTAATTTAAAAAAAAAATAAAAATGCTAATATATAAACCAGCTCTAAAGAGAAGACATGAGGGGATGATATCTCATTTTGGAATCCCAACTATATCAAAATCACTATGTGACTGAGGAGAAATTGTCCAGAAGATACAATTTTGTATGTAAGCTTTTTATATTTAGCTATGAATTGTGCCCCAAATTCCTCTGGTTTCATTGTTGGTGAAATGGGCTGAATGTCAGGCTGAGCTCTAAGGCTTGCTTATTGCTCCATATTACTCTCCTTGGATTTACTCTGACGTTAGCATTTAAAGAAGTGGTGCCTTCAGAACATAAAGCACCATCAGGTGCTGCTAGAGCATAAGGAAAAACCAGCACCACCTAGAGGGAGAATGTCTCTTCTTTTAAAAAGTTCCAGACTTGAATGTGGAAGGGTTAGTGTAAGTGACTAATATATGAAGACTCTCATTCTTACGTCAGAGGGAAAAGATGAGGAAAACCCAACATTATTCCTCATTTCACACATATTTATAGAGGTGATATAATGTGTAAGACAGTTTTTAGGCACTGTGGTCCATACAAGTGTAAGGGTCTCTACCATTGAGAAATTACCATGTTGTAAAGACTAGAGAATATCAAGATTTTTAGGAGGTCAGTATTTAATAAGCTTCAAGATTTTTAGGAGGTCAGTATTTTATAAGCTTTTCCCAAACCAAGGTTTGAACCAGTCAGGAGAGAAAAAGTTGGCACGATGGTAAGATCAAAATTGATCTACCGTGGTGCCATACCAGTGTTGGTGTGGTAGAACTGATGAAAAAATGTGGCTTAGGTGTGAGGCAACAATGGTGTCCTCCAAGGTACAACCTCCCCATGCTCTGCAAAGAGGGTAGCCCCTGAAAATCTTCAGTTAGAAGAGCAGATCTCAGGCTGTGCTTTCTGTAGAGCTGATTCTCAGGAAGGAAACTGGTATCTGCCGATTGGATGGGGGCCCCAAAATGTGGGGTGATGATCGGGTGGAAGACAGGTGCTGGTCGTGAAAGGATTCACCCAAAGTGAAACAAAGGAGCTAGAAATTTACTGAGGGAGCAAGGGAGCTGTAGAAGGAAGAGCAAAGGAGGGGCTGTGTGTGATGAGGCAGTGGGTGGGGTTGTTTTTAAAGAGGGGTGGTGAGGGGCACCTGGGTGGTAAAGTCTGGCTCTTGGTTTTGGCTCAGGTCATGATCTCATGGTCATGAGACTGAGCCCTGCCTCAGGCTCATACTCAGCGTGGAGTCTGCTTGATACCTTTCCCTCTGCCCCTTCTGCTCATGCTCTGTCTCTGTCTCTCTCTAAAATAAATAAATAAATCTAAACAACAACAAAAACAAAAACAAAAACAAAAACTCCCCAAAATTGAAGAGATAGGGTGAGGAGGTATGGGAACATATGGAATTCTCCATTTTTCTGTAACTGTGCCTAGTTGAAAGTAGCCCATTGGTCATTTAGGGCCTATGGATATTTTAAGGTGGGTTGCCTGATGGACGTACATGTATTCAGCCAGAAGATCACCGTGGGCCCTTTCTGCATTCCATTGCTCAAGCTTTTGTTTGTCTAAAAGAGGCCTCTACAGAAACTGTATATCCGTTTAATTATTCTAAATTTACCAACCAGATTAATTCTCTTAGCATAGAATATGTTATCAGGAAATCTTTCTAACATGATCTTCTGGATTTTATCTTTAGGGTCTCCTAGGCAAGAGATAGGAAATCAATGAACTGTGGGTCTGCCTCCCAATTTTATTGTTTAACATCCTTTTGCCTTTGTTTTTCTGGTTTATGTGATCCTACCAGGTTGTGCTCTCCCATCAGATCAATATCTAATCCAGGCCTTGATGCTACACATTATTACCCTTCATGGCTTCCATTTAATATTGAAGATATTTCATCTTTAGTATCCTAATCCCATAAACTTTTTGGTCATGATCTCAATTTTGTCACTCTACTTTCAGGAGCAATCTTTTATTGCAATCCTGACTCAGGAATACTTTGAGTATTTTACCCTGCTCTTCGCATGGATTCACCTTCTGTGACTTTCATGGGATGCTTCTAAATAGTTTTCTGGATCCTGGCTATCTCTGGAGGAGTCCTTTCAGTGTTCTCTGATATCTTTCCTCTCTCTTCCGTTGCTAGATTTCCATGCTAAGCATCCTTTCTGATGTAGTAAGAATTGAAGCAATTAAACAGTCCCCTCTTTAAACATGGCTTCTGAAACTTGTCTGCATGTTGGCATGACCTATTAGGTTTAAAAACACTGATACCAGATTCCACCCCCAGAGATCATGATTGATTTGGTCTGAGGTGCAAGCCCCCAGTAATTCCAGGGTCAGTATGTTTTAAAACCACTGAACTAAAACATGTCCCCTTTTTCTGATATTTTAAGAGCAGTTAGGGTTGCCTGGGTGGCTTAGTCAGTTAGGTGTCTGCATTCGGCTCAGGTCATGATCTCAGGGTCCTGGGGTTGAGCCCCCAGTCGGGCTCTCTACTCAGCGGGGAGTGTGTTTGTCCCTCTCCCACTGCCCCTCCCCCTGCATATGCACGTGAGCACTCTCTCTCTCTCCCAATAAATAAATAAATAAAAATAAAATCTTCAAAAAAAAAAAAAGAGCAGTTAGACTCTTGGATTGTATGCCCATGTATTCTAATATCTAAGTTTTGCTTTCTTCCATGTCTGTTTAGTTACTATTTCAGCCATCCTCTTAAGGAATTCTTTCTCTTGCTTCTGCTTAACCAGAACACCTTTATTGGATTTTCAGTCTTCAGTTGTTCCTATTAAATAGGAAGTCTGAAGCACTCCAAGAAGTTGCTATATTTTCTTTATAATAAGGATTCTGTATCTTTTTAGTTAGTATGTAACAAAATCGACTCCTCTTCTCTGGATGAAACTCAGTTTGGTTCTAAAATCCAAATCTAGTTTCATACCTTATGGGGAGGTGGCTCTTGGCCCTGTGGGCAAGTTTCATGAATTTAAGGTCAGTTGCTCCATAGTTTCTTCTGATTCCTGAATGAAGAATGGAATTTGGGGTTGAGGACCAGTCCCTTACTGTCTACCCAAACATGGTACTAACCTGTAGTTAAACCCTAATTCATGCTCCACAGAACTATCCTGTATAACAGATCTGTCTGCAAAACAGTAAAATACAATAATTTTGCCCATTCATTGATGCTTTAGGACGGTTTACCCAACACAGTATTGCACTCAACATGGGGCCCAGCCACTCTTGAAATTTAAGGTCAGACTGCGGTAGCCTCCTCCTGAGTCCGTCATGGCAGGTGTCTGGATGTGTTGCTACGGCCTGGTGCCTGCAGCTCAGCCTTTACCCTAGAGCCACTTACCTGTGTCTGAAGGTGTCATAAACTTTGATGACCCAGTGAGGTTCATGTGCCACATGATAATCACTTACTAATGCCTAAGTCTTAAAGCTGTCCATTCAGAACATATCAGCTAAAAACAAAGCAAAACGAAATGAAACAAAACCATACCCATGCATGACACAATACAGGCTGCTGAAACCAAATGTTTCTTGTTTCAAACATAGAAACACTCTTCTCGTAGGCCACAGCAGATGCTTCACTCTCCAGGTATTCTTTTACTACCCAAATTCCACTCTTTATTTCTCATGGTTCTTGAACTAGGCATTAGAAGGACAATTTGTAACAGCTCCTTTCTTTGTTCAATCAGAGACAAAAGAATTATGGAGAATGAGATTAAAATACCAGCTTGTTACTAATAGGGCTTTTGGAAAATATATTTTCACTATATGACAATAATGGTCTTTTTAAAGTTGGATCCCAGAATTAGGTAGGTTTACTTAATCACAGACAACCTTAAAAAAACACATACACAGGCAACTCTTGAGGAGTAACAGGGCCAACTTATAAAACAGAAGGGTTGCACAATCAGACCATAATGTGTGCTTCTGGAAGTTAGGCTTGCCCGACTTCAGTTTCATGTCACATTCATCAGGAACCTACTCTTTCCTCCAAGAGTACTCCACCAAAGAGGTCCCCAATATGGGAACTGGTAGCCAGCAGACAGGAGGCTCCCTTGTTTGAAAGAGATGAGACAGAAACACAAATGTCTGATACACCAGCAACATTTGAGTGACCCATTAAAATAGACTCAGCAGCCTCAGTCCTAGGAAGAAAGACTCACTGTGAAAGACAACTCTTGTAATAGATCTTAGATGGTAGGAAACATGACATGTAATGGGAATTATAGACGCATCCTTGGCAGGAACATTGTAAGAGTAAGATGGAAAAGTTGAAGACAGAGTGAGTCATCTCAAGTCTATCATCCTAATTTAAGCTTCACTGTTCCCTCGTTAATTAGCTTATTTTGTCCTGTTTTTCAAGTTAATCCTATTTAGCATTTTTCTTTTTCTTTTTTTTTTTTTAAAGATTTAATTTTTTTTTTGGACAGAGATCACAAGTAGGCAGAGAGGCAGGCAGAGAGAGAGTGGGGGTGGGGGGAAGCAGGCTTCCCGCTAAGTGGAGAGCCTGATGTGGAGCTTGATCCTAGGACACTGGGATAATGACCTGAGCCGAAGGCAGAGGCTTAAACCCACTGAGCCACCCAGGCTATTTAACATTTTGTAAAACATCTCTTATGTAACCTCTCTATGGCCTTTAGAGTGCACAAATGATGTAGGACTGTTTCTCAGCACCTCTAACCCAACATATTTTCTGGCTCCTCCTCTTATAAGTATCATATTCGGGGCACTTATTTTGTGGCCTAAAGGGAATGAACTCTGCCCACTGTTCAAGGTAACAATCCTGTCAGTGACCTGCTGGAACATCCAGTTTTCCTGTGGAATCAGGTGGTAGGTGGTGGTAGCATTAAGAGGAAGACTGTGGGGAGCCTGGGCGCCTCAGTCACTTAAGTATCTGACTTCAGCTCGGATCATGATCCTGGGGTCCTGGGATCGAGTTCTGTGTCAGGGTCCCTGCTCCACAGGAATCCTTCTTCTCCCTCTGCCTCCTTCTCTCTCTCTGTCGCTCATGAATAAATAAATACAACATTTTATTTTTTAAAGAGAGCGAGCAGGACTGCAAGTTTATCTTGAAAATCTATCCTCTTGCCTAGGAATAGAGGAAAAATTGGTCTGATAGGCTTCCATTTATGGGAAAACATCCATTCCAGTCTTCACCACCCTCCCACGAAAGGAAGCACAATTACTTGTTTGTGTTATCCTTAATGCACAAATTGTTATATAAACACACCAATGCATAACTGGTAAACATATAATCAGGTTATTTTAGACACCACACACTCAAATACTTAGAATTTTAGTTCCCCTTACAATCTTTAGTTAGCTAGCTGTCAGAGAATAGAGAAATCTAGAATTATGAATTATGCAGATTTAATACATGAAAAATTCATCTCAAGTGAGAGTAAGGAGGTGAACATAGTAGAATGCTAATAATCTTCAATGGTAATGTCTTTATTCTTAAAAACGACTCTCATTGTCAAGTCTGGCCTAAATCTTGGTCTCCATAGCTCTGTACTTTTAACAACTAGAAGTACCTGGCTGCAGAATTTAGGATATCACTTAAACCAGACCTTTGTGACTTAAAATGGAGATGGCCATGTGGGTAATCAGGCCTTGATGGTTGTAGTTCTGCTAACTGATCTGCCAGTATTCCCCTTTTACCTCTCATTCTCAAACTTTGGTCTCTGTGTAGGACCCACTCTTCTGAGGGGAGGACCCATTTTGCACTCACTCATCTTCCTCCTCACAAGACCTTCTGAGGCCTTAATCTTGGTCCTGTTTTAAACACAGGGAAACGTCTTCTTAGGGACTGTCATGACGATTCCATGAGATGTAATGCTGGTGACACCATCCAGGCCCCAGGGACTCTGATTCTAAGCATTGCCACGCTTCCTTCCCCTCTTAGGCATTTACCGGGGGAAGGCCAGCTGGGCTACTTATCATCCCAAGGATCTAAGTCATTTGGTGACAGACCTGTTCAGCCCTCTGCTGTAGCCTTTAAAAGCTCCAAAAAGGTAGCCAGTACAGGGGATGTCCTAGCCAAATGCGCTGTAGCCCTTACAGAAACTAACATAATGTTGGTGATCCCCCCCGAGTGATCACAGGACTCCCCAATAGAACTTCAGGGCATGCAAAAATTTCCGTGAAGCTGGAACAAAACTATGTATTTTATATACCTGTTTCCTGCGTTTTCATCTCTTGACCAACTATGAGATGCTTAGTGTTGTGGGTTTTTTGTTTGTTTCTTTTTGTTTGTTTGTTTTTGTTTTTTCCTGTTTTGCCCTACCTGGCTGTTTTGCACTGTTTTCATCTACTATATACATATATCCAGTGGCTAACTATATTAACTCTGGCACTTACTGGTCAGCTGAGTGACCTTCAGCAAGTTACTTAGTCTCTTTCAATCTTAGCTCATTTGAAAATACAGTAGTAGTCTAATATCTTAAAGAACAAATAAGTTAAAATAAAATGATATATCTAAAGCAACAGTTTTCAAACATTTTCAACTCAAAACACCTTTAGCTCTTAAAAATTACTGAAGATTTCAAAAAGCTTTTAATTTATGAGTTATATATCGACATTTAGTGTATTAGAAATTCAAATTGAGAAATGTTTCTGTAGTATTGATTTTAAAGTAGCAATAATAAACCCTTTATGTTTTACCAAAAAATAAGATACTTTTAATTAAATAACTGTTTATAAAAGGTTTAGAGAGTGGCATTATCTTATATTTTGCTAATCTCTTTAATGTCTTTGAGACAGCTGGGTTATCATGTGTACCCTGTACATCTGATCTATTGCTATATTTTTTTTGGTTGAAGTACATGAAGAAAATGTGGCCTTACACAGATTCATAGTCGGGAAAGAGAAGACTATTCTTACAGCCTTTTTCAATAATTGTGGATATTTTCCTTTGATATTCACCCAAACTCAGCAAGTGGTAGTTTATAAGTAGGTTTGTTATAGTCTGGAATCTTAAACCGTTTCAGTGAACACTCTGGCTTGTGTAATATTATAACCCATTGGTCTGCTTGGCACTTCGAGTGGATCTTTCCCCCACATATAATCTTAAGCATTGTGCATGGATCATTTGGAAAATACTGGCTTACTGAGTAATACAGGTCGTCGTCTTTTTTTTTTTTTAAATTAAAGATTTTATTTATTTATTTGACAGACAAAGATCACAAGTAGGCAGAGAGGCAGGCAGAGAGAGAGAGGGAAGCAGGCTCCCTGCTGAGTAGAGAGCCCGATGCGGGGCTCGATCCCAGGACCCTGAGATCATGATCCAAGCCGAAGGCAGAGGCTTAACCCACTGAGCCACCCAGATGCCCCGTAGTATAGGTCTTCTAAATGTTGACACATTTTATCACCAGATATAAACAGAAATCACATTTGTTAACTCACCACCTATTGTATCAAAAAAAAAATCTTTTAAGTATTGGAAAACTGTCAAGCTTGTGGTGGTAAATACAAGTCTTCAAAATTCGAATTTCATTTGAAAGTTCAAATTTGATCAGTGACCACAACTATTATCATTTGTTTTTCTTGGGGTGACAGGTTTACTTTGTTCATTTTCAAGAAGATATCTACCAAATACCCAAGCCTAAAAAGCACTGTCTGTCAGCTGTTCTTCCAAGAAAACATTGTGTTCCATGAGAAAAGGGGCGAGTGTGGCATATAACTCAGATAATCATACACCTTCCCTCCAGACAACCATGATGCTTTTGGTCTCAGCAGATGGGTTTTATGTGTACTTTCTGTTTAATCATAAAGAAGATTAGAGATGAGCATTCAAAGAGGTAAAATTTAGTAAAACTAATAGTTTTTACTACTTCATTAAAAACCATCTTAAGTGAGGCTGGCTTTATTTATTCATTTATTTTTCCCTACATGCAAGTTCATGTAGGAAATGTTCCTGTTCCTCATGTAGGAACATGTAGGCAGTGAAAATTATAGTTAGGACTGATAACATTTTTATTTTGATGCCACTGCCTTGATTCATATGTAGGTGCCATGAATTTTTCCTAGGATAAATTTTTCATTATCTGTAGAAATGCCAATGCAATGAAGAAAGACATGGAACTTCTTAGCATTATTACAAAATTAGGTTTGACTTTGCAGACTCCCTGAAAGGATCCTAAGGATGCTAGGAAGTTCTTGAGCCATGCTTTGAACTGCTAACGTATGTTTTAGATATTATATGATGTGATACAGAGTGAGCTGTCAGTAAGGAAGATCGATTTCATTATTATAATGTGAGTATTTTATAATGTGAGTGTGTATGTTGATGGCACATTATTGTGGCAGGTTTATGCAAGTTGTCGAATTGATGGCACATTATTGTGGCAGGTTTATGCGAAATACCCTCTTTGCAAGCTTCTTGGTTTTAATGGTTTTAACCTCTTTCTTTGTTTCCCTAGTCTAAGGGCTGTTTGATTCTCCGTGGGTGGCAGAAATCAGACACCAAACTTGTTGGGGTGGGAAACCATGAGTAGTTTCATAGCCCACCCTCCCCTGAGGTAAACAATGATCTGAGTTTCGAGAAGACAAATTATTCCCTTAATCCAATCAGTCATTACAGATGTTATTTAAACAGTCTGAGCCTCTTCTACAATTAATATGATTCAATTTACCAAAATAATTTTTTAAAAAATGCTGTCAGAATCACAATGCTATTTTTAGAAATAGGAAATACTACCCCCCCTTACATAATGATGCCTGAGGATGATTATAAACATTCACCATTCACAGGTAATAGTTAAATTAGGCAGAAATGTGTATTTGTTCCAAAACAATTGAACAAAGGAAACTGAGAGAAACACAAAGTGTTTCATCACATGAAGACATTTTCTCTGGCTTCCTAACAGGGCAATTTAATTCTGAAGGATTGCATGTATTGATTGAAGTACTGGCCCCTCGATACTTAACAGATGAATGAAACCAATGAAAAGGGCACTTACTGTTCACATTTCCCAATGTGAAAGAACAAGTATTAATAAAGGGAGAGGGTTAATTTTAGAAAATGACACCTCCTCCAAAAGATTGCATGTATTGAAACCGTTTCAAAAAATAGAGTCGTAGGTTATTAGCCTAAAACAATACATGGATTAAAAGAGAACGAGTCCAGAGAGAGCAGCTTCCGGAGAAAATGCCTCCAGATGCTGTTCTGGATGGAGATGACCGGCTTGGCTGCCTGAAGCGGAGCTGGGCCTTAGGGAGCGTCTAATCTGGGAAGAGGCTATTGTTGGGTTGTGGAAGAGCGAAAATCTCTGCTTTTCACTTTTAAGTTCTTCTGCTGCTTCTACTCACTCTCCACATTTCTAGTCTGCCTTTCTCTTTAGCTGGTCCAGATTTTTGTATACCAAGGACTGTTGAAATGGCGCCTGCAAGGGACGCCACCTTGAACAGTGGGAGGCATCGTCTCCTCAGGGAGTTTATATCTGAAATTTATTCATTAAAAGAGTAACTGCAGATAAAGTGCAATCTCTTAGTATATGTGCTGCCGAAGCGAGCACAAAGTGCAATCTCTTAAAAGAAATTTCTGGTATCTCTGACATATAGAAAAAATCATCTTGTGGTGTGTTAAGTGACTGGCTAAGGAGATGAGTTAGGAAGAAGAGGTATTAACACTTTTTTAGATTGTCAAATTCTTTGGGCAATGAGCTAGGTTTTACAAACATCAGTGATTTTTTTTAATCTTTACAGAAATCCCACAATAACATCCATGTTCAAAAGGGTGAGAAGACTGAGCCTCAGGGAGGATAGCAAATCCAAGGTTGTGCAGATTGCTATAAACTGGCTTAATCCATTTGGTCTATCATAACTATTAGGTTCTTCTTGATAGATCATGGTAGCTTCTGTCAAAGCAAAAATTGCATGGGACAGTATGAAACAGGCAAGGAAGATTTTATTTGAGGCTGTTACGACAGTTGGTGGGAGACTACAGTTATGTGTGGGTTCATCTCCACTGTAACAGAGAGCTGGGGTAGGAAGGACAATCTTAGGTTATCTGGGTTTGCTAATTGCCTTTATCCAAAGGAAAAACTGCCTTGTATCTTCGCAAAAAGAGATAATTTTAAAACTTGGAGAAAGCTGCCTGCCAAAATTAGGTTCATGTCCTTCCACAGACACTAGGAGATGGGGCATTATTCTCCTTAATGATTCTATTTCAGAAGGATGGCATTCAGGTTTTTAAGAAAGACATTCCTGGATTGCAAAACTGGTGAGAGGCTTTTAAAAAGATTTATATAACAGAAGTAATGAGGAAGAATTTACAGTTAGGGCTGTTTTGTTTTGTTTTTAAAGATTTTATTTTTTTTTAAAGTAATCTCTAAACTGATTATGGGACTTGAACTTACAACCCCAAGATCAAGAGCTGCGTGCTCCTCTGACTGAGCCAGCCAGGCACCTCTACAGTTAGAGCTTTCTTGAAGTAAATGCTCTAAGAAAAGGGAAGGTTGGGTGTCTATTGGCAGGAAGAAGCCTATCTAAAATTTCCTCAGGCTAAAAGAAAATTAAGGTCTTGATCTTGGTCAGTTCTCCCTTTTGTTCTAGGGAAACCAGGCATTCTACTGAACAACTTAAGAAAGGTAGCCTTTTTGTTTTATTAAAGCAGATTTGTCAGGGCGCCTGGGTGGCCCTGCGCTTTAAGCGTCTGCCTTCCGCTCAGGTCACAATCCCAGAGTCCCTGGATGGAGCCCCGCATCAGGCTCCCTGCTCAGCAGGGATTCTGCTTCTCCTTCTACCCTTCACCCCGCTTATGCTCTCTCTCTCACTCTCTTCTCTGTCTCTCAAATACATACATAAATACATAAAATCTTAAAAAAAAAAAAGCAGATTTGCATTAATGAAGGACTAGTTGAACCATCTACTGAGACTCGGCAGGAGACGGTATTTTCTGGAAGCTGTGAACAATTGGGTATTTAATAAAAGGGAGTTCCTATGGAAATAAGAAGGAGAATAAACATTAATGGCTAGAACAGACCATAAACCTAGTCCCGAGTCCAGAAAGTAGTCAATCAAGAAGATTCCTAGACTTTGGGCTTGACATATCTGTAGATGATGCAGTGAGGATGGCAATGGCAAAATGACAGATTTTTCAGTTTGCAGTTGGAACATTTTGGTGATGGTATAGACATCAGAGAGGTTCTGGTGGGATTCACCACAGCCTTAGTTATTTTCTAGAAGAGCATCAAAGATGCAGCATTTCTAATGAACTTTCTCAGTGGCCCATATAGCTGCGCCTTGAGGCATGAAGGCTGACACAGGATCTGCCGAGTGATGAGCTGCTTTAGAGTCTGTATCAAGTCATCTGGCTTCAACTCATGGGGATTCTTCAGATCGCAGGGGAAAGGCCAGCTAGAAGACAAATATAATAGAGCAGGGATCTGGGCCATCGGATTTTAATTCTCAATGACTCCCAAGTCAGAAACCAGTTTTTCCCTCCCCCCAGCAACCCTCAGTTTGTTTTGTGAGATTAAGAGTCACTTATGGTTTGTCTCCCTCCCAATCCCATCTTCTTTCATTTATTCTTCTCCTACCCCGTTAATCCCCCATGTTGCATCTTTACTTCCTCATATTAGGGAGATCATATGATAGTTGTCTTTCTCTGATTGACTTATTTCGCTAAGCATGATACCCTCTAGTTCCATCTACGTCGTCACAAATGGCAAGATTTCATTTCTTTTGATGGCTGCATAATATTCCATTGTGTATATATACCACATGTTCTTTATCCATTCATCTGTTGATGGACATCTAGGTTCTTTCCATAGTTTGGCTATTGTGGACATTGCTGCTATAAACATTTGGGTGCACGTGCCCCTTCAGATCACTATGTTTGTATCTTTTTTTTTTTTTAAGATTTTATTTATTTATTTGACAGACAGAGATCACAAGTAGGAAGAGAGGCAGACAAAGAGAGAGAGGCGGAGGAAGCAGGCTCCCTGCAGAGCAGAGAGCCTGACATGGGACTCCATCCCAGGACCCCAAGATCATGACCTGAGCCGAAGGCAGAGGCTCTAACCCATTGAGCCACCCAGGCACCCGGATCACTATGTTTGTATCTTTAGGGAAAATACCCAGTAGTGCAATTGCTGGGTCATAGGGCAGTTCTATTTTCAACATTTTGAGGAACCTCCATGCTGTTTTCCAGAGTGGTTGCACCAGCTTGCATTCCCACCAACAGTGTAGGAGGGTTCCCCTTTCTCTGCATCCTCGCCAGCATCTGTCCTTTCTTTACTTGTTAATTTTAGCCATTCTGACTGGTGTGAGGTGGTATCTCATTGTGGTTTTGATTTGTACTTCCCTGATGCTGAGTGATATGGAGCACTTTTTCATGTGTCTGTTGGCCATCTGGATGTCTTCTTTGCAGAAATGTCTGTTCATGTCCTCTGCCCATTTCTTGATTGGATTATTTGTTCTTTGGGTGTTGAGTTTGCTAAATTCTTTATAGATTTTGGACACTAGCCCTTTATCTGATATGTCGTTTGCAAATATCTTTTCCCATTCTGTCAGTTGTCTTTTGGTTTTGTTAACTGTTTCCTTTGCTGTGCAAAAGCTTTTGATCTTGATAAAATCGCAATAGTTCATTTTTGCCTTTGCTTCCCTTGCCTTTGGTGATGTTCCTAGGAAGATGTTGCTGCGGTTGAGGTCGGAGAGGTTGCTGCCTGTGTTCTCCTCAAGGATTTTGATGGATTCCTTTCTCACCTTGAGGTCCTTCATCCATTTTGAGTCTATTTTTGTGTGTGGTGTAAGGAAACGGTCCAATTTCATTTTTCTGCATGTGGCTGTCCAATTTTCCCAACACCATTTATTGAAGAGGCTGTCTTTTTTCCATTGGACATTCTTTCCTGCTTTGTCGAAGATTAGTTGACCATAGACTTGAGGATCTATTTCTGTGCTCTCTATTCTGTTCCATTGATCTATGTGTCTGTTTTTGTGCCAGTACCATGCTGTCTTGATGATGACAGCTTTGTAATAGAGCTTGAAGTCTGGAATTGTGATGCCACCAACTTTGGCTTTCTTTTTCAATATCCCTTTGGCTATTCGAGGTCTTTTCTGGTTCCATATAAATTTTAGGATTATTTGTTCCATTTCTTTGAAAAAGAATGGTGGTACTTTGATAGGAATTGCATTAAATGTGTAGATTGCGTTAGGTAGCATAGACATTTTCACAATATTTATTCTTCCAATCCAGGAGCATGGAACATTTTTCCATTTCTTTGTGTCTTCCTCAATTTCTTTCATGAGTACTTTATAGTTTTCTGAGTATAGATTCTTAGCCTCTTTGTTTAGGTTTATTCCTAGGTATCTTATGGTTTTGGATGCAATTGTAAATGGGATTGACTCCTTAATTTCTCTTTCTTCTGTCTGGTTGTTGGTGTAAAGAAATGCAATTGATTTCTGTGCATTGATTTTATATCCTGACTCTGTACTGAATTCCTGTACAAGTTCTAGGAGTTTTGAAGTGGAGTTTTTTGGGTTTTCCACATATAGTATCATATCATCTGCAAAAAGTGATTGTTTGACTTCTTTGCCGATTTGGATGCCTTTAATTTCCTTTTGATGTCTGATTGCTGAGGCTACGACTTCTAGTACTATGTTGAATAGTAGTGGTGATAATGGATATCCCTGTCATGTTCCTGACCTTAGTGGAAAAGCTTTCAGTTTTTCTCCATTGAGAATGATATTTGTGGTGGATTTTTCATAGATGGCTTTGACATTATTTAGGTATGTGCCCTCTATCCCTACACTTTGAAGAGTTTTGATCAGGAAGGGATGCTGTACTTTGTCAAATGCTTTTTCAGCATCTATTGAGAGTATCATATGGTTCTTGTTCTTTCTTTTATTGATGTGTTGTATCATATTGATTGATTTGTGGATGTTGAACCAACCTTGTCGCCCTGGAATAAATCCCACTTGGTCGTGGTGAATAATCCTTTTAATGTACTGTTGAATCCTATTGGCTAGTATTTTGGTGAGAATTTTCGCATCTGTGTTCATCAAGGATATTGGTCTGTAGTTCTCTTTTTTGATGGGATCCTTGTCTGGTTTTGGGATCAAGGTGATGCTGGCCTCATAAAATGAGTTTGGAAGTTTTTCTTCCATTTCTATTTTTTGGAACAGTTTCAGGAGAATCAGAATTAGTTCTTCTTTAAATGTTTGGTAGAATTCCCTTGGGAAGCCATCTGGCCCTGGGCTTTTGTTTGTTTGGAGATTTTTGATGACTGTTTCCAACTGGTCCAGTGTGTCGTTTAAGGCCTTTATTTCCTTGCTGATCTTTTGCTTGGATGATCTGTCCATTTCAGTGAGGGGAGTGTTAAAGTCCCCTACTATTATTGTATTATTGTGATGTGTTTCTTTGATTTTGTTATTAATTGGTTTATATAGTTGGCTGCTCCCACATTGGGGGCATAGATATTTAAAATTGTTAGATCTTCTTGTTAGATCCTTTGAGTATGATATAGTGTCCTTCCTCATCTCTTATTATAGTCTTTGGCTTAAAATCTAAATGATCTGATATAAGGTTTGCCACTCCTGCTTTCTTCTGATGCCCATTAGCATGGTAAATTGTTTTCCACCCCCTCACTTTAAATCTAGAGGTGTGTTTGGGTTTAAAATGAGTTTCTTTTAGGCAACATATAGATGGGTTTTGTTTTTTTTATCCGTTCTGATACCCTGTGTCTTTTGATTGGGGCATTTAGCCCATTCACATTCAGGGTAACTATTGAGAGATACGAATTTAGTGCCATTGTATTGCCTGTAAGTTGACTGTTATTGTATATTGTCTCTGTTCCTTTCTGATCTACTACTTTTAGGCTCTCTCTTTGCTTAGAGGACCCCTTTCAATATTTCCTGTAGAGCTGGTTTGGTGTTTGCAAATTCTTTCAGTTTTTGTTTATCCTGGAAGCTTTTAATCTCTCCTATTTTTAATGATAGCCTAGCTGGATATAGTGTTCATGGCTGCATGTTTTTCTCATTTAGTGCTCTGCATATATCATGCCAGCTCTTTCTGGCCTGCCAG